>NC_132859.1:26568972-27223972 GCF_048164855.1 Canis lupus baileyi | reverse complement strand
TTCAGTCACTTTAGAGATTGGATTTTGATAGTATGAATCATTACCTACATATACAAAATAGCTTACATTATATTTCTGATGTCATCCTCCATATTAGATTATTAAAACAGAACTCTTGGGAAAAACTAGTAGAGGTGAGGAAGTAAAATTAAATAGATTATGTTTTATGTGACAATCCATATTGCAAGAGGATGTTAGAGAACTATTCATTATTAAGATACTGTCTTTATGAGAGTAAACTACCTGTTGCATATTTGTTGAATAGTTATATTGTGATTTTTCATTTGTAACTTGTAATAAAATTATAAGCTTATTTTCTTAACTGTTAGTTTATGTTTTTATTCACTTATCACAGGAGAAAAACCATTAACCTTATTATCAAGGACTAGTTTTTATGTACTGTTCATTAAAATGTTTTATGACTAGTTGTGGTGTACATCACTGAATAGGAAAATAAATACTGATATCTGCTTTTGTTTTGGTGAAACAGTACAAATCAGATATGTGGAAATATCCACTTGATAGAAGTAATAACAAAAATAATACATTCTTGGAAATGATTTAAAATTGATAATAAAGTTCTTAAAGTTATTACTGTGTAAAATAATTTTTAGTAGAATAATTGAAAAATATTTGGAAAGTCCCTTAGATTTACCTAAGAATTTATACTTCAGTGAGCTGAGAAAGTGTTTTTTTAATGTATTTTTTATAGTTTATCTAATGCTTCTATATATTTTATTATATCAACCCAGATAAATGAATGGCTTTATTATTTTTCAGTATAATTTATTTTTATATTCAGAGCTTTGATCATAGAGTGACTTTTCTGTTACATCGAGAGGCAGATTAGTATTAACATTTTCTTTTCCCTACCATGTTTGTGTTTAATTCATTTTCTTCCCTCAACAATAGATATAAAACGTCTAGAAAAATTCTTATGAAAAGCACCTTTTCGAGGCAAATGTTGACTTACTGATAATGATGGATAATATTTTTATTATTTCATATTTTGTATTTTATTATTTTATATTTTATTAACATTTGTCTTAATGTACCTGCTGGATAGAGGATGTACCTTTATTGTTTTTCTTTTATAATACAAGAGACTGCTTTTTGCAGTGAAAGCATGTAGGATAGTTGCCTGATAACTTTGGGAGTATTTTCCCAAAGAGAAATGATTGCCACCAGGTACAATCGTTTTCTGCTGTGTGAAATCCTAACATGCTAGGTTGGAATATGTCCTATAACGAGTTTTATAGTTCAGTGTTTTAAATCTTAGCCAACTTATTTTAAAAATTTTTTTTGTTTTGAAAAATTTGAAAGAAGTGAAAGGAGAATGTGAAAAGATTATAAACTTGTCAGCCACATTCCTCACATCTTGTTCCTTCTAGCATAGGGAAGAATTAGAAGAATTGAGGTTTCATAGATGTCTCATTGCACATATTGCAGTGAACAGCTATAGAATTATATCATGAAATCAGTGATCCTCACGTGCAGTGTGATCAGGTTGTTACTATGGTAACATTTCCATTTGTGGATTTTTGTAGAGTTAAAATTTGTAGTCATCACATGATATTACCATTGGCTTTTGATTTCACATGTAAATAAATCACTGTACTACCTGCATGCTATTAAGTAGCACCAGTCATAGCACTTAACTCCCAACACTCTCGGATAGGGAATCAAAAATATGAAAATGAAAGAAATGCAAAATTACATTTTAAGACTGTTCTGATGTTGCTGCTAAAATTTTAAATGTTTCTTTAAAGGAGTAAGAGCGTTGCTAGTTACTCTGAGATGCCTTAATTTTATAAGTATGTGATATGAAATTGGTTAGGCATGGTAGCAGTAGGAGGTAAGGAGGGCTTTAATTTATCAGCTAAATGGGTGCTAAATAACCAAAACAGAAGTAATGACCCTTCTGAGACTGAGAGGATTCATTTGAAAACAGTCCTCTTTCATTTTAACCTTATTAACTGTTTGACATTTGTTCTGTTTTCAGATACTCAGAAGTTGTCCTGCTCGTTTCACTTCTGATTATAAAATCAGACTCTAATATCTTAGATTAACTTGGATTAAAATAGCCTATAATGTTCCCCTGTATCAATTACTGTATTCTAGTAAAGATTCCTACTGTTTTTGTTTTGTTTTGCTTCCTAAAGCCCCCTGCTGCTGTTGATTACACCTAGATCTGCTACTGATTGGAACTGTTAAAAGGCAAAGATAGTGTGGCTGGTTGCTGAATCATTTAATTGTAGGACTAATAAGAGATGTTCTCTCCGGGAACTAAAAGAAATAACGACACTGGAATATTATGTATAAGGAGGCCAAGAAATACTATTTTGCACTTTAATAATTTTGAAGGTGTGAAATTTATTTACATGTAACATAATGGAGTAGTATCAGCAGCCTAGTTGGCTTCCTAAACCATATAACTGATCACTGTTGAAAAGAAAAGGGAGGAGAAATTCTAGAGAAAATTTAGTGCTAACAATTATTTTTCCCTGGGAATTGAATATTCTCAGTTTTATCAAAATAAAACAAATGGGATAACTATATAAAAATATGTTAAATCAGGGATCCCTGGGTGGCGCAGCAGTTTGGCGCCTGCCTTTGGCCCAGGGCACGATCCTGGAGACCCAGGATCGAATCCCATGTCAGGCTCCCAGTGCATGGAGCCTGCTTCTCCCTCTGCCTGTGTCTCTGCCTCTCTCTCTCACTGTGTGCCTATCATAAATAAATACTAAAAAAATTTTTTAAAAAATATGTTAAATCAGTAGTTGACACATTTGATAATTTGACAAGAAATTCAAAGTTAAATTTTCATTTCTAATTGAGGCCATATTTGTAAGCCCAATGCACAATATAGAATGAAGTTGTGTAAAATATAAACTCCCCATGAGAACTTTACATAGAAGTTTCAGAATCTAGAGATAGGATTTCTGTGATAGTTACAGATACTTTATGAAGCAACCACAGATTAAGAACAGCTATCAATTTGTACCCTCACTACTTAATAAACTGAGGTCATTAGTCCTGTGACTTAGAGTTACTTAAGGGAGTATAGTTATGTGCAGGTGTATTAAATGATATTTTATGATATTGCTACTCCTTTATGATATAGCTTCTCTTAAAGACATTTCAGTTTCCTAGGTGCAAACTAAATCAATGGTTTTTAAAGTTATGTACATCTTTTGTAAAGTATTGACTTGACTATAACCTGGATTGAGAAACAGTGAATGTTCTTTTAAGAACTTTATTGAAACATTTTAACCAGGAAACTTTGATGAAGGGTGCTGTCAAGAAGAGTGTTGTCAGCAATGCATGTGATAGGTTGGAGAGAGGGAAAGAGGCCAGTTAGACAGGTTTGCACTAAGGCAGCAAGTAGAGTGCTCTAATTGGAATGGTGGCAGAAGTGAAGTGGAATTCAGTGTTGGTATCTTTTATTTTGTGGATGACCCATTGAATCAAGCACCAAAAACTTGAGACAATGGTTGAAATCTTAGTGGTGACTAAGTGAATATTTATGCTGTAAGTAATGAACCATTAGATTGTAAGCTCCTTGAAGACAAAAATTATTCATTTTTGTGGTCTTAGCCCTTGACGCATTACATTGCTTATAGTAGTCATTCAGCCTTTTAACGTGGAAAAAAAGTAAATAAAAGAGAAAGCCCCTGTATTGGTTTGCTAGGGCTGCCATAGCAAAGTGTCATAAACTTAGTGCCAGAAACAAAAGAAATGTACTGTCTCACAGTTTTGGATACTAAAAGTCTGAGGTGAGGTAGGTGTTGGTTCTTTCTGAGGGCTGTAGAGAAAGGAACTGCTCTAGCTCTAGGTTCCTGTCTTTGGTTTGCAGATGGCTGTCTTCTCTCTGTGTCTTCACTTCACATCTTCCATCTGTAGGTGTCTAAATGGCTTCTTTTATACCACTTATAAATAAGAACACCAGTAATATTACATGAAGGCCCACCTTCATGATATCATTTTAACTTCATTTCTTCCTTAAGGCTCTGTCTCCAAATAAGAGCATGCTCTGAGGTACTGGAGGTTAGGACTTAAACATAAGAATTTAGAGGCATCATAATTCAACTAGTAATAACTCTCTTTGAAGTTGATACAGTTGATAGGCCAATGGCTAATGACATTTACAATGAATCAAAAAGTAAAAATGGCCATTCTACAGTTAATGTAGGATAGGGGCCCACAGATATATGTCCCTTTATAATTAATACTATGTAATGTAAGTTTCACCTCACTTTTACTGTTTTTCAATTTATATCTGCAGTTTGACAACTAATCATTGTACTGGTTTCCATCTAGTGGCAGAAATAGGGGATGGGAGGCTGTTGGAAAAGTACAATAGAACTAATTCCCTTGTCTCCTCTTGCACTTTATTTTACCTTGTTTAGAATAATTTAAAGCATTATCTACCCCACCACCCAGATTTCTTAAATTTTAGGAAAACACGCATTATCAGAGTATTATTGGGAATAATGAAATTGTATTTATAATGTAGTAGGTGGGTTTTTATGTACAACTTTGAACAGGTACTCATTTATCTAGAACAGATGTTCTCCAAGTGTGGTCTCTGGATCAGCAGTGCAACCTTACCTGGGGACAGTTAAAAAAAAAAAGCAAATTCTTAGGCTCTGTTCCAGACCTATGGATCAGAAATTCTAAGGGTGGAGTCCAAAAAATCCGTGTTTTAGTAAGATCTTAAAGTGATTCTGTATGCACCAATATTTGAGAACCACTCATATATTATGAATATAAGTATACTGTACAATGCCTAATTTTATTGTTTTCAGTAATTATAGAAGCTTAGAGTTACATGTATTTTTTCTTTCTAATATTCTTTTGGTTATATTATCTGATATTGAGACCTTGATTAGGAATGGTACCCAAAGTTATTAAATTATTTTTATGGGAAACCTTAATTTTTATTGTTAGTTTATTGTGTGTCTTTCTAGAAATGTTTTATGCATGTAGAAGCAAGGAAATAAATCTCTCTTCTCCCCCCCAATATATGTCTATATATTCTTCTTTCCTAGTTTTTCTCCCTCTACAGATGATAACATAGGACCTTGCTGTTTTCAGTAATCATTGTACCTTGGAAGACTTTCTGTATCAATGAATCATTCTTTTGTTTGTCTTCCTCTTCTTTCTTTTTTAAAAAGCTATATAGTAATACCATGTCTGCCTTTAGAATAACTTATTTAACAACTTCCCAGTTGATGGACATTTAGGTTTGCTATTTTAAAAATTCCGTGAGAACTATTCTTGTGAGTGGAATACAGAATATTTTTAAAAAGATTCACACTAGAAACTCACATGCATATATAAAAGATATATCTGTATTATTTCATATGTGCAGGTATATTCGTAGTATAGTTTCCTTAAGAATGTAATTACAAGGGCAGCCCAGGTGGCTCAGCAGTTTAGCGCCGCCTTCAGCCCATGGCCTGATCTTGGAGCCCTGGGATCGATTCCCACATCCGGCTTCCTGCATGGAGCCTGCTTCTCCCTCTGCCTGTGTCTCTGCCTCTCTCTCTCCCTCTGTCTCTCATGAGTAAATAAATAAATCTTAAAAAAAAAAAAAAAAAAAAGAACTGATCCAAGGTAATTAAAAAAAAAAAAAAGAATGTAATTACAAGGTCAAATACACACACACACACAGGTAATTTTGATAGCTACTTCCAAATCATCCTTCAAGGAGGTTATACCAGTTTATACCCCCTTTGACAGAATATAAATTATTGTTTCAAAATGTGTTTATTTGAAGGCACACCAGTGTTACATACTGCTGTTATATTTTTGAAGAAAACATCTATGTTAAGCTAAAAAGAAAACACGAAACTTAAACTAGTCTTTAACAAACAGTACATAAAGATTACCTCACAGTTTCTTACATTAAGTTATAATATACTGTAGAAACTTCTTGATGCATAAATTGAAGTAGGATTGAAGATTGTCTCCACTAATCTGAAGTAAATCTACATTTAGTGATTCATTAAAAAGTAATTTTTACATATCTGGTAAAACATATCTTTGAAATAGTTTTGGTTTACTGTCAGTGAGTACTTGGACAATCTTTAAATGTGGGGATTATTTGAGATACTACATATGTAGTTGTTTAAAAATTTATGATTTTTTTTTTGGTAACCGCCATAATGTTTTTAATTAAAACTCTTTTTAGGTTTTTCATTTACGCAGTATCATTGGTTTATATTGTGTTAATCATTTCAAAATTTAAAATGAAGCAGTAGTGAGACATAGAGCATTGGTTTTTTGTGTGTGTTTTTAAAAACATTCTATACTCCACCCACCCTCCCCTCCCCCCCTTTTAACACTCTCTTAACTTAAAACTACGAAACAGATTTTTATTTTAATCTTTGGAACAAAAAATGTTCTCTTGGGCTGATACCAGTACTTTCCATGCCAAGTTACAGACCGGAATCTATTTTTATAGGCCAAGATACAAACCTCTGAAAACCAGAGTTTATAATGGAAACATTGACAGGTCCTTAACTATCACAGCACACATGGCACTGCTGAAATCATAAGGTACAAGGCACAAGATTTCACAAGCTGGGTGAGCATTGAATTTTTCAGTAATTGTATTGTCAAATGCCTTTCAGCTAGGGTTTAATAAGCATCATGTGCAAATGGAGCTATGCTAGGGGCCATGAGAGCACATTGTCTGGGCCTGATTCCTGCCCTCTGAATGCTTGTACTGAAGCACACAGATGCTAAAAAGCACTGGGATAAACCTGTTGGGGGATGGCTCAGAGGAGGGAATTGGTTGGAGAGAAATACGTGAACTTCCTTACGTCTAGATCTAATTTGTGATACAACCCTGAAAATCCTGCATGTTTTTGCATGTAGGTCATTACATTCTGGGTATTATTACAAAGTAGGTAAAACTACTCAATGACATCTTCATTTTAATAGTATCACAGAATAAAGTTTAAACTTTATATTGTTACATAATCAAGCAAGTTTGATATTGAGTACTTAGGTGAATTGAGAACTCACCATTTTATTTTATCTTTGAGAGATCCTGTTTAGGTTAAAAAAAGTAAATAGCCTTCTTCAAAGACTATATTTGATTACTCAGCTTTATATGATTAAAGAAAAATCATTAAAACAATCACTTTGGGTCCTTTGAATCACACTATACATTGTTTTAGTCATATTTAAGTTTAATGGATCTGGTCCTCCTACCATTAGCTATTGAATGCCATCAGTTAACACTAATAAATGACCCTACAGTGTCTTAAGTGCTTTAAAGGGAAATATGAACTCAGAACATGTCAGATACCTTTATGGAAAAATAGTTAAAATGGTTTGAGGTATATATTTAATTTGAATGTTCATGGTAGATTCTTGCATGTGTAACACCAACATTGACTACTTTCTTCCTGCCTTTTCTTTATCTTGTTAAATTCTGGAGAGAAGTGGAGGTGTTATGTCAGATATGCTATCTCAGAGGCATTGTGAAGTGTTAGAGAAAACCAGTATCTTGTGGGAAGATAATGAAGTGATAGTTTGTTGCTACAGATTTTTCAAGTACTGCCAGAAGGAATAGGTAAAAGGAAGATGTTAATTTGAATCTGAATCAGATTTTCTGTTCTAGTTTAAATTTGCTTTATCCATTGACCTATATACATATACGTTTAATAAGATTTAGATAGGAGACATACTTGACATCCCAAGGGGCATCTTTTTATATTTCAGACTTATTTTCCACTAATAAAGAGAATATGGACATTTTTTGAGTAGTTTAAGATTTTTGAATCTGTGATTAAATTTCTTCCCCTAATGTATTAGATATATTGCTTTTGTATCTTGAAGGATGGAAAATTTCTAATGTAAGCTATTTAATTCTGTGTAGTTATACTAGCTCTGGACTAGAGGTTCTCATTTGACCTATTTCTTTAGGGAGTAAAGTATGTATACTAATTCTCTTGTCTGCTTTTTGCCATTGCTGTAGAAAACCTCACCACACATTTCAGGAACTACAGTTTTGATCTTGGTTACTTAAGTAAAAGATAATAATGCCTTATACCTTATTTTATTTATTTTTTATTTTTTTAAGATTTATTTATTTATTCGGGGGGGGGGAGGGGGAAGAGACACAGGCAGACGGAGAAGCAGGCTCCATGCAGGGAGCCCGACATAGGACTTGATCCCAGGTCTCCAGGATCACACCCCGGGCTGCAGGCGGTGCTAAATCACTGTGCGCCACAGGGGCTCCCCTATCGCCTTATATTTTAAAAGTAATATTTTATTTCACTGTGAGGTAAAATGAAGGAGTATGTGATGTATCTACATCTATAGACAGACACTGGGTTCCTAGATTTACAGATTTGTCTGCTTTAAAAATTGTTCCAGAAACAAAAGTACAATAATGGATACATATACTACATAAAGCCAAAATCCAGAAGACTTGTTAGAGCCGACTAAACTTAGTCCCTTGTAATTCATATCCTATAGCTGAGAGGGCTAGTAACCACTAAATGTCTGTTGACCTATCAGACAATTCATAAAATCTATTCTATACTGATTCTATTAATAAATTTATCTGATGCGGTCTTACCACTAGCAGTTTCTAACTGAAATAGTTTTGAGGAAGGGCAATATTTTTAATTAGTGAAAGAAGAGACTTCAGTTTTGTTTTGCCTTTGTGCCTCACAAAGCAGAGCTTGTGTGAGTTGGGGTCAAGGTTTTCTTTCCCCAGCTCATTCACATGTTCATCCTCCCCTTACATTTTCTCTTATTAGGACTTGATATACAGATACTGGGCAAGGAGATCCTGACCTTCAGTAGTTGTCATTTACTAAAAGGACTTGAATTCATACAAAATAAAATCAAATTACATTTAGTATTGTACTATTATATGGCTCTTTAATTTTATTGATTAATTGCTTGATAGTAGGTATTTCATTTCTCCAAAAATACTGGAGCATTTTAAGGACTGTCATCTGGCAAGATGCCCTTTTGTGTGACTTGGTTTTCTGTTCTTTGCTATACTTTTTCTATGGTGACTCCTTTTTACCTTATCTTCCTCCTTCTAGTATACCATAGTCTTGAAATTACTTCTAGGACTGATCTTTACCTTTATTCTTAACTTCCTGAGGAAAGACTCTTTTCTGAAGAAGGTCCTGAGTGGCTGACCCAAGTGCTCAATGCTTTTCCTCATTTGCGACATGTAACATCAGCTCTTTCTTGTCATCTCACACTCCCGTGCAAAAAGGCCCCTCATGCCTTTCCATCCAAAGTATAAACGAGAGTCCTTTCATTGCCCTAAAGGACATAAGGGGCCCCTCTCCTTTCCCCCTCCCACCTCCATTTCACTCCACGCCTCACCCTTCTTTATCCCTCCAAAACTCCTAGCTGTTTGCTATTTTAGGGACTTTGCTTTGATATTCCCAGTAAACGTTGCCCTCAAGTGATCTATAGTGGCTTGTTCACTCACTATATTCAAATGCCAACACCTTCTCAGGGCCTCCCAATACTACTTTTCACAAATAAGCTCCCAGCTCCCAAATAAGCTCTTAGTCATGCCCCATCATTCTCTGCCCCTTATCCTATTTACATTTTCTTCATAACGTATGTTACCTCTTGACATGTCAATTATTTTTTATGCTTAGTTTATTGTTTGTCTTTCCCTAGAATGTAAATTCTCTGAGGACAGAGACTTTGTCTTGTTCACTTCTAAATGACTACCTTCTAGATTAGCTGCTGACATACGGGAGGGTCCAACAAGTATTTACTAAATTAAATGAATGTTACACCTGTGTAGCCCCTGCTTTCTCCAGTTTCTGCTTCCTTCGTTTATTTCTCAGTAAACAAAATGAGAAAATATTATGTGAAATCTAATTGCAGTATATAAGATAGAGAACAAATCTTATGGGATTATTTGAAGGATTTGTATTTTTGAACTGAAAGTGCCCTTCTTCTGTCTTTGCTCTCATTCGAATAACCCAATCGTATAAACATCTCCATCAGAGTAGTGGCAAGGATGGTGATAGTAATAACAATAATAGCTAGTATTTATGGAGTGCTTACTATGTATGTGCCCAGTATTTTGCTCAGTTCTTCAGGTTTGTTAGTTTAATCCCCAAAAAACCTGTGAAATGGGTATTTTCTCATTTTACTTTAAAGAAACTGAGGGACAAGGAGTTTAACCAGCTTACCTACGGTCAGATAGTTAATAAGGGCATTTCCTCAAATTGAGCCTAGAAAATATGACTATTACTTCTGTCAACAAAAGTAGATTATGGAAGTTTTCTTTTGTGGATATTGTAAAGCATAGTAGTGGAAAGAAGTATGATGCTGGTATATTCTAGCAGGGGCTTTTCTTCTTAGGGCTATTCTTGCTATTTCATATTCTCAGAAGACAGCCTGTTTTTGCTCACTTTTTCCTTACTGGAAGTAGAAATATGGGTTTGGCTTTTACATGATCCAGTGTCTGATCACGTTAACTGTTAAGAGCAGAATGGAATGGAGTTAGGAGAAGGAGCAATTGAGATGAACTTTGGGAAGTAATTAATAGGATCTGGTCTGATAGATATTTATTCAGTAATATTTACTGTTACTTGCCAGATCATGTTTTTGATTTTTTTTAAGAAAATATTTCAGAGAGACAGGAATGGAGTGGGATAGGTTTTCTTGACCAAGAGTAGTTGCCCAAATAAATAGAAAGAGGTAGGAGAATAGTGGATGTCTTTAGAAAATGAAAAGATATGAAGGAGAAGATTAGAAAGTTAGATGAGGGTAGATCATGAAAGGCATTGAGAACCTGTAGATGTATTTATATGTCAGCAGGTATAATGGAACCATGATTATCTCTTGACCTTTTAGGGCTGGAGCTCTCCTAATACATCTCCTTTGCTATGGGATGCTGTCCTGCATTACATGCTATGTACATTTTCTGTATTTTGCCTCCTATCAGATTCTGAGTGTCAAGACAGCAAGGATGTTGCCTCTCCTCGTTCTTTATTCTGTGGTGTTCCTTTCCTAGTGCCAATAGACATAGTGGGAAGCCAGTAGGGATGTCTTAAAATGAATTTCTAAATTAATTCTGAATTCATGTCCCATCCTCTTAGTGTGTGCCATTGAGCTGCTATCCTTAACCTGCTAGTTTCAATATCCACATATATAAAATAGAGATGATAATGATAAGATGCTGGTAAGATGCTGAGGAGATTAAATGGGATAACAACATAAAGCACAGTGTCTGGCATTTACCAAGCATTTAGTAAAATACTAGTTATCATCAGTACTGAATACCTCTCTTAGCGTAGAGAAAGCATTGAACCAAATTATCATAATCATTTTTATTTCTTTTTTGTTCAGGAACATAATCTATTTTCATTATGCCCTATTTACAAAGGGAAATTTGGTTTTCTTCTTTTCTTTTCTTTTCTTTCTTTCTTTCTTTCTTTCTTTCTTTCTTTCTCTCTCTCTCTCTCTCTCTCTCTCTTTCTTTCTTTCCTCTTTTCTTTCTTTCTTTCTTTCTTTCTTTCTTTCTTTCTTTCTTTCTTTCTTTCTTTCTTTCTTTCAGAGAGAGAGAGCATGAGCTGGGGGAAAGGGCAAGGCAGACTCCTCACTGAACAGGGAGCCTGATGCAGATTCTCAGTGTCAAGACACTCTGGGATCATGACCTGAGCTGAAGGTAGACACTCCACCACTGAGCCACCTAGGCATCCCCATACTTCTGATTTTTTTTAATACTGTATTTTTTTAAATTTTTTTTTAACTTTTATTTTTTTATGATAGGCACACAGTGAGAGAGAGAGAGAGAGGCAGAGACACAGGCAGAGGGAGAAGCAGGCTCCATGCACCGGGAGCCCGACTTGGGACTCGATCCCGGATATCCAGGACCGCGCCCTGGGCCAAAGGCAGGCGCCAAACCACTGCGCCACCCAGGGATCCCTAATACTGTATTAAAGTTACTATGGGGATGCCTGGGTGGCTCAGTGGTTGAGCGCGTGCCTTCAGCCCAGGGCCTGATCCTTGAGTCCCAGGATTGAGTCCCACATTGGGCTCCCTGCATGGAGCCTGCTTCTCCCTCTGCCTGTGTCTCTGCCTCTCTTTCTGTGTCTCTCATGAATAAATAAATAAAATCTTAAAAAAAAAATAAAGTTACTATGTATCCAGGATTTATTTATTTATTTTTTAAATCCTATAAATTATCAAGCAAAGGACCACCACATGGCTGAAAACTGGGCAAAAGATATGAATAGGAAGCTCTTAGAAAAGGAGACCCAAATGGCTAGTATATAGATGTGAGAGTTTACTTTTATGCATCAACTTGAGTGGGCCACAGGTATTCCTAGATATTTGGTCAGACATTATTGCAGGTGTTTTTGTGAGGGTGTTTTGGATGAAATTATTAGTTAAACGGGCAGAAGCAGATTGGCCTTTATAACGTGGGTGGGCCTTAACTAATTTGTTGAAGTGCTGAATAGAACAAAAGCCTGACCTTACTCCTGGCAAAAGGAATTCTATTGCAGACTGACTGGGACTTCATCTGCGTCATCTCTGTCTAATGGCCTTCCAGCCATATCATTGACTTCTCCTATCTGACAGCCTTTGAACTGGAATATTGGCTTTTCCTGCATCTCCAGCCTATCTTCCTATCCTTACCAGTTGAACTTGCCAGGTGTATAATTGTGAGAACCAATTCCTTATAATAAAACTCCCTGTTTTTCCTATTTTTTTCTTTGAAATCTTCTATTGGTTTGTTTCTCTGGAGAACCCTGACTAATAGAACAGATGAAAGGATTTTCAATCAGGAAGTAGTCAGGGAGATGCTAATAAAAACCACAATGAGATACCACTTCATACCATTCAGATTGGGGGGAAGAAAAAGGCCCATGATACTAAGAGCTAGCAGGGGTGTAGAGAAATAGGAACTGTCCCATACCAAAACGTAAATTGGTATAGCCACTTTGAGTAGAATTTTGGCAATATTTTGTTAAAGATAGGCAAACAATTTGATCTAGCAATTTCAATTATAGATTAAAATTACTAGATTTGTCATCAATAAGATTGCATTAAATGTTAAGATATATCTTAAAATTTAATTTTGTGTTAACATGATTCCCATGAAGACTTTTTCATGATCCATTTTTTTATTTGGTTGCTTATTTAACTATGGATGTATGTATAAGGCCTGCCTAAGAGCTCATAGACTTAGACAGGATATGTAATAAAATAATTTTTGAAATGAGATGGTTTAAAGAAAGTATATATCAAGAATTTCAGGAATGCCTGGGTAGCTCAGTGGTTCAGCATCTGCTTTCAGCACAGGGCTTGATCCCAGAGTTCTAGGATCAAGTCTTACATCAGGCTTCTGGCAGGGAGCTGCTTCACCCTCTGCCTACATCTCTGCCTCTCTCCCTGTGTCTCTCATGAATAAATAAATGAAATCTTTTTTTTTTTTAAAGATTTTATTTATTTATTAGAGAGAGAGAGAGAGGCAGAGGGAGAAGCAGGCCCCACACAGGGAGCCCGATGTGGGACTCGATCCTGGGTCTCCAGGATTATGCCCTGGGCTGAAGGCGGTGCTAAACTGCTAAGCCACCGGGGCTGCCCAAATGAAATCTTTAAAAAGAAAAAAAAAAAAAAAAAAAAAGAATTTCAGTCACTATGTCCATTGTGAAATTTTAGTAGTTACTGAAAAATATGGATTAGTTTTCATACATTTTTGGGGGGTTTAAAATTCCTCTGTCAGTAAATTGCTGGAATAATTTTGTACAAAATAATCCTAATGTTCCAAGAAGATGTGCATGACATATAAAAATAATCCATGTCATACTAAAAGGCAAAATATTAGTTTCTCATACAAGAAAGAGAAAAGATCATACCAATGTATTTGTGTAACTATATAAGTTTACTGCTTTGACCACTTATGTTCCCTTATTACTGAGCCTTTGGCTTAGGTCGTGATCCCAGGGTCCTGGAATTGAGCATCGGGCTTCCTACTCAGCGGGGATCCTACTTCTCTCCCTCTCTTCCCTGGTTGTGCGCTCTTCCTTACTTAAATAAATAAATCTTTAATTTTTTTATTTTTATTTTTTTGCAAAGTGAGAGTATATTTGGATTTGTGGGGCGGTGAGGGGGGGGTGCGGGATTATTATCTGGTTTCAAAAGCCTCAATAGGAAAAAATTACCTTATAATAATGTCACCTGAAGTGCTTGATCATGTTTAGTTAGTTCTATTAGAAGTTAAGATAAAATTTCCAGGTCCTAAACAGTTTTCTTTTTCTTTTTTTTTCCTAAACAGTTTTCAAAACTTCAGATCTCTATTTACTTAACTCAATACATAAATAGCACATTATAATTCCAAGTGACTGTGTCCTTGTTTTGTAAATGGTAAAGCATGGCATGAAGTTTATAGTCCACCTTTAAAGTGTTTGCTGAGGTTTAGGCATACATTATGAAAATTTTAGAAATTGTGCAGTGTTTTTATTTAAATCAGTATGCTAAGAAATATATATGCCTAATGTACTTATCTTTTAAACATTTATTGTTCCGTGAAGTTTTTGAGAAAATGTGCTACTGTCTTCTGCTAGAGTATATACACAGGAAGAAGTATGTATATTTATTAGTAAAACTGTCTGGCTGTTGGAATATGGCTTGTGTAGCCTCTCTCTTGTCCCCGTGTATACCCACATTACTATTTGTGTATTTATTGTTTTGTTAATTGCACTCTTTCATCAATCCTTTCAGGTCTTCATTTGTTCTTCATGGCATTCAAGGAATTTTTCTGGTTTTTCAGTATGCATTGATGTCTTGAAAAATTCTTCAATAGTAGCTATAGAACCCTTATGCCTTGTGACATCAGGATATCATGTGAACGTTGTGTTTCATTTTCTGTCTTTTATACTTAACTCTTCTTTCTTTATCTATATTTCATTTTATCAGTGCTTTAAATTTATCATCTTGTAAAAACGAAATGTAGACAATTTTAGTCTCATTTTGATGGCCCATAATGTTTACATTGTTAAGCTATATATATACTTCTGTTTTCTTAAATGAACATCTAAATGGTTTGGGTGTTAGTAAACACAGAAGTTATATGTACACAAGTCTCTTTTGGAGATGGAAAAGATGGAACCATTACAATCAACACAGGATAGCAAAGACTGAGACAATCCTTCAAGTCCTATCACTTTCCTATCACTTTCCAAATTCATTATTTTAGATAAATTACTCTTTTAAGTGATTGTTATTTTCTGTAGAATTGTAGAATATCTATATATATTTATACGTCATTAGGTTGGAGAATTGGAATTTTTCTTGTCCCTATAAATAATGATGATCTTCTATTATAGTCGAAACATTTTTGTGTTCAAACAGGCTTCTTGGTTCTTATGCCAAATATATAGAAGCTACTACCACATGAGCAAATAAGCTAGTCATTTTTGAAGTCACTAATCAGTTAAATTGGCGTTTTCATATGGAGTTTGAAATGTCTTCACATTATGCATTTTTTTTTTTAAATTTAAGGTCACATTCAGAGCTTAGATTCTAATGTATCATGCATATTTACTAACATTTTATTTACAATATGAGAATGAAAATATATATTTCAGTAAGAGTGATCTCAACAAGTTAACAAAGTTCAGTTTTCTCTGTGTTGTCTTTTGTTTTTTTCCCTTAATGCACCTGTATTCCTTAGGGGTAAAGACAATCTCCCTATAAAAATAGTCATGTACTCTGTCTCCATTCAGCTGAGTTCTCAGCAGCTCTTAGGTTTTTGTCAGATTGTTAAATTTTTCTGCATTTGGTAGCTGATGATTGCCATTAAAAAGTTGGTTTGTTCATTTGTTTATTATTATATTTCTTTGCAGTTACTTAGGGAGATTGAAAGACAAGTTGCTGTGGGCTCAGGTCATTTGAGTAGTGTATCTTTGTCTTTTCCATTAAGTGATTACTACATAGAACTTTGGAAAAACACCTCTTTCCTGCTTTGGGGTAAGTTTTTTTTTGGATCTTACTCTCAGAGTTTTGATCTCATTTAATCCTTGGGACTCCTGTAATAAGCATACCACATATTTTCCCATAGATACTCATCTTTGTTTATCTACTGGTAGGGTTGTTAGATAAAGAACAGGTTGCACAATTAAATTTGAATATCAAGTAAATTATGGATACCTTTTAGTATAAATATGTTACAAATATTACTTTTTTTCTGAAATTCAAATTTAATTGGGCATCTGTATTTTTACTTCAGTTAATAATTTTAATTAATTAGCTAGTGCTAAGTCTTGCAACCTATTTTCTGGGCTCTTTCCTCATTAAACTTTGAGCTAGTTGGATGAAGAGGTGTACCCTAATTCATCTATACCTAGTTTTCCTATCTCCATGGTAGGCTAGTGATTTTTACCAACTGAAAGAATAAAATCTCTAATCAGCAATAATGTTTCTTTATTTGAGTATTTACAAAGCAGCTATGTTCAACTGAGTTTGTCCTTTTATGTAAGTTAAATTCATTGAAAATAATCATGTTTCAATGAGTTGAAGATCTCAGTATTAATTTTAAAAAAATTCATCACTCTTTCTCTTCCTTTCTCTTCATCATCTCTTTTTCCCCTTCTCTTTCCAGCTCTTACTATAATTAGCTAGCATTAACAGCAAATGTTTACTTTAGTTAAATTATTCAGGACATTTATTTTACTTGTCAAAGGTTAGATCAGGTTGTTGTTTGAACTGGTAATTAAATGCAGACTAATATGCTCTCGTATTTATATGCAATATAAGCCTGGTTCCTCATCATTCTGTATAATTTTGATGTTCAAGGCTGACATTTCAAAAAGGTTTTCTCTTTTCAAATATTGCTCATTCTTCTTGAACTCCTAATTGTTTGTTATAGTTACCTTGATTTTATGAAAACCTGACTGAATAGTTTAAAGGATAGAGGTGTTCTCTCTATAAAATAGGGACAGTAACAATTGGAAGTAATTTTGTATGGCTGTGTAATAACAAAAGATTTGGTCACTGGCTGAGCTACTTTTCCAGTCTTTGCATCTTGAGCATCTATCTGTTCTAGAGAACTCTGAGACTAAATGAGGATACACTGTGGAGAGCTTTTTGTTAGGCCACTTTCACTTTTTATAATGCTGAATTTTCTCTTGGTTTATACAGTCACTACTGCCACTTTCTATTAATTTATAACATTTGAATATTTGAAAGGCCAATTATATTCTTATTTTGTAATATAAAATACTTAAGCCCACTTATGAACATTTCATATATTCTACTTATTTCTGATTATATATATTATTTATGAATCTAGTTTATTTTTATAGTGGATGATTTACCCTAAACATCTTGTTCTGATAGCCTGGAAACTATCAGAATTAAGTCTTATAATTTTAATTTTCTTTTGATCACTGTCCTTAGTATGTAGACCCTTAACGGTGTTCCTATACCTATTTAATTGGCAACCCTTGAATAGTACAGTTGTGTGGTTAGTAAAAGTGAATTAGGTGTTCAAGATTTTACCAATGAGCGATATTTAATATTGAATGACATGTATTAAGACAAATGCTTTTATATATAATTTATTTGGCATTGTAGATGCATTTATCTTGTGAGAAACAGACCCCCTGTTGTCAGATGAAGTATTCTGGAAAGGTTTGGAGTAAATAAATAATAAAACTACTTTGATATACAATCTAACCAATATTAAATATTAAGACTTTCAGATGATTGATTTTAATACTTAATTAACTTACTTAAAGTCCAGTGTAACTGTCTTGCATTCAAGATTGACAGAGTTTAAAAATGGGAGATTTATTCTTTCTCTTTGTTTTCCTTCTCTCTTCTTTATTTCATTCTTTCTTCCTTCTTCCTTTCTACCTCCTTCACTTCCTTCTGATGAAGACCTCAGAACATCATTATTCCCAAACATCAAATTTACCTCTAGCTGCCAATATTTTTTAATAAAAGAGGTTTTTAAATAGAAACTTCTATAATGTTCACTTACTCTCTTAATTAAGAAAATACAGCTTTTATCAAAGTTTGTTGCTTTTATAGCTAAGATGTCATGTTTTAGGTTATATACCCATCATGGTAAATGGATGCTATCTGTGACAGATACGTATTTATGTTATATCCTCTTTCCCTTTTGTAATCGTGCTCTGGAAATAGTTCATTTAAGCTCTTTGATATGCTTTTCTTATGGGAGGTATCTTTATGTAAAGCAATATTACTCTGTCATTTCAGTGTTTGACTTTTAAGTTTACCATCAGTCAAGAATTTAAATGAATGAAGTATGCTTATATGAGCTTTTCTGAATATGGATGTCTTTAGAAGACACAATTCAGAATGCTAATTCTCTGCCTATGTATTGGAAGCTGTAAAAGAATGAATACACTTTGGAATACATAGAACTTCAGATTCACAGGGAATGAATTATTTTTCTAGAGGCTTTGTTGATGTGATACCATTTTAAAAGGAAAAAAATGTTGACCTGACCTAGCCTTTTGTCTGTATAATGTTAAGAATTGGAAGTTTTCACTTGAGACTGCTTGTATTGCTTCACTTGATGTGGAAAATAATATTGTTTTGAAATTTTATATATTATACCTTTTTTTTTTTTTTTATTGGTGTTCAATTTACTAACATACAGAATAACACCCAGTGCCCGTCACCCATTCACTCCCACCCCCCGCCCTCCTCCCCTTCTACCACCCCTAGTTCGTTTCCCAGAGTTAGCAGTCTTTATGTTCTGTCTCCCTTTCTGATATTTCCCACACATTTCTTCTCCCTTCCCTTATTTTCCCTTTCACTATTATTTATATTCCCCAAATGAATGAGAACATATAATGTTTGTCCTTCTCTGACTGACTTACTTCACTCAGCATAATACCCTCCAGTTCCATCCACGTTGAAGCAAATGGTGGGTATTTGTCATTTCTAATAGCTGAGTAATATTCCATTGTATACATAAACCACATCTTCTTTATCCATTCATCTTTCGTTGGACACCGAGGCTCCTTCCACAGTTTGGCTATCGTGGCCATTGCTGCTAGAAACATCGGGGTGCAGGTGTCCCGGCGTTTCATTGCATTTGTATCTTTGGGGTAAATCCCCAACAGTGCAATTGCGGGGTCGTAGGGCAGGTATATTTTTAACTGTTTGAGGAACCTCCACACAGTTTTCCAGAGTATATATTATACTTTAAAACTGTCCTCTAAGCTTTTAGTGCTTAACTCTGACCCTCTCATTAAATATTAACTATTTTTCACAAGACCTTCCTTCTTTCAGGCAGATCACTTTTATTCTAAGATTTAATATTACAAGAACCAGACTTATAAAGCCAATATAACTGTCCTTAAGATTAGACTTGGATTATAAATGGCAGTTTTAGCCTAAAGTGTCAATTCCTGTGACCAGGATAGCAGTAAAACCATATTGCACAACCAATTTTGAGTTTTGTGAATTTTGAGTTTATGTGGAGCAGGAAATTTAACTGTTATTTATAGTAATGTAGCAAAGAAGGGATATCTCCTTTCTCACGTCTTGGAAGGTATATTGCTGCATGTTCTAAATTAGAAAAAATAAGATTGCCTTCAGTTTTAACAATTCTGAGGGTTTTGTGGGAAATTCTAGAGACAGAATGACATTTAAGAAAACTGAAATCTATCAATTATGGATTTTAGTAGTCATTTACTCTAAGATATATATTTTTGGTTATTACATATTTTTCTATCTGCTTTTTGTATAGAAAAGATTAAGGCATACCAAATATAGAAGTCTGGGTTTGTAATAGGGGTAAAAGATGTAATGGTGCATTGTGCATTTCAAAATGTTTATGCCATTTTGACTTTTAATAGCAATTATCTTAAAATTTTCAGGTTAAGAAATTGCCTTAATTCTCTATTTGAATTCAAATATTTTCCTATGGTCTGATCTTTCTAGGTAAAAGATTGTTGAGTCACTATATTGTATGCTTAAAACTAATATAACACTGTATGTTAACTACACTAGAATTAAGATTAAAAACAAAATAAAAAAATAAAACCAAACAGCAAAAAAAAAAAGCAATATCTGCTTAGTAAGTTACTTTTGAACCAGATTATTATTGAAATCCATAATTAAAAGAAAAGTAAGAACGTTATGAGACTTTTTCTTCAATTTCTTGAAAGTAACTCATTATTACTTTTCAGCTGGTTTACTTTATTTGAATATAAAAGAATTTAGTGATTCAGTTTCGATCTATAGGTATAATAAATTAGAATATAGTAGATGCCTGATTATACAGATTGAAGCGGGAGAGTTAGGTTCTTGTCTCACAGAGTTGAAGACTGAGTATCCCGGATAAAGGAGAGTGAATAAAGAGAAGTTTATTAAGCAAGGATACAGAGAAAGTTCTCAGGAGTGAGAGGGGTTCCTACAGGGTTGCCACTGGGGGGCTTGTAGGGTTGGTCTTTTATTGGAAGGCAACCAGGAAACCTAAATTCTTTTAACATCTCTATTGATAACATCATTGAGTTCAGGACTAGTGGTAACACCTTCAGTGGCTTACTTTTTTAGGGTCTTGTAATTCTTTCTTGGTTACAAGTGACTGTTATAACAGGACTCCACCCTTAGCACCTGGGATAGGATGGTCTGGTTTATTTATTTTTGGTTTCCTTTCATCTCCACATTTTTGGGATTTTTGTGAGCCTGATTCCATGGCCCCCTACCTAGCCCTGCTTGTCCCTTATTCACGGGCTAGTTGTAGACTCCTGTATTTGGTAAATTTTATACGTTGGTTATCAGTTATAACCATAGAGGTCAGTTTCTAAAGAATTATTACTTAAATCGGTGATGACTTCTTGAACTTAACTTTCTCTTAGGAGTCAAAAAGACCTTAAGTATCTTTGAAAATCTTGAATGAATATATAAGCATCATCATGTTGTAGAGTATTTTAGCTATAGAAAGGTAGGTATTAAAAAAAAAAGGTAGGTATTTTTTTAAAGTTCCATTTAAAAATATACTTTGATATCAGTTTGGTAGTTACTTGTTTATTTCTCATAAAGTTCAAAGTACATAAAATCCCCTTTTTGTATATTTTAGGTATATAAAGTCTATAACAGTGGAATTGTACTATAATAAGAAAGAATTAAGGTAATGATATGAAACATGTCTAGGACATTAAAGAAATTTTATGGAAATCTGGCTCTTGGAATATGCATTTTCAAATGTTTTCTCTCCTATTTTCAAAAGTATAACAAAATGTATGGAGAATATGTATCTTAACATTAAAATAGTTGTCCATGGGCCAAATACAGTTTTGAAATGTGTTTAATCTGTTCCACACAGTTTTTTTTTTTTTTTAATTTGAATTATTTACCAGCACTTTAAAGAGATTTCACATAAAATTCTGGGTTTCTAGCTTGTCTTGAATAAATCAAAGCAGAGTATAGGGTGTTTTAGTTGTTCACAGACCCATCCCCTTGTACTCCTTTGTTTTATACCTTGTCTGTTTGTCTGATTGACTTACAGAAAGCCAAATATAGTGCCAGAGTAAAGAATGTAATCTCTGGAGCTAGACAAGGTAGGTTCAAATTCTGGCATCAGCACTTACTACTAGTGTGACTGTAGACAAATTAGTTAATCCCTCCATTTTCTCTCTGGTAAAATGAAAAGGATGAGGATGGTATGTCAGTAGCGCTGTTGGGAGGATGAAATGATGAGTATACATGAAACATTTAAAGTGGTTTTGACTTGGGATGCCTACGTGGCCTAGTGGTTAAGCATCTACTTTCGGCTCAGGGTGTGATCCTAGAATTCCAGGATCAAGTCACACATCAGGCTTCCTACATGGAGCCTGCTTCTCCCTCTGCCTGTGTCTCTGCCTCTTTCTCTGTGTCTCTCATTAAATAAATAAATAAATAAACAAATAAATAAATAAATAAATAAATAAATAAATAAATAAATAAATAAAATCTTTAAGAAAAAATGTGGTTTTTGACTTATATTCACTTCTCAATCATTGCTGATTTTGATTAATAATGCTTTTTTGCTTGACCCCATTAGGCATTTGAGTTTGGTGGTCCTTACTTCTCCATAGCAGAAAACTTTATTAATCTGTTTATTCATTTGATCAGCAAAATTTATCAGATTCTGTTTTATAACATATATAACCGATCATTTACTTTTTGTTGTCCTCTACTAGATTATATTCTCCAGAATTCCTTCAGTATTTTAAGTGCTAAATATATGTTGATTGATTTGCACACATAAGAAGCAAATAACTGACGGCTGTCTAGATTTTTGGATTTAGGACTTGATTATGGCTTTAGAAAATCTTATGTTGGCAATGAAAGTTTTCTGCTTTCTCTAAAGTTGGTTTTGCCTACCCCTTTGCTTTTGCTTTAGCCACAATCTAAGGTGGAAAGGATTTTTTACTATCTGACTATGCAAGTATGTGAGAGTTGGAGGGTTCTGGTAAACTCAGAAAATGTACAAGACTGTTCTACAGAGTGAGATGTTTTGGGGGAGAAATAAAGGATAGAGGAGAATTTTGTGTTGGGAAGAATGTGGTCAAAGATTTGTGTATTCATGGGCTTCTGTGGAACCTTTTCTTCATAACTGGAGTCCATATCCTGGAAAATTATATACTCATTTTGGTTGGGCTTGCTTTTCCAACTTATCATTCCTCATTTACTCTTCCTATATCATGTCTCTCCTCTCTCTTGAAATTTAAAATTTCATGTATTACATTATTTTGGATGAAAATTAGTGAGCCCATTTATTTTTTTGAAAGATTCTGATTTAGTACAGTTATCTGTATCTTACAGACATTAAAAAATTTTTAAGTGGTTAGTGTGGCTTAAAAAGTTCAATAATAGGGGATCCCTGGGTGGCTCAGTGGTTTAGCGCCTGCCTTTGGCCCAGGAGTCCTGGGATCGAGTCCCACGTCGGGCTCCTGGCATGGAGCCTGCTTCTCCCTCCTCCTGTGTCTCCCTCTCTCTCTCTCTCTCCCTCTCTCTCTCTGTCTATCATAAATAAATCTTTAAAAAAAAACTTCAATAATTAATTAAAAACATCTTTGTTTAAGTTGAAATCATTTCTAGAAATCAGAATACAGGAGGAAAACCTTCAAAATGACTAAACAAAATAGGTAGTTATTTATATAATCTTGCCTTTGTAAGTGTAATAATACCTGAGGTGGAAATCATAAAGGAGATATAGATATTATTGTGTACACAGAAATGAAAAAATTACTTAATGTCACAAGAACACCATGTTATTTGAAGACTGACACACTCAGAAAAATATCTATCATATGACAAAGGTTTAATATTCCTAATATTTAAAGCATACTTACAAATTATGAAGACAATCATAATAATAAACTCCATCCACAAAAGATAATAAATATCAGAGAAAACATATGAACCTTTGGTGATCTCACTAGTTGTCAAGCAAATGCAATATAAAATGTGCCTCTCACATTCGATAAAATGAATTACCCATTCCCATTGTTAATGAGGGTCCACGGGAATGAATTGTCTTACATAAAAACCTTTTCTAGAGTACAATTTGCCAAAACTTGCTATGGAGTCTTATTTTTTTTAATACATGTTTTGGCCCAGCAGTGACCTCCCAAATTTATCTTAAGGAAATAATCATAGATGTTGCATAGAAATATTACTAAAAGATACTCACCATGAAACTGTTTATAGTGTTAAACAACTGAAAGCATTCTGTTTACTAATAAGGAATTGGTTATATGCATCATTATAACTATTTAATGGAATACTAGGGGTTTATTTGAAGTGATAATATGGTCTTTTTTAATGGGATGGAAAATACCCACAATAATTTATATAATCAGTATATTTAGTATGTTAGATCACATTAAAAATATATTTTTTGAAATGAAATGTTAAGAGGGCTTCTGTTTTTAGTTCATACAATTATGAATGATTTGGATATGCTATATTTTCCATATTTTGAAAGTTCTATTGTAAATGTATTGGTAATGAAACAAAAAGATGTTATAAATGAGACAATAATTTAACTTAAAATTCAACATTTTGTGCAGAAGTTTATTGAAAGTAAATGTGATTGAACATTGAGGTAATGGTTACCAGTGAAGTACAAATTTGGGGAGAAATTGTTGAAATGGAAATTTTGTGCCACTTTTCACTTCCTTGCATATGCCTGCCAATGTGTTTTAACAGTCCCTGAAGCCTGTGGAAAACTTGTTAATGTCTGTAATGCTCATTTAATCATTTCAATCGTGTATTTATTTCCAGTCATAGCAATAAGAAAAAATACCATTTCTCTCTCTCTCTCTTAATTTCCCAGGTAGTCACTTTTGATGACATTGTCTGGTTTTCACAATGTATCATTCCTTATCTGAAACTAGACATCCTCTGCAGCCAGAAGAACAAGAAGTGGGCATTGACCCCTTGTCGAGTTACTCAAACAAGACTGGAGGTGAGTTTTGTATGCGGATGCATTATGTGGCTACTGGAAAACCAAGGAGAGAGCCTCTAGTTAGCTTTGCCTGCCTTATGTGTGTAATTCTTTACATGAAGCTGAGCAGGGCATCTTGAAGCATACTCCACTGGATAGGTAGAGAGCACTCTGACACTAATGAATACCACAAAACATCAACTTTCAATTATAGACAGAAGCATTAGCCAAATGTTTAATGCACTGTCATTCTTAAAAAAACAAATGATAAACAGTTACTTCAGCATAAGAATGTTGAAATCAAAATGGTCTTTGTCAAACATATTTTAAAGAACTAGAAGCTTTTGGTCTTGATTTTGTAAGGAATTTTTGCCTTTAAAAATAAGTTGACACTATTCTGAGATAAAAGACTTGCCTTATTCTCTCCTTCATCTCTGTCTCTCCCTTTTTAAACTAATTGAAGTTTGTGTTGTACTTTTGAAGATCTGTGCATTTAAATTGTTGAAGGAGTAAAAGAGACTGTAAGAGATAAACTATATTCAGGGTACCTTGTAAAAATTTATCAAATATGTGTATTTCAGAACCCTGTTTTGTTTATTCATATTAGTAACACTATAGCATCTCAGAAAAGGAAGTGGTCAGTTTGCAAATTCTTAAAGCCTTATCTTTATTTTTGATTGATTCATTGACTCAGGTAACTATTTGAAATATTTTTACTCATGAAATAGATACCTCAGGATTACAAGATCTATTTTTAAAAATCATAATTAGAATGATTCACATATATTTTATTTCAGATAATTTTCTTTTCAATATTGGTTCAAAAGTTTGCTATTAACTTGTGTTTTGGGAATTTAAAAAAGAATGATTGATTCCTTAAAGCGGTTACTTCTTTTGTGCACAAGATTTGACTTTATGGAGTGTGTTAATGGTTTTTATGCATTTTTACTATCTTCTGAGTCATACAAATGCCATTGTTGTTTTCAGTGAAAATAGTGTAATTTGCCTTACAACTTATTTTGTGATTTTACTTTTTATTTTTACATTTTATTTTTATATGTATGTTTATTGAAAAGGTCTCAGAAAGATTGTTCAAAGTTTTGATAATATGAAAAAATTGTTAGTGTCTCATTTTAGTGTCAGCATCTTAATTTCAGTGGTAATAATACTACATCTCCTGGTGATTTTTTTTCCTAAATGTAATAATTTATAAGAAGCACTAATTATTAAATAAGTCAAAGTATCTTACAAACTCATCTATGTGGATATTTTAAAAGTAAATATATTTTTGTTATAAGCATATAAAATAATTTCACCAAAAAAAATAATTTCACCAAAATTTTCTGATTGATGTGCTTATTTTAGGATAGTTCCTTTTCTTTCTCTTTTTTAAGTGCATATTTTTCTCTGGTCTAGTTCATTAAATACCGAGGTTCTATTTTTTTTACTTTAACTGGTTAAAAAACATTTTAAATTAATTTTATCCTTTATTGTTTGCAGGAATGAGTAGTTACCTTTACTGAAAAGGCTTTTCGTTTATATCCTAGCCTAACATTTCTATGACATACAAAGTTATTAGGACTGAATTGATGTTTAAAAGTGCCATTAATTCATTTACCCCAAATGTTCATTAACAATGTAAATGTATGCTGATGTTCTATGAGACAAGGAAGTGACTAATGACTCTTCCAACTAACAACACTTAAAATGAATAGAAACTTTAGATAGCTAATCTTGAAGTAATCAAGACCCTCATTCAGCTTGGCATCTCTGTATGCTCTAAAACAGCTGTCAACTGTTAAAAATATATACAAAACACACATACGCACACGCACATGCAGAAAGAATGATATGTAAATATCTAGTTCTTGAAAGCCATGAAGGTTACTAACCGTAGTGAGTTTTGTGCATTGTATATGTAAATATTTTATATGTAGCATCTATTTCATCTTCTTAGATTTCCTTTTAGCAGAAAAACATGTGTTGCATTTTAATAGGGTTGTCATATTTAGTTGAAGAATCATTACCTTTCTGGTGTGTTTGTTTATTTTAATATATGTATTTCATAGGGTTCTCCACTTATTTAAAGCCTTTTTTACTTTTTTCCTACCAGGGAATTTTATGACTCATTGTTAAGTAGTCAATCACTGGACTTAATCAGTAGTTTCCCTATGTAGAAGTTACATCTTTTTGGTTTTGTTTTTAGTTCCCATTATAGATTTCATAAAAATAAATCTTTAATTTCTCAAAACTGAATTTTAGCATTTATAAAGAGACAGTACATTATTGAGTTAAGTGATTCTGAATATTCTGGTCAGGATTAGCAAAAATAGCCACATCCTGGGAATAATAAAGAGAAAACTGTTTGTTATTGGTTTATTTTCATGGATGGTAGATGAAGGTCAGTGAGAACATAAAGAACTGTTTGGATATATACATGCAAAATTTTCCATGTGAAGCAAACTTTTAACTGCTTGAATTTCTTTTTCAAATGGAGAATAGCATGGAAATTATGACATATTTCTCTGTGCCCTATGTGGTCATATATGTAGCTTATTATTTTAAATTCCAAGATCTTTGGTCTAAAGGTATTAATTAGTAATTGGCAAGTTACCTGTAACTCAGTTGAAATGATAAAAAGCCCCAAAATGTTTGTTCAACTATTCATGATTATTCATTTGTAGTGAAAGAACATTTTCCTGTATTAAGTCTCTTTTGAGAATAGCACTTTGTTACATATTGCCAGAGTTTTTAGCTTCAATTTTATATGCCTTCTTACTTACAGCTTTTATAGTATTCAGATAATTACTTAATGTAATGCTTTTTATATAATATCTGTTTCAAAGTTTTCTTTCTATAATCCAGGATAAAATATTTAGTAACCTACTTAAAAAAAAAAAACTAAGACATTCAGAATATCCTGCCTACTCCATTTTTGACTCTTGTAATTTTGTTTTTGTCCCCAGTCTTCCTTTCTTTATGTTTTAGTGACCTAGAGTTTTAGAACTAGAAGGGAGTGCCTGACTTTATTGCTGAATAAATTGGAATTAAGTAAAATAGTTCACTGAAGTTGATATAATAAAATGATGCTGTCGTATTGTAATCTTTAATACTGTTTCCATATAATAGAGTGGATTCAGATTTGAGTAAAAATGGGACGCTTGGGTGGCTCAGCAGTTGAGCGTCTGCCTTCGGCTCAGGGTGTGATCCTGGAGATCCGGGATCGAGTCCCACATTGAGCTCCCTGCATGGAGCCTGCTTCTCCCTCTGCCTATGTCTCTGCCTCTCTCTCTCTCTCTCTCTCTCTCTCTCTGTCTTTCATGAATAAATAAATAAAATATTTAAAAACAAAAAAAATTGAGTAAAATATGGTTTTGGGAAGAGAGCTGACAAAAGTATCGTATGCTAAGTCATCTTATTCACTTTAAACCCTGCCCTTGCTCTAATTATAATTAGTGGGAATCATCCTAAGGAGGGAAAATAAGTCTTCCTTTCCTGGCTTAAAATTTTTCAGTGGTTTTCCTTTGCACTAATAATAAAATCAGACTCTTGATCATGAATTCATGGCTGTCTTGCTTGTCTAGCCATGGTCAGATGTGTTAAGCCAGTTCTAAACAGACCTCCCCATATGCCATTGTTCTCTGACAGTATTCTTGCTTGATTCCTTCACAGCACTCATCTTTAAATGTAATCTTATATTTATTGGTTTCTTTAAGGTATAAGCTTTATAAGGGTAGGAAATGTTGGTATACCTATTGCCCCACAGATACCACTGAATTAATAGCTAATAGATGAATGAATTATGGAGAGAAATAGACACATTTGAGAGATATTTAGTAGGTAGAATTGACGACACTTGATATTTGGATATAAGGAAGTTATAAGGATGAGAAGTTTAAAGTGATTTTCAGTTTTCTGAGTTGACCAGTTAGGTCTGTGATAGTGTTTGTATTGAGATAGGGAGATCTGTAAGAAGGAACTTTTTGTGGTGCAGGTGGGACAGAGGATGGCAGAGAAGATGGTAAGTTCAATTTCAGATGTGAGTTAGAAATGCCTTATGACATTCAAATGAAGATATCCTGAAGAATTTGATATATGGGTCTAAAACTTAGTGTGCAGGTTGGTGCTAGAAATAAAGATTTTTCAGCTTAAGAATGATAGCAAAAACAATGTGAATGATTGTGTTCACTCAGTAATAGCACCTAGCATGAGAAGAGGACCTAGAAGCAGTCTTAGGGAAAAAGCCAGTTTAAAGACCTTGTAGCAGAGGAGGACACTGTATAGGAGAGTGACAGAGTGTCTAGAGAAGTAGAAGGAAAACTAGGAGTGTGGAGTCAAACAAGCCAGGGGAAAATAAGCAAAAGTGACCACAGTTAGCTAAAGGTTTAAGCAAACAGAAGTCTGCACAGGATAGAGTCATTGTAACATTACAAGCACAGTGTTTTTTGTAATCTCAGGAAGCCATAGTCTTGCATACTCTGTGTATTTCAAATAAACTAATGATGTGCTCTATACTAAACTGGTATGAGGAATAGAGGGAAAATTACAGTAGTATTTGAAAATTTTAAAATCACTGCAAGAAATGTCTAAGAATTTGGAAATTTGCAGTCTAGAGCAAAGATGGAGAGATTTGTAGATAGAGAGCCATTATTTTCATTGTAATAATAACAGAAGAAGAAAGGAAGATCTTTAGATACAGTTGGTTTATTAGTTCAGTAACGGAGTTCAGTGAAATATCACTGATGTTTTAATCTCTCTCTGATCAGGTAATTTGCTGAAAGTGAGTGGTAAGATGAAGCATTTGAAGATTTGTGGAGAGTGACAAATGTTTGGATGATTTGCTAAAGAATATATAACTGTGGGGACCAAGTTGAGATAAGACATCATAAAATATAGATATGCAAGCTTGTACATTTGCTTGATTATATGTAGCAGAATTCAGCACCTGGGATTTGGTCACAAAAGTAAACAGGTTTTGTTATGGGTGTATAAGAGGTACTCTTAAGAAAGGAGGTTGATGGTGGAGGAATTCATTGATGGTCTGAGAATATAAGGAAATTTGCTACCATGGGAAGAGGTTCTAAGAGGGCAGAGTAAAAAGTTTTGGAAGGGATGGAGGAGTCAGGGCAGATGAAGTATAGAGTACTGTGGTGATGGGAGTCCTAAAGGAAATATGGGAACAGTATATGATTGTTTGGTATATACATTAATTGATGGAATATTGTTAAATGGTAGCCAATAGACTAGCTCAATACTTTCATTAATTCTGTGTAATAATTTGGATCTACATTAGTTTAGATAGATTTTGGTTTGAACCTCTGATGGTAAAGTGTAGATCCTTGAAATAAAAGACATGTCTTCTGGACTTAATTCTGATCTCTTTGTTTTTCCATAGAATTGTCCATTCCTTATTAATTGCATCTGGGTTTTAGTTTTATTTCAAATTTTCTGTTGACGTGGCAATTCTTTTATTTGCCCGAAGAGATAGGCTCTTTTAGAAGAGATTGTGTGAAGAATCATTGATTACCTTGTGGCTATACCTGAATGTTATTCATTTCCCAAGGTCATAGGAAAGGAGACCTCACTTCTGGCTCCAGTGGCAGACAGAAGCTATAGCCCTGCAAAAGTTGTTACCACTACTCCGTTGGGCAGAGTTGCCTGCAAAGGAATATCCATACATTAAGATATTTTTCCTGCTCTGCTTAGTCAGCCCTTATATTGCTCTTGGATCACCACAAATGGGAGATTGTGTGCTGGTGATTTTGGTTGACTGGGTCTAGGAAACTAGAGCAGATGATAGGTGATTTAGAGTGACAATATTATCTTAAAATCTTAGAAAAACAAAACCAAAAAAGCCCCTTACTTATGTGAAATGACCTACAGTGGGATAGCTTATCAAAGAATTTTATTAGTTGCTTTTGCTAATTTGTTAGCGGGGCCAGAAAAGACAGTAGAGCCAGAGTTTGGACTGTTTCAATAATGACATACCCTAGTCTTAGTTCATAGGGCTTAGAAAAGCATTTCAGAGTTATCACCTGGGGTCTCATGCAGTTACAGCTCCTTTTTATTCATTTGTATATTAAAACAGATGTCCCCTCCCCCTATGGCTTAGTAGTGAAATGAGTAATTAGTCCCTTATAAGCATAATTTTCCAGGTCCCTCATACTGCTTTTAACTCTTTTCACAGTGTTAACCAATTTTAAAAACTGTATCTACCTAAGCTACTGTTTTTAAAAGATTATGGGCATTCTTACTTGATTTTACCCAGTCAGAGGGAAGAACTGAGTATCAGGGAAGATGAGATTATAAGAAAAAATTTAAACCTTACTCTGAGAGAATAACCAGGACCTCTTCAATCCCTATTCTGTATTTCTCCTGTTCTAGGGGAAATTCCCAAAGACCTGTTTTTCCCAAGTTGAAATCTTAAATCATCTTCCTACTTTGCAATCAGCTGTGTAATAAAATAGCCAGAATATTTTTCAATAGAGCTCTTACTTTTGGTAAAAATTCTCTTTTCATGTAATAGGGGGCTTAAAAAATTTTTTAATACCATTACAGATGGATATTTATAAAATTTCTTATAGACTTAAGTAAAGCACATAGTGTGTGGTTCACTTAAAACATGCGATTTTAACAATTACTAAAGATCCAGTGATCTTCTCAAACAGTGGGGACAGAGAATTTACTGCACAGTTTTAATCTGTATTACATGGGTGGGTGTTGATACCTACTTCATATTTTAACAGTTTAGAAGTTATACATGTAATTTGTAGTAAAAAGATATGTTTTGTTGTGCTAATTTTATTATGATTTTCCTTCATTTTTGTAAATATAGGTTTTTCTGTGGTTCTTTGATATTCTGTTCTTAAAAGATCTCTTTACCAAAATTTTTGAAAATGTACTTTACCCTATTGATACATTTTTAATCTGATCAAGTATTTTTTATTATTAATTTGTATTTTACAAATATTAAAAATAGTTTTCCATCATTCTACTTTTGCTGTAAGGAGAGCTTGCTTGCTTATTAATTAAATAAGTGTCTGAAATATGAAATAATTTTCATGCAATACTTCTCCTTTACTCTGGAGTTTGACCATATATTGCTCCTTGAATTTCCTGAGAAGGAATCCCAGATGAGGAATATAGGAAAGCACAAGACAAGAAACATTATGTTAGCTTCAAGCTGTTTTATTTTTCACATTTTAGGAAAATCTGAGTGTTTTAAATAGAAGAAATTAAGTAGCTAGTAAATCACAAAAATTGTAATATCTCAAGTTATTTACTTTAAATGGTCATTTTCTTTTATTACATCTCCAACATTAAAAATATAATTTACTGGAGTGTTTGGAAATGATTTTCTACCATTTAGTAATTATTGTATTCCTATACATTATAGGGATTATCTTTATAGAATGTACAAATATAATTAGTTTTAGTTAGAAAAATCACCTACTAGCCTTGATTTATCAACAGATAAACAGTGAGAATTAACTATTATTTACTCAAGTCACATATAAGGTAGTGTGTGATCCACATAATCATTTATATTATGGGAATATGTGTACTTAAATAATAATTCTCCTACTTTCCCTTTTCTCCTTCTTTTTCTTCCAAATGTGGAAAGACTTAAATACAGTTGACTTTCTAGCATTACCATTTAGTGACAATTTTAATAGAATATAACTGTTTTGGCTAGTCTTAGTGATATAGGAGAGCTTGGTTCTTTTCTCATGGAGTCAAAGAATGAATCTCCCAGAAAAAGGAGAGTGAGTAAAGCAATAGAAAATTTTTAAGTAAGGATACAGAGAAAGTTCTCAGGAGTGAAAGGGGTCCTGACTTGGTTGCCACTAGGGGCTTGTAGGATTGGTCTTTTATTGGAAGCCAACCAGGGAACCTAAATTCTTTTAACATCTCATTTGATATCACCATTGAGTAAGGACTAGTGGTAACAACTTCAATGGCTTAGTTCGTTTTTAGGGTCTTGTGATTCTTTGTTGGTCACAAGTAGCTGTTATAAGACCTTCCGTCCCCCCAGCACCTGGGACAGGATGGTCTGGTTTATTTATTTTCGGTTTCCTTTCATCTCCACATTTTAGGGATTTTTTTTGAGTCTGATTCCATGGTCCCCTACATGGACAGCCCTGCCTGTCCCTTAGTCATTAGAGTGCTGCTATCAATTCAAATCTTTAATTAGACTTGTGAATAGATCTGTTATTATTAAACATAGATTTTCTTTTTTCTTTTTTTCTTCTTCTTGTTTTAAGCTCTTTTTTAGTGATACCCAGCATGGGGCTCAAATTCCCAACCCTGAGATCAAGGGTTGCGTGTTCTTCCTACTGATAGCCAACCAGGAGCCTGTGAACTTGTAGATTTTCATCAGACATGTTGGCACGATGATTATAGAGAATTATAGAGGCACATATAATTTATCACACAGAGTAAGGGCTGCAGGCCACAGGACTGATGTTCATTTACTCCTATAAAAATAGTTATTGGTCATCTAGGAGCAGGGGATAGACTATTAAATAGACCAAGGGCTTTCTCTCAAGGGAATTCACATTTAGCATGAGAGGGACAGTAAAAAATAAAGTACAGAAATAAGGAAAAAATATATGAGAAAGTGATAAATACTAGGCAAAGCATGAAAATAGGACAATCTTGTGAGGAATGACTGGATGCTCATGTTAGATTTTGACAAATCACTGTAAGAAGATAATATTCTGCTAGATGTGAATGACAGATGAGAAGGAGCCAGGCATGCAAAATTGGTGAGAGAGAGAAATTAGCAACAGCAATCACGAAAAAGGGAAGTGTTCATACAAAGGAAGAGCCTATCCCAGGATATGAATAGTCCTGTTATATTGGAGGAACTGGAAAATATCATTGTGGCTGGAGCACCACGGGTGGTATAGGAATGGTACAGGTAGGGTCTAATAGGCAGAGGCCAGATTATAAGGATTTTGTAAATTAAGTTTGAAGAGTATAAATTTTGTTCTAAAGACCAGGGGTTATTTAACAGTCTGTATTGTCTGTGTTGAACAGTTAAGTTTCTTTTAGGAAATGAGGGCCATAACTATTTTTTTAAAAATATATATCCTTATGACTTGGTCCTAGGCATTTAGTAAGTAATGCCTGATTTACACAGAATTGTATTATTTTTAAAATATATTTTCATATTGCAGTTCTTTTTTTTTTAATTAATTAATTTATTTATTTTTATTTATTTTATGATAGTCACAGAGAGAGAGAAAGAGAGAGAGAGGCAGAGACATAGGCAGAGGGAGAAGCAGGCTCCATGCACCGGGAGCCCGACGTGGGATTCGATCCTGGGTCTCCAGGATCGCGCCCTGGGCCAAAGGCAGGCGCTAAACCACTGCGCCACCCAGGGATCCCTCATATTGCAGTTCTTTGTACCAATCTTTGTTTCCTCATTCTCAACATTTTAACTGTTTATAATGATGTAATTTCTGCTTAATCTATGATAAAAGAATGCCTTAAAATTAACTATTTATCTAAAGCTCGGTTACTTCTATATTTTAGGCCATGCTCTGGGTATTAAAATAGTAAATGCAGTCTAGTGTGACCTTTTTTGTTTGACCCATTGTGTGTGTGTGTGTGTGTGACTTTGGGGGTGGGGCATATAATCATTATTTTCTCTTTGCTGATGTAATGGAAAATTTGCTCCTCTAGGACATATTAGAACAATGTATTTAATGCTCTTCAATTTAATTTGCTAGTATCACAATTAATACAATTAAGGTCACTTGAAATGAAACTATTAACAAATTGAGTAATTTACTTTAACAATGTCAATGTGTTCTCACAATTACATTTGCTTTAATTAGTGTACAAGCTATTATTTAATAGCATACTTCACATAGAAAAATGTAATAATGTATTCTTAGTTCCTTATAACAGAAAGAAACTTTTAATGGACTGATAATTTTGTGGAAGAGCTGCTAGATATAAAGTGATGGAAGACAAAGTACAAAGCCAGAAAGCAAAGCTTACAAGAATGTAAATAAAAAATCTTTTTTTGGGCACTTACAATATATGTCCTATTTATTATTGTGTAAATAGTATTGGAAACTTTTAATGATAGTTAGGGATGAGAACACAAATCCAGGAGCATTTTAAGTGTTCAGTTGTATCTGGTTTTTGCTTATCATAAAATTTTTGAAAATCATAAAATAGGTAATTTCTAATTAATGAGTAAAATGGAGAGAAGCAGAATGATGTAGAATACTTAAAGTAGGAAGCAAAAAAGTTTCAGTTCTCAAATCTGCTTTAAAAACATTTTAGTACAAATATTTCTTACCTTAAGACTTTACTTTAAGAGCTGATTAAAAAAAGCTCTTCTACTCATCCTACTCTATCGAGATCAGAAGATCCAGAGATGAAGAAATAGTTCTATTTCTCTTTCTATATATGCAGAGTAAGGGGAAGCAGATGAATTGTCAACCAAGTCATAATTAATAAGATATGCTGTTCTCTGTAAACATGAGAGCAAGATTTACTATCATGTAATCAAGTGGTGATTTTATGTGGAAGGGATATAAATGCAATCCAGATAATTCAATACTCTAATTTTTAAAATTAGTTTGATAGTCTTTTTGCCTAGTTTGATTGATTTAAGTTTCTGTTGCTTTCATTTTCTTTCCTTTTTCCCCCTTTGGTTAATGATAAAAATTTGTAAAATTGCAAGTAAAGAAGGAAGCAGGCAAAGAGTAATTAGGTAATAAATATTTAAACATAAAATGCAAGAATCTTAGAGAATCCACAGATGTTGAAAAATTAACTATAGTTCTCATTTCTAGAAAGGGATTTCGTAGGAGTAGAGTATATTAAGTTCTTTTTAGTACTTGTGAATGTTTATACAACAGTCTCCCATTGGTTTTCATTGTGTGTCCCAGGCTCGAATTCAATCTACCAGGTTCTTAGATGAGTCAGAATAGTATAGTGTACTAGTAGAACAATCAGTTTAACAATAGTGGAAAATTATTTTAGGTAATTCTTTAAATAGCATTTTGAGTTTAGCATGGGTAAACTACTAATTAGTTGCTACATATACTATACTAAGCAGTTCTCATTTGGTCTGGATTTAATTCTTTTTATATAACTAATCTCTAAATTCTATCTTGAATTTTAAAATGATTTGTCTATTGATTCCTTGCCCTATGCTATAGAATATTAGAAGAGTAACTGGAATTGATTATTTATTTATTTATTTATTATTTTTTTAAAGATTTTTTAAAATTTATTTATTCATAGACACAGAGAGAGAGAGAGAGGCAGAGGGAGAAGCAGGCTCCATGCAGGGAGCCCGATGTGGGATCGATCCCGGGTCTCCAGGATCATACCCCGGGCTGCAGGCAGCGCCAAACCGCTGTGCCACCGGGGCTGCCCGCAATTGATTATTTAAATGCTTGATCTTTAAAATACAATAGATTTTAAAAAGAAACATTGATTTGTTTTACCAAAGAAGGCCAAGTGTAAGAAGTTAGTTGCTTTTTTTCCTAGCGACCTGAGTTTTCTTAGATTAAATGAAGTAAAACTTTGTTAAAATTAAAACTTTTTTCTTTGAAAGACACTGTTAAAGAGACAAGACACAGACTGGGAGAAAAATTTTTGCAAGACATAGCTGATAGGGACTCCTGGGTGGCTCAGTGGTTGAGCATCTGCCTTTGGCTCAGGGCATAATCCCAGATCCCAGGATCAAGCCCCACATAGGGCTTTCTACAAGGAGCTTACTTCTCCCTCCTCCTATGTCACTGCCTCTCTCTCTGTCTCTCATGAATAAATAAATAAAATCTTAAAAAAAACATAGTTGATAAAAGACTGGTATCTATAATATACAAGAACTTTTATAACTCAACAATAAGAAAACAAACAACCCAATTAAAAAGTGGACAAAATATCTGATCAAAAGCCCCACAAGGAAGATATACAGATGGCAAACAAGCATAGGAAAAGATGCTAAATATCAGAGGTCACGAGGATATTGTAAATTCAAATGAGATGGGTATGCACACACTTATTAGAATGACTAAGATCCAATGCATTGACATCACTAAATTCTAGTGAAGATGTAGAGCAACAGAACTCTTCTTTCACTGCAGTGGGAATGCAAAATGGTACAGCCACTTTCGAAGACAGTTTGGCTTTTTTTTTTTTTTTTAAGATTTTATTATTTATTCACGAGAGACACAGAGAGTGAGAGGGAGAGAGACAAAGACACAGGCCAAGGGAGAAGCAGGCTCCATGCAGGGAGCCTGATGGGGGACTCAATCCTGGGACTCCAGGATCATGCCTTGGGCTGAGGCAGGCACTAAACTGCTGAGCCACCCGGGGATCTCCCTCCCCCCCCCTTTTTAATGAAGCTAAACACATAGTTACCGTATGATCTTGCAATTGCACGCCTTTGTATTTGCACAAATGAACTGAAAACTTATGTCTGCATGTAAACCTGGACAGTGTTCATAGCACTTGTATTCATAATTGCTAAAACTTGAAAGCTTCCAAGATGCCTGTCAGTAGTCAAATGGATAGACTTTGGTACATGTATGGTAGAATTATTCAGTGATATAAATGACATATTAAGCCATAGAAGGACCAGGAGGAACCATAGATGCATATTGCTAAGTGAAAGAAGCCAATCTGAAAAGTCTGCATATATAATTCTAATATTATATTCTGTAAAAGGCAGAACTCTGGAGACAGTAAAAAGACCAGTGGTGGTCATTAGGGGCAGGGTGAGGTGGGAAGGGATGGAAGGTTATATAGGTGGAGCACATAGGATGTTTAGGAAATGGACACTATCTTGTGTGATATTGTAATGGTGGGTACAAGTCTTTATATATACAAGTTAAAACCCATAGAGTGTACAAAGGAAGAATAAACCCTAAAGTAAATTATGGACCTTAGTTAATAATAATGTATCACTATTGATGGCATCAGTGCAACAAATGTACTGCACTAGTGCAAAATGTGAATACTAGAGGAAACTAGTATGTGAGGGTGAGGGCTATATGAAAACTATACTTTCTGTTCATATTTTTTAAGCCTTGAAAAGCTCTAAAAAATGTTTAAAAAATCTATCGGTCCTCTTTCATTGCTTTTTACTTTTTTTTTAAGATTTTTTATTTATTCATGACAGAGAGAGAGAGAGAGACAGAGAGACAGGCTCCATGCAGGGAGCCTGATGCGGGACTCGATCCTGGGACTCCAGGGTCACGCCCTGGGCTGAAGGCCGCTAAACCACTGAGCCACCCAGGCTGCCCTGCTTTTTACTTCTTCAAGTGGTACCGTACCTTTATCTTCATTCATTATGCCAGTTGAATATAGAACACATGCTTAGTTTATTTGAAATATACAAATACTCAAGACTAGGGATTCTTGAAATGACAAATTATTAAAAAAAAAAAAAGTGTGTACATTCTCTGCTTATAACAACTCCCAGTTAATTCAAACCTTAGTTTGTAATAGTTCTGTCTCTCTCCTAAAATAGGCTGAATCCTTTTATAATGTAATCCTTTGGGTAGATAGCCTTTTATCATCAGTGTTACCTATCAGTCTAATCCTTTAACAGTATGTTTTTATTTATTTTAGAGCAAGCAGAGCAAGCATGTCAATGGTGTGAGGGGCAGAAGGAGAGAATCTTCAAGTGGACTCCTGCTGAGCTTGAAGCTCAGTTTGGAGCTTGGAGCTGGATTTAGGGGTTTGTTCTCACAACCCATGAGATCATGACCTGAGCTGAAGCCTAGAATTAGATGCTTAACCAACTGAGCCACCCAGGTGCCCCTGTTTAAGTTTTTAAGAGCATTTTCTCTTTAGTTGTGAGCAAAACTATTTTTTTTTTTTTTTGGTATGACCCAATTCTTGATTCTAGATTGGAAATAGTCTAGTCTCATAATCATTGGAACATTACTCTCAGCCGTACTTTTAGGAGTTTTCTTGGATTTTGAAAGATTGGTTACTTATAATTAACAGGGTAAAAGGGAAATCTTACTTTCATTGTCATGTGCCAATGTAAGGTAAATTTTATACTAGATTACTTTTTAGAACTGAGGTTAGCAAGTTTTCTTTTTTTTTTTTTATTTTTATTTTATTTTATTTTTTAAGTTTTCTTTTAAGGGTCAGGCAGTAAATATTTTAATTTTGTAGGTCCTGGCATTTTAACCTGAAAGCAGTCATAGACAATTTGTAAACAAATGTCCGTGGATGTGTTTCAATAAAACGTTATTTACCAAAACAGGAGGTCTACCAGTTTGGCCCCTTGGGCTGTAGTTTGTTGATATCTATTTTAGAGTAACTATTGCTCTGTTATTACAATAAGTAAGAAAATAAGCCTTTTTTCAAAGTTTTCCTTAAATAGAATATCTTAATAACTGGGTTTTAGAGCTTTGGGATTATTGAACCTTGAGTGTTTTACATGTATTTAGAGGCTGCTTGTCAAAAAAACATTTGTATTAAGACCCTTAATATACTCACTGAATTTAACTGGATTGCAGGTATGCTATTTAAAGAAATATACTAATTTTTGTACACTGATATTGAATCCTGCAACTTTACTGAATTCATTTATAAACTGTGTGTTTATTCTTTAGTATTTTCTCTATATAAGATCATGTCACCATTTAATAGTAATCATTTTACTTCTTTTTCAATTTGAATGCCTTTTTTTTTCCTTGCCTAATTACTCTGGCTAGAATTTTTAGTATGATGCTGAATAGAAATAGTGCCTTGTTTGTGATTTTGGGGAGATGCTTTCAGTCTTTTATCATTGATTAATGTTAGCTGTGAATTTTTCATAAAAGCCTTTTTTTATGTTGAACTTCCCTTCCATTCCTAGTTGTTGAGTGTTTTTATCTGGAAAGGATGTTGGATTTTGTCAGATGCTTTTTCTACATCAATTGAGATGATCGTATCATTTTTCCTTCATTTTATTAATGTTGTGTATTACATTGATTGATATTTCTAAACTGAACCAGTTTTGCATTCCTGGGATAAATTCCGTTTGGTTATGATGTATAATACTCTTAAAATGCTGTTGGATATTATTAGCTAGTATTTTGTTTAGGATTTTTATGGGGGAGAGAGTGAGGGAGAGATCTTAAGCAGGCTCCACACCTAGCATGTGAGCCCAATGCAGGGCTCCATCTCACAATCCTGAGATCATGACCTGAGCTGAAATCAAGAGTCAAATGCTTAACCAATTGAGCCACCCAGGCACCCCTTGTTGTGGATTTTTATATTTATATTCATAAGAGATACTAGTCTATAGTTTTCTTAAAATATCTTTTTCTCACTTGGTATCAGGGTAATGCTGGCCTTGTAGGTAATGCTGTCTCCTAGTTTTTGAAAGAGTTTGAGAAGGATTAGTGTTCATTATTATTAATATTTGGTAGAAATATCAGTGAAGGCATCTGGTCCTGGTCTTTTGAGGGGAGTTTTTTGATTACTGATCCAATTGTGTTCTTCTTACAAGTCTGTTCAAATTTTCTTAAGTCAGTTTGTGTGTTAGGAACCTGTTCATTTCATTTAGGTTATCAAACGTTAGGTGTATAGTTGTTTGTAGTATTTTTTATAATCTTTCTTATTTCTGTAAGGTCTGTAGTCTCCACTTTCATTTCTGATATTTTTTAGTATTTTTCTATGTCAGCTAGCTAAAAATTTGTCAAGTTTTGTTATCTTTTCAAAGAACCAACTTTTGGGTTCACTGATTCTCTTTGTTTTTCTACTCTCTATTTTATTTATCTCTGCCTCATTCTTCTTGTTCTTTTTTCTTTTTCCTCTGAGACTAAATAAATAATCATCAGACTTATATTCAAGTTTCCTGATTCTTTTTCTACCTGCTGAAATCTGCCGTTAAACCCCGCCAGTGAATTTTAATTTTATTTAATGTACTTTTCAGCTCCAGAATTACTATTTTGTTTCTGTTTATACTGTTGATCTTTTCATTAATATTTTCTGGCATCCTTTAGTTTTTTGTGGTTTCCTTTGGTGTTTGAATGTATTTATGACATTCAATGACATTTATGACATTCAATGTCTGGGCTTCCTCAGGAACATTTTCTGATAATTTTTTTTCTTATGAATGAATGGGCCATACTTTTTTTTAAATTTTTTATTTATTTATGATAGTCACAGAGAGAGAGAGAGAGAGAGAGAGGCGCAGAGACACAGGCAGAGGGAGAAGCAGGCTCCATACACCGGGAGCCCGATGTGGGATTCAATCCCGGGTCTCCAAGATTGCGCCCTGGGCCAAAGGCAGGCGCTAAACCGCTGCGCCACCCAGGGATCCCTGAATGGGCCATACTTTATTGTTTCTTTGCATGCTTCTTAATTTTCTGTCGAAAACTTGATTATTTTGAGTATCAGTGTGGTAACTTTCTCCTTGGGGTTTATTGTTTCTGGTACTTGCACGTTGTTGTTTTAATGACTTTTATAAACTATTTCTCTAAAGCCTGTGTTCTTTGTGTGTATAATAATGAAGTCTGTGTTGTATTAGCTTAGTGCTCAGCTAGTATTTTGACAAATTTTCCTTAAGTACCTGGAGCTGAAATAAGATGGTATATTAGTCTTATTAAGGCACTCCTTCATTACTTAGCCAGGCTTTTTACAACTTTGCTTATCCTTTACTTCTTCCTTGTATGGAGAATGAAGTTCAGCCAGAGGTAACATTTTGAGTCTCTTCACACTTTTTCTGAATATGCATATGGCCCTCTTGATTCCCTCAGATATGTGAGAATTTCTGAAAGTCCATATTCCCCCACATACCTCCTTTCCCAACCCTTTCCTGCCTAGGCTATATGATTTCTCTGTTGCTTGTCCTAGCTTATTTCTTGCCTTAGTCTGCCGTGGCCAGTACTTTTAACTTTCGCTGCTTTTAGCAAATGCCGCCAGGGAATTTGCCCTAGCCCTGAGAAAACTCCACATTGGAAAAAACAAAGGCTGGTACTTACACTGTTCCTTTTTTAGAGATTTGCCAGACAGGTGAAACATTCAACCACTTTTCTTTCAGAACAGAGTCTGTATAGCTCACTCTGGCATTAGCAACCTGCACCAGGTTACTACAAAGTAGCAGCTTCAGTCATCATTAATCTTTCCTCTGTTGCTAAGTTTTTGACTAAATTTCAGAGTTCTGCAAAAGTTGATTTTTTTTTTTTTTTTTTAAAGTTGATTCTTGGAATTTTTTGCCAGCTTAGTTGTTTCTGTGAAGGAATGGGACCCTGGAGTTCCCTACTCTGCCATTTTCCAGAGTCACTTTTACTGATACACTCTGAAGAGGCTTTTATGATAATTAAAAAAATCTTATCTTTAAAAGTAATTGAATATAGAAAGCAGAAAAACTACCAGTAATATTTTCAGATATGTACAGAAGAACCACAAACCTCACAATACCTTAAAAAAAAAACAACAACCCTGTTTCTTATTTCAGCACCAGAACCACTTAATAAATCCTAGATATCAACTTGCTTTATTTTTCTTCCATTATTATTAGAAGGTGGCAGGGATAGTAGCATCGTACTTTAAAGTTTCTCAGTGTTAAAGTTACATACTCTAATAAAATTTCCAGTTTTTTTTTTTATTTAATGTATTTCTGTTAAGTAACTGAGTGTTGTCCAGACTCTTTGCACATTTAAAGAATTGAATGTTATTCTTTTTTATTTTAAAAAGATTCAGGTTGGATTAATGTTGGTTCCTCATCCTTTTTCCTTTGGGTAAGTGCAGAGACCCTATCTTGGGCCCTGTGAAATCACTCCTGGGAAGGTTGATTTAGACTGTGGTTGGCTATATACCTGTGTGCTCCCTGTTATCCTGGTTGTAAAGGTCCTCCCAGGATACTTGGAGTAAGAAAGATGATTACCCAACCAGGAAAGGGAGACTTTCTCTCAGCTATTGAGTTTCTGATTAATTTGTTCTTGAAGTTTTAGTTCCACTCTCACAGCATCATAAAGTAATTTTTGTTATCCTTTGATCAGGCCTTATGATTAAGTTTCTCCAAATTATGACATCAGGAGTGTGACAGGTTCATACTGAGAGAGAGTATTATGTACCATATTGTGTTGAAAAGCCCTTCTGTTCATGTCCTTAAGGATAAAACAGATATCGCTATAGCATTACTTCCTCTCAAGGCAGTGGTCTTAACTTTGGCAAGCTTTTTATTACTGAACTTGCTTTCCATCCTATAATTTTCTCATGTTCAGCTACTCTCCAGTTATGATGGTACATTCTCAGTGTCCTAGTATAGAATCTCTATTTTCCTTAAATCTTGGTGGATTAATGACAAAAGATTAGCACTAGGGTAAAAATCTTGCTCTTTTTCTATCTGAAAACACCTTTACAAGTACATAAGTATGAATGAATCACAAATTAACCTTAGTAATGAAAGGAGACTGCTTGGTGGGAGGGATCTTTGATACTTTCTCAGTTATCTCCAATATTCTTGCCTGATAAGGCCATTTTCTTCAATCAGTTGTCCTTGAGAAAAGCTTTTGAAGATACAATTATGATTGTTTTCTTAAAGTCATCATATCTGGGTAGCTATATTTAATAATTAATGTAATTTTATTTTAAAAAGTGTATTGTATGGGCCAGAATGACCTATAGACAGTATTTAATTTTTAGTCATTTTGGAGGTTAAATTATTTTTTGCAGCTGTTAAGCATAATACTTTAATAGCTCTTTATGTACATTTAATTAATTGCACGTTAAAATTAACATCACAAGTAACTTAGTAACAAGTTAAAAATAAATCTTTTGTTAATCAAACTTCACATAGAAATACAGTAATTAAATATTTGACACATTTTTATACCTTCTACTTTTAATGATTTCAGAATGTGATTAATTTGAACATGTGAACACTGTTAACTATAAAATTCATACATGAATTTTGAAATTAGTTGTATACATACTAGACCCATTTGCATATTGCATTTCAAAACTCAGGATAATAGTCTACGTATAAACAGACCAGAATTGAATAGAAATTCTGGTAGTGGATGGGCCAGTTAAATACAAAATTTTGACTGGTTCAAGTCAAAGTAACTGATTTTGAGCCATATTATTGCCAAGGCAAATATAAATAAGTTTCATTTGAACCTTCTGTATAATCAAATGCATGGAAATAATTAGAATTGGTAACCTACACCTTACTGGGAACTTTTTGCAGGGGAGGGAACACTTAAGCAGAGTTTTTAATTGCCGTTTATAGAAGTTATGTATACCAACTTGCCATTCCTAATGGAGTTTATTTGTTTTTAAAGATGGCTGTTATATTAAACCTTTTTCCAAAGAGTTGAGTTGGTGTTCTTAAACATTTAGGCAAGGGACTAAATGAGTTCCATCAGGTACCTGGCTTGAGTGATGGGAAAACCAAGAAACATTTACATGCTTAGTAATTTCTTGCCATTAAAACACACACACACACACACACACACACACACACACCCAGACACACAGATTAAGGGTATATTTATGCACAATCTGGCCTTTTAACAAAGAAAAATAAGCCTGTGTTTGGGCTGCCACTGCTAGGAACAAAACAGCTGAGACTTTAATGAACACCATACTGAGGGCATGCAGGACATAAGGCGAATTAAGCAGGTTACAAACTGCACATCTTCTGTTTAGATACAAGAGATCTCCCCAACCCTGACAATTAGTTGTACTGACAAGGCAAGCAGATAGACAGAAACAGAAGGAGATCGTTTGTATCAATTTGAGAAATAGAACTAGTAATGAAACAGAATACTCTTACTTTAAAATTGTTCTTGTACTCTGTTTTTTCCCCAAAACAAATACACACGATTAAACAAAAGCTTCTTTTATTTTGTTTGCAAATAAAGACCACCATGATTTTTTTTTTTTAAGAAAAGATTTTCTGGACACTCAAACTAATTTTAATCTTGGTAACCTGACAGCTTTGTTTAAACACTGAATATGAGTTTCCTTTCATGAAAATCTTTTCAAAGTATAGCAGTTCAGCTGTGAAAACCTGAATACATTAGTGATGACAAAGAAGCTCCAGAATGAGCCAACATTTGTTTTGTTCTTTTACAACATTTCTTGATGAATTGCATACACAAAAGTGTTGCAGGGTTGTTTAAATTTTTCCCTATTTCTTTGCTAATAAATGTCTTTGTGTTTACCTTTTTAGCTAAAATGCCTTATTATTAATCACTTTAAATTATTTTTTAAACAAAAATGACTTTAAGAAGTTTTTTAAAAAAATATGACTTAAAGGTATCTATTACACCAACATTTAAACATTTAATTTATGTGATTAAACATCACAATGCATTACTCATGTTTAAGTTTTGATAATTGTTTCTAGAGTAAACCTCTTCCAAATACAAGGTGTTTATTTAAGGATCATTTCCTTTGTCTTAAGTGACAAAGATGAATCATTTGAAAAAAGAAAAAGCTATATGGATATATTTTCATGTCATACTTTTTTTTAAAGATTTTATTTATTTTTTTTTAGAGAGAGAGCAAGGAGAAGGGCAGAGGGGAAAGGCAAGAATCCCAAGCAGACCCTGTCCTGAGCATCAAGACCCTGAGATCAGATCCTGAGGTCAAAACTGAGAGTTGGACACTTATCTGACTGAGCCACCAAGGCGCCTCTTAATGTAATACTTTTTTAATGGTTGCAGGATATTTAGTCAACATTGTCATTCTTAGGAAATGATTGCTCATTTTTCTGAAATAAATATTTTTTAGATTTTTTTATTTTTTTAATTCATATACCTTCAAAAAGGTTTAGGCATAATTTGAGATATATTCTGTAAAGATTAGCTTTCCCTTTCTGTTTTTTAAAGTTCAAATAGGTTTTTTGTTTCATTTACAAAATAATTCTCAGTAAAAACGTATTTAAGAAAAATTTAAGAAAATTGCAAAAAATTTAAGAAATTGCAAAAACTTGCAATTTAAGAATTATTTTCTAGAAAGTTCCTTGAACTATACTTTGATATATTTTATGCTTACAGATTGAAAATGTTTTCAAATAGTGTATATCTGAGCTCAGTAATTAACATGAGCTGTGTTGGCTAATTACATGTTTGGTATAAGCCAAGCAATAATATTTCATGTTATTCATAAGTAGGCTCTTGGTTAGTTTTTGCTTTATAACAAGCTATCCCTTAACTTAGTTTCATAAAACAATAAGCATTTTTTTTTCCACTGCCAATGAGAAAGTGTGAGTAAGCTGGATAATTCTCTTGCTTTGGGCTGGGCTTGATTATATGTCTAGAGGATAGCTGGTCTAAAATGGCCTCACTTGTGTGTCTGGCAGTTAGCTGACTGTTGAGTGGAGTGATGGAGTGACTCAGCCACATGTTTCAGCCTTCGGCAAGCTAGCCATTGCTTGTTTACATGATGGTGTCAGCATTCCAGGAAGACAAACAGAAGCTCAGGGTTTCACATTAAGTAGGCTTGGTACTGGCACTTTGTCACAGCTACCATATTTTGTTGGCTGAAGCAAATAACAAAGCTAGCCAGGGTAAAGTGGTAGCAAAATTGTATTTACGTATACTATCAGTGAACAATCCAATAATAATTTTAAGCCAAAATCTCTATTCACAGCAGCATTAAAAAGAATTAAGTGCTTAGGAATACATTTGACAAAAGAAACCTAGGAATTATACTGTAAACTATAAAACATTACCCTAAGGAAGATAAAATAAATGAAGAAAATTTCATGTTTATGGGTTAGAAAGCTCATGATGCCACTACCTCTTGATGGAAGGATTTGGAAAGCTATACCACAAGAGGCATGTATTTAGAAAGGGGAATAATCAGGGCTGTTAATACCATCAGCTTGTTACATAAACAATTATGATAAAAATGTATTTTATGTTTACAAAAATCAGTCAAAAAGGATTGCATGCCAGAAAGTACAAAAGAATCAACTGAAATATCTAAGCAGTGTGGTACCTAGTGGAAAACAACTAAGCAAAAATAATAGTTTTGCTATATTTCTGGAATTACCAGATAAAAATCACATATGACATGAATTATGTTAAGATCTTATGTTTAAGATCGTATTTTAATTTTTTTTAGCTGTAGGCTATTTTTTAATTTAAATTCAATTAACATATTATGTATTCATAGTTTCAGAGGTAGAGGTCCTTGATTCATCTGTCTTATATAACACCCAGTACTCATTATATCATGTGTCCTCCTTAATGTCCATCACCCAGTTAACCTAAGAGCTTATCTTTAAATAAGATCTTTAAACAAGTACAATGTAACTTTAGATTATTTCTAAAGAGAGATTTCTAGAGAGATTCTTTAAACCTGGAAAATATCTTTTTAAAATTCATCCTGAATTATAAGTTAGTTAAAAATTTTTGTCAGTAAGAGGATTGCCCGGGTGACTCAGTCAGTTAAGCATCTAACACTTGATTTCAGCTCAGGTCATGATCTCAGAGTTGTGGGATTGAGCCCCTTCAGGCACCATGCTCAGTGGGAGTTTGCTGGAGATTCTCTCCCTCTCTTCCTCTGCCCCTCCCCACTACACACTTATGTGCATGCAGTCTCTTTGTCTCTAAAATAAATCTTTTATAAAGAAGTAAGAAAATATTGTGAACATTTTTTATGACAAAACATTTGAAAACTAAGATGAAGTAGAAAATTTTCTATTAAAAATTATTAAAGGGTTGCCTGGGTGGCTCAGCAGTTGAGCATCTGTCTTCTGCTCAGGGGATTGAGTCTCACATCGGGTTCCCTGCAAGGTGCCTGCTTCTCCCTCTGCCTCTGTCTCTGCCTCTTTCTCTGTGTCTTTTATCAATAAATAAAATCTTAAATAAAATAAAAATTATTAAAACTGAAATACTATTCAATCCATTTTAAGTAAAATACTAAGTATGCTATTAGACTAGAGTACGTCTGTCACCATGGTACATTCTCAGACCTTAGACCTTATTCATTGTATAACTTAAAGTTTGTACACTTTTACCAACCTCTCCCTAATCCCCCCGCTAGCCCTTATCCCTCACTTTTCTACTGCTCTTAAAATCTGCCTGCTTGCCTAGGCTCCTTCCTTCCTTCCTCTCTTTCTTTCTCCTCCTTTCTTTTCCTTTCCCTCTTCCCTTTCCTTTCTGGATCCTATATATAAGTGATACTATCTGTCTTTCCCTTTCTAGCTTATTTCACTTAGTATAGTGCCCTCAGTGTTGATTCATGTTGTTGCAAACAGCAAGATTTCTTTTATTATGGCTGAGTATTGAATATTCCATCGTGTGTATGTGTACGTGTGTACACACCACTTTTTCCTTATCCATTCATCCATTGTCAGGCACTTAGACGTTGCTGCCATATCCATTGTGAATAGTGCCGCAATGATATTGATACCCTGTTTTTATTTCCTTTGGATATATATACCCAGAAGGAGGATTGCTGGATCACATGGTAGTTCTATTTTTAATTTTTTAAGAAACTTTTTTACTCTTTTCCATAGTGGTTGTGCAAGTTTACATTTCCATTAACAGTGCACCAGGGTTCCCTTTTTTCCACATTCTTGACAAAATTTACCTTTGGTCTTTTTGATACTAGCCATTCTGACAGATGTGAGGTGATATCACATTGTGGTTTTGATTTGCATTTCCCTTATGATTAGTAATGTTGGATACCTTTTAATGTACCTATTAGCCATCTATATGTCATCTTTGGAAAAATTCCCAACAAAGTCAATTTTTAAAACGTTGTTTTTTTTGCTATTGAGTTGTATGAGTTCTTTATATATTATGGATATTAACCTAATATCAGATATATGATTTGTGATTATTATTTTTGGTTCCATACATTGCCTTTTCATCTTATTGATGATTTCTTTTCCTGTGCAGAACTTTTTAGCTTGTTGAAAACCCAGCACTTGTTAATTTTTGCTTTTCTTGCCTTTGCTTTTGGTTTTAAATCCAAAAAAATCATTTCTAATTCCAGTGTCATGAGCTTATCCCCTGTGTTTTCTTCAGAAGTTTTATGGTTTCAGGTCTTACATTCAAGTTTTAATCCATTTGGAGTTGATTTTTTTTTTTTTAATGGTGTAAGTTAAAGCTCCAGTTTCATTTTTTTACAGTGGCTGTCCAGTTTTTCTAACACCATTTACTGAAGAAATTGTCCTTTCCCCATTGTATATTCTTGGGTCCTTTTTTAAAAAATTAATTGACTATAAATGCAGGAGTTTATTTCTGGGCTCTACATTCTGACCTGTTCATCTGTATATCTGTTTTTTATGTGAATTCCACATTGTTTTGATTAATACAGATGAGACCAACATACTTTCAGCTTTGGTTTTCTTTCTTAAGATTGTTTTGGCCATTTGAGGTCTTTCATAGTTCCATAAAAATTTTTGGATTGCTTTTTCTATTTCTGTGAAAAAAATGCCATTATACTCTTTTTTTTTTAAATTGAAATATAATGACATATAACATCATGTTTCAGATGTACAGCATAGTGATTCAACTTTTTTTCTATACTCTGTTAGCAACTTTTCTTTTTAAAGATTCATGTATTTTAGGGAGGGAGAGGCAGAGGGAGAGGGACAGAATGAATCTCAAACAAACTCTCTGCTAAGCACGGAAGCCCAACCTGGGGCTCAGTCTCACAACCCTGAGATCATGACCTGAGCTAAAATCAAGAGTTCGATGATTAAGCAACTGAGCCACCCCGGTGTCCCCCTTAGCAACTTTCATACATAAAATATTAATAATAGTCACCATGCTAGACATTACATTCTATGACTTTATTTTATAACTAGAAATTTGTGTCTTTTGTCTTTAACCCATTTCACTCACCCTCATACCTTGGTTCTGACAACTACCAATCTGTTCCCTTGTATCTCTGAACTCTTCTTAAATTCAACATATGTGGAGATCATATGGTATTTGTCTTTTTCTGACTTATTTCACTTACTGTAATGCCCTCAGTGTCCATCTGTGTTGTTGCAAATGGCAAGATTTCTTTCCTTTTTATGGTTGAATAATTTTCCTGTGTGTCTGTGTGTGTAGCACATTTTCTTTACCTTTATCCATCAGTAGACACTTAGGTTGATTCAATGTATTTATTATAAATAATGCTGCAATGAACATGAGAGTGTATATATCTTTTTGAGTTAGTGTTTCTGTTTCCTTTAGATAAATATCTGAAAGTTAAAAAAAAATAAAAAATAAAAAAAAATAAAAGTTAAATTGCTGGGTCATAAGGGTAGTTCTTTTTTTTTTATTTTAAAATTTATATATTTAGGTTCCAATATAGTTAACATATAGTGTTAGTTACAGGTGTACAATATAGTGATTCAACAGTTCTATACATTACTCAGTGCTCATTACTATAATCCCCATCTTTTTTTTTTTAATTTTTTACTCATTTATGATAGTCACAGAGGGAGAGAGAGAGAGAGAGAGAGAGAGAGAGAGAGGCAGAGACATAGGCAGAGAGAGAAGCAGGCTCCATGCACCGGGAGCCTGATGTGGGATTCGATCCCGCATCTCCAGGATCGCGCCCTGGGCCAAAGGCAGGCACCAAACCGCTGCGCCACCCAGGGATCCCTATAATCCCCATCTTATGTCACCATTTGCCCCAGCCATCCTCCCCCTGGTAACCATTATTTTGTTCTCTATAGTTAAGAGTCTCTTTTTTGTTACGTCTCTTTTTTTTTTTTTTTTTTTTTTTTTTTGCTGTGGTTCTTTGCTTTCTTTCTTTAATTCCACAGATATGTGACATCATGTGGTATTTGTTTTTCTCTTTTTTTTGTTTTGTTTTGTTTTGTTTTTTTATTGGTGATCAATTTACCAACATACAGAATAACCCCCAGTCCCGTCACCCAGTCACTCCCACCCCCCGCCCTCCTCCCCTTCTACCACCCCTAGTTTGTTCCCAGAGTTAGCAGTCTTTACGTTATGTCTCCCTGATATTTCCCACACATTTCTTCTCTCTTCCCTTATATTTCCTTTCACTATTATTTATATTCCCCACATGAATGAGAACATATAATGTTTGTCCTTCTCCGACTGACTTACTTCACTCAGCATAATACCCTCCAGTTCCATCCACGTTGAAGCAAATGGTGGGTATTTGTCATTTCTAATAGCTGAGTAATATTCCATTGTATACATAAACCACATCTTTATCCATTCATCTTTCGATGGCCACCGAGGCTCCTTCCACAGTTTGGCTATTGTGGCCATTGCTGCTATAAACATCGGGGTGCAGGTGTCCCGGCGTTTCATTGCATCTGTATCTTTGGGGTAAATCCCCAACAGTGCAATTGCTGGGTCGTAGGGCAGGTCTATTTTTAACTGTTTGAGGAACCTCCACACAGTTTTCCAGAGTGGCTGCACCAGTTCACATTCCCACCAACAGTGTAAGAGGGTTCCCTTTTCTCCGCATCCTCTCCGACATTTGTGGTTTCCTGCCTTGTTAATTTGCCCCATTCTCACTGGCGTGAGGTGGTATCTCATTGTGGTTTTGATTTGTATTTCCCTGATGGCAAGTGATGCAGAGCATTTTCTCATGTGCATGTTGGCCATGTCTATGTCTTCCTCTGTGAGATTTCTGTTCATGTCTTTTGCCCATTTCATGATTGGATTGTTTGTTTCTTTGGTGTTGAGTTTAATAAGTTCTTTATAGATCTTGGAAACTAGCCCTTTAACTGATATGTCATTTGCAAATATCTTCTCCCATTCTGTAGGTTGTCTTTTAGTTTTGTTGACTGTATCCTTTGCTGTGCAAAAGCTTCTTATCTTGATGAAGTCCCAATAGTTCATTTTTGCTTTTGTTTCTTTTGCCTTCGTGGATGTATCTTGCCAGAAGTTACTGTGGCCGAGTTCAAAAAGGGTGTTGCCTGTGTTCTTCTCTAGGATTTTGATGGACTCTTGTCTCACATTTAGATCTTTCATCCATTTTGAGTTTATCTTTGTGTATGGTGAAAGAGAGTGGTCTAGTTTCATTCTTCTGCATGTGGATGTCCAATTTTCCCAGCACCATTTATTGAAGAGACTTTCTTCCAATGGATAGTCTTTCCTCCTTTATCGAATATTAGTTGACCATAATGTTCAGGGTCCACTTCTGGGTTCTCTATTCTGTTCCATTGATCTATGTGTCTGCTTTTGTGCCAGTACCACACTGTCTTGATGACCACAGCTTTGTAGTACAACCTGAAATCTGGCATTGTGATGCCCCCAGATATGGTTTTCTTTTTTAAAATTCCCCTGGCTATTCGGGGTCTTTTTGATTCCACACAAATCTTAAAATAATTTGTTCTAACTCTCTGAAGAAAGTCCATGGTATTTTGATAGGGATTACATTAAACGTGTAAATTGCCCTGGGTAACATTGACATTTTCACAATATTATTTCTGCGAATCCATGAGCATGGAATATTTTTCCATCTCTTTGTGTCTTCCTCAATTTCTTTCAAAAGTGTTCTATAGTTTTAAGGGTATAGATCCTTTACCTCTTTGGTAAGGTTTATTCCTAGGTATCTTATGCTTTTGGGTACAACTGTAAATGGGATTGACTCATTAATTTCTCTTTCTTCAGTCTCATTGTTAGTGTATAGAAATGCCACTGATTTCTGGGCATTGATTTTGTATCCTGCCACGCTACCGAATTGCTGTATGAGTTCTAGCAATCTTGGGGTGGAGACTTTTGGGTTTTCTATGTAGAGTATCATGTCATCGGCGAAGAGGGAGAGTTTGACTTCTTCTTTGCCAATTTGAATACCTTTAATGTCTTTTTGTTGTCTGATTGCTGAGGCTAGGACTTCCAGTACTATGTTGAACAGCAGTGGTGAGAGTGGACATCCCTGTCTTGTTCCTGATCTTAGGGGAAAGGCTCCCAGTGCTTCCCCATTGAGAATGATATTTGCTGTGGGCTTTTCGTAGATGGCTTTTAAGATGTTGAGGAATGTTCCCTCTATCCCTACACTCTGAAGAGTTTTGATCAGAAATGGATGCTGTATTTTGTCAAATGCTTTCTCTGCATCTAATGAGAGGATCATATGGTTCTTGGTTTTTCTCTTGCTGATATGATAAATCACATTGATTGTTTTATGGGTGTTGAACCAGCCTTGTGTCCCGGGGATAAATCCTACTTGGTCATGGTGAATAATTTTCTTAATGTATTGTTGGATCCTATTGGCCAGTATCTTGTTGAGAATTTTTGTATCCATGTTCATCAGGGATATTGGTCTGTAATTCTCCTTTTTGGTGGGGTCTTTGTCTGGTTTTGGAATTAAGGTGATGCTGGCCTCATAGAACGAATTTGGAAGTACTCCATCTCTATCTTTCCAAACAGCTTTAGGAGAATAGGTATGGTTTCTTCTTTAAACGTTTGATAAAATTCCCCTGGGAAGCCATCTGGCCCTGGACTCTTGTGTCTTGGGAGGTTTTTGATGACTGCTTCAATTTCCTCCCTGGTTATTGGCCTGTTCAGGTTTTCTATTTCTTCCTGTTCCAGTTTTGGTAGTTTGTGGCTTTCCAGGAATGCGTCCATTTCTTCTAGATTGCCTAATTTATTGGCGTATAGCTGTTCGTAATATGTTTTTAAAATCGTTTGTATTTCCTTGGTGTTGGTAGTGATCTCTCCTTTCTCATTCATGATTTTATTAATTTGAGTCTTCTCTCTCTTCTTTTTAATAAGGCTGGCTAATGGTTTATCTATCTTATTAATTCTTTCAAAGAACCAACTCCTTGTTCTGTTGATCTGTTCCACAGTTCTTCTCGTCTCGATTTCATTGAGTTCTGCTCGAATCTTTATTAACTCTCTTCTTCTGCTGGGTGTAGGATCTATTTGCTGTTTTTTCTCTAGCTCCTTTATGTGTAAGGTTAGCTTTTGTATTTGAGTTCTTTCCAGTTTTTGAATGGATGCTTGTATTGCGATGTATTTCCCCCTTAGGACTGCTTCTGCTGCATCCCAAAGATTTTGAACGGTTGTATCTTCATTCTCATTAGTTTCCATGAATCTTTTTAATTCTTCCTTAATTTCCTGGTTGACCCTTTCATCTTTTAGCAGGATGGTCCTTAACCTCCACGTGTTTGAGGTCCTTCCAAACTTCTTGTTGTGATTTAGTTCTAATTTCAAGGCATTATGGTCTGAGAATATGCAGGGGACAATCCCAATCTTTTGGTATCGGTTCAGACCCGATTTGTGACCCAGTATGTGGTCTATTCTGGAGAAAGTTCCATGTGCACTTGAGAAGAATGTGTATTCAGTTGAGTTTGGATGTAAAGTTCTGTAGATATCTGTGAAATCCATCTGGTCCAGTGTATCATTTAAAGCTCTCGTTTCTTTGGAGATGTTGTGCTTAGAAGACCTATCGAGTATAGAAAGAGCTAGATTGAAGTCACCAAGTATAACTGTATTATTATCTAAGTATTTCTTCACTTTGGTTAATAATTGATTTATATATTTGGCAGCTCCCCCATTCGGGGCATATATATTGAGGATTGTTAAGTCCTCTTGTTGGATAGATCCTTTAAGTATGATATAGTGTCCCTCTTCATCTCTCACTACAGTCTTCGGGGTAAATATTAGTTTATCTGATATAAGGATCCCTACCCCTGCTTTCTTTTGAGGACCATTCGAATGGTAAATGGTTCTCCAACCTTTTATTTTCAGGCTGTAGGTGTCCTTCTGTCTAAAATGAGTCTCTTGTAGACAGCAAATAGATGGTTCCTGCTTTTTTATCCAGTCTGAAACCCTGCGCCTTTTGATGGGGTCATTAAGCCCGTTCACATTCAGAGTTACTATTGAGAGATATGAGTTTAGTGTCATCATGATATCTATTCAGTCCTTGTTTTTGTGGATTGTTCCACTGAACTTCTTCTTAAAGGGGAATTGTAAGAGTCCCCCTTAAAATTTCTTGCAGAGCTGGTTTGGAGGTCACATATTCTTTCAGTTGCTGCCTGTCTTGGAAGCTCTTTATCTCTCCTTCCATTTTGAATGATGGGTAGTTCTATTTTTAATTTTTTGAGAACCTTCCATAGTGTTTTCCATAGTGGCTGCACAAATTAACATTCTAACTAACAATGCACAAGGGTTCCTTTTTCTCCTATCCCTTTTATTGGACTTTATCTAGGGATTTTATTGAATATGTAGATTGTTTTGGGTAGTATTAACAATATTAATTCTTCCAATCCATGAGCATGAAATATCTTTCCGTTTATTTGTATTTTTTTTGTCTTCAGTTTCTTTCATCAGTGTCTTATAATTTCTAATATACAGATCTTTCACCTCCTTGTTCAAATTAACCCTAGGTATTCTTTTTGGTGCAATTGTAAATGGAATTGTTTTCATAATTTCTCTTCCTGATAGTTCATTTTTAGTGTACAGAAATGCAACTTCTTTTTGCATTTGATTTTGTATTTTATAACTTTACTGAATTTATTTGTTCCAACAGATTTTTGGTAGAGTCTTTAGTGTTTTCTATATGTAACACCATACTTCTACAAATAGATACAGTTTTTCGTTTTCCTTTTGAATGTAAATGTATTTTTCTTCTTTTTCCTCCTGAGTTATTCTAGACAGGGCTTCCAGTATTATGTTAAATAAAAGTGATGATTGATATTTTAAAAATATATACGGGCAATCTTATTTCATTCCTCTTGGTTGCTCACTGCAACAACAACCCTGAAAAATTATCCAGTTACAGAGCAGTTAGGTTCTTGCAAAAAGAAAAAGGAAAGTGGCAAGATTGGTCATACTTGTCTTATTCATTGTCTTTTTAAAGGAAAACATTTTAGCTTTTCATCATTGAGTGTTATGGTAGTTGTAGGGTTGTCATATAATGGCCTTTATTACGTTGAAATACACTCCCCTCTATACACATTTTCTTGAGTTTTTATCATAAATGGATGTTGAATTTTGTCACATTTTTTTCTGCATCTGTTGAGTGATTATATGATTTTTATCCTTTATTTTATTAATGTGGTCTGTCACATTGATGTGTGTATGTTGAACCATCGTCACTTACCATGATGTATGATGCATTGTTGCATTCAGTTTTCTAATATTTTGTTAAGGCTTTTTGCATCTATGTTCATCAGGACAGTGGTCTCTTCATTTTCTTTTCTTACAGCATCCTTATGTGGTTTTGGTATCAGATCAATGCTGGCCTCATAAAAATAATTTAGAAGTGTTCTCATAACTTCTGTTTTTTTGGAAGAGTTTAAGATTGGCATTAATTCTTTAAATGTTTGGTAGAAATCACCATTGAAGCCATCTAGTCCTGGATTTCTCTTCTTTTGGGAGCTTTTTGATTAGTGATTCAGTCTCATTAGTAATTGGTCTGTTAAGATTTTCTATTTCTTCATGATTTAGTCTTGGCAGGTTATATGTTTCTAGGAATTTATATCCATCTCTTGTAGGTTGTTCAGTAGTTGGCATATAATTTTTAATAGTAGTCTTTTATGATCATTTATGTTGCTGTAGTATCTGTTCTAATGTTCCTTTTCCATTTCTGATTTTATTTATTTGAGTCCTTTATTTCTTGAGAAGAAAAGATTGTCTATTTTGTTTAAATTTTCAAAAAACAAGCTCTTAGTTTCATTGCTCTTTTCAATTGTCATTTTAGTCTCCATTTACTTTACTACCACTCCAATCTTTGTTGTTAACTTTCCTTTACAAACTTTGGCTAGCTGTTCTTGTTCTAGCTCTGTAAGGTGTAATGTTAGGTTGTTTGAGTTCTTTTTTTTTAGCATAGATGTTTATTGCTGTATATCCCACATACAATGGCTTTTGCTGCATCCCATAAGTTTTGTTTAGTATTTCTATTTTCATTTGATTTAAAATTTTTTTTATTTGTCTTTTGATTTCTTCATTGACTCATTGTTTCAGTTGCATATTGTTTAATCTAGACATAATTGTGAATTTTCCTTTTTTCTTTGGTTGATTTCTTGTTTTATACCATTATGTTTGGAAAGGATGCTTGATATGATTTCAGTCTTCTAAAATGTATTGACTTGTTTTATGGCCTAACATAGGATCTATCCTATGATCCATGTGTGCTTGAGAAAAATGTTTATTTCACTGCCTTTAGATGAAATGTTCTGTATATATTTGTTAAGTGTATCTGGTCTAACATGTTGTTTAAAACTGATTTTTAAAACTTGATTTTCTGTCTAGATTATACATTGATGTAAGTGAGGTACTAAAATTTTCTAGTATTATTGGGTTGCTATTTCTCCCTTAAGGTCTATTAATATTTGCCTTATATATTTAGATGCCCCTTTGTTAGGTACATAAATATTTATAAATATTATATACTCTTGGGATCCCTGGGTGGCGCAGTGGTTTGGCGCTTGCCTTTGGCCCAGGACGCGATCCTGGAGACCCGGGATCGAATCCCACGTCGGGCTCCCGGTGCATGGAGCCTGCTTCTCCCTCTGCCTGTGTCTCTGCCTCTCTCTCTCTCTCTCACTGCGTGCCTATCATTAAAAAAAAATATATATATATATATATACTCTTGTTGGAATGACCTCTTTATCATTATATAATGACCACCTTTTTTGTTTCATTGCCATCTTTGGCTTAATATCTATTTTGTCTATTATAAGTATAGCTACTTCTGCTTTCCTTTGGTTTCTATTTGCATGAAATACCTTTTTCCACCTTTTTACTCTTAGTCTTTATGTGTCCTTAAAGCTGAAGTGAGTCTCTTGTAGGCATCATATAGATGGGTCTTTTTTTTTTTTTTTTTTTTTTTTTAATCCATTTAGGTACCCTGTATCTTTTGATTCTGGAATTTAGTCCACTTACTTTTAAAGTTGTTATTTATAGATTTGAAATTATTCTTCCTATTATGTTGTCTTCTGGCTGTTTATAATCCCTTAGTTTCTTTCTTTTTCCCTTGATTTCTTCCTTTGTGTTTTTCTGTAGTGGGCACTTGGATTCTTTTCATCTTTTGCATATGCACTATAGAAAAACCTTTGAATTACCATTTGGCTTATATAAAACTTATTTGTAAGGTTTGACTTTTTAATATCATAAATATTAAGCCATGAGGATAATTTACTCAGCATTTCAGCTTGTGTTATTGAGTATCTATCCTGTGCCAGTAACTGTTCTGGGTTCTGTAGATCTACTGAGAGAAAAACAACATAGAAGGTGGTAAATAGGGGATCCCTGGATGGCTCAGCAGTTTAGTGCCTTGCCTGCCTTTGGCCCAGGGCGTGGTCCTGGAGTCCCAGGATCCAGTCCCACATCAGGCTCCCTGCATGGAGCCTGCTTCTGCCTCTGCCTGTGTCTCTGCCTCTCTTTCTCTCTCTCTCTGTGTGTCTCTTATGAATAAATAAATAAAAATAAAAGAAGGTGGTATATATAGACAATAAATACTTAGGAAAAGTACAGGTAAATAAATGCAATACAGAGAATTAAAATATAGTGATAAGGTAGCAAGTGACTGTCTGAGCTAGGTTTTAAAGGAAACCTTTACTCAGGAGAAAGCCAATTATGTGAAAATCAGAGGGGAAAGCATTTCAATTGAAAAAAAAAAAAAGAATAGCCACAGATACCCAGGTAGTTTAGTCGGTTAAGCGTCTGACTTGATTTTGCCTTGGGGTCATGATATCAGGGTCATAAGATGAGCCCTGCATTGGGCTCTATGCGCAGTGAGGAGTCAGCCTGAGATTCTCTCTCCCTGTCCCTTTGCCCCTCCCCATCATGTACTTCTCTCTCTCTCTCTCTCTCTCTCAAATAACATTTTTTTTTTTAAAAGAGTAGCCAGTGTGAAGATACATTATCATGTTTGAGGAACAGAAAGAACACTAATGAGGCTGGGTTATGTGAAAATGAAGAGGGGAAAAAGTGATAAGTTGGCATGGGATATCAAAGCCCATGTAGGATTTAGTCAAAGGAAATAGTTTGGATATGATTCTAATAGCATTGGTAAACCATTGGAGCATTTATAAGAAAGGATGTGACATGATCTGATTTACTTTGATTATTTTTATTACATTTTATTTTGAAATAGTATAAGATTATTGAGAAGTTACAAAATTAGTAGAGTTTTTTTTTTTTTTTTTTAAAGATTTGTATTTATTCATGAGAGACACAGAGAGGGAGAGAGAGGCAGAGACACAGGCAGAGAGAGAAGCAGGCTCCATGCAGGGAGCCCGACATAGGACTCGATCCCAAGTCTCCAGGATCACACCCTGGGCTGCAGGCGGCGCTAAACTGCTGAGCCACCAGGGCTGCCCAATTAGTAGAGTTTTTGTGATAGTATCCTACAAACCTGCTGTACAATTTCAAAAACCAGGAAACTGATTTTGGTGTAATAACATCAATTCAGGTAAAGACTTTATTCAGATTTCAGCAGTTTTTAAATGTGTAATTCATATCTCCATCCCTTTTATGTGTATAGTTCTATGGAATAAATATTATTACATGTTGTAGATTTGAGTAAACATTATCATAATCAGAATACATATTGTTCTGTCATTCAGAGAAACTCCTTTATATTATCCCATAATAGTCAAGTTCTTCACAGTCTTCCCCCAACTGCAACCCCTGGTAATCATTGATCTTTTCTTCATTGTTGTAATTTTGGCACTTCAAGTATGTTATATAAATGAAATCATATAACATGTAATAGTTTCTATTGACCGTTTTTCATTCCACAAAATTACCTTAAGATCCATGTAAGTTTTTAGGTGTAGCAGCAGTAGTTCTTTTTCATTGTGAGTAGAATTCTGTTGTGTGGATATACTGGAGTTTAATTTATCCATTTACCTTATTGAAGGAGATGTGGGTTATTTATAGTTTTTAGCAATCAGAAATAAAGCTACAATGAGCATTGGTATACAGATTTTTTATGTGGATATAAGTTTCATTTTTCTAGGCTAAATACACAGGGGTACAATTGGTGGGTCATACGTTAAGGATATGTTTAGCTATTTTCTAGGATGTTTATATCATTTTAAAAAGATTTATTTAATTTTTGAGAGAGAGTGAGTGAGAGAGAGAGCCCAAGCAGGAGGAGCAGAGGGAGAGGGAGAGAGAAGCAGACTTCCACACTGAGTGGCTATATGGGGCTCCATCCCACAGTCCTGAGATTCTGAGATCACAACCTGAGCTGAAACCAGGAGTCTGACGCTCAACTGACTGCACCACCCAGGCACCCCACAGAATTTATATCATTTTACATTTCCATTAACAGTGTGTAATTTGTCTAGTTGCTCAATATCCTTACCAATTTTTTGATACTGTAAGGATTTTTTTAGCCATTCTGATTGTGGCATAATAGTATCTCATTGTAATTTTATTTTGCATTTCCCTAATGGCTAATGGTGTTGAATATTTTTTATGTGCACATTTGCCATCTATATTTCCTCTTTGGTGAAGTGTCTGTTCAGATTTCTTGCTGAATTAGGTTGTTTTCATATTGTTGAGTTTATAGAATTCTTTATATGTTTTGGATGCAAATATCTTATCAGACATGTGACCTGCAGATATTTTTTCCTGGTCGTGAGATTGTCTTTTCATTCTCTTTTTGGATACAAATATCTTATCAGACATGTGACCTGCAGATATTTTTTCCTGGTCGTGAGATTGTCTTTTCATTCTCTAACAGTCTTTTGCAGAGGAATTTATTATTTATATCAATGAATTGTGCCTTTGGTGTTAATGTAAGAATTCAAAGTTGTTAAATAACTCTTCACCTAAACCTAGGTCATGAAGATTTTCTCTGATATTTTCTACTAAGGTTTTACAGTTTTATGTTTGCTATTTAGCTTCATGATCTTATTTAAGTTTATTTTTGTGTAAGATATGAGGTTTAAATGAAGATCTATTTTTTTTGCCTATGAATGACTATTGTCCTAATACCATTTATTGAAAGCCTGTTCTTCCTTCATTGAAGTACTTGTGTACCTTTGTCAGAATCAGTTATATTTCTGTTGGACTATTTCTAGGCACTCTGTTCCATTGGCTAACATGTCTGTCCCTCCAATAGTACTGTATTATCTTGATTACTTTTGCTATATAGCTTATATTCTGAATGGAGGTGATGTTGCTCCCATGGGGTCCAAAATCTCTTCTTAGGGGTTGAAAAAGTCTCTAGACATTACAATGCTTGTGGTTCTGCAAAGGGCCATAATATATAATAGGTATAGTATAATAGAGGCACTAAAATTCCATGAATTAGAAGCAATTAGGAAAAACAAATTTCTGAAAAGGTTTTTTAGGGAAGTATAAATGAAAAAAAAAAAGATGGAAACTACTGCTATATTTTTAGCAGTAAAGTATAAATGAGGCAGTGTGATTCCTCCAACGTCAAGCTTCTTTTTCAAAATAGTTTTGATTATCTTAGTGCCTTTGCCTTTCCATATAAATTTTAGAATCAGCTTTTGTGTATCCTCAAATAATCATGCTTGAATTGTGTTTCACATTTTTAATATCTCATTCTGTTTTATATGGATAATAGGTAGGCAGGAGTGAAGCAAGGAGATCAATTAGGAAGTAATGCTATCTTCAGGAGAGAGGAGATGGCAGATTTGTATTGGGGATGGTGGTAGTGGATGTGAAGAGAGTTAAACAGGGACATATTTTCAAGATAAGCAGACAAGACTACTATTGATGAATCGATGGTAGGGTAGTGAGTATAAGAGAGGATCCAGAAAGATTTCTAGACTTCTGCCTTGGGTAACTGACTAGATAAATGATGATATTTACTAAAATGTTTTAAACTGAGGGAAAATTAAATTTGGAGATAATGTGAGGAGGAAAGAGAAATTTGCTCTGTGTCACAACATCTGACATGTCTATAGAGACATTCTTGTGGAGATGTTCATTAAGCAGATAGATATGTGAGTCAGAAATCTTGGGAAGACAGTCTTGAGATATGGATTTGGGACATGTCAACACAAGAGTGGTATTGGATTGGAGAACATGTAAATAGTGAGGGCAAGGTAGAACTCCATGACACTCTTAACATTTAGCGATGGTAAATAAGAAATTGATAGCTTTAGTATTTGAGGAATGAGACAAATTTGTAAGAAAGATGAACACAGCAGCAAAAAGGCCAAAGAAGATAATCAGGCATTCCCAAAAATACTCTAGATGTTTAATAATTACATATAAATGACCTAATTTTGTATCTGTGGAATGACATCAGAGCAAACTAATTTTATTTATTTATTTATTTATTTATTTAAAAATATTATTTATTTATTCATGAGAGAGAGAGAGGCAGAGACACAGGCAGAGGGAGAAGCAGGCTTCACGCAGGGAGCCCGATGCAGGACTCGATCCTGGGTCTCCAGGATCACGCCCTGGGCTGAAGGCAGCGCTAAACGGCTGAGCCACTGGGGCTTCCCCAGGGCCAAACTAATTTTAATTATTACTTTTTAAAAATTGTCAAAGATTAAGTAATAAAACTGGACATTGGCTGAGGTCCAGAGAAATAGACATTTTCATATGCTTTTAAGTGGGAATATAAATTGGTAAAATCCTTCTGGCAGTCATTTTGGCAATACTTATTAACAAAAGTCTTAATCTGTCCTTACCTCTTAACCTTCCAGTTTAATACATTTTCTCTTTCTGAAATCCTGTAATTTTCCTTTCCTTTGCTATTTTTTGCTTTCACTGTCAGTGATGTATCAAAATACATTAAAATGTGGATAATTGGTTGAATGCCAAGTCTTTCTTTATCTGAAACTGTGCCTAATATGTCTTCTGAAGATTGTAGTAGTAGTTCTTTATATTTCTGTATTTACTATATGTTACTCTTCGTTTCTTTTACTTTCAGATACATTCCAGCTTGTTTCCCTTTTATTTTTTTTTTAATCTTTTTTTTTTAAATATTTATTTATTTATGATAGTCACACAGAGAGAGAGAGAGAGAGAGGCAGAGACACAGGCAGAGGGAGAAGCAGGCTCCATGCACCAGGAGCCCGACGTGGGATTCGACCCCGGGTCTCCAGGATCGCGTCCTGGGCCAAAGGCAGGCGCTAAACCACTGCGCCACCCAGGGATCCCCTTGTTTCCCTTTTAGATAATAAGTTTATTCCACCTTTCAAATATTGATTATATCGCCCATACTTAGGATAAAGGGCCTTAATTATAATACACTATGTAATGTTCAATGTTATGGACTGAGTATTTGTGTCCTCCAAAATTCATGTATTGAAATCATAATCCCCAATGTGATGGTGTTAAGCGGTGGAGCCCTCACAAATGGGATTAGTACCCTTATAAAAGGGACCCCAAAGAACTTTCTCCCCCTCTTTCTACCTTGTAAGAACATAACAAGAAGAAAGGCCATCTATGAATCAAGAATCTAACTGGCTTTCACCTGACACTGAATCTTTCAGCAGCTTAATCTTTGATTTCTCAGCTTCCTGAACTATTACAGATAAATATCAGTTGGTTAAACTACTTGGTATATCGTATTTTTGTTACAACAGCTTAAACGGACTAAGTCATTCACTTTTTTAATGAATTAAATAAGTAAAATATGGTTTCCCCATTTTGCTCCAATAAAAAGATAAGATCAAACTTCTCTTTGGACAAACAGAAATAAGCCCAGATTATGATGGGCTTTTATCTCAGTAAGTATTCTAACTCAGAAATCTGTTTTGATAAATAGTTAATATGCCAGAAAAATATATGCCGATAGTTACTGCGTCTATCCTGTATTCTCAAATGATAAATTAAATAGAAGTAGCAATTTTTACCAAATAATTACTGACTTTAGCTGTGTGTACATTTAGTAGATTATAAGGTATTTCTTATTTTAAAGTTTCTTGCCTATCCATTAATTAATGTCACTTTACCATTGTTACGTAAATTCATTTAGAATAAAACTTCATATTTGAAAGTGTAAAAGTGGAATTTAGTAGCCTTTCCTCTCTTAGGATATATGCATGTTTAATCTAAAATGTAAAATGTAAAACTTTTTTAAGAGAGCAAAATAAATAATTATAAGAGGGGATTTAGATGGTGTGTTCATTTTGTGTTATTTACAAAAAGTGTACTTTTGTTTGCTTTCTAAATAGAGAAGAGTTTTATTGCTTAGGAAAAGCTACAAATCTGTCCATCAGTGGGCATTTCCACCTTATAAACAGTTAAGTTCTCATCAGATTTGATTATTTACTGGTTCATGGCCAGAACAGATGTTATCTTAATGTAAGAGAAGAAGAAAAGTATGTTGAGCCATGGAGCTACCTCCAAATTTTATTCTTTTAGAAGTGCAAGAAAATTTTAAAAAACATTTTTCTACCATTTGCAAGTAGTATGCCAGAGTTTAGTACTTTATACTCTACGCACTTAATCTTTAACCTTAAATTTCAAAAATACACTTAAATATATAAAGAATGAATATTGGAGTATTCAGGGAATAATCCGTGTTATAAATTTCTTTGTATATGAGTTCATATGTTTATATAGTTTGCCAAATTTTCTAATCCTCTATGGGAGTAACATGTTTTACAGTGGATTAGGGATTGCTTAAGATCAATAATTATTCTTTTATTTAATCTCTCATGATTAAAATATACTTTCAGGATATTGACATTTAAGAATGCTAACCAATTTATTATTCTGTACTTTTTAAATAAAATAATTTTAGGAGGACAGGGAGGTCATATTTGTATCTATTTATAGAATTAATGGTTGGTGATACTTTTTCTCCACCGTATTTCAGGGATTGACTAGTTCAACTAAGATGACTGAGTATGTAGGACGTAGGTTAAGGTGCTCTGGTAACTTAACCACACGTTCTGTTGACATTGATATAATATTAATATTTAGAGTTTAATAGGGCTATGAGACATTCAGTGCTACCTACCTCTCTTAAGTATTCTAATAGAGTTATTAAGGGAAAAAATTTTTTTTACCTCATTTGTCCTCAGCTATTTATGGTAAAGTTTAGTATTTATTGATTCCTTCATTCAGTACATGAGTGCCTGCCCTAGGCCATGCTCTGTTATAAATGTTGGAACACTGGAGTGAACAATACACAGTCTCTATTCTCAAGAAGTTCATAATATTCTAGTGAAAGACAATAAACAAGACTAATATGTAAAATTTATATTATGTTTGATATTGCTAGGGGCTAAGGAGAAAAAGCATGGAAGGGTAGGAAGTGAGTGAAGGAGAGTGTTACAGTTTTAAATAGGTCAGCACAAGAGGCCTCATTGAGAGAGCATATAGCAGAAAAGGCCCTCCTTCAATTGTGTATAGACCTGAAGAAAATGTTCAATTAAAAAATCTCGGGCATCCCTGGTGGCCCAGCAGTTTAGTGCCACCTTTTGGCCTGGAGTGTGATCCTGGAGACCCGGGATCAAGTCCCACATCGGGCTCCCTGCATGGAGCCTGCTTCTCCCTCTGCCTGTGTCTCTGCCTCTCTCTCTCTCTCTGTGTCTGTCATGAATAAATACATTTTAAAAATCTTAAAAAAAAAAATCTCCTTAAGGGGTACCTGGGTGGCCTAGTTAAGTGTCTGCCTTGACTCATCCCAGGATCAAGCCCCACATATAGCTCCCTATATGGGAGGGAGTCCTCTTCTCTTTTTGCCCTCACCTCACTCACCCTTGGTTGCTCTCTCTTTCTTTCCCTCTCTCTCGAATAAAATATTTTTAAAAATCTCCTTAAAACCTCAATGTATTTAAATAACATACTAGTTTAGTGTTGAATTTATTAAATTTTAATATTCTTCTAATGACACAAATAATGATAAGAACATTGAACAACTCACAGTGTCCTGGAACTGGCATCAACATTGATTTAGTATGTCCTATTAGTATGGTTTATTGTTTATTTATGACATTTTAAAGGGTAAATTTATTATTTTATGTGATAACTCTACTAATGTTCTGACTTCCAACTACAGCAAATGTATAATTTGGTTGGTTTTATCTGTGTGATAGGAAGGAAGTCAATTAAATTCTTTTAATGCACATAGGTTCCAATGCACTGAAGTACATTTTAAATCAAATGGTTATTTGACTACATGTACTGGATATATTATAAACTTATTCTGATGTTTTTAAAAATGCTATTTGGGAAGTACTATTATTTATGAACCTTTCCTAGATATTTTGGAGATGCGTGGAAATAGGGAAAACAAAGATTCTTTCAATTTTTTTTGACACTTATGATTCTTCCTTTGATATCTTTTTATTTGGCTTATTGCTTAGCTAAACTTTTTCAAAGTCATTATTTGAGGATAAGAGGACAAGTATATTAACACTGATAACATTTCATTGCATTTTAAGATTTTAGTCCTATTAAAGCACTCTCCAAATACACTGTAATAATAGAATTCTTTGTAATTTTTATTCTTCAAGTATAGGTTGAAAGAAGAGAGAATGACTATTGCACTCCATTTATCTGTGTGCCAAACATGTTTTTCTTCTAATACTTAATCTTCTAAATTCGATCTAGTTGCTATTTGCGTGGTATGATCACCTAGAACAGTAGAGGTAGGCTTCATGCTCCCTTGCTCCGAGTCATGGTGCCTATTGAATTTAGTTTGGTAACCCTTGTAATGATATTTAGTAGTATTAAATAATCACACCCCAAAATTGATAGACAGTGAAAATTATAAGCCATCTTTTTTTTTTTTAAGCCATCTTTCTTATACAAGGCTATGTTGCAAAAATTGATTTTTGACTCAGATTTCTTGTGGTGATATAGAAGCTGTTATTTCAAGGCCCTTGTGATACCATCACATGCATTTTATATGATCTAAGTCATAGTCCATGTAAAGCACCTCACTGCAATATATTCCATTTTTGCTTATAATAACAAAACATCTCAGTACATGCTATCCCTTACTGCTACCCTAAATTGTATTTTGCTGTATGTTACATATAGTCTTTTTACTGTATTTTTGATTAGTAATATTGTGAAATAAACAGTAGATGCTTAATATTTTCTAAGGGATTTAAGAAATGCAGAAATATTTATTACCAATTAACCTATTTTAGGAAGACTATCTGCCTAAAGTAACATTTTATTTGAGTTGAATAAAGTAGTTTTGTTTTGTAGTACAGATTAAAGAAGTCATTGAATTGTGATTGAAGGGAAAAACAAAATGATAGTAAAGGCATTTGATAGTAGAATAAATGAATAAAAATAGGTTTTAGTGTGAACTGGAGAAGGGTTCTGAAAGTTAGACTAATATGCAAGATTATGAAGCTAGGACTAGCTCGGTGTAAGAGTGTGGGAAATAAATGAATGAGGGACAGGATTGTTGTAGATACATTTCAGATTGATTATGAAGGGTAAGATAGATCAAAAATAAGATGATTAAATTTTTTATATAAAACATTGGCTCTTTTATTTCAGTGTACTTCTTTTTCTGTACAGTAAGTTATGTTCTAATAAAAATTAAAGAGCAAGTTGCATTTGGAAGATCAGGTCATCGTAACTCATTGACATTAGGCCACATAACTGAATAATGTCTTCCTTCAGTGAAATACATCAAATGAGATCAACAATTATGACTCATAAACATGCCTCGCAGGCATAAAACAGCAGGGAATTAGCATGTGAGGCTGATAAATATGCATGTAAATAAGCTCCCAAAGGAATAACATGGGTTTGATTGATAGGTTTAGAATTGGAACATATGTAAACCCCTTTATTCCTCATTCTGGTGTAGCTAAGTAAAGATGCGTTTTACTTGTTAAAAAGTTTCAATAACTTTGTAAATCTTAATGCCACATCTGTTTTTTTTGTTGTTGTTGTTGTTGGGTTTTTTTGTATGTCACTTGTAAGATTAATTGAATTGTCTACAGGCTGGATGGCCCTCACATACAATAAATGGTGGAACATGTGAACGAGTGGCTATGCATCTGGGGCTAGAAATGGGATAAAAATATTCAGGAAACCTCTGTTTTTGCATTGTAAAATGATGTATGGTGTTTGAAGATGAAGATGTGACATAGCAGTTAACCTTGACTCTCTAAATATACTCTCTCTGTATTTTGCTCTTAACAGTGAATTTGTTTCTTCATTCATTTCATACTGCTGCTTTGATAGTCTTTAATTAAAATGGATCTTTTTAATATATATTTTTTCAGTTCTTGATACCTATGCTTTTTCTGGCCCTTCCAAGTCAGTATTCATAAACTATTGTGGAACAGTACTAGAAGGCACATACTTAAACAATAATCAGGTGTTGCGGGGGCCTAATGTTTTGTGCCCATGCCTCTTAATCACTGGATGACTTTGGGAACCATTAATGCCTTCCTTCAGGCTCAAGTCATTTCAAGTAAATGGAAGGAGAAATGTGGCTTTTGATTTCCTGGTGCAGAGTCATAAGCATTATTGCTGTGGAGGGTTCAGAGATTTTGCTAACTAAAGACATTATAGAATCATTTAGTGCCCATGTCTATAAGGGAAGAGCTTTCCTGTCTCCCTCTAGTAATAAGCTAGTGAATAAGAAGTAGCATTAGCTTAATACCGTGAAAGACTTTGTGGTTTCCAAGGAATCATATTTTGATTTGGTTGATATGTGACTGAATTCTCTACAGCCTGCATCCATCATTCTGCAGACCAGGGTTGTTGATAATGAACATTAGGCCTTCTGAGTTCTGCAACTGTGTTCTACATGCTTGGGGTACATCAGTGAACAAAATAAAGATTCTTACCCTCATGGAGCTTGCATTCTAGGAAAGGGAGATAGTAAATAACAAGCATAATAAAGACTTAAGATAGAATCTTAGAAAATGATAATTGCTTTGGAAAAAATAAATCAACATTGTAGTTTAAGGGGATTGATAGTATATGAGTCAGGAGGTTGTAGAATTAAATATCAAGGTACATCTAATGGGGAAAAAATTTTTTTTTAGCTAATACTTAAAGGAGACGAAGGAGTGAGCCGTCTAAATATTGGAGGCTAAGGCATTCCAAGCTGAGGAAATAGTAAGTGCAAAGGTCCTAGGGTAGGAGCTGCCAAGCTATTCTACAAGTCAAGTAAAGATAGAGGGATATAGGTTAACAAAACAGTCTTCTCTTTTCTAACCCTCAGTGGCTGTTAGATGCTCCAGTGTACCGAAATGACCGTAAGCTTAATCCTGATTGACCAAATTCCCATCTGCAGTGGTCTTGCTGCTGGGTGCCTTTGAACTTTTGGTCATTCTTCCCTGAAGGCCTTTTGCATTTTGGCACATCATGGATTTTAGGCTTTTTATTCAGAATGAATACTTCCCTTTCAACATTTTTTTTTTTTTTTTTGACTTCGTTTCTGTCTTCACCTTAAAGTGAAATTGAATTAAGAGGCAAGGGCAGGATTTTCTTTAGTATAGAAGAAAGAGCTATTGGAGAAAGTAGACTGCATTAGGGGATACAGAATTCAGAATCTGAAAGCAGGGAAAACCAAGCAGATCAGTTGTCAAGATATAAGAGATTTAGGTCCATTGTCCACAAAGTACAAGTTATAGTAATCAACTGGGAATGGTGCTCTGTTCCTCCTTGATGACTCCTCTCCCACCCCCAAGCATTTGGAAACAGATAAGGGCAGGTTGTGTGTGTGTGTGTGTGTGTGTGTGTGTGTGTAAGCATTGCCATGGTAAGTAGGAAACTCCACTGGCATTTAGTGGGTAAGTGCCAAATGCAATAAACAGTTCCATCTAATGAAGAACTAATTCACTCCAAATGCCCACAACTATACCATTGAACACTGATGCAAAAGTACTGAGTACCAGGGTAGTCCAAGCAAGCAAGAGAGTCCTAGAGAACTGCAAAAGGCAGTTTTCTGAAAAAGTAAAGACTATGTCATAGGTCAATAAGGGCAACAAAGGGTATTTCCTCTCTTAATGAGCTAGAAGCTCCATGATGAATTTGTGCTGCTTACCATGTGGCAAAGCAGACTTCTGGTTAAAGTATATATTTGTGTATACACATTTAAGTAAAGGCAGAGCTCTGCGTAAGACCCTGTTTACCTCATGCTTAAATAGGACCACAGTTTGATGTTACGGTGATCTGGTATTAATCAATGGAGCCATCTTTAGGAATACATGTTAAATACGTGGTTGGCTGGGATAGGAATTCTGATCATTTAAAAATGGTCATTTTGTTCTTAAAGTTGCTAAATTGTTTTAAAGACTTTATAGCAGATATTCCTATACAGATTCTCTTGAAAATGAGAATTTTAATATTCATGAAAACTCAGAAGTGAATATTGGCTATAGGTAATTTTCTAGGTTAGTTTAGTAATAAAACAGTCTTACATACTAAAACATCTGATCACTTAGAACCAAATTGTATAGAAAGGGGAGAAATAATGTTTTGAAAACTTTTAGAAAGAGAATTTTAGACAAGTAGCAGATCTCTTGGCTGTCTTACATTCTTCTAGATTCCAAGCACCATGACACAAACACTGAATGATTATTTGTAATGAAATGAATGAAATACTATAGAGATAGAGCCTTAGGTTCCTGACCAGGATGGATGATTTAACCCTGTGGGTCCGTGTTTCTCATCCTTTAATGAAAGAAAAAGGACCATTTTTAAGAAAGTATTTCTTGGTATTTAACTTCAAAAGAAATTAATCAAATTGGCTCTTATGTAATAATCATTGATCTTAGATTAAGATTATTGGTAAGTAGATTTTTAAAGAAAATTTATAAATATTCACAAAACTTTGCTAATTATTCATCATTCTATAATCTTGAGTAATTATAATTTTTTATATCTGTACCATGTTAGCCACCTCCCAGAGGAGGTGACAATGCAGAAGGCATACAAGGGTGTTTGTAATGAAACCTAGGTTGAACATTGGACCTTGTAGCTGCTCCTTCACTGTTAGGAGGGAAAGAGGTGAAGAATGGCTAAAAGGGCTAGCAGAGGCTGGACTCTAATGAGGTGGACTTTGGAATCAGAATCATACTTGATAAGATCAGAAGGTACTGAACAACTGGATGAAGGATTAGGTCCAGAATAACAACAATAAAACATACTACTAAAAAAGAAAATGCTACTTACTGTGCATTTTATCTATAGCAAAGCAGAGTATTTATAATCATGCCATTAATATTTTGAAGAGAGAAGTAACTGAATGGGCTTTTAAAAAGCAAGAGTAGACAAATGGAAATCAACCATGTCATAGCCATTATTAATAGATTAATAGCTATGCATAACACAGGTTTCTTTTTAGTATCTTTTTACTTTAAAAAATGCTAAATATTTGTTGGGGCTTTCAGAAATTCACTTCCTCATGATGTTTCATTATAAACTTTTAAATTTCTTTGTGATAAAATTTCCAATCTTGGTATTTTTCAGTAACTTAACTATGTCTGTTGAAGATGGACTACTTTAGTTCCTTTGATGAAACAAAACCAAGGACATAATTTCTAAAAAATTATACTTTTGAGGAAAGTGCCCAAATCAGCGGAATGTAGTGTCCTTTATTCCTTTTTTTTTTGGGGGGGGGGGGAGGGTGTCTTTTATTCCTATAGGGATCTCTTATCTAGTGGTCTAACTTCATCCAAATAGGAAAAAAAATCGTTAAAGGAAATGATGGCTAGCCTATGCATTAGATTACAATCTCCCAACCTAAATTATATTGTGAGCCAGTAAACTATTTAAAATCCTCATCACTGTTTTCTAGAGCTAGGGAAAAGAGAAAGGTAAGCAGGTAGAGGAGAGAATTGGAAATGAGGTAATTGAAAAAAAAAAAAAAAGTGTTTGCATGCACATTACCTTAGATGAGTTTTCTCATACTTTGGCTGTTTTAACTACTTAAATAGTTGCTGTAGAGGTATCAGTTCAGGAGCCTCTTGTACATATATTTTTTTATATTCGGTTAATTCATCTGTTTGCCCAACTAAATATATTTGTTCTTTGAAAGCAGAGGTTCTATGTTTCATCCCTGAATTCCCTTAGGCACAAAGGAGGAGCTCACTGAGTTTTTACTAAGTGAACTGACTCAGATGTTTTAGCTAGCAAACATGCTTATGGCAAGGCAGTAGCATTTCATCATGATATCAGGATACTGATTTGTATTCTCACTGGGACCTGTTCTTCCATTGATGTGGACTATAGGAATGCTTATAGGCAGAGCCAAAATACTTTTCGAGAAGCAATCTAGGTAAGAAGTACTGTGTTGATACCTCAGAGTTTTGTGCTATAAAAGATAGCAAGGATTTGGAAAGTAAAAAGAAAATGCAATCAGTTGTCTATATCACTTGAGAAGCAGCTCAGGTCTGTATAAATCTGAGTTGAAGTAACATTATCTCTTGTGGATCAACCAGAAGGATTTGGCTAAAAATATTTTCCTCCAGGAATTGCCCTACTTAATTGATTTTGGTATTTACCATGTGTTCATTTTAATGTGGCTCCCCAAAACAAAGACTTGAATTTGGGTATATTTGATATTGAATTCTTACTCTCAGTAGTTATACAGTAGAATCCATTTTTCTTTAAATATTTCTCAGTTTATGATAATTGTAACCATATGATTTATTTGGAGGAAAAGATGCATATTCCTGTTTGCCACAGCAGGAAGGTTTAGCTGTCAGTTTATCTGTGTTTTATAAAGTGTATAATGAATTTTAAAAAGTTTGTGTGTGTTTGTGGGGTGGAGAGTGGAGTAAGTCAGTTTCTTTTTCTGAGGATAAAGTGTGCTTTAAAAGTGAAAATCATTTTTTATTTCTTAGCTGGTTGCTTTCTGCAGCTAGTAGAATGATTCCTTTCAAGTCTTTACCCTCCTCACAGAAACATCCCTGTTTGACAATAAAGAATGAAAGTTGTTATGGCAAAAAAAAAAAAAAAAAAAAGAAAAGAGAAAAGAAAAGAAAGAAAGTTGTTATGGCCACCAAAGCCTTTTCTTTATCTAATGTGACACCCTCACCTTTAGGTGATAAGGTTGGCCAAGGTATTTATGACTTTGCTGACTTAGACCGAGAATGGACTTTTTTTTTCTGTAGTAAATATTTTAAGCATTGAGGGCCGGCCATATGGTCTATAAAAACTATACAACTCAATCCTTGTAACATGAAAGTAGCCACAGAAAACATGTTAATGAGTGGATATGGCTGTGTTCCAATAAAACTTTATTTGTGATGAGTAGAAGTTGAATGTCATATAATTTTCATTATGTGTCACAAAATATCTTTATGATTTAAAAAAATTTTAAGCCCATAGCCATCATTTTATTTATTATTTTTAAAGTTTTTATTTAAATTCCAGTTAATATACAGTGTAATATTAGTTTCAGATGTACAGTTGAGTAATTCACCACAAACATTCAAAACCTGGTGCTCGTCACAAGAAGTACACTCCTTAATCTCCATCACCTACTTAACCCATCCCCTTAACCACCTCCTCTCTGATAACCATCAGTTGTCTCTGTAGTTGAGTCTGTTTCTTGGTTTGTCTCCCTTTCTCTTTTTTTCCCCCTATACTTTTAATTTTTTTTCTTAAATTCCACATATGAGTGAAATCATATGGCATTTGTCTTCCTCTGACTTAATTTCACTTAGCATAATACTCTCTAGTTCTTTTTTTTTTTTTTTTTTTTTTTTTTTTTTTATGATAGTCACAGAGAGAGAGAGAGAGGCAGAGACACAGGCAGAGGGAGAAGCAGGCTCCACGCACCAGGAGCCCGACGTGGGATTCGATCCCGGGTCTCCAGGATCGCGCCCTGGGCCAAAGGCAGGCGCCAAACTGCTGCGCCACCCAGGGATCCCAATACTCTCTAGTTCTATCCATATCATTGCAAATGACAAGATTTCATTCTTTTTCGTGGCTGGGTAATAATCCATTGTATGTATATACCAAACCTTTATCCATTCATTAATTGATAGACACTTGGATTGTTTCCGTAATTTGGCTATAGTAGATAATGCTGCTATAAACATTGGGGTGCATGTATCCCTTTGAATTAGTATTTTTGTATTCTTTGGGTAAATACCTAGTACTGCAATTGTTGGATTGTAGTGTAGTTCTATTTTTGACTTTTTGAGGAACCTTCATACTGTTTTCCATGGTGGCTGTACCAAGTCTGCATTGCATAGAAACCTTTTCTAGCTAGGAGGCCATACAAAAACAGCTATAATATCTGGGCCCCTGACCTGGGCTTCTCAATATAATTTTTGATGATATCTGTTGGTATCTTAATGGAAACCAAACTATTTACTATAAATAGCTAACTTTTATAGGCTGGTTGCACTATGTGGTAGTGCCCTATCTTTCATTTTTATTGAAATGATAAGTTCAGGAGTGCTTGGGTGGCTCAGTTGGTTAAGTGTCTGACTTGGGCTCAGGTCATGATCTCAGAAACTTGGATCTGGCCCCATATTGGGCTCCGTGCTCAGCAAGAAGTCTGCTGCTTCCTTTCCCTCTGCCCCTCCACCAGCTCATGTGTATATACATTCTCTTTCTCTCTCATAAATAAAGTCTTTAAAAAGATTAAAATGATGAGTTCATGCTGTTTGTTTGGTGCTGGGAAGACTAAAGTGAAAGGGAGAATACTTAGGTCCAAGGATTTTATAATCTAGTGAGAAAAATAAAAATCTCCTTTAAAATGTACTTTGTGTACAGCTAGAATTTTACTTGGCCAGGAGCATTTAGTAGGGCATCCCTGGTGGCCCAGTGGTTTAGCGCCACCTTCAGCTCGGGGTGTGATCCTGGAGACCCTGCTTCTCCCTCTGCCTGTGTCTCTGCCTCTCCCCCCCCCCCCCCCCGTGTCTGTCATGAATAAATAAATAAATAAAATCTTAAAAAAACATAAACATGAAAAAAAAAAAAAAAACATAAACATGGAGTAGTAAAGCCAAAGACACTGAAAGGGATATGCATCATGTTGAAAAGGTGCTTATCTGGGGCTGAGTAGAGCATAGATTTCTTGTTGCTGATGGCAAGAGAAGGGAATAATAAATGCCATGATATAGAGTGGATTACATAACTGAGAGATGGGATCAAGCAAATTAGAAGACTAGGTTACCAGTTAGTAGGGAGGCTATTTCAATCAGGTATGAGATGATGAGACTGTCAAGAAGGAGTAAGAAGACGTAGAGCCCAGGTGGGCTCTTTTCTTTAGAGCCGTAGTAAACAAATGACAACAAATATGTGAAATTTGGCCAAGGTTCTTAGGATTTAAATAAAATATGTGGTAGTGAAGGAAATTAATTTACCACCACTATCTCTTTCTCCCATTTATTAGGAAAGAGTAGAGCTGACTACTTCAAGAATTGAGTAAATAGTCAAAAGATTCAATAGTGTAAAATAAGGGAAGCAGTGTTCTTAGGGGACAGAGAAAATACATATTTGTGGAAAAGATACAAATCTAGGAAAAACAAGTAATTTTCATTAAAATATGCTTTATATATTCAATAAGCATACATGTTCTTTTAAAATATAATATGAAAAATATTAGTTAAAAGACCCATAAAAAGAAATCTGGCTGAAAATATAGGAAAGGATAAGAGAGAGCTGTAGAAATATTATGAGAAATTAAAATACAATAGCTGAAGTGAAATATCTTTTAGAAGCAGTAAAGAACAGAATGGATAAAGCAGAAATTCAAAGCATAGATAGGGAGGACAAATTGTAAGGTCTGTATAAATTGAGGTCACAGATATGATTAGGACCAAAGTCCCTTACAGAACATTGAGATAGTAGAAAGGGATTGGGGAAGATAGAAGACCACTTCATAAGGACCTTTGATCCTTTAGAAATTAAATTTGAATTAGTAATCAGGTAGAACAGAACACATACATACAACTGCAAGCCCTTGACTTTTGCTTTACCTTGATAAACATTATTAGTTATGTGAAGATTATTCTAGTAATTGTTTTTAGAATGATTGAGAGAGAAAAACGAAAGATACTGCATCTTTTGAGAAGTAGCAGTATATGGATTAGGTTATGAAACCAGAGAAAGGAGTGTGGTAGCTTCTCAAATGAAGAACAATGTAAGCAACTTCAAAGCATTGTGTACAATGAATCAGCACAGTTCAGTTACTATCAGATATAGAGGGGGAAAGAGTGAAAATAGTCTGGGATTTGAGAGAATCCCATGGTACCTGCGTAAGAACATACTAACAAAACCATATTGGAACTGTAAGGAAAGGAGACTTTCATCCAAACAGTGGTAGGTATGTGTTTGTGTGTGTAAAGAAAACATGAACAATTACCCTAACCAAAGTGAGTTAAACTGTGCTTGCATTATTGGTTTGATATTAACATACTTAAGAGTAATACATACCATAAACTACATGTACTTCTGATTATGCTGTGTTGTCCTACACTGTGCTTGAATAAACCTACTCTAAAATTTTATTTTTTGTGCTTTATTTGCAAGTTAACATTTTAATAATTATCATAAATAGTTACCTGATTTGCATATTCTGGTTCATAATCCAACTGTTCTGTGGATCAACCACAGTTCTCTTATTATTCATGCCAAGACTTCTATATTAGTCTGAAAAATCTATCCTAGACTGCATTTCTGTTTCCAGTTTTCTGAGCTTTTTATAACTCTTAAATATAGTGCTTTTTTAATCAAAAGATTGAATCATGCATGTGCTAGTATAATAATCTCTCTGACCCACTATTATATGGAAGCTAATTTTTGTTATATGATTATCAACATATTTATGTAGTATCTTTTTAGATTTCATGGCTCTATGAGCTTGATATTCAAGTGGCATTTAAGTGATCTGTTGTGATGGATCCATCCATTTAAGTGATCTTTTTCCTTTCAGAATATATATTGAAATGAAAAATAGTGGGACATGCATACTATGAACTGAAAAATTTAGAAAACATTATTTTTTGAGAATCAAATTATATATATATATATATATATAGATAGATAGATAGATAGATAGATAGGTAGATAGATAATAGATAAGAGTAGAAATGGTCATATTAGGGAGGCAGAATGACTGAGAGACCAGATTAAAAACTTGGCTATAGTGTAACTAATGATACTAACATACCTAGAGAAACTTAATCTGTGAAAAGGAGGGTCTGCTGGAACTAGAAAGAAGGAAATTATTGGCCATAACTCTTTCAGCATTAGCTATAAAAGGAGCAATTGCTTTAGAAAACCACAGGGTTCTCAACAGAAATTTCCAAAGATGTGAAAAGATGAATGCATCAGGTTAGAAGAATTTGAAGCCATTAAAATTAGAGTCTTCTAATCCTTTTACTATGGTAATCTCCTTATTTACATTCTGAAACTTTAACTTCTCTGGTAGTTTTTCTTACACGTAGGGACTGTGGTAGCTAGACTCCCACTAATATATCTGATCCTTCTCACAGATTTTTTTTTTTTTTGGCTTCACATAATGCATTCATTAATTGACATATATACTTTAATTACTTAAATGAGCAGAATTGGCTTGAAGTACTTGACTGAAGTAAAATCTGATATACTGAAGAAGTCAGCCTTTAAGCTTTTAAACCTGAGTACTTACCACCAGAGTACTAGAAGTACAAACATGAAATAGATCACATTCCATGAGGGCTAATTAACTTTAACTGCATGTAATATATTCCTGCTATGTAATGTAATATAATCTGATATATCCTGCTAGATTGTTTTTTTAATCCTGTCCTTGTCTGCTGTTTGCTATAAACTTATGGGACAATATTGCAAGGAAAACTCATCTTTTTTTCTAAGGCATCATGCCTTCAATTCCTCTGTTACCTGTGAATAATGATTCCTGTTCATTTACCCATGCCTTAACGTTCTCCTTAAACATATATAACTGCAGGTTAATGATAAAGTGTGCACTATGGTATTTTTAAAAAATATTTGACTGTTCTTTATAAGCAAGCAACATATAGTCTTTATCTTATTCATATCAATATCCTCCACAGTGCCACATGACATATTTTAAAGTTATTTGAGTCAAACCATGATATTTATCTAAACTTATTTGCAGATAAATGTAATCATGAAATATTTTTCTCTGGCTTAAGTGTTCTCACCCTTTAGGTTAGAAATTGGGGTCATCTTGTTTTGGTAGGTAGTTTGGTATGGCAGATGTTAGCTGCATAACTTTAGTAGAATGGTTTCTTTCTCAATGCCTGCCACATAGAAAGCATTAGCTGAACATTTGATGAATGAGTGAACTTATGTGGAAAGTTATATGGTAAACTTTGAAAACCATAATACATGGAGTTAAGTAGAAATAGGACGGCTTCTGGTTTCTGATCAGAGATGTAGAGAGCTAGAAAAAGAGTTCAGTCTCAACTTTAAAATAAAAAGGTGTACAGAGAGCAAGTTCACAACTTTTCATTAATAACCCATTGAGTGCTGAAGTGGCTGGACAGTGAATCTAGACACAGAATCTGGGGAGAGACAGACACCTGTTTTGCAGAGAGAGGCAGAGTGCAAGTACTGACTTACCTGGGCAAGACAGAGACACTTAAAGAAAAAATTCAACCAAAATGATCATTGAATTGGTGGAGGCCAAGTGTGTATTGGTGAGGAAAGGTGAAACCCCTGGTAGCCACAAGAATAGGAGGACCCCACATACTTGTGTAGATTTTTCTTTGTGAACCCTGTCAACCAAGAAAAAAGAAGATCCCCCCCCCTTTGGTGAAGAACTAGAGGATCACTACAGTAGCCACAGCAGGAATAACAATAAACTACACCCGGACTCTTCTTCCTCTTATAGAACAAAGCCATATGCTGTTGGGAGAGCTATAACCATCATTATTGCCTTAGGACACTGGTGGAATCTCTTTGTTCCTGGGGAATTGGAATGGAGGGAACACCCTCAAGCCTTAGGGGAGGGGCGGAAACATCTACAGGAACTATGCTTTGGGAGAGGAAGGATTAATAAAAAGGAATATACATGAGATCCAGAGACACAGTGCTTACCTAAGACTAAGTATTAATCAGAAGGTCAAAGAACACTGTCCCCTATTTTTCATTCCGTGTTGCCAGGATAACAAGTGTTAAATATAAGTAACTTGCACGAGATAGATTCTGAGCACAGAGCCTTAGAACTGAATGTGGAGAAATTAGGAAAATGAAAAAAAAAAATGTTCTTTGGCAAAATGAATTCCCCATCCTCAAGAGAAGGTATTACTATAGAAATTTGCAGCCTGTGGTGCACTGAGCCATAGCAATGACAGACTTCAAACCTAGTTTAACTCCTAGTTAGATTAATTTAAACCTGTGTGCTAAAAGTTCTAGTGGAAGTGTATACTCCTTTCCAAACATAAAGATTACCTTAGTCTTTACTATCATACACATGATGACAGTAATACATAAGCTCCCTAATAAAGTTTTTAAACATATGAAAAGGCAAGGAAAAGACACACAAGAGACAAAGCAATCATCAAAAGTAGACATAGCAGGGATCCCTGGGTGGCGCAGCGGTTTGGCGCCTGCCTTTGGCCCAGGGCGCGATCCTGGAGACCCAGGATCGAATCCCACGTCAGGCTCCCAGTGCATGGAGCCTGCTTCTCCCTCTGCCTGTGTCTCTGCCTCTCTCTCTCTCTCTCTCTGTGTGACTATCATAAATAAATAAAAAAAAATTAAAAAAAAAAAAAAGTAGACATAGCAGTGACACATGTTAGAACTATATCACAATGTATTTTAAGTAACCTGGAATTACATGATGAAGGCTCTAGTGGAAAGTCCAGACAGCATGAAAGATCAGATGGTTAATTTCAGCAGAGATAGCAAAAATTATTATCAATAAGTTGAATGGAAACCCTAGAAATTTAAAATACAGTAACAAAGAGAATGCGTATGGCAGGATCATAAATAAAATTGACACATACAAAAAAGAACCAGCAAATGGGAAGATAAATCAACAGAAATTACCCAAATTGAAACAGAGAAATAAGAAACATCTGAGAACCCATGAGACATTATCAAATGGTCCATATAACTGGAATCCCAGAAGAAGAGAGGTAGAGAAGAAATATTTAAAAAAAAAATGACCAATAATTTTCTGAAATTAATGATATACACTAAACTACAGATTCAAGAAGCTCAGGTAACACAAGGAATAAATACAGAAAACAAAAATAAAAAATAATTAAAAATTTAGTCATAGGGGACACCTGGGTGGCTTAGCCCTTGAGCATCTGCCTTTGGCTCAGGGCGTGATCCCGGAGTTCTGGGATTGAGTACCACATCAGGCTCCTTGCGAGGAGCCCACTTCCCTCTGCCTATGTCTTTGCCTCCCTCTGTGTGTGTCTCATGAATATATACATAAAATATTTTTAAAAATTAGTCATATTCAAACAGTTGAAAACAAACAAAAGTTCTTAAAGGTAATCAGAAAAAAAAGGTGTTATGGCAACAATAGAAAACTAATACAAAAAATACAGACAGAAGTAAATAAGAATTAGTGCAGATTTCTGTTCAAAAATCATGGAAGCTGGAAGACCATGGAGTGAGAACTTTAATGTGCTGTGAAAGAGGGGATAAAAACTTGTGAAACCAGAATTCTATACCTAATGAATATATATTTCCAAAAAAATGAAGTAATACAATTTTTTTAGATAAGCAAAACCATGGAGATTGGTTATTAGCAGGCAATGCTAGAACAAATGCTAAAGAAGCATTGTCAGGCAGAAGCTACATGATAGGATCAAGGCATTTCGCTCTATACAAAGAAAAGAGGGAAATGGAATGAAAAGTAAAATTATTTTTTTCCTTATTTTTAATTGCTCTAAAATATTTCTATAGCAATAATAGTAGCAACATACAGTGTTTATAGCATATGTAAAAAAATATATAGCAACAGTAGCACAAAGGATTAGAAGGAGGAATTGGGAATATACTGTTTAAGGTTCTGCTACACGTGACCTTATAATAATGATTGAAGATAGATGCTAATTAATTAAATATTGTAAGTGTAGAACAGGGATCAGGAAACATTTTCTTAAAGGATAATATAATATAAATTTAAGACTTGCTATATGATCTCCGTTTTAACTACTCAATTCTTCCATCATAGTTCAAAAGTAGCCTAAACAAATGGGTGAATTTTAATAAAACTTAATATAAAAAAACAGTTGACTGGCCTATATACCATGGTTTCTCAAACCTTCCTCTAAGAGTATCCATTAAATTAAAATATAATACAGAGGGATAAATAATAATTCAATAGAAGAGATCAGATGGAATCATAAAATATCCTCAACTCCAAAGAAGGCATAAAATGAGGGGAAAGAATAAAGAACAGATGGAACAAGAAGACGGACCAGATAGAAAATAGGTGGCTGGACCCTATATATTAATTCATCCATATCAGTAGCACATTAATATGAATAGTCTAAGGATACCAGTTAAAAGGCAGAGATTGTCTGAAAGATTTTATTTTTCTGTTTTTGTTTTTTTATGTCAGATTTTAAAAAGCAACAAGTAATTATATACTTCTTGCAGGTTCCTTACTTTAAATAAAAAGATACGGTAAGCTGAATAATGTCTCCTTCACTCCCAAATATTTCCACAAACTCTCATCTCTAGAACCTGTGAATATGTTACCTTACTTGGCAGAAAGGACTTTGAGGATGTTTTTAAGGTTTACACATGTTTAGATCAGAAAGTTATTAGGGATTTTCTGTGTTGGCCCAGTGTAACTACATGAGTCCTTAACAACTTAGAACCTTTATACTTGCAGTTAGCGAAAAGCAACAGTAGAAGGGCAAAAGAGAGAGAAAGTGTGAAAATGACTTGGTCCATTGATTTGGCTTTGAAGATGGAGAAAGACAAGGAATTTGGGTGGCCTCTAGAAGCTGGCAACAACTCTCTACTCACAGTTCCTAAGGAATTGGGGACCTCAGTTCTTAAGAAACTGACTTATTTGAATGACTGTGAATGAGCAAGGAACAGATTTTCCCAAGGGCTGCCAATAAGGTACACAGCCCTTCCCAACCTTAATTTTAGCCCATTGAGACCCATATTAGAATTCCAACCTATAGAACTGTGAGATAATATATTTATGTTGTTTTAAGCTTCTAAGCTTGTGATGGTTTGTTATAGTAACAATAGAAAACTAAAATTACTTAGGTCAAAACTAAAGAATGTAGAGAAAGAGTCGTCATGAAAACGCCTAACAAGAAAGCTAGGCAACTTTAATTTCAGACTAAGTAGACTTCAAAGAGACATTACATCTAATTTTGTTTGGCTTATTTCACTTAGCTAATGTTTTTTGAGATTTGGCCATGTTGTAGCATATAGTAGCACCAGGTTCTTTCTTTTATTGCTGAATAGTATTCCATTGTATGGATATACCACTTTCTGTTTATTCAGTGGTTAATGGGTATTTGTAATGTTTCCAGTTTGGGACTATTTTAAAAATGTTGTTATAAACATTTGAACTCAGATCTTTGTGAATACCCATGTATTCTTTTTTTTTTTTTTTAATTTTTATTTATTTATGATAGAGAGAGAGAGAGAGGCAGAGACATAGGCAGAGGGAGAAGCAGGCCCCATGCACCGGGAGCCTGACGTGGGATTCGATCCCGGGTCTCCAGGATCGAGCCCTGGGCTAAAGGCAGGTGCTAAACCGCTGCGCCACCCAGGGATCCCGAATACCCATGTATTATATTCATTTCTCTTTGGTAGATTCTTAGAGTGTAATTGCTGGGTCTTAATGGTAAACTTACGTTTAACTTTTAAATAAATAGGCATACTGTTTTCCAAAAGGGCTGCACTATTTTATATTACTAGTAGCAATGTATAAGGGCTTCAGTTTTTCCATATCACCACCATTTTCTGTCTTTTTGTTCATAGCTACTCTTTGGGCCTGCTTTAGCCATTGTTCTAGTCTATGAGAAAGAAAGGAAATTAATACAAGACATCAGAATTTTGTTTTTAAGCACTTGTGCCTACAGGGCTACATCTAGGCATAATGGAGCTGGCAATGTAGTCTGTAGCTGGGTTGCCATATGCCCCACAAAAAGGAGAAAATAGATTTGGGGCCACAGTCAGTACTCTGTAATATTTGAATACAGAGTCACAAAATGCAAATATTCTTCTCAAGACATTGACTTGCATCAAGTTACTCCTCACATGGACAGTTCTATATATGTGCTCCAGGGAGAACAGCAGTAGGAATATATTGGGTTTATAATTATGCTGTGAAGATCAACTATTGTTTAAAATTCTGTGTAGCCAGTCAAGATTGTTTAATAATACTATTAAACTGTAAATTGTTTTCAAATTTTAGTCTACATAGTGAATTGCATTAAAAATTTGAGCAAATCTGTCAAATATTAATGGGTAAAACTGTGGGTGGCCTCTTTTCTTCCTTGAATCTGCATTTTAAAGTTTTCCATAATAATCATATATGATTTTTGTGATTTTTTTTAATCAATTTGTATTAACTTTGAAATTTTGTTAGTACTTTCCCACCATCCAATTTAATTTCTTAAGGCAGCCAAGGAAAGATTTTTGCGCAAAGATATTTATCTTAGTGTACTAAGAACAGGTAACTATTTTAAACGCAGAAATATCCACTGATAAAAATGGTTAAATTATAGAACATTCATTGATTATTATGCAGTCATTTAAAATTTTTGTAAATAAAATTTTAAAATAACAGGAGAGAAGTGCTTACACTTTTAATATATGAAATAATAGAACACAAAATTGTATATGTAGTGTGTAATTTCACTTTTATAGGAAAAACAAATATTTTCCACCATGTAATTATATAATAGGTGTTTTTCCTTTCTTTTTTCTTTCCTTCTTCTTTTTCAAAAATTTCTTTTTTGCTAGTTTTTATCTTAATATTTCTTTCATATGTGCAAGTTTTTAATGTATATGTATTTTTAATGAAAAAATATATCTAAGAAATGAAAGAAAATACATGCTAGAATGGAAAGATTAATTTTCACATTGTGTTGTAATCTCATTTTTCATTTAGATAATCTTTACATTTATTCTTTATGCTGAAACTATATTTGAATACAACTGTAAAGATATTGATGATTTATGTAATGTCATACTGATAATGTTTTTTAAAAAGTTTGAATTTTGAAGACTTACTAGGGGCTTTATATTTTCCCGTGGTTCTTTGAGGTTCTCTCCATTTTAATTCCTTAATCTTACTCTGTTCTTCAGGCTGGATAACTTCTTTTGATCTCTTTTTTAGTTGATTGATTTGTTCCTCTGTCAACTCCATGTTAATTTTGAATCCATCTATTGCTTTTTTTTAAAAAAATTTCAAATACACTGTACTTTATAGTTTTAAAATTTTAATTTGATTCTTTTTAATAGTTTCTTAAATTATTTTTTTACTATGAACATGTCTTTCAAAAGTGTGCTTCATGGCAGAAAGTTGTATAGTAAGTTCTTTAAATCTTCGTTGATACCAACATCTCCATCATCTCAGAATTGATTGTATTGTGCCTTGAAAGTTGGCTAGATTTTCCATGTTCTTGATATATCAAGTAATTTTAGATTGTATCATGAACATTCTGAATATTTGGTTTCAAAACTCCAGATCTTGTTAAATCTGAAATTTTTTCTTTGGTTTCCTTTCTCCTTTTTCCCTCCATTTTTCTTTCCTCTCTAGCCCTCCCCCTCCCAATCCCAGGCAGACACCACAATTAGGTTTATATTACAATTTTGGCCTAACCTTCTGAGTGGTGATGGTGGTTTCAGTGTCAGTTCGCTTTCAAATTCTTTACTTTTTTGAGTCCAGCTTGCCTGTAACCTCTCAGGGTTTAGTCTGGGACTTTGTTGGTAGTTTATGTCATAGGTTAATTTTCACAGCGGTAGTTTATGTCAGGTTAATTTTCAGAGCTTTTGCTGTACTGCTTTGGGTATGTTTTGAGCATATACAACTTAGGGGGGGGAACCTCGGATTTGTGTCAGTTCATGTAAAGAATTAGAGAATCCCCTGATCTAGGGTATTCTTCTCCAGGATAACCCCACACTGTCTGGCTTGTTCTATCAGAGTTTTTGCTTCTATGCTATCATATAGTTCTATACTAATGGGCCCACTTTTGTGGCAAAATGATGAGAGAATGAGAAAAGAAAAAAAGTAATGGAGTTTCCTCACTGTTCACATAATAGGGACTTCCTTTCTAGTATTCTATCTGAAAAGATAGCTTTATTCCTCAGGGTTTTATGTGCTCCCATCACTACTACCACCCACCCACTGTGTCAGTGTAGTTCTATAATTAGGCCTGGCCTTGTTGCAAGATGAGAAGTAAAGAAATAGTAAAAGAAAAGAGGATTATTCTCCTAGTCGCAGAAAAACAGGATTGGAATTTTTGCTTTCAGTGCATGCTATTTATTTAGTTCTTAGGTTCAGCCTGACCTGAGCTCAAAGCTGGGAGGTAAAGGAGAAAAATACTCCAAACACTCTCCACCACTGTGTCTTTGAGTGCTTGTCTGGTATGCCTGCTATTATTTACATTTCAGAGTCCTCAAGAAGTTGCTTTTAATCCTTTGCCTGGAGTTTTCAGTTGTAAAGAGGGAGGGGAGAGAGGATTGCACTGGTTTTCCATGTTGGATGGGTTTGGAAATCCTACTAATAATGTAGAAGTTGCTATTTTACTGTTTCTTCTTCTTTTTTTTTTTTTAAGGTTTTATTTATTTATTCATGAGAGAGAGAGGCAGGGACACAGGCAGAGGGAGAAGCAGGCTCCATGCCGGGAGCCCGACATTGGATTCAATCCCCGGTCCCCAGGATCACGCCCTGGGCTGAAGGCAAGCGCTAAACGCTGAGCCACCCGGGGATCCCCGTTTCTTCTGTTTTTGTTTTGTGTGTATGTGTGTGGCCAGATGTCAGTCTTATTTAGAAACTAAATTAATTTGTGATCTATATAGAAAGCAGTTTGTAAAAAATAAATAAAATTATTAATAAAATTAAGATAATTCTTCATTGTATACAAAAATAAAGTATTAACACAGTTATTTACTTTTCCATTGTAGAAATAATTTCAAATAATTTCAGAAGATTTCAAATTTCAAATCCTCATTTAAAATATCTTAGAAAAAATATCTTAGGATAAGTATGTAGTTGTCTCTGCCCATTTTATCAGGTTATCCTATGATAACAGATCCTAACTGATCTCTTAGCTTCCTGTCCCCCACTTTCAATCCAGTGTTCACACAGCAGCTAGAATCATCTTTCAAACATAAAATAGATCTTTTTCGTCGTTTTAAAATTTATGGTAGCTTCGGTACTTATAAAATCTAGACTTCCTCCCTGTTCAAAGGCTGCTTCTTCTCACAGAGACCCCCATCTTACATAACTGTATTCCTAGCCTTTGAGACATCTTGGCTTGCTTGCTTTTTTTTTTTCTTCTTTTTAAAATGCCAGCTTCTGTTCTAGGGCCTTTGCATGTTATATGTTTAAATGACTAATTTTGCCATTGATGTTTAAATGGCTAATTTTTGCAATTTGTTTGTTGTCATTTGCCATTGTTGTTTAAATGGCTATTTTTTTTCTTGTTACTAGAATTTCAGATCAGATATTCCTCTCCCTGCAGAGAGCATCCTGCTCCAGTCACTGAATATCGCATTATTCTGCTGTATTTTCTTTACAGCTTTTATAATTATGTGAACTTATCTGTTAAGAATTTATTTTCTTGTGTTTTCTCCTGCATTCCCCCCATCCCCACACTTCAGTCTGTTTTGTTAACTATAGTATTTCCATGTCCTAAAACTGTCTGGCACATAGTAAGTTCTCAGTAAATAATATTAACAAGTTTTAAAAATGGAGAGTTTCCATTCCTAAGATGGTATGAGAATGATATGAACAATATGACTGTTTTATCCCCATTTTTTTGCCTTAGATTACAAGGGCTTTTATTCAGTATTCTTTCTTCTACTCTTATCCCTATAGTCACCCTCAAATTCCTTCACCCTCAAATTCAAGTGAGGGATCTTTTTAAAGAATATGCAAACTTGATCATATTCTGCTTCTCCTTAAAACATTTCTTTCACTGCCTTCCTATTCATCTTGACCCAAATCTTTGACAAGACCTTCACAGAATCCTGGCACATGCTCTCTAGTGGTGTTCTTCATGCTCTTTTTGGTCAGTGGCCTCTCCCTTCTCATATGTTACTGTATAGTAGGGTGTGTAACTTTTCTATAACATTTTTCAAAGCTGTCATTGTATGTTGCTTTGACTTTCTCTTTCCTCTGCCAAACTTTCAACAAACTTAAGGAAGTCAGAGATGGGTTTTGAACTTTGCTTGCTACTAGGCTAAAATATAGGACATACTTAATACATAATTGTTGAAAGAATAAGTAAAAAAGCTATCATCACATGATCCAGGTGCATGAATAGAAGTTTGAATCATTCAAATAAATCCATTTATTAATGAGAATTTGTTTTCAATTTTTCTAGATAATTAAACATGTTTGGATAAAATGCTTAATAAATAACTACTTTGAATAATATTTTTTATTCTTTAAAAGGATAGTTGAATTTTGTACATTACACATTTCTCAGCAAATTTGAAGGAGAAGTTATTTTTTCTTTTACATATTTTTAGTTATTATCAGGTTTAAAAATCATTTCCACTAATATACTTTATCATAAAATGGTAAATAGAAGTCAGCTTATGGATTTATACTTCCTCTTTAAAAAACAGATAGTTTTTAAACAGTTCTTTAATGTATCAAACATTTTTAAGGATCAGTTAATGTTTTGAATTCTTTAAAGGAAATGGTGAATATTAAAAATTTTTTGATATCGTTGCTTGAGGATTTTAGATTACTGTATTTTTAATGCTTTTTAATAAAGATTGTATTTATTTGAAACAGAGAGAAAGCATGAGTGTGGGGGAGGGACAGGGAGAGAAAGAAGAAGACTTCCTGCTGAGCAGAGAGAGCCCAAGGAGAGCTGGATCCCAGGACCCTGAGATCCTGACCTGAGCAGAATGCAGATGCTTAATGGACAGAGCCACCCAGGTGCCCCTAGATTATTCTTATTTTAATGTGATTTAGTTGAGTAAATCATTTGTAAGAATAAAGATAAGTTTGAGAGTATTTACCATCGGTTCTTCATCAGTGCTTTGGGATTCATAGTTAAAATGCCCATTATACTTTTAAAGTAGATCTTTGATATATGAACTTGTTCAGTTAGCTGTCGTTTAAGACATATAGGATTATTTACTCTGGTTCATGGATGGTAATTTATATCCCTCAAATAGATCTCACTTTAATTTTTCATACAAAAAGGTTATATTTAATAATAGCTTAGTTAATCACTTTTGGTAAATGGGTATCTTTACATTTTATGAGGTGTCTTCCACTTACTAGGTATTCAAGTATCTAGCACTGATTATAATCAATAATGAAAATGGGAAGTGCCCAAAGGAACCTGTTCTGTAGAGAAAGGTATTTCCTTATTTTAAACCTTGAAGAAAAAGAAGAATTACTATTTTGAAGTTATTATTTGAAAGATTTATAGAAACTGAAATAGGATTTCAGTACTAGATATACTCTTTTATTTAGCAACAATTTATATATTACTTTTATTATATTAGGCACTTAACATAATTTAACATCTCGGGTAGAGTTACCTAAGTATCAGTTAGATTTTCTTTGAAAAACTTTTGTGTTTTGTTTTGTTTTGTTGGAGGCATTTCATTAAAACATTTGTTAAGATTAGTAGCAAAACTAAGAATTTCAGCTAGAGTTTAAACCAAATTGTTATTTGAATTTTTGTTAAGAAAAAATATAGCAATGGGCAAATTACATAATAATCATCCTTGACCTAATTCTCTATAGGTTTAAAGAAATATTTTCAAATGTTCTTTTTTAATACATTTACTTCTGAAGAAGCTCTTCTCAAATTTGTTGTTGATCTACTTAGTATATATATGCTTTGTACTTATCTAAATTACAATATTGGCATTGTGTAACGCCTTAGGAAGGTGCTTTTGAAGTCCATGTGGTCTGCAGGAGGACCATACCGGCTAATGATAGCTGTGTTTTGCCTGCCACCTCCAGTCTGCACCCTTCCACCAATAATCACTACATGCTAAAGGTCATAATAGGACAATGTACAGAGTTGACATAACTCAATGCAACCCACTACTACTGCTGGAAAATGAGGTTGAAGCATGTGCTTATGATAGTCCACAGTAAATGGTGACACATAAGATATTCAATAATCTCCCTGTTTGGAGCAAGTTAAGTTGCCTTCTACAACAAGAGACTCACTTTTAGCACAGTAGAAGCTTATTATTTTGGACTAAAAAAAAGTCTTTATTTTGGATCACCAAAATAATCTAGAAAACCATTTATAAGTAGAGAATCCTAGACCTACCGTGGTTCTCTCACCTCACCTTTGCTCTCTCTCGAACACACCACACACATGTGTGCACACTCTCTCTCTTTTTACTTACTTGTCACAGGTGACTTCTTGGTTGATCATCATGTTCATGAGTTTAGACTGAACTGGTCCTACCTCATTTTTAATAGATATGGATGCTAGGATCTAGAGGGATTAATTGTCCATTGGAAATCTTTTTACCTGATTAATTCCTGGTCTGCTCCTCCCCGCCCCCCCCAGACATCAAGCAGCTTTGAATCTATGGAATGCCTGGGTTTGAAATAACAATATGCCCAGAAATAAGAATCATAATAAATAGAAATTAACTATTAGATAGTTAACTATTAGATAGTTACACTTGTAACTATCTAATTAGACCTTGTTTTCATTCACTTTCAGAGTCATTAATAATTCTTAAGGCTTGTTTTATTCTGGTGCATAGGTAATATTGTAAACTATCCTATATGGTATAGTTTTAGTTTATTACTAGATTGACTATAGTTCTAGTTCTTTATCTGTCTATATTTTGTCAGTCTCAAGAAACATTAAGCTCGTGCATTAGGTGGCTTTGTATTTCAAGGCTGTAATTTAATTTTGTGATTTTTTTTCTACTCTCATATCATATTCAATATTTGGTATGATAATCATCATCAGGAAGGATATTAGAAGAATACCACAGAACTTGCACAGATAAATAAATTTTTGTTAATTAAAAAGTTTATCAGAAATAATGCTTTTTAAAAAAGATTTTATTTATTAGAGAGAGCATGAGCAGGGGAAGGGGCAGAGGGAGAGGAAGCAGCAGATCCCATACTCTATCCTGAGACTCCAGGATCATGACTGGAGGTGGCAGGCAGAACACAGCTATCATGAGCCGAAGGCAGATGCTTAACCAGCTGAGCCACCCAGGTGCCCAGAATAATGCTTTTTAATGACTAGAAGGATTATAATTTTTAGTTATTTAAGTTATAAATAATTTTATTTCTTTTATATAGAATAGCCTTTTAATTTTATTCCTCCACTGGATCCAGTATGTTAAATACATTGATATGTTCAGAAAAATCATAGCTAACATTCATTGAGGAATTACATTGACTTAAAGGTATCTTATTTAATCCCTGTAACTACAGTTTGTGATAGAAACTGTTACTTTCCCATTTTCCAAACAAAGAAGCTGAGAGGGATCCCTGGGTGGCGCAGAGGTTTGGCGCCTGCCTTTGGCCCAGGGCGCGATCCTGGAGACCCGGGATCGAATCCCACGTCAGGCTCCCGGTGCATGGAGCCTGCTTCTCCCTCTGCCTGTGTCTCTGCCTCTCTCTCTCTCTCTGTGTGACTGTCATAAATAAATTAAAAAAAATATTAAAAAAAAAAAAAAGAAGCTGAGATACTGAATGTTAAATAACATATACTCAGGTTTGTCTTGCTTGAGACGTTTAGTCATGATGCCTCTACTTTAAAACTTCATTAAACTATTGAGTATGGCAATTTAATTTTACCAGTTCAGCAAATGTTTTTTTTTCCTGGAAGTTACTTTAAAATTTAACCAGAGGTCATCGGTAGTATGTTTTTTCCCCTTAGAAGTTAAAACTACCTTGTTTATGTAGACTCCACCCACATACTTATCTGTCTTTTCTCCATCTGTAGACACACGTATTTTCATTTATACTTGAAAAATTTCCCGATTTTCCTTCTGTAATTGACTTCTAGCTTTACTCCTGTAAATTCAGAGTAGATATACATGATTTTAGTCTTTTTATATACTGAGACTTGTTTTCTGACTTAACATATGGCCTCTCCTGGAGCATGTACTTGAGAAGATTGTGTATCTTGTTGTTGTCAAGTACAGTGTTACAGATGTCTATTAGGTCTAGTTGGTTTACATTGCTATTCAAGTTCTCTATTTTTTTATTGATCTTCTGTCTAGATGTTCTTTCCATTAGTGAAAATGGTGAATTGAAGTCTTCCACTATTATTGTAGAAGTGTCTGTTTCTCCCTTCAATTCTGTTAATCGTTTGTTTCATATATTTTCATGTTGTATTTTGTTTGGTGCATAAATGTTTATCTTCTTGATTAATTGACCCTTTTATCAGTGTATAAATAATATCCTTCTTTATCTCTTGTAACAGTTTTTGACAAATTCTATTTTGTCTGTTATCATTATAGCCACAGTATCTCTCTCTCTCTCTCTCTCTCTCTTTTTTTTTTTTTTTTTTTTTTTACATAGGATATCTTTTTCTACCCTTTGACTTTCAATTTTTTGTGTTTTTGAATCTTACGATTTGGATCTTATGGACAACATATAGTGATGCAATTATTTTAATCCTTTCTGGTAATCTCTCTGCCTTTGATTGGAAACTTTAATACAGTTAAATTTAAAGTAACTGCTGATAAAACAGTACTTCTGCTATTTTGTTATTGTGTTACTTATGTTTTTTTACCCTTCCTCACTCTCCTTCCCTCCATTACTGCTTTTTCTTGTGTTTATTTATTTACTTATTTATTTTTTTGGTAATGATTGTTTGAATGCCTTCTCATTCCCTTTGTGTAATTTTTTTTTAAGATATGGTCTCTGTGGTTACCATAGGAATTATATTTAACATCTTTATGACAGTCTACTTCAAGTTGATACCAAAACTTCATAGCATACAAAATATCTGCTATTTAGCCCTGTCTTTTTTCCCTTTTTTATTTTATGTTTTTTTTTAAGAATTTTAATTCCAGTGTAGTTAACATACCGTGTTAGATTTGTTTCAGGCGTACGGTTTAGTGATTCAGGAATTCCATGTATTTAATTGGTCCTCAAGATAAGTGTACTCCAAATCCCCTTAGTCCCCTTCCCCTATTTCACCCATCCTCCCACCCACTTCTCCTCTGGTAACAATCAGTTTGTTCTCTCTAGGTAACAGTCTGTTTCTTGGTTTCCTCTCTGTTTTTTGACCTTTGCTCTTCTGTTTCTTAAATTTCACATGGGAGTGAAATTATTGGCATTTATTTTTCTATGACTGATTTCCTTTTGCTTAGCATTATACTCTCTAGCTCCAACCATGTCATTGCAAATGGCAAGATTTCATTCCTTTTTATGGCTGAATAATATTCCATGGTGTGTATGTATGCATAAACATATACACACATACATACCCAGCATGTTCTTTACCCATTCATCTGTTGATGGACATTTAGGTTGCTTCCATAAATTGGCTATTACAAATGTTGCTGTAATAAACATGGGGGGTACATGTATCCTTTTGAATTAGTATTTTTGCATTCTTTGGGTAAACACCTAGTAGTGGAATTACTGGATCATATGTTAAATTCTATGTTTAATTTTTTGAGGAACCTCCATACTGTTTTCCACAGTGCCTATACCAGTTTACATTCCCACCAACAGTGCATGAGGATTCTTTTTTTCTCCATTTCCTTGCGAATAGCACTTTTTTATGGTGTTTTTTACTTTAGCCATTCTAACAGATAAGAGGTAATATCTCACTATTGATAAGAGGTAATATTCTCACTCTTGTTTTGATATACTTTTCTCTGATGATGAGTGTGAGCATTGTTTCATGTGTCTGTTAGCTATTTGTATGTCTTCTTTGGAGAAATGTCTATTCATATCTTTTGCCCATTTTAAAATTGGATTATTTGTTTTTTGGGTGTTGAGTTTTTGTTATTTATATATTTTGAATGCTGACCCTTTATTGGATGTATCATTTGTAAATATATTCTCCCATTTAGTAAGTTGTCTTTTAGTTTTGTTGGTTGTTTCATTTGCTGTGCAGAAGCTGTTTATTTTGGTATAGTCCCAATAGTTTATTTTTGCATATGTTTCCCTTGCTTCAGGAGACATACCTAGAATGTTGTTATAGTCATTGCCGGAAAAATTACTGCCTGTGCTCTCTTCTGGGATTTTAATGGTTTCCTGTTTCACATTTAAGTCTTTAATCCACTTTGGATTTATTTTTGTGTATGGTGTAAGAAAGTGGGCCAGTTTTATTCTTTTGCATGTTGCTGTCCAGTGTTCCCAGCACCATTTGTTGAAGAGACTTTTTCCCATCAAATATTTTTTCATGCTTTGCTGAAATTTATTGAACTATAATGGTGGATTTATTTCTGTACTCTTTTTTTTCTGTTCCATTGATCTATAGGTCAATGGAACTGTGCCAGTACCATACTGTTTTGATTATTTCAGCTTTGTAATATAATTGTGAAGTCTGGAATTGTGATACCTCCAGTTTTGTTTTTCTTTTTTCAAGATTACTTTGGCTATTTGGGTTTTTTTTTTTTTTTTTTTTTTTTTTTTTTAATTTTTATTTATTTATTTATGATAGTCACAGAGAGAGAGAGGCAGAGACACAGGCAGAGGGAGAAGCAGGCTCAATGCACTGGGAGCCCAATGTGGGATTCGATCCTGGGTCTCCAGGATCGCGCACTGGGCCAAAGGCAGGCGCTAAACCGCTGCGCCACCCAGGGATCCCTATTTGGGGTTTTTTATGGTTCCATACACATTTTAGGATTGTTTTAGATCTGTGCAAAATGCTGTTGGTATTTTGATAGGGATTGCATTACATGTGTAGATTGTTTTGGACATTTTAACAATATTTGTTCTTTTAACCCATGAACATGGAAGGTCTTTCTGTTTCTTTGTGTCATCTTCAGTTTCTTTCATCAATGTTTTATAGTTTTAGAGCACAGGCCTTTCGCCCCTTTGGTTCATTTTATTCCAAGGTATTTTATTCTTTTTGGTGCAGTTCTTTTTTTTTTTTTTTTTTTTTTTATTTATGATAGTCACACAGAGAGAGAGAGAGGCAGAGACATAGGCAGAGGGAGAAGCAGGCTCCATGCACCAGGAGCCCGATGTGGGATTCGATCCCGAGACTCCAGGATCACGCCCTGGGCCAAAGGCAGGCGCTAAACCGCTGCGCCACCCAGGGATCCCTGGTGTAGTTCTTAATGGGATTATTTTTCTAATTTCTCTGCTGCCTCATTATCAGTGTATAGAAGTTCAAGAGATTTGTGCACATAGATTTTTTTTATCCTACAACTTTACTGAATTCAGTAATTCTATTATTGAATTATTATTCATTCCTATTGTTTCTAGCAAGTTTTTTTGGTGGAGTCTTCAGGGTTTTCTTTATATAGTATGTCATCTGAAATACTGAAAATTTTACTTCTTCCTTATCAATTTGTATGCCTTTTATTCTTTTGTTTTTCTGATTGCTGTTGCTAGGTCTTTCAGTACTACATTGAATACAAGTGATGAAAGTGGACATTCTTTTCTTCTTCACTTTAGAGGAAAGCTCTCAGTTTTTCACCATTGAGTCTGATGTTCTTTCTCTGTGTTTTTTTTTTTTTAATATACAGCTTTTATTATGTTGAGGTATGTTCCCTCTAAACCTACTTTATTGAGGGTTTTTATCATGAATGGTGGTTGTACTTTGTCAAATGCGTTTTCTCCATCTATTGAAATGATCATATGGCTTTTATCCTTTCTCTTATTGATGTGATATATCACATTTATTTGCAAATATTGATAGACCCTTGCATCCCAGGAGTAAATCTCATTTGATTGTGATGGACCGTTTTTTTTTTTTTTTTTTTTAATGTATTGTTGAATTCAGTTTGCTAATGTTTTGTTGAGGATTTTTGCATCTGTGTTAATTAGAGATGTTGGCCTGTAGTTTTTTGTTGTTGTTGTGTCTCTGTCCTGTTTTGGTATCAAGATAATGTTGGCCTCATAGAATGAACTTGGCAATTTTCTTTCCTCTTCTCTTTCTTTTGGAAAAGTTTGAGAAGAATAGGCATTAACTCTTCTTAAATGTTTGGTGGGATTAGAATTCACTTGTGAAGTTGTCTGGTCCTGGACATTTTGTTGAGAAATTTTTTTGATTACTGATTCAATTTCATTGCTGGTAATTGATCTGTTCAAATTTTTTATTTTTTTTTTCCTGCTTCGGTTTTGATAGGTTATATGTTTCTAGAAATTTCCCATATATTCTAGGTTTTCCAGTACATTGGCATATCATTTTTCATAATAGTCTCTTACCGTCTTTCGTATTTTTTGTGGGGTCAGTTATTTCTCCTTTCTCATTTCTGGTTTTGTTTGTTTGAATCCTATCTCTCTTTATGGTTTTTTTCTTTGTTGATTTTTTTTTTTTTTTATGAGTCTACGTAGAGGTTTATCCATTTTGTCTGTCTTTTCAAAGATCACTTCCTGGTTTTATTGATCACTTCTATCCTTTTAGTGTCTGTATCATTTATTTCTGCTCTAATGTTTATTATTTCCTTTCTTCTGCTGGATTTGGGTCTTGTTTGGTCTTTTTCTGCCTTCCCTAGGTGCAAGCTTAGGTAGTTTATTTGAGATTTTTCTTGCTTCTTGAGGTAGGCCTATACTGCTATAAACTTTCCTCATAGAACCACTTTTGTTGCATCCCAAGGGTTTTGAATTGTGTGTTTTCATTTTCATTTGTCTCCATGTATTTTTTTTAATTTACTCTTTTATTTCTCAGTTGACCCATTCATTATTAAGTAGCATGTTATTTAACCTGCCTGTATTTGTACTCTTTCCAGATTTTCCTGGTGCCTGATTTCTGCTTTCATAGTGTTGTGTCAGAAAAGATGTATGGTATTAACTTCAATCTTTTTGAAATTGTTGAGACTCGTTTTCTGACCTAATATGTGATCCATTCTGGAGAATGTTCTGAGCGCACTTGAAAGAATGTATATTCTGCTATGTTAGGATGGGATGTTCTGAATATATATTAAATCCATCTGGTCCAGTGTGTCATTCAAAGCCATTGTTTCCTTATGGATTTTCTTTCTTTCTTTTCTTTTTTTTTTTTTTCCTTTTTAAAGATTTTATTTATTTATTCGAGAGAGAGAGAGAGAGAGAGGCAGAGATACAGGCAGACAGAGAAGCAGGCTGCGTGCAAGGAGCCTGATGTGGGACTTGAACCTGGGAATCCAGGATCACACCTTGAGGCAAAGGCAGGCGCTCAACTGCTGAGCCACCCAGGCATCCCCCTTGTGGATTTTCTGATTGGGTGATTTATTCGTTGATGTAAGTGGGGTGTTAAAGTCCCATTTTATTATTGTTATTATTACTGATTAGTTCGTTTATATATTTTATTAACTATTTTATGCATTTGGGAGCTTCCATGTTAGGTGTGTGTGTGTGTGTGTGTGTGTATACACACACACACACACACACATATATAGGTTATGTTGTCTTGTTGGAATGTCCCTTTAATGATTATATAGTGTCCTTCCTTGTCTCTTACTAGTCTTTGTTTTAAAGTTAATTTTGTTCAATATAAGTATTTTTACTCGAGCTTTCTTTTCACACCCTTTGTGTGTGTTTGTGTATGTTCTCTGTTTTCTTTAGTGATATACTTGGATTCCTTTCTCTTTATTTTTTGCGCATATATTGTTGGTTTTTTATTTGTAGGTACAATTACATTTGCAGATAACATTTTCTGCATATAGCAGTCTGTGTCAAGTTGGAAGTCACTTAACTTTCACCTATTATTTACTCCTTTTCCCCCATACTTTAGGTATGTAGTTTCATACTTCGTGTCTTTTTATTTTGTGAATCCCTTGATTTATTTTTAATGTTTGTGTGCTTTCTACTTTTTTTTACTTATATTCTTTCTTTTCTATTCAGAGTCCCCGTTAACATTTCTAGGCTGATTATGAACTTCTATAGCTGTTGTTTGTCTGGGGAACTCTCTATCTCTCCTTCTATTCTGAATGATACTTGCTGGATAGATTATTCTCAGCTGCAGATTTTTTCCTTTCAGCGCTTTCAATATATCATGCCACTCTCTTCTGTCCTACAGAGTTTCTGTTGAAAAATCCACCTGTATCATTATGGGGTTTCCCTTTTATGTGACTTTTTCTTTTCTCTTGCTGCTTTCAAAATTCTTTATCACTGCTTTTTGCCATTTTAATTAATATGTATTTTGGTGTGGCCCTCTTTGGGTGATTTTGTTGGGAGAATCTCTGTGCAAATTGGATATGATTTTGTTTCCTTCCCCAGATTCAGGAAGTTTTTAGTTATTATTCTTTCAGATAAAGTTTTGGTTCCCTTTTCTCTCTCTTCTTTTTCTGGGATCCCTATAATGTGAATGCTTGATGGATCGAATTTCCTAATTCTGTTTTCATTTTTTAAATCATTTTTCTCTGTCCTGTTCAGCTTGATTGCTTCTCATTACTCTGTCCTCCAGGTCACTGAGGACAGAGTAATGCTTCCTCCAGTTTGCTATTTATTTCATCTAGTATATTTTTAATTTCAGTTACTGAGTTATTTATCTCTGATAGATTCTTCTTCATCTCTTTGTTAAGGGTCTCACTGATGGGGATTCCCAGGTGGCTTAGCGGTTTAGTACCTGCCTTTGGCCCAGGGTGTGATCCTGGAGACCCGGGATCGAGTCCCATGTTGGGCTCCCTGCATAGAACCTGCTTCTCCCTCTGCCTCTCTCTATCTCTCATAAATAAATAAATAATAATAAAAAAATCTAAAAAAAAAAAGGTCTCACTGATGTCTTCCACTATTATGTCCAGTGAGTATCTTTATGATCATTACTTTAAGTTCTTTATTTGGCATATTCATTATCTCTGTTTCACATAGGTCTCTTGCTGTGATTTTTGTTGTGGTCTTTCATTTGGGACATACTTCTCTGTCTCCTCACATTGTCTAACTCTCTGCTTCTCGGTGTTAGGAAAATCAGCTATATCTCTTGCTCTTGGAAGATGTGGATGGGGGTTGCACTTTTCACAAGATAGTGCTGGTCCTTTTCTTCCACAGGGGACACATAGTCACTGTGGATATTGGGGGTAGCCAGGGCTGCTCTGTAAAGTGCATGTAGGCAAGTGGTACAGTTTTAATAATGTGCTGGTGTCCTCCATGGCAGGTGACCAGTCACTGCCTCTAGGACCATGACCCCACAAAGTGTGCAGTTGGAAGATGCAGTGCTGGCAAGATTTTGCAGGTCTTCTGGAGGAGGGGCCCTGCAGCACCAGGCTTGAGGTAGGCTCAGCTGAGGGGACAGGGTGTGGTGTATGCAGCAAGGTAGTGAATGCAGGCACTGCACTGGTTTCTGCAGGTTGACCTGTGTTTATGCTAGGTGATAGATGAGGAAAATGGTGCCTGCCTGTTCCTTTGCTCCTGGAGAAGTCACTCAGTAAACTCTGAGATTAGTAAATAATTCTCCTTCCCGTATGCCATGAGCATTTTTCAAACTGCTTATTTTATGCTATATTTCTACCAGCTGTTTCTTGTGTTCTCTCTTTAATGGCAAAGACTCAGTTTCCTATTACCCTCCGGGCTCTCACAGAACTGAACCTACTAATTTTTAATGTTCTAGGCTTTACATCCCACTAGTTATAAGAACCAATGAAATTTAGCCCCTCTGGTTTTCAAAGCAAATATTAGGGAGTGGTCTTTCTCTTGCAGGCTCCCTGGTATGGCATGCTGTTTCTCCTCCCTCATTGTGCCCATGACTCTCTATCTTTGGTGGCCAGACCCTTGGGGTTTAGCTCCTCACAGTGTCTTTGCCCTCCTACCCTCTTTGATGTTGCCTTCTCTTTACATTTAGTTGTAGATTTTATTCTACCAGCCTTCAGTTCATTTTCTGGGTCAATTACACTGATGTGCATGCTACATAGTTGTATCCATGGGACAAGGTGAGCTTAAGTTCCTCCTACTCCTCTGTCTTTTATGGAAGTGTTCTTCTTCCCTTTTTATATTGTTATAAGTTACATTTTTACACACTTTTGCTCTGTAGCATAGATATATAATTTTTTATGCATTTGTTTTGTATCTTATAGGAAATTAAGTTTGGCAATGCAAACCTTAAATACGGTAATACTGGCTTTGTATATAGTAATGTATTTACCTTTATCAGAGATCTTTTTCTTCCCACAGCTTTCAGTTACTATCTGTTGTCCCTTCAATCTGAAGGATTGCCATTAGCTTTTATTTCAAGTTATGTGTAGTGGTATTGGACTCCTCTGCTTTGTGTTTCTGGGAATGTCTTAACTTCTCATTACTTTTTTTTTTTTTTTTGAGTACCAATATGGGGCTTAAACTCACAACCCTGAGATTGACACTTGAGCTGAAATCAAGAGTCAGACACTTACCTGACTGAGTGACCCAGGAAACCCACTATCTGTTTTGCTAGATATAAAATTTTTTTGGACAGTATTTTCTTTAAGTATTTTAAATATACATCATCCCACTGTCAATTGGCCTGCATGTTTTATGATAAGAAATCATCTATTAATTTTACTGAGGAATCTGTGATGTGACATATTCTTTGTTGCTTCTTTGAGGAGTCTCTCCTTGTCTTTAGCAATTTGCTTTTTATGTTTCTTTATATGTGTGTCTGTGTTAATTATACCAAGAGTTCTTTAAGCTTCCTGGATTTGTAGATTTTTGTCTTTCATCAAAGATAAAAATGAGGTTCCTACCTGTTATTGAACCACTCTAGTTAGTGACTTTTTCATTTTAGGTATTTTATTTTTCAGCCCCCAAAATCATCCCTTTTTTTCCTTTATTGATAATCTCATTTTGCTTAATCATTCATTTATAAGAGTTCCTTTCTTTTTTTGTCTGTGTTTTTTTTTGTGCTTCAAACATCTTTTAAGACAGTTTTGTCAAAATCTTTTTCAGATAAATTCAATTTCTAGCTTTCTGAATGATAGTTTTAATCAATTTATTTTACTTTTTTTTGTTGAGCCTGGCTTCCTTCCCTCCCCCCCCTTTTTAATGCTATGTGTTTTTCTTTGTTGTTGACGACTGGGTATTTGAATATTATAATTTGGTAACTCTTGAAATTTAGATTCTCCTGATATTTGCTATTTTCTATATTCTGTTATTTCCCACCCTATTTTTTATTTTTGCAGAGATTTATTCTTTCGCATATGTAGTCACTGAAATCTTTATTTCTTAGTTTGTGTTCAGCTAGAGTTTTGACAGATAATTTTTTGAAAGCCAGGAGCTAAAAAACGAATAGGAACCAAACAAAAAACCAAAACCTCTCTTCTTTGCAGATTGGTTCTGTGCTACAGCGATCCTTCATCATTTAGCCAGGGTTGCATTCATCTTAGTGACAAGTTTCAGGTGTAGGATTTTGGTCTCCTGCTTGTGCTGGGCATATATATTTTCCTATATACTTGGGTGCTTTTGAATGTCCTAATTTACCAAGGAAACTCTCTCACCAACTCTTACTGCCAGGTCTTAGGTGATTTTTTTTTTTTTTTAAGATTTTATTTATTCATGAGAGACACAGACAGACACACACACACACACACACACACACACAGGTAGAGACACAGGCAGAGGGAAAAGCAGGCTCCATGCAGGGGGCCCACGTAGGACTCGATTCTGGGTCTCCAGGATCACCGCCTGGGCTGAAGGCAGTGCTAAACCACTGAGCCACCTAGGCTGCCCATTAGGTAATCTCTTTAATGTTTCAGTTATAATCTTTTGCCCTAGGTATCTGCTTCTTCTTAATTCAGCTTGCAGTGTGTTCAAGAGCAATCCCACTGCTTTTTTCAAGTTAGACAAAAAAGAGATTGTTTTGTGTCAGTCCTTCAGGTAGCTCCTAAACAAGTTAAAACAGAATTACATAATATTTTGCAAATATGATCTGCTCTACTCCCTCAAGAACCTCGTACTGGTCTCCCACACTGGGAACTGCATCCCTCTTCAAGACTGCTGCTGTACCAAGGAGTTGGTAGGCTAAGGGCAAGTAAAAATGCCACAGCGCTTTCAAGAAATCTCTTTCTCATTCATTGTTCATTTGGTTTTCATAAATCTTGGATTGTTTTCCAGAATCATTGCAATGTCGGTTTTGACAGTTACTGCTTGTTTTCCAGAGTTTTTTTGGGAGGATGAGAATTTAGAGTTGTATATTCTGCCACTCCACTGATGTCACTCTGCTTTCTTTTTGAAAATTACTCTATTAATGATACAGGAATAACAAAAATATTATCTTCTTAAAATTACTCATTTGAAATATTATTTATTTAAAAGTTTCTGTATTTGTTTTTATATCTGATTTTACATTACCTAAATAATAAGTTTGACCCCCACTTTGGCCCTGAAGGGGCTGGATGGGCAACTTGGGTACAGTAGCTCTAGTCTGGGTGGTGGCACCTCCCCTTCCACGCCACAAACACTGGTAGTGATCTAAGTGGCCAGGGCGCTTGGTGAGACTATTTGTGGGCTCGCTTTGCCTGAGCCTAGTGTCTGTTTAGCTGGCTTGGAGGATGTGGATGCTGAGGAGCCTGCTCATCCACTCCCTGTATGTGAACATGAAAAGTAGCCTTTACAGGCTGGCAGAGGCCGAGGCCAACAGAAAGGAGAACCGCCAGTGGTTGGTGTGCAATAGAGAGAAATGTGAATCTCTCCAGGCTCTCTTTGTTCAGAGGTACCTTAAGGAATACGATCTTCTTAACAGCATTGAGAAATTGGACTGTCTCTTTGTCCGATTATATCACTCTTTAGTGTCACCTGTTTTTAGTCTGTTTATGTCTACAATATCTATCACTGGGTTGCAAAGAAGAGGCTCAGTGTTTGCATTTTCACCAGATCAGTTTTGAAGACTGCAAAAAATTAATCCAGTCTCATAGATTTAGGTGCTGGAGATGGAGAAGTCACAAAAATCATGAACTCTCATTTTGAAGAAATTTATGGAGCTCTCTGAAAATATGATATGGCAGCTTCAGAAGAAGAAATATAATGTGCTTGGTATAAATGAATAGCAGAATACAGGATTCCAGTATGATGTCAATTGCTTTAATTTGCTCGACAGCTGTGATTAGCCCCAGCCTTTGTTAAAAGATATCAGAAGTGTCTTGGAGCCAACAAGAGGCAGAGTCATCCTTGCTCTGGCTTTACCCTTTCATCCCTATGTGGAAAACATAAGTAGCAAGTGGGAAACCATCAGAAATTTTAAAAATCAAGGGACAGAATTGGGAAGAACAAGTGAATAGTCTGCCTGAAGTTTTCAGAAAGGCTGGTTTTATTACCAGAGCTTTAACCAGACTGCCATACTTGTGTGAAGGTGACATGTATAATGACTACTACTTTCTGGATAATGCTTTGTTTTCAAATCGATATAAACACATGGAAGCCCAAGTCTTCAGGCCCACCCCAAGAATGTACACTCCAGAAGAGGGTCTGTGTTTATGATTATGTGAAGGGAGGACCCTTTGGGAACTGCCATTATAAATACCATGCAGTGGTTTAAATAACCAAAGTACGAATTACTTCTTTGTAGTATATAAAAGGAATGTTTTTAAAAACCAAAAATCCAACTCTTCGAGGAATTTTATCAACTCTTTTCTCAGTAATACAGGTCACACTTCAGTTATGGAAGATATTTTTTATACTTAATTGCAGTAAGAACTCATTCCCAGTCAAAGCAATATTCACAGCTTCACATGGAACCAATAAATATGCATTTTTTAAAAAAGTTATTTTATTTTATTTTATTTTATTTTATTTTATTTTATTTTATTTTATTTTATTTTATTCATGTGAGAACAGAGAGAGAAAGAGGCAGAGGCACAGGCAGAGGGAGAAGCAGGCTCCGTGCACAGAGGTCCATGCAGGACTGATGCGGGACTCAATCCGGGGACTCCTGGATCATGCCCTGGGCTGAAGGCAGGTGCTAAACTGCTGAGCAACCCAGATGTCCCTGCATTGTTTTTAATAAAAGGAAGACTGGCAATAAAGCTGTCCATTCACTTGCAAACATTTGGTTATAAGGTAAAACCACTGACACTCTTACTTATAGAAATTCTTTTTGCCATTATTCAAAAAATGTTTTTAGGGACGCCTAAGTGGCTTAGTGGTTGAGTGTCTGCCTTCGGCTCAGGGCGTGATCCCGGAGTCCTGGGATCGAGTCCCACATGCGGCTTCCTACATGGAGCCTGCTTCCCCCTCTGCCTATGTCTCTGCCTCTCTCTATTTCTCATGAATAAATAAATAAAATCCTTAATATTAAAAAAAATGTTTTTAATCATTTTTGGATGGGATGCCTGGGTGGCTCAGTGGTTGAGCATCTGCCTTTGGCCTGGGGTGTGATCCTGGAGTCTGGAGATCCAGTGCCACATCAGGCTCCCTACATGGATCCTGCTTCTCCCTCTCCCTATCTCTCTGCCTCTCTCTCTCTGTGCCTCTCTTGAATAAATAAATGAAATCTTAAAAAAAAAAAATTAAAAAAAATTTTGGGGATCCCTGGGTGGCGCAGCAGTTTGGCACCTGCCTTTGGCCCAGGGCGCGATCCTGCAGACCCGGGATCGAATCCCACGTCGGGCTCCCGGTGCATGGAGCCTGCTTCTCTCTCTGCCTGTGTCTCTGCCTCTTTCTCTCTCTCTGTGTGACTATCATAAAAAAAAAAAAAAAAAAAAAAAATTTGGAAATGAAAAATAATTTTAAATACATAGAGAATTAAATATGGCCATTAAATCATTAGAATGTAGATAATAATAATAGAGAAAATGGAATATTATTGAATAAATAATTTTTTTGTATTTACTTGAGCACTGGATCTTAGACCCAATGGGTGGTCTTAGATTTTTAACATAAATTAGCTTAGAGAGACTATTGTCTCTCTGTTGAGATAATGTCCTTAGTGGTTACTGACTTTATAGACAATGATGAATCATTATACTTTACCTTGCCATATGTCAACACATGAATATACTTAATTCATTGATTTTTTTGAATCATTTTCTTTGAATGGGATTTTAAATTTAATAAAAAACATTTCAGTCATAATGTTCATTTAAAAAGAAAAGATTTTAGGTCTCTATACTATTTATGGCTTATTATCCTATCATAACTAAATGTGGAAACTCATAGCTTTGTTTTCAACTTAGTTTAAAGCAAATCTTTTTTAACCCTCTTACTATTAAATATTCGTTGCACATACTTGATGACATTTCTCTAACAAATTAGAGATAAATCTTATTTTTTTTAATTATGTAATACTTTTTAGAATTCATACCTTGTATGACGTGATCTTCTAAAACTTGTGACATTGTTTAGATATAAACTGAGGGCTCAATTGAGTAGATGTGTTTATTTATAGCATTATTTTGGTTGTTTTTAACCTAACCTAGTTTAAAATCTCTAGTTCTACTTTCAAGAAGATGTTTGTGCATGAAAAGCACTATAGAAATCTATTATAAACCTTCATTTAGCATGATTTCAGCAGTACACAGATAGATACTATAAATGCCCTCAGCTAAATATGACTGCAGTAAGTTAAATAATCTGGAATTTAATTTATCTTGTTTTGAGATTTAAGCAACCATTACACATATTATTTGCTTAATAAGTTAGATACATATATGTTAGAAATTACTAATGGAAAATAAATGCTTTTTCTATCCTCATTTAAAATAATGTAACTACAAGTGTATATTTTTCAAATCAGCCAACGTATTTTAATTTTCAGTGCTAGGAATTCTTTTTACAAAGTTATATACCAATGAGAAATCTGTTATGTAAATTTCACATTGTACTTTTCATCAACAAAAGTTGATGAAATATTCCTGTAATTGTATGTTGTTCAATATACATATACATAATGACATATAATATGTATGTTACATATTGTATATACTATATGCATTTATTAAAATTTCCTCTGTAAATATATCTAGATTATTTTATTGATTAATTTACATTAAGTATTGAAATACTTTTACAATTATATTTTAAAAATTTATGAAGTTACTTTTCAGTCAAGTGAAAGGTAATGTTATCTTAAAACACGTGATTATTTAAAGGTCTTTGTGCAAGATTAATAATGTACTTATGTTTGTGTGTGTGTGTGTGTGAGAGAGAGAGAGAGAGAGACGGAGAGAAAGAGAGAGATTGATAGAGGAAAGTGAAGAAGGAGGGAGAGATCTGAAAACGACCTTGTTACAGTCATGGCTACCTGACAACTTAGTTCCAGAATCAGAACAGCAACTAAAGACATCATGTTAAACTCTCTTGCACCCTCTGTTGTTATTTTTGGGGAACACCACACATTATCTTCCTATGATTGTATTGGCATTAGACTTATTAAAATCTCTGATAAAATTAATACTTAGTTTATTATACTTAATTCCAAATTAGATTAATAGTAAAGTAGCATTTATTTATAATTCTTAGTTGATGTTTCCTTTTATTATAAATAACGTTTTTATTGTAAACACTTTATTAAATCAAAGAGCAGCCTCTCTTTCATTTCTCCTGGTTACTAGTTTCAAGCCCCTCCAAATGTCTCACACAAATGAAGATCTCTGCAGGATATACACACTATATGTACAGTTTTCCAGAATTACAAATTCTGCCTGTTCTTTTATAAATCTTTCAATTTTCAGCAATTTCCTCTCAAAATAAGAATCTGGAATCGTCCATACTAAAATTAAGAATTTATAACTGTAAGGAACAGATGTTTTCATAAACATTTGCTATAATTAATTTCAACTAGAGGATTGAAGGAACAAAGCAGTTTTTCCCGCTTCAAAACTTTATTGCCTTTTCCCCATATAGCAAACTCTGAAATCTTTAATACTTTTTAGGAAAACAATTGTACTCCTTATTTGGTATGTTTTCAAGAAAGAAAAACTGCTTTTTTTCCCCCTTATTCCCATCCTTTGAAGGTTACATTTATTGTGGTATGCTCATTTTTAAACAGATATAAGATGAAGAACGCCTTTATGTTATGATAGCAAAACCTAGTTTAAAAAATGGAAAGTCTCTTAATTATTTGAAGGATTTTATATTTGATCTGGTAAATATCAGAAGAAAAGAAATATTCTGTTGGTGAGATCTTATGTGGTTAAGTAATTGTAATCTTCAGTTTTAGAGAAAGAAGGCTCGTATTTTAATGTATGATATAGTACTTATTTTATGCTGATTATAGAATGTTTCACAGGAAATGTCTGCAAGCTGTTAAATAACATGTGTTGTAGGAAATTTTCATTTAGCAAGAAACCGAATAATTTTCTTTAAATCCTTTTAGTTTATTTATTACAATACCATTAATTTTTTAAAGAAAATATATGTTGCATGAGTAATCTTATAGTATCTGTGTTTTCAAAGAATTAACAAAATATACCCAGCTAAATTGATCTTAAACATTTAAATGTTTTTGAATAATTTTCTTCTATAAAATTTGGCAATAGTTTTGAATGCTGTAATCCATTTTAGGATTTTTGTTTAATGGAAAAAAAAACCTGAAAGCACGTTTAATGAAAAAAAAAAAAAAACCTGAAAGCGGAAAAATAGAGTTAAAAGTAAGTGGACTCAGCCCAGTTCTTGTCCTCCTAAACACTTCAGCACAGCTGTAAAGATGTTGAAAAGAACCAACATTCTTGACTAATCTGTCAACTATAAAATGTGCAAAGAAAAATAGGTAGCTGTCATTAAAATTACATTTCAGCTTTCAATAACCATTTAATGAGTAGCATAATTATATAAGTATGGTACCTTAAGTACCATACTCAATAATTAAAAATAATCTCATCTTTAAAGTGAAAGCTCTGTAATTACTATTTGACTTAACCAGGACCACTGTGATGATCTCCAGTGGCACCTAAGATTGTTCAAAGTGGATGAAAAGTATAAATGGATAAATCATTAAATTATTAAGCTTTAAATATCATAAAAATGAATATAACCTGATGTTTGAAAGTTATATTACAAGAATTTGGAATATAAAGTGTAATCAGAATCTAGTCTTTTTAACTTGTTCTAAGAATAAATGGTCTATTTAATAGTAGTATACAGTGGTTTCATAAAAACTATATTTTGAAGAATATATTTTAAAACTTAACTACTAAAATTAAATTTCTATCAATAAGCATGAATATTTTATATTGTGGCATTGGTAAGCATTTTTTAAACTTCTTTAGCACATTTATTTTTATTCCATGATTTTTAAACAGATAGGTATTAATTTGTTCTAAGTCTGATACTATGAATATAACAGTTTCTTAAATTGATTCCCCCCCCAAATGTTTAGTATTACCATACAATACAGAAATATCTTTCATGTTGTTCTTTTCATTTTCAAACTGCTGAACTTTTGCCCACAGTTAAAACATAAAGTTTTAAGAAGGGTATTAAGGTGTATTAAAGATTTGTTAGGATGCATTCACCACCTCCCAAGCCTGCTTTCCCTTTTACCTCTCTGCTTACTATATTCCTAGACCATAGAGAGCTGGGGACTGGAGATCATTCCAGGTCCCCTTTCTGTTGTTTTCTTTTTACTGTACCAGTGGTATGGCAGATGACTTGGTCACTAACAAAGAGTTGTCCTTTGCTTATAAAAATGGTGTATGATTAAATGGTTTATAAATTTTGATTTTGTTTGTGATTCATAATAAAATGTCTGTAATGTTTCATTTGTTCTGTTAACAGTTACTTTGATAATATTTCTATACAAGCTAGGAGTGGTGATATTGGTTTATATTTTAGCATTAAAATGAGTTTTTTGCCTAAAAAAGAGGTCTGTACTCTGATTACAAGACATATTTGGGGGTTAGGGATAGTGCTTTTGGACTCAGTATACTTCATAGAGCTGTCACACAGAAGCTTTTCAACTAAAACATTCAATTTCATAATCTTCCTTATTTCAGCATTTTTTAATTTTTTTTTCCAGGAGATTCAAATAAAAATGGAAGAAGAAGTTCTACTTTAGATTCTGATGGGACTTTTAATTCCTATAGGTAGGTGATGAATACATAGATACATATTATTACAAGATAATACACAAGATACCTGATGTTACAGGATTCTAATCTTATAGTAGTAAGAAAATGTTACCTGTGCTTTAAACATAAGTCAAATAGAAAGACTATTGTGATATGCTATTGTTTTGCAGACTTACTGAGTAATGAACAATGTAACCTTTTAAGTTCTTGAGTAAATGGCCTAACTGTAGTTATCACTTGTTAATATATAGCAGGATAATTGGTATGAATGCACATGTAGTATTAAACTCCATTATAATCCATTTTTGTTTTTATTTTTCCAGTATATCTGTTATAGTACTAAAGGCTTCCATTTAAGTTTTCCTGTTAAAACAATATATTCCTTATGAGTATCTAAGAGAATATGAAATGTAATCTTAGGTGACATCAAGTGCTGTTTATTTATATTTCATATGGTTCTTCAGCAAACAGGGCAGTTATATCTCAATTAGTGATTTTTTTTAAAAGGATACACTAGTTAAGGAAACAGGTATCTTCTCTAATATTTTGGTAATATTCTCCTTATATTTGCTTGAGTACATGTTTATGGATTTTGTACCTTTGTAACAGGGGAACCTAGGAAGAAAAAAGATTATATTATTTCCAGTAATATTAGAAAATTCATATACTTAACCAATGTGATATAAGAACTAAGTTGTTTTCTCTCAAGGAAAAAAGGTGCAGATTCAATAATAATACATTTTGGCATTGTGGATAGCAAAGCAGATTCTTGAAGAAATACTTTGAGTATATTGTCCTGATGGTTAATTAGTTCTGACACATTTGCAGTGACACTATAAAATACAAGAACCACTATAGACTTGGAAACTCAGGTGAATGTTAAGCTGTAACTCCTTCTCTTATGTAGTAAATACGGAGTTTATGATTGGAATCTTTATATTTTATTTGAAAATATATTGTGTATATCTCTAATTGGAACTGTGTCATTTGTTTTTTCTGATTCCAGGTAAGCTTTTAATATCTAGGATAGGGCCATATATGCAGGAAACAATAAGAATATGGTAAATGGGAAAGTTTTTGTACAATTGTTTATGAATTCCACAAATGAGATGGTAATTGAAACACTTGACATCTTTATTTTATATCAGTTGGGGTCTGTATAAATAATCAGTCGTTCAAGTGTCACAGATACTACAAAAAAGGCTTATGTTCCCATGGTGTTCTAGAAGGGTATTATCACAGCAGTAAAGCTCATATGTTGTCATTATATTTTCACTGTACTCATCCTACCTTATAAATGCTGGGATTCTTCAAATCCTTATTTTAGTACTGAAGTGAATATAAAAGATAGTTGAACATTCATGATTTGGCATGTAAGTGAGGAATGTTAATATGATAATATATGTGAAATCTGTGTTGTTAATATTATTAGTAGATACAAGTACCAAAGCTAAGACCAAAGGAAAATAGAGATGTATTTCAAAGGAAGGAAAATCTATATAAGTGTAAATTTTGTGGGTGAGTTAATTTTACAATTACATTTGTAGTTTAGCTAATTATAGTAAATAATGGACATAATATAAAGTTAAGAGAAATGTGTTAATGTGAAGGCATAGTATTATCTTGTAGTTTATTTTATCCTTGAATAGTTTGAAGATTAAAGTATTTTAGTATTATTGAATGGTAATTGTACTTTGAAAATGAACTCCTAATGCAACTTTGCACAATAAATACTAATGTTGTTAACTAATATAATTTTAATCAATGCCTGTCAGTGTTGTAATGTTAGGATATTAATTTATTGTTGTAATTAAAAAGGCAAGATAAAAAGCTCAGGTAGTACAATATATAAAAACGAGCTTTTAATAGTTGGCAGGCCAGTGCTGTTATTAAATAGTATTATAGTATTTAAGGTGTGAAATGAATAGTTTTCTACTCAGCAGGCAATAGCTCTTACAATATAATGAGCTTACTTGTGAATTTGACACTTGGGTTAAATGCAGAATTCATAGAAGCACAGCTCTGGGGTATATTTTCATATTAAGGTTAACTGATAAAACCTAGGAATTGTTGCACGATCATACTAAAATGGCAACAGAATTGTCAGTAAAATTCCCTTTTGAAAATGAAAATTATTTTTCTGTTGCTATCGTTGCTGTTTTAAACTTAAATAAGTTACTAGAAAAATGTGAATATTAACCCTCAAAGATCCTTTAGCCTAACAATTCCAATTTTGTCTTGTTTAAACTATCTCAGAAATCCTGACCTTTCTTACAGTTAGACAGTTCTGGCAGCCAGCCTAGTACCATCATACTCTAGTTATATGTACTTGTGTCCAGGGTAATAATTAGCTTTAGTTTGTCATCTTTTAAGACAGACATCATAATGTCTAACCTGCTTCCTCCTCACAACTCTCATAAAGACTGAGATAAAATGTAGAAGATAAAGCCTTTTGAAAATACAAATACAAAGCCATGGCATTATTAGTTCTTTGAGTATTATCAATTCTTTCATATAAATTGGCAACTTTGTTGCCTCAATCTTCACCTTTCAACCAATGTACTCTTTTATAGTGTTTGCGGAGGTTTTATTAACTTTTGAATTCGGTCTTGAATTGGTCACCTTAAGTCTGTACTCTTCCCTTTGTTTCTTTGTCTTATTGTGGTCTTAGACTGTCACTTTCAAGAGGGCATAGTCACTGATTGTTTTTCTTTTTTTTTTTTTTTTAAGATCTTACTATTCATGAGAGAGAGAGGCAGAGACATAGGCAGAGGGAGAAGCAGGCTCCCCTTGGGGAGCTTGATGTGGGATGCTATCCCAGAACCCCAGCATCACACCCTGAGCCAAAGGCAGAGAAGTTCAACCCCTGAGCCACCCATGCATCCCTCATTTGTTAATAATATCTAAGTATATGGTGAGGTGGTTCAGATCCTGACTCCAAATAGTTGGGAAACTTTGGACATGTCTTAGCCTCAGTTTCCTCACCATTAAAGTGGGGGTAAGAAAACACAATTGTTAGGAGGAGTTAATGGGATAGTGTCATGTGGTAAATGCTCAGTAAATGATAGCTGCTTTTATCTTCTAGTCTGTGGCACTGTCATCATTGTCATCATTGGTAATCTTCTGGTATTTAGAATTTTTTACAGCACCCTGATATAGAGACACTAAAAGGAAGGTAACAAAGGATGTGACTCACAGGAAAATAAGTTTTGTCTGTTAGCAGAAAAGGAGCTAAGAACAAGGTTAACCTGAGGTTTGAAATGCTCCATCTCTGATACAATATTCTCAGTTGCCTTTGTATGCCAAATTTGTACACATAGCAGTAATAAAAGGAAGATGTTTTACTCTTTGTATAAGTTGAGAGGTGGATTTTTGGAATTTTGACAAATTTAGAAATTTAGAACTGAACAGATCCCAACACGATAGTGTTATGTACCTAATGTTCATAGATTTGTTTTTTGTAGGCCAGGAGGTTTTACTTGGATTTGTGTCTTTTGTGGTTTTGCTTCATTGATTCAAATGGAGTGTAGTTGAATTTAACTCCTAAGGCACTGGTATGAATATTATATGGTGCCTAGGTAATAGATGGTGTTTTAGAACTTTTGATTAAAATGCAATTATATGTCTCCCAACTAATTTGCAGATGATGTGTTAAAACGGAAAATTTGTAAGAATTGAAAAGATACTGGTTTATGCAACAGACCTTATGCTTTTTAAAGACCAGTGTTTTCTGTCAGATTATATGAGCTTTCTGCATTTCTTATTTAACCATTAAAACTGAGAGACCCTTGCTGGGTATGAAAGAGGAGTAGTAGTCTGCTGATTAGCAGTTTGCAGTAGATGATTAACTTAGGGACTGTAGCACAGGGCCACATGGTAGAAAGAATAGTCTCTCCCCACCACCCTCCTTCTCTTCCCAAGGGCAGCTGACCTTCTCCTCTCCAAAGAGGCGAGCCCCTTGCCAGCACATATGACTACAGACTATTACATTAATCTGTTTAGCTGTAGTACCAGCTGCTTGCATGTTTTTAATTATCTTATTAGATGGCATAACAGTGACCTATGAAATAAATTGAAGGTGAACATTTTTAAACTTTCCTTTTTTATCCTGTGTTTCTAAATATCTTTATTGATCAAATCATAACTTTTCACAAAAGTTCATAGAAGTCTATATGGCTTTTGAATCTGTGTAATGCTTTTTTCACATATAATACTGGATTCCCAAAATGGAAAATAGCTTCATTTTTGTCTCACTTTGATTTAGGATATTAAAGATTTAGGATTACCTCATTTAAGACTTAGGTTATGTAGCAACAAATCCATGTTAAAATACACTGGTTAAATAGTCAATTTAGAGAAAACTCAGACCAGTTATTGGCATTCTCTGGGAAACTCAGAATATTGCTTAATTTTCAGACATCATCTTGGCGTTGTAAAAATGTCATAGGATAGAAAATAAGTCATTGTAGATTATTTTTAAATAAATTTGTATATTTAACTGTGATTTTCTAGATTCTAGTACACAGTAGTAAATAATGTAGTCTACCCTAATCACTTTTAAATTTAATTTCACATGGTACCATTTCTGGGTATATTTTCCCAAGCTGTGCCACTAGGAAAAATGTATTATCCTGTGAATTTTAACAATTGGATAATTTACAAATAATACTTCGTAAATGAAGGGTTGACTCCAGGAGAGACAGTTCAAAATAGTAACAACGAATGGTGGTTCTGTTATAACTTATCACCAATAAACAAAGATTATAATAGTTAGAAACACTGCTGTTGAATTAAAAAAACAAAGGTAGTTGGACGCAGAAGGGATTGCAAAGTACTAATGCATGTCTTTTGAATTAGTAAATCCTACAACTGGGATAGTAGGGGGCTTGAGACTTGAAAAATTTATAAAGACCTTAAATATATGTAAAGTATACATTGTTTATATTTTTTAAATTAAGTAATAGCCATTTTTTGGCTTCCTATTTTTTTCCTTTTTTAATTTTTTTTTTAATTTTTATTTATGATAGTCACACAGAGAGAGAAAGAGAGGCAGAGACATAGGCAGAGGGAGAAGCAGGCTCCATGCACCGGGAGCCCGATGTGGGATTCGATCCCGGGTCTCCAGGATCGCGCCCTGGGCCAAAGGCAGGCGCCAAACCGCTGCGCCACCCAGGGTTCCCCCTATTTTTTTCCTTTTAAGAAATAATATATTTCATATTTTAAAAGAACTTTTGTTGCAGAAATAAAGGGAATCTTATTAGCTCTAAATTGGGTGCTGTTTATTAGTTTCTTAATACTAACCTGAGCTTCTGAAATTGCCTCCCTTTTTCAATATGGTGTGTTCTATAGCCCACAGTTTTGTTTTGTTTTGTTTTAAGATTTTATTTATTTATTCATGACAGACACAGAGAGAGAGAGAGAGAGAGAGAGGCAGAGACACAGGCAGAGGGGGAAGCAAGCTCCATGCAGGGAGCCCTGTGTGAGACTCAATCCTGGGACTCCAGGATCATGCCCTAGGCCGAAGGCAAGCGCCAAACTGCTGAGCCACCCAGGGATTCCCTATAGCCCACAGGGTTAAAGGCTGTTTTGAAATTGATAAAAAGTTTTCAAGGAAATTATATATTTGGTTTGGCTTTTTGAATCTAAAGTTAATTCTTTTCTTGAATAATAAAAATACATTAATTTGAATATTGTTTAGTCATTGAGTAAACTTTAAAAATTAGGCTCACAGCTTTTATGTATCCGATTCACATGTAATCAGTAATTTGAGAGAATTTGGAAAATATCTTTCTATCATTTACATTTATTTCTAGTATAATGCCTTTTTTTCCCCGTTTGTATGCAAGTGGGTCTTATGTGTCTTGAAACAACCATGAAGTAGTAATTCAAAATATTAGTAGAGATCATAGAGCAAAAGCATACTTTGGATTTAAAATTTAGAAATCTGGGTTCCGGTTCTAAGAGTGATAGAAGTTTGTTACTCTGTTATATTTAAGAATATAGGGGCAGCCCTGGTGGCTCAGCGGTTTAGCGCCGCCTTCAGCCCAGGGCCTGATCCTGGAGACCTGGGATCGAGTCCCACATTGGGCTCCCTGCGTGGAGCCTGTTCCTCCCTCTGCCTGTGTCTCTGCCTCTCTCTCTCTTTCTCTGTGTGTCTCTCATGAATAAATAAATAAAATCTTAAAAAAAAAAAAAAAGGATATAGTCATAGAATCAATTTAATTGCTGAATGTTGTACTATTAATCTGTTCAGGCTGCTATAACCTATCACAGATTAGATGGTTTATAAACAACAGATATTTATATCTCACAGTTCTGGAGACTAGGAAATTCAAGATTAAGGAGACTAAGAAGTCCAAGATATGTGGTCCACTAAGAGCCCATTCCCGGTTCTCTATCTTTTCTCAGTATTATCACATAGCAGGGGAGCCAGAGAGCTCTCTGAGGCACTAGTTGCATTGCCCACCCCCAAATACTCATCACATCTGGGTGTTGGGGTTTAACATACGAATTGAATTGAGGGAGTTAGGAGGACATTCATTTCATAGCATATACTAAAGATATACTACATAGCATATACTACATAGCATATACTAAAGATAATAGAGACTAACCTAAATTTCCATCCTGCTCTTCCACCACCCAGTCCTTTGAAGGTCCTGAGCCCTTGCCATTTTATTCTCCCAGGGTAGCATAGCTTATTAGTAGATGAGAAAAGCTTTTTGGGATTCCTAAAGCATTGCTTTTCTCACTTTTTGTTGCCTGTGTTTTGTTGAGACTATATGTAACTATATCATATAAACTCTATAAGTTTTTAAGAATAAATACATGATTCAGGGAAACAATTTGGAAAAAACAGAGAAAAAAGGATGACTAAAGATTATATCTTAGCCCTACCACTTACTGACTTTGTGACCTTAGGCAAGATAATTAACCTCTCTGATTCCTAATTACCTTATTTGTAAAATTGGAATGTTAACAGCTCGGGCAGCCCGGGTGGCTCAGCGGTTTAGTGCTGCCTTCAGCCCAGGGCCTGATCCTGGAGACCCTGGATGGAGTCCCACGTGGGGCTCCCTGCATGGAGCCTGCTTCTCCCTCTGCCTGTGTCTCTGCGCCTCTCTCTCTCTCTCTTTCTCTCTTTCTCTGTATTTCTCATGACTAAATAAATAAAATTTTTTAAAGGAATATTAACAGCTCCTATATTGTAGAGTTGTAGGGAGCATACCTACAAATGTATAGAACACTTGGCCTAGTCATCTAACACATATTAAATAACAAATACTAGTTTCTACACCTTTCTCTTCTCTCTTTTCTGAGATTTCCTTTAAGTTTTAACCAACTTTTTCATCAATTAGAATTGTCCTTTGTCTCAGAAAAGTATTTTTAAAATTCTGTGCAGTTCTAAAGTGGCAGTAAATGAGTATTTAAGGATTGGATCTACAGTTATTTTTAAAAGATCAAATCTATAAATATCTACAGTTATCTATAGATTGTATAGGAAGAATATTTATAAAATCCATGCTTATTTAACCTGACAGTCTTATTATCAAACTTTCTTCTCATTTTCATATTTGTTGAAATAGCACCACAACCTTTATAGTTAAATGATAATTTCAGAGAGCACAAAATATGTAACCTTTGCATTTTCCAGAAACCAAAACCAAAATAATACCTTTTATTCATATCTCCATAATGAAGCTATATTTGAGAGAAGGAGACAAAAACCACACTTGAATGTATCTTCTTGAAGTAACTTTATTATTTTTTTATGATAGTAGAACTGGTCAGTAGGTTATGTTTTTCTGTAATATACAACTGTCTGAACTAATTATTGATCATTTAAGCCTCCGAAAATGTTACCTTCCATTTAACTAATTAACTGGCTTGTTTGCATTTACAGCCTTACATTAACATAACCTAAACTGACTTGAGTATACATGTTAGTTTGAATTCCTTTGCTTCAGAAGCCCCTTCAAGCCCTTTTTATTATCTGTAGCCAAGCTCTAGGGGAAAAATTTTTTTCGTATTTGTTTATTTACATAGTCAGCTGCAAGCTCCAGTCATCCAAGGCTGTGTAAATATTTATCTTTGAAAAGACAGGCATACATTTGAAATATGAGAATAAGCTGCTCTGAGTCAGTCATCACTGAGAGTCCCTTCCCCTGGACATACTTCTGTTTTCCCCTGGTGCTCCCAGTTGAAATGTACCCCTGTCAGCCCCATGAGTCACTATTTGTAGTATACATTAGCATGCTGGACTTTTTAAGTATGATAGTGAAACAGACAAAGTCAATTAACTATTTGGTCAATAATGTTGAAGAGTATTACTGGATCTGTAATTTGAGAAAATAATATAAGAAGTATAGTTTAAAAGTGGAAAATTATAAATCTTCTTAAACATTTTACAGATCTCTTATTTATTTACTTTGTCGTTATATAGTTAGCTCTACATAAGACTTAATTATTGATTTTTGATTTGACGAACAATTTATAAGCCTCAAAGGTACACTTTGAAGCTGGAATTTTCACAGAATATTTTAATAGAGATTGATACTCAGTATTTGTCTATTTTCTCTATCAAAATTACCTTGCATTCTGAGGGAAAGCTGGCAGTGGTTAGTAACCCTATTTTTCATTTTTTTCTAGAGCTTCCATTAGTGTTTTTCTCATATTTGTTTATATATATTTGGTTCAAGAAAGCTAACAAATCTTCAGTCATTCTGCAAATCTTTATTGTACACTATAGGCAAGCCAGTACGCTAAACCTCCAAGATCCAAAGAGGAATAAAACACACCTCACTTATCAACTAGGAGGAGGGACAGACATGGAAGCAACTAATGTGGATGATGACCAATGTTATAATGGGGACATTTTACTAAGAACTAGAGGAGTACCAGATGGGGTAATTAAAATTGAGGGATGAGAGAAGTGTTGGTTACAGGGAAGATATATCTACTGGACACCGTAGAGGGGATAGGACTTTTCTATGAGGTAAACAACATGAATAAAGGTAGTCTTAATTTTCTGTTAACAATGAGTTCTTTTGGGGCAGGGGGCGGGGGCGGAACACTGTTAGAATGGTTAGATTCAATTGACCTTATGTTTGTTAGTGACAAAATTATGCCCCTAATTATAAAAGACAACTAAAGTGGACCTTACAATAGGAGTATTTACATATATCTGTTGTTGAGTATTATACATATATGTGTTGACATTGCTATTACATTGAACTAGTATTTTGGTAGTATTTACAGATTTAGGTTTTAGTATATCATAGGTGTTTGATATATTTAAATACATGAGCAAAAAATTTAGCGTGGAGTTGAAAATGAGAATCTTTAAATCACAAAATTATATGAAATAGTTGATAATGATACAATTGAGAATGAATATTATGTGCTTAGAAATAGGGAAAAAATCAATAAAGCAGCTATGGAATAAAAAATAGCCTGCTAATGAGAGAATATTTGAAATTTAAAAGAAGTCCTAGTATCATCTGAACATATGGACATAGTTTTCATTTCATGATTATAGATGCAATGTTCTGAGATAGATATAGTAGTTTAGCTGGTTGACATATTTCAAGGATTTTCAAAAATTGAATTTCAAGCTATTTGTTCAGATTAGAAAAGTAATTCAGATGACAAGCCCAAGTCTCTGAACCCATTTGAAGCAAAAACAGGATAGTTGAACATTCTTAACTCTCATTCCAGTTTTTTAATGTGCTTCTAGATCTTAAAATTATGTTGAGCAACAGAGCTCTACTGTCATTGAACCAGGCACAGACTTCTTGTTATGTAGATTTTGTTCAGTGTACAGTAAGAGTTTGTAATTACATTTGTTTGCTTGCCCCTTCCCCACCTGACCATGTGGCCAAACCCAGAGCCTCCTTCTCTCTTTTAATATTCTGATTATGTGTAGGTTGAACATGAGTATTTTTTTCCTACTTGAGAGATCAAGTAGAAGGTTGAGGAAGTGGAATAAATAAAGCCATGGTTTTATTGGCTTTTTTTTTTTTTTTAACTGTTCCCATCCCTGTTTTTCTCACTGTCACCTGGACTGTTGATGGGCCCTAGGGAAGGGCAGCCCATTTTCCTACCTTTCCTGCTATGTCTAGGTACCATTCCTAATCATAATATTTTTTAAAAGCTCTGGAGAAAAAATGAGAGTTTTTCTTGTGCTAATTTTCAATTTAATAGTAGTGTTCCATGTGACAGCTTTATGGAAACATCTCTTTGGTTCATGTAAGGATATCTGTGGACATACAGTTAAAGATTTTGTGGCATCCGTTTGGATATATCTGAATTATTGAGCATATGGTTAACAATAGAAAAAAGTAACAAAAGGCCCTTTATAAAGTCAGGACTAGATTTGGGTTCTCTTGAAATAGATGAATTTTCAGAAAACATAAAATTTCATCATTGGAGAATACTTCTGCCTAAGACAGGACTTTTATGAAACATATTTTTAATCTGGACAAGGAAGTTCATCTTCCACTGTGATGCAGAACAACTATTTTTTAAAAATCAGTAATAAAAATATTCCCACTGGTGTTCTATCCTACATAGGAAACAGTACAGACTCAAATTAGGTGTCCATACCCTGATTTCTTCACTTTAGTGTCTTCTCTCAACCCTTTATCCCCCACCCACTATATTCAGTATTCAGAAGAAGGGATTTTTCCTTTTTTTTCTTTGAGATAAGATAGATAGTTAAGGAAAGACGCCAAAGAGGATACACATGCATTCTCCCCTATGACACCTGCCAACAGTAGCATATAGCTTCATTATGATACATGTACATTGTGGTTTTGACCCTCTCCCTGTAGGGAGAAGGCTGCCATGACAATTCCAACATATGGGGCCAAACCCCACCTCCCAGGACCACCCACCCCCTCCACTGGTAGGAGGAATCCCTTAGATGATTGGAAGCAGCCTCAGTCAGATACCACCCTAGCTGTGACCCATAACCTATGCAAGCATGAAGAGGAAAGAGAAAAGATGATCTGACTCCCTGAAACATTTGCCACCCCTGGGCCTGCCCCCTCTCCCACCTTGAGAAGATGCTTTTGCTTTAACTGCTAGTAAATGCTTGCTTAAGAGTTTGGCTCTGAATTCTGTCTTGGCTGATCCCCCAAGGCCTAAGGCCAGAGAATGGGATTCGCTGCTGACCTTTGGATACAAAAGTGACATATCCGTTATTTATAGGTCAAATTTCTAATAACTTCAACCATTTAGAATATAACCAGAAACTTAGAAATAGGAGGAAAATATTAGAACAGGCAGAATGTTTGTTTATTAAGGTATGTTTAGGCATGGGAGAGCCCTGCAAGTCCTTATTCTCAGTCTTCACATTTTTTAAAAATTAAAAATGATAGTGCTAATTTATGATGTTGAAATAGGCTAGAATATATGACAGCTTAAAGTCTAGTTTGTTGTCTTTATTTTAAAAAAGACACACTGAGCAAGCGACAGGGGTGTAGATTTAGGATTTTTAAAAGCTAATGTATAATCATTATACAAATTGGTAGCCGATAGCCGGATAATGATAGTCATGAGAAAGATGCCACTAAAAACAGAATGGAAAACTCTAAAAGCAAAGCAGTGTGGAGTTATTTTATTTTATTTTATTATTTTTTTTTAAAGATTTTATTTATTCATGAGAGACACAGAGAGAGGGAAGCAGAGACACAGGCAGAGGGAGAAGCAGGCTCCATGCAGGGAGCCCGACGTGGGACTCAATCCCGGGTCTCCAGGATCATGCCCTGGGTGGAAGGCAGACGCTAAACCGCTCAGCCACCCAGGCGTCCCAAGTATGGAGTTATTTAATGCAGGGCCAAAAGCTATACATTTTCCAAATGTATACCACATCTGGACAAAAATTTCTTTCAGGCTTAGAAATACTATGATACTCTCAACATTTTTGTGTTGCAAAAAAAAAAAAAAATCACTTATGTGGCATACATTGATCTTTCATTATGTTGGATATATGGGGTATTCAAGCATGGGATTTTTTATAGTAGTGAGTTTTTTTCTTTTAAATTATATATAAGTGAGATTTTCTGGTGGCCCTTGGATGAGATTTCCTTACCTTTTCAGAGGCCTGTGTGAAATTATTTTCTTAGGTACATTAATCCAAACAAATTATAAAGTACATAATGTCCATATTGACTTAAAATTGGTTTATCACATGACTCATTTTCAGTTAACATTTTCATATCCTGGATCTTTGAGCCAGTCTAATATTGGGGTCATATTAGGCTCATGATTCAAATCTTGGGTCTGGTTCTTGCCAGCATTGATTATTTTTGGCAACTTACAGATCCATCACTTCATCACTAAAGATTTACTTCCCTGACTTTTATTTGTATGTATAAGAAAAGGGAGGTGAGAGGAAGCAAGGGGCAGAGGGTGGTGATAGAGACAGAGAAACATATAGACAAGGAAGGACAAGCAGATAGAGACCAAAAAGAAAAAAATATCTATCACATTTATATCTGATCTTATTAGCACCATTCATTTAGAATTGTCTACTGTGTTACCTCTCTTATGGAACCGTCTTGATTTTTTGACTAGCTACATTGTTTAACTTTTAAAGTGTGTCTGTCTTCTTTCCCCAGTAACACTATATGTGATACAGATCATGTGTATATTTATATCTCTTGAAACTTTTTATAGTTGTTACTTTAAAAATCAAATGTATCTATGAATAGTTTATTATCCTAAAACACTTTTGAGTTTTGATGTTCAATATAGAAACATTTAGTTGGCATGAGTCCATTTAAGTTTAGATTTAAATTAATTAAAATATGTAGTTATTTGCACTAGCCATATTTCAACAGCTTAGTAGCTACATGTGATTGATTGCTATATTGGACAGATATAGAATATTACTATTATCTCCGTTCTATTGGATATTGCTTATCTACAAATTAACAAATGCTGGATTCAGTTATACTCCATTCAGATCTTTTAAAGAGAAAGTATTATTTGAAGCATACATGTATTTCCATGTGTGTAATACCCTATAAGTCAACCCGGTCTTTTTTTTTTTTTTTTTAAGATATTTAATGGGGTTGTTTTTTGTTTTAAAGATTTTATTTATTCATGAGAGACAGAGAGAGAGAGAGAGAGAGAGAGAGGCAAAGACAGGCAGAGGGAGAAGCAGGCCCCATGCAGGGAGCCCAACGTAGGACTCGATCCCGGGTCTCCAGGGTCACACCCTGAGCCCAAGGCAAGCTCCAAGCCGCTGAGCCACCTAGGGACCCCCCATCAACCCAGTCTTGAAAAACATGGTTTATGAAATAAGATTGACTTTTAATGAAGACAACAGAGTTTGCTAAATAAATGTCTGTCTCTAGATTACTGGAGAATAATTTGTTCTCAATTCTGTAAGCATTTGCTTCATAGTACTGTTTACATTGTAGACGGTGGCAAATTCTGTATCACATGGAAAGTTAGATATCAAGTGCATGCTAGTTTCACAAATAGCAAGGTGAATGTGGTGCAGTGGGGATGTGAAGAAGGTGGGGGAGGTCTTCAGGAAGGTTTACAAAGCATTAATTATATAAGAAATATCAGTTAACTAAGGAATATAAAACACATTCGTTTTAGATGACTTCATAGAGACAGTTTGGTACAGGATCCTTTTCTCCCTTCGTTTCTAAATGCTGAACCCTTGATTAGTAGTATAATGACCTTTATTGTATACTTAACTTTTTATAACCTTGTGATACAGCTCTTAAAAATTTCTTTTCTAAGGGTATGTTTATTGACTTTACCTATTTAATATGACCTTTGAATTTAGAAGCTCTTAAACATTATATTTTGAAGAGAATGATATATTTTTTTAAAAAAAAATATTATCTGACAGTCCAAAACTGTTGCTAACTCAGTTCTTTGTGTCCTTGTGGATATTGAGGTGAGAGTTCAAAATTTCTCAGTTCAGAGTTCAATCCAAACCCAAATCAAAACATTATCATAAATTAATTTTAACAAACCTCCATACAGTGAACTATTTGTTGCCTTTGTTTCAATGGAGCCTCATCACGTGAGAATACATTTCACCTAGACATAAGAGAGAAATCCATTTGAAGCTTGTGAGTAATTGTGCATTCTGTTTTTATATTTATTTATATATGTATAAGTGATGTGCCCTGATGTTTCGTTATGGAGGAAAAAAGCTTTAAATAAAAGTAAGTTTTTAAAAATTCCTGATACAGGAAGCAGAAAAGCCAGTACAGTTTCTAATTGCCTTTTAGAGTCTCTGAGTTCCCTCATTACCTGTGATTTAAGCTAAAAATGAGGTAATTATAGATAACATCAGTGTTTATCTGGTTGATCTTGGCACCTGCAGTCCTAATGTTGTAGCTTACCCATATCTGGTGCGCCACACTTTACAGTCTGATGCTGACATACCTAATTTACACTTCTCATATTTCCATTGATTTTTAAGTTAGATGTTCCTTGTTCTATTTGAATAGTATTTTTAAAATCATTCCTTTAAGATGACATTAAAATATATACTCTCTTAGTTGGAATATTAGATTTATGGTACAGTCCTTTCATTAGTAGAAATTTTTCACTAATATATTTCTATACAAATTTAAAATTTATTCTGTCTTTTTACCTATATATTTGGTAAAGCAGTTATAGTTATTAATATGGCAATTTCTTTCAGATTTTGGTATGCACTTCAGGTTCATAAAATTGTATAAACATTTTTACATCAGATTTAGTTTTCTTGTGCTTTTTCACTTTGAAATATTCTGTGTGTCTAACTCTGATCTTATTTTGCATAAAGATCACCTTTGTTTGGCTCTGGCCTTTAATGCTCCTATTTCTAGTCAAATCTCAAAAAACAAGATGATCAAAGGCTAGTTGACCTTGTAAACTACAGGACCATCTCTGCAGAGCTCCTTGACCACATCTCCCTCTATGATCTCCCTTCCCTGTGACCTGTTGAACTTCCCCCTGGTGACTGTCCCATTCCTTCAGCAGTTTATCAGTGAGCACCAGAGTAGCATCTCTTAACCAAGTATTGGAGTTCTTGAGTCCTAGATTTTATGTGGTCTCTGAACTATTTTCAGTCATTGTAGTTGTTTGGGTTTCTTTAGTTAGTCCCATAAAGACATTGCTGCCTTCCCAGGTAGTGCTTGAAAATGGGGTTAGAAACCATCATATAAAATATACAGTATAAAATTATTTTCTCTAGCGTGTCATCATTTATGACAATTTAGAAATTTTCAGTCCAGAATTGCCACATAATCAAGTAATTTATGCATTATTTAGGTTACAAAAGTATTTAAACAATTACATTTAGAAGGTGCTAACTAGTTTTATACTAATTTTATGTGTGTATCTTAGGAAAATACTACATTAAAATATATAATTAGAAATAGAGAGCTCCTAATGATCATCAGCTATATTTATTCACTACATACTCTAGTTGATTGCCATGTCAAAAAAAAAAAAAAAATACAAAAAACATTGCCAAGGATTTGCTTACCTAAATAGGTGTTCTTTGGCAGAGGAGCGAAGCGGGGGAGGGGAGGAGATCTCAATTGCTGCTGCAAAAGTTGATTTCATGTTCTGAGAAATGACTGCAACACTCATGGCCTACATTGAAATTTTTTGTCACAGTGTTCTTCTTTGAGGAGCATATGGTAGCTTCAGAATCCTTTTTGACACAGTGCTTCCAAGGCAGCCACTACCAGTCCATTAACAGTAGTCCGTTAACATTAATGTTAATGTCCATTAACATTAGCTAGAGAAATAAACCAGTTTCTCTGCCTTTCCCTGCGTAGATGCTGGTTGTTTTTAGGGACCCAGTGCCTGCAAGGCATAGTGATTGCCACTAGATGGAACTAGTGCTTTGGCCTTAAAGCCCAAGTATGTCTAATCTGTTCCATTTGAGGCCTTTATACACCTAAATACCCCACGTTGTTTTTAACCACTCATAGCAGCTGTTGAGTTAGTTTCTCAGTCCAACTGGTGAAAACTTATCTCTGTACCCTTGTACTTGATGTTCAAAAACTAGAAATCTCAGGAAGAAAATAAAAGGTCATATTCTTGTCTCGCCTTGTTGCCAGAGACCATTTTTGTCCTTTGATGTCTGTAGTATTATATTTCCCTTTTAGTGTTGCTTCCATGTTATTCCAGGAAGATACTTTACCTAATTCTCTTTTTTTTCCTTACTCAATTTTTCTGAGTCTTAGTTTCCTCATTGGTAGAGAGGGATTAAGAATACACATCCAGGAGAGTTGTTGTAAAGATTAAAAGTGATTTACTTAAAATATTATATTTTTAAATATATATGGATTTTTTTTGGAATTTTAATAGCATCATTGCCAGGTTTGGGCTATTACAGGCATACTGTATGCTTTTTTAAAAATATAAGACAAAGTTTAGGAACTACTTTTCCTTTATTTTTGTTAACTGAAAAATTCCACCACTGACTTGTCAATAACAGTATTCTTTGCCCATGTCTTGATCTGAATTCAGGAGTAGTTCACCATTCATATTTATGATTGTAAAAACCTTTTATTTTGGTTTGGCTCCCCTCAAAGAGCTAAATTATTCAACATTTTGTCCTCAATGGACTGTTTAAGCTCTGCAGCCCAGCTCTTGCAGTAGGTAGCCTTTGAGTACCTGCAGTGCTGCTAATATTTTCTATACTCAGTTTTAATTTTTAGGTATAAAACTTGTTCTGCTTTCTCTGCACTGCCAAGAGTACTTTGCCTTCACCAGAATATTAATGGTTTACAGATCCATCTACCTCTTTAACTTCATGCTTTCTCTAATCTGAGTGCTAAGCATATAGTAGGAACTGTCACTTGTGTTTACTCTATATCACTGTTTACTAATGAAACACAATGCCATAGAAGAACAAGACAATGAATTATCTTGTGGCCTTCGTATTCCTCTGTTGTTAGGTTTCTTCATCAGTTTGAGGCTTTAAGCCTTAATTGGAACTCTAAGTACACTGAATAAATTGAGATGATTGTGAATTCCAAAGATAATGTTTCCATTTCACATGCCCCAGTCTCCTGTTCTGTCTACCGACACTGTAATCAAGGCCCAGGGTCTTATTTAAGCTAACAAATAATTATCCTTCATTACATAAGTAGTATGTAACTTGACCTTAAAAGGCTGTGTAACTTGACAAGATGGCAATGAATCTAGCCACCAGCTGTGTCTACCTTTATACTGTCCTGGTACCTGAGAATAGAAGCTGATTTTGGAAGAGACTGGGGGAGTCCTTGCCTCACACTTCCCTCTCTATCTGGAACGTTTTGGTGGTTTTGGGCCATGGAACTGCATTGTCTTGCACAAATTTTGATTCCCTTTGGGTTCAGAATCTATTTAAAATATGCACTTTTTGCTTGCAGACCACAGGCTATTTAGACATACTTAACATTTTCTGAGATGTACTCATTGCTTATCTTATCTTTGAGTACGGCTAAAACTGGATAAAAACAAAACCTGAATATGAGACATGGATGATATATGTAAGATTGTTGGGAAATAGATAATGTATTTAAAATACTATAGGTATTACAAATGGACTAATGTGATTTAAAAAAAAAAAACAAGATTTCAGTAAAGATTTCTTTGAACTCGAAGCAGCAAAGAATTAAGCATGAAAACAATGGAAAGATCATCAGGAGAAAATAAATGTTAGATTTAAATTAATATACAAATTAAAAAGCTTCACTGTGTTGAAAATCAAGATATTGTGTTAAAAAGTATATGTGTGTGGCAAACAAAGATGTGAAATTTTTTAATGTATAAAAAACTCTTTTGAGCGACTAATAAGCCACACTAAGATAAGAGCGATATTGTAGTTATTATTAACAATAATACTAATTTTTTAAAAATGTTATGATATTCTAGATATGCTTCTGAGGATTTGCATGTATTTTAATCCTTATAATAATTCTTTGAGGTAGATACTATTATTTCATTTTACAGGTGAGGAAACAGAGGCACAGGGACATTAAGTAACTTGCCCAGTGAGTAGGTAGTAAATTGTGTGTTTCTGTGAAAATGAAAGTGTGGTTCTGTGTCCATTCTCTTAACCATTATCCTATGGTGCTTAAAATAGGCAAAGGACAAGAAAGGAAATTTTTATTAAGAACTAAAATGACTCAAAAAGATGAAAAATTTTCACTTTCACTAATAACACAAATGCAAATTAACATAAAAGTGAAGTGAAGTATTATTTTCTCTTAAAAATGGAGTGTTGAGTGAGAAATTTTCACGGACTGGTGGTAGGAATGTATTTCTTCAGTATGGAGCTGGAGTGCTTGTCTCATTTGACATACTTAGCCACTAGCCTCTCCTGGCAGAAGGCTTGGGGATCAATGCTACAAGGCTGAGCTGGAAGTTCTCCTGCTTGTGGAAGTCAGGAATGTGCCATTGCCTTGGTCACCCTTCTGGAAAACTCTGGAGAAGGTATCCCACAGTCAGGTTTTTGTTTTGTTTTGTTTTAAGATTTCATTTATTTATAAGAGACACAGAGAGAGCGAGAAGCAGGCTCCATGCAGGGAGCCTGATGGTGGGACTCGATCCCGGGACTCCAGAATCACAGTCAGGTTTTTAAACTGTAAATATGCAGTTGGTTGCGTTACTGGCTCTAAGATAACATAGTGTGCAACGCTGTCTTTTCTCAAAATGAGTAGGGTTTGGCCAGTGACAACTGCATGTATGTATAGGAGGATGGTTTGTTTTAAAGGCTTTCTTTTGAGGAAGTCCCTCTGAAGAAGATTGCCAGGGTTTCAGCTTTGATAATAAGTTTTACATGATAAGTTTTTTGTGGCATTATGAAATCTGAGAGAAATTTCATGAAGCTGCGCTCAATAGCCTCAACTGTTGACAAATGATTCTTGATGTTTAGTTTGGTACAAGATGCAGGGAATATAGGTCTCCTTCCTTTATTCAAACTCAGTAAATGGTTTGGGACAATTAATTTCCAATTGTTTCCCAGTAGAGCAGATTTACTTGTATATTAATGAGGCACAGGTGTTAGGCCCCTGGTGTCTGCGTGCCTGGGAGGCATATTTCAGTTGTTTATCTACTCAGCCATAGGTACTGCAAGGTACTCAAGCTTGCCTTTAACAGTTTTTACAGTGAGGCTTTTTAATTTTTTGATGTTTTTTTCAAATTTGCCTGCACCTGTTAAAATTTTAAAACTGATCATGTAGAAAGAAGTTGCAGAGATTTCAATAGTAAATAGCACTAAAAGTTAAAGAAAGTAGTCTATTATATTCAACTCTGCAGCCTGACACTAAAGAGAAATGGGTTCATTTAAACAGATATTTCATGTGAGAAGTTAATATAATTAATGGTATCCTTTTTTGTTATGTATTTTTGGAGCGGGCATGTCTTTGTCAATGGCTAAAGCAGTCATATATTTATATTAATATTCATATTTTTTCTTGTTTCACTGAACTGCGCTACCAGCATTTTAGAGGAGATGGAATAGCCTCCTTAGACATTATGAATTTCAGTAGCTGGCATAATTATAGCGATCTACATATTCATTAAATCTACAGAAGAACTGTGTCCAAAAAGACAGCCATGCGTTCAGAAACAGTACACAACTAAATATATACGTTTTAAAAGTTGCATTTCTTAGACTTATTTAAAATTAATTTCCTGTAGCATTCCTCTCCAAGCAGAGAATTTTAACAAAAGGATCCCTATGCTTTGGTTTCTTGCATATAGGAAAGAATGGGAAGAACTATTTGTAAACAACAATTACTTGGCAACAATAAGGCAGAAGGGGATTAATGGGCAGCTGAGAAGCAGCAGGTTCCGCAGCATTTGCTGGAAGGTAAGAAGAAAATATTTATTTACAGTTTGTGGTTGCAGTATATCAACACATTACCTGATGCCCTGGGAGATTACCCATGCAGGGGATCACTGAATTTTCCAGGAGACTTGACTCTCGATTTTTTGGCCATCCAAGTTTATCTTTCATAGGACATTTACTAATAAGGTTGAACCACCTTAGTCCCGAATAACTGGTGATGGTAAAAGAGTTATTTGAAATAACTGTTCTTTCATCTCATTTGATGGAGCAGAATTCAAAGCAACACCTTTGAATATGTTCCCCAGAAGCTTCTGCAGAAATCCTTGAAGCCAGGCAGGAGCAGAGGGAGATTTACTTCCAGCTTCCCACTGTATCAAGTGCAGCCATTTAGTACCCCCCCCCCACCCCTTTGCCTCAGAAACAGCAGATGGAAAAGATTTCTCTCTCTCTCTCTCTCTCTCTCTCTCTCTCTCTCTCTTTTCCACTGGAAACCTAAAGTGAAGGACAGCAGGAAAGAGAAATGGAAAAAAATTAGGTCAATCTCTTAAGAGAAAGAGCCATTGATTACCAAAACTAGTAATAATCTGCAGTTATCTTTTGTAATTGCCTGGCAATATTGTCCCTTTTTGTTCTCTCAAAATGAATTAATTGAGGTTTAGATTTATTTCTGAAATGACTTCTATTGAAAGTTTTTTAGGTTTTATCTGCATAAATTGAACATAAAGAGTCTGTGCAAGTAAAGACAGTAAGAAACGCATGATGTATTAGACAGTTTTAGATTTAATAATTTAGAGTTAATAATTAAAATACATTTTTCTTCTGTTAGATGCAGGCAGCAAAGACAGGAGACCTGCTGCTAGAATATTTGTATACAAATATTCATGCCCCACCCCCCATTCCTTGTTGTTTAACTTTTAGTATCCTTCGTTTGCTAAAAATAAACTCAAATCCAGATTTATTTTATTGTCGTATTAAACTAAATTAAATCAAATTTGTCTTTCTAAAAATGCTTGTTATTTTCATAAGCCAATTGCCAGTTGTAAATTACATTTCTGCCATAAAAGAAATAACTTCACATCTGAAACCCTGCCCTCAGGTTGTTGTTCTCCATCCTTTACCTGCCTGTTTTAAGACAAATCTTAAAACTTGAAATTAATCATTGGACTTGGTGTCTGTCAATACCTGCATTAATATAAGACTGTAAAATGGGAATTATACTTGAACCTCAATGCATTCTTGTTCATTTTTAATATAAATGTGGAGAGGAGCTTGAGTCACTTCCATGGTGTACCTTTTGGGATCATGTTCATTTGGCCTTTGCTCAGTTTTTGAATTGTCCAAATATATATAAACATTCCGAAATATAATTTATTGGGAATTGGAATGATACAAATATGGAATACCATGAATATGAATATCACTTTCAATTTTCAGGTGGTTCTGTTTGGCATAGTTTTACATGTTACTTGTTAGGATTTTTACGGAAGTTTCCCCTTTTTTTTCTTGACAGCTATTTCTTTGTGTTCTTCCTCAAGATAAAAGCCAGTGGATAAGTAGAATTAAAGAATTAAGAGCATGGTATAGCAACATTAAAGAAATAGTAAGTTGTACTTTAATTAATGTAATTGTTTTCTTATGTATACTTTAAAGTCCAATAACTGATTTTTGTGTGTTTTCTTCCTTTCTTTGCCAGCACATCACAAACCCAAGGAAGGTTGTTGGCCAGCAAGATTTGATGATCAATAATCCCCTTTCACAGGATGAAGGGGTAAAGTTCATCTTTATTCATATTTCAGCTTCTTTTGCTCATAAGAATATGCTTAGGAGATTGCTTATCAATCACTGTGAAAGCAATGTTATTTCATGCCAACTAATTATTTGTTTTTTACTCTGTATATTATGTCTCTAAAACCTGATGGAAGTTATTCCATGTTGTGTTCACCCTGTGTTGTAGGAGGTTCACAATCTATTTTTGTTGAGTGGCACTATGGAGAAGTCCCAGGGGACCATAAGAACTCAGGGTAAAATAGGAGAGCATCAACAGGAGGATAGAACTGTTTTATCACGGTTGTAGTGGGTAATGGGGAGACTAGGAAAGCCTCCCTTGATAATAAAAATAGGTAAAGTTCACTTGGTGGGACTGATTGCCAGGAAGAAAAGTGAATATTTGTAGAGAGTCTATTAAAAAGTTTTTAAAGATAATGAAAAAGATCTGCCTATTCCCACTCATATTCCAGGAAAGACTAAGAATTACTTTAGAGGTGTTATTGCATAACTTCTTCAACTGCTGCTCTAATTTCTATTTTTTCACTAACAGAAATTATTTTCCAGCTCACATATAATATTAGCATGTTTTCCCTGATACATAAAGTTGTTATAATGTAGTCTACAGTAAAGCAACATAAAATATTAAGTAAATTTTAAGCTTTATTTAAATTCACATTTTAAAAAGTGCCTAAAAATTTGTTTGATCATAAAACCAAGCTTTGTAGAAAGCATTATCTTTCTTAGTGCATTGGGAATTCAGGTCAGGTTCAAGCTGAAACCAGTCGGCCTATGGCCCTGCTCTAATCCAAGCAGACCTTTCTGTTACTATAAGGGAGTTAGTGGATGTATAGCAGCAAAACTATCATTCACTTTACATAGATAATACAAAATTTTAAAATATATACGGTATTGTTACTGGGAAAAATTGATGTTAGTATAAGGGTGTGTTTCTGATATTAAGCTAGCTTTTAATAAAAATTATTTCAATTTCAGGCTTCCTTTCTGCATTGTAAAATAACTCAGAGAAGGATAAATGTGATCACTTAAATTATTAAATTGAGATCATAAAAGTCAAGCAAAGGTGTAAGATTATTTTAAATAGGTTGTTTTCCTCATTTCAGAGTCTTTGGAATAAATTTTTTCAAGATAAAGAACTTCGATCAATGATTGAACAAGATGTCAAAAGAACGTATGTAGAACCTTGAGTAATTCAAATTAGTGTTACCTCTTTGTAATTTTAGTAAAATACAGAATCCATAGAGGAGTTTTAATTGAATGCAATATTCACCTTGTGTTAATAAAAAAGTTATTTTAGCCATTTTTGATAGTAATGATTATTTTCTATTCTTAAAATGTAGATTTGTTTTCACTTTCACAATGTAAATTATAATATTGATAATCTTAATATTCATTTTTCAGTTTTCAACAATGATTTGAAATTCATGTGCTTTTGATTAAGTTATATTATGTGGTCCTAATATTGGTATTGCTAGAAAAATTTGTCTCTTGATTTATACCTTTGAATCCCTTTCTAACCAAATTACTTTTTAAATGGCAACTATTATTTTTACTGTCTTTATTTCCGTCTCTCTCAAAGTCATTCAGGTTTGCAAACCATTTCATTCAGTCTACTTATTATTTACCATGTGAAAGAATTGTTTACTTAGTACATGACTAATATACATGACTTTTATATATTGGGCTTCATCTTTCTGGGTCATGTAGTGAGAAGTACATGGAATTTGTGTGGGAGGGTCCTAGGATAAGTTTTAGCAACATATGCTATAATCTTAGACCTATTACTTTCAAGGAACAGCTTTCCTCCTTTTCTGTAAAATGCGGATAATAGTTAACCTCAAAGGATTGTTGAGGATTAATAAATGTACATTGTAATAAGAGTATTTAGATAGACTTGCACTTTTTTTTGAAGATTTATTCATCCTAGAGAAGAGAGAGAGAGAGTGTGTGTGTGTGTGTGTGCAGAAGAGAGGGTCAGAGGGAGAGAGAATCTCAAATGGACACAATGCTGAGCATGGAGCTCGATCTCATGACCCTGAGATCACAAACCTACATAATAACCTGATCCAAAACTAAGAGTCAGATGCTCAACTGACTCTACCACCCAGGTGCCCCTCGATATGTTAACACTTTAAGCCATAAACAGTTACATAAATGTCAGTAAATTTAGTCACTGGATCTGGTATGGGCCATGTATTTGCATAGTAATGGATATCCCTAGTGCCTTCTTCCAGGTCCTTCTGCAGCTTCTCCTGTGTGCCCCACTGCTAGTTCAACTCTAGCTAGACCTGTTACAAGGTCAAGGCCTCCGGCTCTCTGACATTCACCTCTTTCCAGGTCCCAAATACTGAATAATTAGATGACTGCTATTAAGGTCATACTACTTACTGAACAAATCAGATTTCTAGTTTAAAATGAAAATCAGTGGAGGGATGCCTGGCTGGCCTAGTCAGTAGAACATGTGACTCTTGATCATAGGTTTTGATCTCATGTTCCACATTGGGCCTAGAGCTTACTTTAAAAAATAAAAATGAAAACAGTGGAATTGTGGGTTCAGAGTATAACAGAACTCTACATTACTGGCATTGGTAGCAGGTTAGAGGGGTTGGGAGATATGGGGTCATTTTGATGAGTTGGGTTATCTAAATAACCAAGAGTAACCAATAATAGGGAAACTACTCTCAGAGGCATTGTGTGGCTTTGCTTGACCTCTCGTATACAGTTTCAGAAAGTAGAATGCCCTTATTTTGGTGTACAAGAGGCACTCAAACATTTGTTGGAAAAAAAAACAAAAAATGAATTTCCTCATCAGTCATGTAAGTAAGTATGTTATCAGTGGCAGTAAAACAGGCCTCTTAAAAACAAAATGCATAGTATATATCGTTAACCAAACAGTAAAGGTATCCCTTTAAAAAAAATTACCAGCCAGTTACCTTAGAAAATTTGACATTTATAAGGTACTACATGATCTAAAATCCATGATTTTCAATCCAGTCTGTAAGGTACCTCATGATATAATAGAAAAATAAAAGAAGAAATAGAGCTCAGTGAATGTTACATAGTGTCATTCATTTACTAGCATCTCTGATAAGAATTTTGTTTTTTACTGTATGTTTATTGAGTGTCTACTATGTCCCAGCCTTACCCTTTGCCTTGCAGGAACAGAGTGATAAATAAGACAGATAAGATCCTACATTTTAGTGTCAGAGGGGTGGGGAAGCGAGGCAGTCATCATGTACAGATAAAGAGAATAATTGTAAAGGATGGTAATTGCTGTGAAGAAATAAAGCAGGGTGGTAGGATAGTTAGAGGGATGGGAGTTTTAGGACAGGGATTAGAAAAGACATCTCTGAGAAGATGACATTTGAGCTGAGGTATGAAAATTTTAAAAAGCCAGCAATGTGAAGACTTAGGGAAAGAACATTCCAGGCAGAGGGAACAGCTAGTGCAAAGTCCCTCAGTGAAAATAAGTTTGGTGTTTTGAGAAACTGAAGGGGTATGGAAGGGGTATGGTAGGTATGGCAAGGAGGTTAAGTGATGTAAGTAGGGAAATTTGGGAGAGAGCAAATGCCCGACAAGCAGTTCTGTAGGCCACAGTAAGGAGTTAAGGTTTTATTCCAATTGCAATGGGAAGCCATTGAGCAGGGGTGTGATATCTAAAAAGATCATTCTGGCTGCTGTGCAATGGGGTGGGTAGAGGTAAAGATGGAATCTGGGGCAGTAACTAAGAGTCTTGTGGTATGATTCCACATTAAGTTAGTGACTTAGATGAAAGATGTATTAATAAAGATGGTTAGGAATAGATAGGTTGGAGGATATGCATTTTGCATTTTTAAGTGTTAATTAAGAAGTCATATATAGTTTTCTTATATCATCAGTTTTCCATTTTTGCTTCCCTGTCTTGGATCCTTTTTTTACCTCCTATCTAGAGTCTTTAACTTGTTTAATTGTTGTCTTCAAATATGTTCTCTTTCTCCTCCAGTAAAATCCATGTATTACAGCCTTATTTTCTCAAAGCACATTTCTGATCATGCTACTTGCCTAATCTAAAGCCTTCTCTGAATCTCTGTGGTCTTAGAAGAATGGACTTACCCAGACCTCCTAACACATGGTTCCCTTCTAGAGTTTTCCGGCTCTCTTTCTGTTAAATGTCTAGTTTAACTCTACTGTAGTCTGAGAGCAGACACTGCATGATTTCTCCTCTGCCATCTTGGTTTTGGCATGTTTTGTGGTCCAGAATGTGGTATATCTTGGTGAATGTTCTTTGTGAGCTTGAGAAAATGTGTATTTGGCTGTTGTTGGTTGGAAAAGTACATAGATGTCAGTATATTCAGTAGATTGATGATGTTGAATTCACCTATATCCTTTTCTGCCTGCCAGATCTGTCTGTTTCTGATGGACAGGTATTAAACTTGCCAACCATAATAGTGGATTTTAAAATTTCTCTTTGCAATTTTATTGGTTTTTGCTTCAGACAGTTTGATGCTCTTGTTAGGTGCATACATGTTAAAGATCAGTATGTCTTCTTGGAGAATTGACCCTTTTATCATTATGTAATGCCCTTTTTAAAAAATCTTTTAATTAGTGTTAGCCTGGTACATTTTCCTCCATTCACTTACTTTTAATCTAAATGTGTTTTTATATTTAAAGTGGGTTCTTTGTAAGCAACATATAGTTGTCATATTTTTGATTCACTGTGACAATCTCAGTCTTTTAGTTGGTGCATATAGACTGTTGACATTTAAAGTGATTATTTTTTTTATTATCTATCATATTTGTTACCTTGTTCTTTCTTTTATCATCTTCCACCCTTTTATAGCCATTGTAGTTTTAATTGAGCATTTTATATTCATTTCCTTTCCTTTCTCAGCATACCAATTACATTTCTTTTACTTTTTTAGTAGTTGATTTAAATTTTGCAATCTGTATTTTAGGTAATCCAAATCCACTTTCAAATAACACTATACCACTTCACTGATAGGGTACTTCATAATAACAAAATAATCCTTATTCCTTCCTCATATCCTTTGTGCCATTGCTGTTATTTCACGTATATATAAATACATATATATATACACACACACACCTATGTATGTTTGTATATATGCACACCTATAAACATACATAATTGAATACATTGTTGGTATTACTATTTTAAATAGCTGGTATCTGTTATATCAATTGACAATAAGAAAAATAAAAATTTTTATTTTTACTTATTCCTTCTTATGTTCTTTCTTTATGTAAATCTAAGTTTCTAACCTATATTATTTTCTTCTTTTCTTTTAAATAATTTCTTGTGAGGCAGATCTACTGACGACAAATTCCCTCAATTTTTGCTTGTCTGAGGAAGTCTGTTTCTCCTTTACTTTTAAAGGATAATTTCAGAGGATACAGAATTCTAGGTTGTTGTTTTTCTTCTGTTAGCAGTTTAAATATTTCACTTCACTCTTTTTGCTTGCATGGTTTCTAAGTAGAAGTTGGATATTATTCTTGTCTTTGTTCCTGTATAGGTAAGGTGTTTGGTTGTGTTTTTTCCCCTCTTTAAGGACTTTATCTTTGAATTTCTGTAGTCTGAAGATGATGATATGCCTAGGTATAACTTTTTTGGCATTTACCCTGCTTAGTGTTCTCTGAGCTTCCTGGATCTGTGGTTTGGTGTCTGACATTAATTTGGGGAATTTTTCTGTCATTATTGCTTCAAATATTTCTTCTGTTCTTTCTGTGTCCTCTCCTTCTGATATTCCCATTATGCATTATTTTACATCTTAGGTAGTTGTCCCACAGTCCTTGAATTTCCTGTTCTGCTTTTTTGTTTTTCAGTCTTCGTTCTCTTTGCTTCTCAGTTTTCAAGAATTCTGTCAATCTGTCCTTTAGCTCAGAGAGTCTTTTCTCGGTTCTGTCTCGTCTACTAATAAGCCCATCAAAAGCATTCTTCCGTTACAGTGTTTTGTTACCTCTAGCGCTTCATTTTGGTTCTTTCTTAGGATTTCCATCTTTGCTTTCTTTTCCTGTTTGTTGTTGCACGCTGTCTGCTCTATCCATTAGAGCCCTAGGCATATTAATCATAGTTGCATTTGATTTCTCATCTCATAATTCTGGCATCCCTACCTTGTCTGGTTCTGATGCTTGCTCTGTCTCTTCAAATTGTGCCTTTTGCCTTTTGTTATGTGTTATAATTTTTTTTTCCTGGTAGCTGGAACATGATGTGGTAGTTAAAAGGAACTGCTCTAAATAGGCCTTTAATAATGTGGTAATGAGGTGAGTGGGGAGTGGAGGTGTTCTTTAGTCCTCTGATTAGGTCTTAGTCTTACAGTGAACCTGGACCATGACCTTCACAAGTGCTTCTAATTCTTCCCACTGCCTTAAATGGAATACAATGGTTAAAATGGACTGGAGTTGGTTATTTCCCTTCTCCCAGGTCATTTAGGGTCAAAGAGTACCCCAGCAGATTAGGCTTTGGTGAACTAGTTTTCCCTGAGGCAGGTTTTTGTTGTGGTGGTGGTTTGTTTTTGGTTTTTGAGGGCAGGTTTTGTTAAGAACAGAGTGCTATGTTCAGAATGAATTCTGCCTGCCACAATCCCGCCCCCGCCCCCCCCCCCCCCCGCCACAGGAATCTGAGGGGATTTTTTTTTTTTTTCTGATAGTTACTGTAGAAGCCTGGTCAAGCTCTTGGAGGTGTTCAGGGGGAGCCTCCCTATTATTGCGTCCCTTGGAGTATTTGACTCTCAGAGTTGTCTACACTGAGCTTTCTAGCAATTCATTAAGTATATAGTTCAGGTTTTCCTATCCTATATTGTAGCCTGCCAGGGATTTTGCTTATGAGTTCTGCTCCAGTAAGCTGTGACTCCCTATATTTGCCTGTTTACCCTGTGTCCTCCCCTCTCTTATAGATCCAAGAAGAGTTGTTTTTTCAGTCTGCTCAGCTTTTTACTTGTTAGGAAGGAGTAGTGATGTCCAAGTCCCTTATATGCAGAACCAGAAATCTGAAGTCCCTCCACAGTTCTGTTTTAGACCAGTGCTCTGGCATTATTTTCTGAATGGGTTCTGTGCTTTCTTTTTTCCATGCTTTGCATTACTTGCTTGTTCTCTGTTGGAATGCTGCTTCTTCCCATTGCTCCCTTTTGGATCCCTGAAAATTCATTTTTAAAGGCCTGAGTTCATGACCATCTTGTTCATGAAACATTTTCCAGTCTTTACAATTGTAAATTTGTGCTTATTCTGTGCTCTAGTAGAATTTCTTGATAACTTTTTAATGATATTACTTAATTTTGTTGAGTCCTATATTCATTTAGACCTGCCAGTATATTCAATCTGCCAATGTATCCAGTACATTTATATTAATCTCCTCAGGGTGCCAGGTGCTGGGGATGCCAAGATAAATATGGCATGGACCCTTAAGAATCTCAAAATCTAATAAATAAAGCAACCAGGAAAAAAGTTACAGTGTAAGATAACTGGTGCTATAATGGAAACAGTATGTATGAGAGCTCTGGTGTTAGCCCAGGTCTCGTCTTTCAGATCTAACTGGTATGCCTTTGGATGGCATGGATCTTATTTTTGTGCCACTGTGGAGTCTGATGTTTAGTAAAGGCTCATTGTTTGTATATCTTATCACTGATTATCTGTATTGTTCAATTTTAGTAGTAACAATCTTTAACATTTTTAGTCTTCAGAGACATAAGCACACTTTGAAAAAAAAATACTGTTATTAGCCTTCAAGCCCAAGTTTAAACAAGATAATTTCATCTCATAAGCTGTATTGTTGCCATCATTATTGAATCTATTTGATCTGAATATGTCACTGTATTAAATATTATCTCCTCCTCAACTAATTTTAATATTCCTTTATTCTACTAGCCCTTTTTTGCCTCAAAGGATTTTGTATTCATTTCAATTAATTGTTCCTATGTCAACCTAATGAGGTTGTTACTGTTCTCATTTTTATTACTGAAAAAACTGATAATCAAAAGGTAAATCAAGGAACTTCCAATTTATAGCATTTCTAATTCAGAACTTGAATCGTCCATTCTGAACCAATTTTGCTGTGCTTCAAAGGCTGTAACATTATATGAAATACATACAGTATTATTGAAAATGATGGGAAATACGGAGTTCAGAATAAAATATCATTTCCATATTAGATGCCGGAGAAGTCTGTTATTTGGTCTATCAAGGTCTATTCTAAAAGTGTATTTGTAGTGTATATATCATTTGCAAATTAACATATTATAAGCTATTGCCAAACAGTATCACTTTTTCTTCAGATGCATTCTTTCTCTCTCGACTGAAATGATTACAATTCTTTAACTATTATTGCTGTAACTTTGACTGTATTTAAAGTTTATCTGATTGCCTTAGTGGATACGGTAGTCATCATCTTCAATTCTTGGTCTTTTTATGTTTCTGGTTATTCTTGGTCTTTTTATGTTTCTGGTTATTATAGGGTTATTATAGTAGCACTTCAGGTAGCTCCATTCATCAGTTAATTACCTTCTTTCTTACTTCACTCTCCATGGTATGGTTAGAGCTTTAAGAATTCAACTCTCTCATATTAATGCTTCCTTTTGGTTATAGTTTATATATGGATCAAGCTTTAGATACAATCTATATAAGAAAACTTTGTCATCTCAGTTTTTTATCTTGTAATTTAATATTTTGTGGATTCAGTAATAATTGCTAAAATTCTCTTTTTAAAACTACATATATGTACTGTCCCAGCACATATAGCTGTATAAATTTAAATTAAGTAAAATTAAAAATTAAGTCTTTATTTATGGTAGTCATATTTCAAGTGCTATTGGATGGAACAACACAGATATAGAACATTTCTATCATAAAAAGTTTTACTGGGTAGTGTTATGTAGATGATTTATTGTCATATATTTATGTATGATATGACTATCTGCATTTTATTTTATATTCATAGGGAATTTTCAGATATGGTCTGTGCTAGATACTTAACTTTTATTTCCTTCCTCTGCCCTTAAGAGTACCTCCATGACTTTTTACAGTATACAAGTCTCATCTGAGTTTTTAGTCAAATTTAATTATACCTTTCAGTGTAGGAGGCAACTTGGAATTAGACTACTTTGCAAATTTTTCCTATATTAATGATACACAAAAGTAATTTTACAAAGTGAACTTACTGATTTTTAAAATTTTTCTTAAGTCCATCTTCTCCAAAGTCCCCATTTTGAGAGAGATACTGCCAGTCCTCTGGTCCAACACTGTTTGTCACACTGTGCAAAGTTCAGATGTCCTAAATGTTGGTCTTTCTTATACAGTTTCCTGCAAGCCCATTTTTTACTTAAATAAAAAACAAATTCCTTAGGGAAGGAAAATTTTGCAAGCAGTTTCAGAGCAGAATTGATTTTGGTTTGTGTTAATGCAGACAATCTGCCCAGTGTTAAAATGTTAAAGAGAAAAAAAAAACACACAAGCTGCCATATTCGTGTGATCACACCAAAATAGCAGCTTGTATTTATATTTTCAGTCTCCTCGAGGTGGACTGCAGGCACACATGAATGAGTGGATGTAGTTGGTGTTGTGTTGTGATTTTATTTAATGCAGGCAAAGTACATGCTTGTGCATGCACGACCAGCCCTCACATATGCACTTGTTCACAGCCGGGAAAGCGAAAACGACAACACAAGCCGCTCTCTAAGAGTTGTCGGCAACCTGTGTGTGTGTTTCTTAAATATTAAAGAAGGGAAAAACAGATTTTCAGGAATACAAGAAACAATTCTTCTTGTCAAATGGCCTGTAGTCCTGCCTCATTTGACAACATTTAAGGTAAAAACAAAATATTTTATTATTATAGTCATATATATATATATGTATACGTATATATATGTATATATATGTTTTCCTGTGCTGCTCCTGTTTTTAACATGTATTTTTTCCCATTTCTGTTCCATTTAGGCATGCATATTCTTACACATTTACTCTAATTTATGGGATTTTTTTTTTAAATTTGAAGAAGGCTCTTTAGCATTTGAGTGAAAACATAGGTGTATTTTCTGCAGAACATACAGTTGTAGGATCCTCCTAATCTTTGGAATTTGGAAGCAGTGGTTACATGTAATAAGTAGTGGCAGCACAGATATATCACCGTGAGCTGCTGACCAAAAGAGGTTTTGCTTTTGAGATCCTTCTTGTTTTAAATTAAGCCAGCTTTTTCAGCACTACTCATAATTGTGGGTTCACATGTTCATTATAAGAAGGTTCACAGGTAAAGTCTGGTGAGTGGTCAAGTAATAGCTCATCCTAAAATATTCCTACTAGGTATAACCTGTTTAGTAGTAGAACATAATCTTTTCAGAACTTAAATGTAGATTTGGAATTGAAGCTACCTTAGTACTTCAAGGGTAAATGCTTTGAATTACTTTAAAATGTTTTAATTGTTGAAAAGCTACAAAATAGAATCTGTATTTTCAGCTGTGACAGAGTCTTGTACTTAAAGTGCACACATCTATCTACTTACATGTTTTTGCCCTAATTTTTCATCTTTATGATGTGAGTAGAACTTTTTTTTAAGTTTTTGTGTTTTTGAGGTGGGGAGGCAGTGGGATAGAAGAGGGCTTGCTGTGTAACTTAGGACATTGGAGAATTAGAATCTTTAATGAACATAATCTATTTAGAGGGTGACCCATCTCGTCTCCTGAAACTCCAGCCCTACCTGCCCTTTCCTCACTGTGCATTCTTTGCTGTTTCCTGTCATCATAACTCTTCTGCTTCATCATCTCACTTGTAAGGTGAGTTCAAATGCCCACCTGCCATGTTAGCCTCTTGGAGATTTTCTGCTATCCTCTTGGGCTGGATTCTGCCTATTGTCATCACAACAGATTTCTACCTTTTCTTAAAAAAAAAAAAAAATCAATGTTCTCCTTCAGTTTGTGGCCTCTAAAAGCTCCTCTAAAAGCTATACATTGCTCTTGTCTTTATAATTGTGGAAACGATGACAGCAGAACTCTGCCCTAGCCTTTCTTCTGCTTCATCTTCCCACCTGCAGTCCCTGAGTCCATAGATTTCATTTTTATTTTTCTTTGGTTTATTTGTAGCTTTGTGGATTTATTCACTCATTCAACAAATACTACTTGAGAAATTATTACGTACTAGCTACTGTACTAGAAGTTGAAGGTCCTAATAAAGAAAATAGTGCCTGTTTTAATTCTTTCATAGATCACATACATTTTATTGTAATTACTTCCCTTTAAAAAAATCTGTAAAATATCTCTTTTCTCTCCTAGATATTCTTAGGCTTTGTATCTGGCACCCATAATGGCATTTGTGTTGTTGATAGTCATCTAATTAAATCTTTTTATTTTGCAAACCTGGAAAGTTGAAACTAGCAAAGAATAGGACTTAAGAAAATATAATTTGTTAATGGCCAAAATGGAAATAAAACCTGGGACTCCTAGTCTTTCCACAACTCTGTAATATTTTATGTTAATTTGTTTGCCTTAGATTTAACACTTTTTCAATGCAAGAGATATTAAGTGAATACCTTTTGTATGCAGAGCACTCTGTGGAGCAAACAGGAGATGGAAACATTGGTGAGTTACTATAAATCTTACTCAGAAAGAGAATAAATAAATATGGTTTGTGCCCTCTAGGCTGATACACTCTAATGCAGAGTTTCTCAACCTTGGGAGCGTTGACATTTTGGACCAATTCTTTGTTGTGAGAGGCTGTCATGTGCAGTGTAGGATGTACAGCACCATCCCTGACTTCTAACAGCTAAAGGGTCTGTGAGGCATCTTTACAGGGCATCAGGGCATCTTGTCTGACAGAAGGGTTCTCTGAGGTACTGTTTTAGAGTTTTCTGAGATCTTAACAAAAGATTTTATACTCACTCCCTTGGTTTCATCTATAGATTTTACTTACTTATTTATACTATGTTTTAGATTTGATGTTTGCCCAGAAGCAGTGTCATAATGCTAGGATCATTTGCTGAATAGAGCAGGCCGAGAAAGAGAAGTTTTATTTTCAAAGTTCTAGAACCTCTTCCTTTGGCTTCTCCCCTCTTTCATTCTACTATAAGTAACAAGTATAACTTAGGCAGCACCTTCAATACTCTGCCTGAATAGGTTCTTAGCTAGGTCACTCTAGCTTATGTGGTACATTTTTAATTTTCTGTGTAACTATAAGCAGCCATGTTTCTGGCACATAATAAGGAAACTTCTTCATCCATTTTTCCTATAACGTTTTTCTTATTTTCATTTAAACCCTCACTGGCAGCATGCTCATGGATTATCTTTTGCCAGCAGCCTTTTTTTTTTTATTCTTTAATCCTTCACTGATACTATATGCAAGGCCCTTCCAGCTCCTGTCCAGTTCCTTAGACATTCCTACCATGTATTTTATGGTTTTTTCAATAACACCCCAGATTCAGGTATCAAAACCTGTATTAGTTATCTGTTGCTGTATAATAAGTTGACCAAAACCTAGTGACTTGGAACAATAATCGTTTATTTCATAGTTGCCACATATCAGCAGTTGGAGAGAAGCTTAGCCAGAAGGTTCTGGCTTAGGAGTCTCATGAGATTACAGTCAGATATCAACTGGAACTGCAGTCATCTGGAGGCTTCACTAGGGCTGGAGGATCCATATTGGTTCCTTTCCATGTGTATCTCTCTGTGGGACTATTTAAGTGTCTTTCTCCAGAGGAAACTACTCCCAGAGCAAGCAATCGAAGAGGAGAGATGTTCTAAAGAATTTGCACATGTATTTTTAAAACCACCATAGTCCATAGGTAGCTTCCCAAGCCTCCCGGGTGACCTTTTCTCTTCTGTCCAGCTGGAAAAGGAAATGTGTATGGGGCTCGATTGAAGTGGAGGTGGGGGTTGAATTTTGTGGTCCTACATCACTTCTACTCTCATTTCGTTGGCTAGCACCTCAGTCACATGTCTACAGCTCTCTGAGAAAGAAGCTGGGAAATTAAGTCCAGCTTGGACTTGGAAAGATGAGAAAGCAGATTTGGTTGAATAGGAAGAGAATGGTGAAATCATCAACCAAAACAGGGAGCATAAGAAGAAGAAGTATGCCTGCTTTCATTCTGTATGAAATTGCTTCCTTTGATGGTTTTTGCTTGATTTTCCACTTTTTCTTTAAAAAAAAAAAAAAAAAAAACAATAAACCAAAAGAAGGTATTACCATTATTTTGGTGTTTAATAGTATTCTGGGGAGTTTCCATCAGCTCATTTTAAATTTTGGATGAATGGTTGTTTTGAAATTTTGTTTTTAAAGTATGAGCATAGCATCAGTTATTGTTCCTTCAAGTCCTTCTGTGCTTCTCTGTCCTACTGCATGATTATAAACCTTCACCAAGGGCTTTATTTTTCCCCCTGGGGCATCTTATTGAATACTTGCATCTTCAGTAATTCATCTGGGCCCAATGCTTTGTCTGTTTTAATACTTCTAATTACCTAATTATGTACTATAATGCAGTGACAAAGCCCTTTATCATTTTACTCTTTTCTTAACCCTTTTTTTGCTTAGGATTTTTTTGTTTTTGTTTTGTTGTTTGTTTGTTTTTTGGGGGGGTCTTTTTGTTGTCTGAGGAATTCTTCATTATAGATGGCCCACAAATTTGCCTGGCTTCTCTTTATCGTCTGTATTATGACAGACTGTTGCCCTATTGAATATCTTTCCATTTGACTTATTACATCAGGCACCTGGGTTCCTGGCTTTTGGGGCTCTAAAGTTGTTGTGTGGTTGTTCTCTATCCTTTACTTCCTGATTCATTCCCATATACTGCAGTTACAGGAGAAGATATCCAAAAGGCATGTAGAATAGTCTAGTTCTTGTAAACCACTTTTGTGACAGAATTAGTGGCCATTTTGTCACTCCTAGATCTTAATCTTAGATGTCCACAATAGGTATCCATGAAAGAATGTAATGGAAGTCAATAAGAGTTTTCAAAATTATGCTCACTTTACTTCAGGATAAGTTTCATTATATATGTGTTTTAGATAAGGAAGATAAAATGATAGAATTATAGTGTTACTATTTACAACCTGTAATGAATTAATAGATCTCGGCAATGATCATCAATTGCTAGCATCATAAAAAGAAATAGGCAGATATATGCATCCTGATGGTAGTACACAATACTGACTATAACAGTTATCTATAGCTGTATCATAAACCACTCCAAACGTTAAAACAACATTTTTTTTGCTGATGAAGGTACAGTTTGGGCGAGGCTGAGCCAACCAATTTGTCTTTGTCCCACATGGAACAAAGGTCAAGCCTGGCTGAAGGTTAGGGGCTGGAATCATGTGAAGGCTTGTTCACTCCCATGTCTGGCAGTTGAAGTTGGCTCTCAGTGAAGACTTTCTCTGCAGCTGTGACTAGAATACCTCTGTAGGGCCCTCCCATGTAGCTGCTTCACTTCTAGCAGCATTGTGTCTGAGTTCCAAGGATGTGTCCAGATGGAGAACCAGACAGGAGTTGGGTCACAATATCATTTTGTGAGAAACTAGTTACCAAGGCCAGCATGAATGCAAATGGAGAGGAGTTAGACTCCTCCACCTTTTCACAGGAGAAATGTCAAAGAATTTGTAAAAATGTGCTAAAAGCCCCATACCACCCATGATGAATTTTGTTGAAAATTGAATTTGAATTTGATGAAATGTCTAGACCGACCAACCAGTTTATAAAGGGAATGTGTTAAATAATAAAACAGAGAAACAATAAGAAAAATTCAGAATGTGGCAAGTTTCGACACAATAAATAACCTGGCTTCCTTAACAAATACCTTGCAGAAAGAGACAGGGAGGAGGAGAGAGAGGGGAAGAATAAATCTATAAAGTAAAAGAGTCTTAAGAAATATATCAATAAAAAAAAAAAAAAGAAATATATCAATAAATTGTAGTATATGGACATTTCTGGGATCTTGAACAAACTGCAAAAATTAGGGAAATTTGCACATTGCCTAGATATTTGATTTAATTAATGGATTATTTTATTAGTAGTAATGTTAGAATGGTACATAGTTATTTTTTAGAGTCCTTTTGTAGATGCATAATATTTATAGATGTGACATCTCTGATTTGTTTAAAAATGCAGAATTGAGGGAGGAATGTATATGAAACAACTGATAGGCGATGAAATTGGATGATGGCTATATTGAGTCTACTGTTGGTCTATTCTTTAGAAATGTTTGAATTTTCCATGATGAAAGACTTTTTTTTTTTTAGTCTTATAATAAAAACTATAATGCCTACGAATTTTGGGTAATTTCAAGATGCAGAACAAAACTCACAAACCAAAGTTTTTATATCTCTTGGTATTAATTTGTGGGATGTAAAATTTGTCTGACTATAAGTTCCTTCACACATCTTGAGAGAGAAACTGCTGTATTTTAAATATTGATCAATTAAGTTAGAACTGAAATACTACTTTTTTTTTTTTTTTTTCCATCAAGAAAAATCTAGAGTCCCTTGGAGAGCCCTCATTTTTCAGGCTCCTCGCTTGGGGCACCCCTGTTCCCCATGACAGGACATCTGGCTTCTGACACTGCACTGTGAGGGCCAGAGCCCTGTTGGGTTGACCTTTGGACCTTGCTGAGCTTCCAGGCCCCTCCTGGCAGGTCAGGAATTGGGCTGGGCCAGGTGCTGAGGTGTGGGAGAATTCCATGTGCCCGCCATTCCACCCCGCTGAATGAGTTCTGAGTTCTGAGGGGATGGCAAACTGTGGACCTCAGGTTGGAGTGGGGCTAATGCCCCAGGGCAGCCTGAAGACCTCTCAGCAGAGGGTGAGTGAGGGGCTGGAGTGGAGAGCAACTCCGAGGGCACCTCCCCCCAGCCCTGCGCTGCCCTGTTTGGGACCATGAAGCCGAAAAAGGAGAAGCTGGAGCAAAACCTCTGAGGAATCCCAGGACATCGAAGCTCTGCAGAAAGACCTGAAACAATTTAACACACTTCTGGAGCAGAAGAGGATCACCCTGGTACATACTCAGGCAGATGTGGGGCTCACCCTGGGGACTCTCTTTGGGAAGGTGTTAAGCTAAATGACCATCTGTCATTTTGAGGCTCTGCAGCTCAGTTTCAGTAATGTGTTAACTGCAGCCCCTGTTGCCCAACTGGGTAGAGGAAGCTGGCAACAGTGAAAATCTTCAGGAAATATGCAAAGCAGAGACCCTTGTGCAGACCTGAAAGAGAAGGCCAACAAGTCTGGAGAAACCAGACAACCTGGAGAGCATGTGCCTATGGTGCCGGAAACCCGCCCTACAGCCAATTAGCCACATTGCCCAGCAATTCAGGCTTGAGAAGGATGTGATCCGAGTGTGGTTCTGCACTGGTTGCCAGAAGGACAAATGATCAAGCAGTGACTATTTGCAAGGAGAGGATTTTGGGTCTCCTTTCTCAGGAGCACCAGTGTGCTTTCCTCTGGCACCAGGACCCTTTTTGGAACCCCAAGCTATAGGAGCCATCACTTCACTACACTACTCCTTACTCACTACTTCCTGACAGTGAAGCCTTTCCTTCTGTGTCTGTCACCACTCTGGGCTCTCCTGTGCTGAGAGGAAGGGGGAATGCTAGGGAAAGAGCCTGGGGTTTGTACCAGGACTTTGGGATTAAGTTCTTCATTCACTGAGAACAGATTTGGGAACATAGAGGGTGTGGGGCAGGGAGTTTGGGGGTAACGGGTTAGAGGGAGGAAGGTAAAGTTCAAGGGTGCTCTTGTTTTTAATACCCATACCATTCATCACTTTGTTCTTAAATAAAGAAGCTTAGGATACAGGTAAAAAAAAGAAAAAAGAAAAAGAAAAATCTTAGAGTGTATTGTCTAAATTTCATCATGGAATACTTTTATGTTACTTTTTCTTTGGTTTTTACGTAAGAGTTTCACTCTAACTTATTTAGTGCCATTTTCATTTTCTGTCCAATGGCAGAAATTACTTCTCTTGGACTTCCATTTTCTGATAATAACAAAATTTATCTTTAAACCCTATTAATGTGAATTTTTTCCCTTTATTTGCCTATCAGATATTTGGTTTGAATTAATCATAAATTTAAGTTTCAACTCAAGTATTTTTTTAATATGCCTCATCTTTACTGAAATTATTACTTTTTTTTTTTAATGACACTGTAGAATCAGTATTGACCTTCAAAATCTTAACAATTGTTGAAGTCAGCTTGGGTCCATATTCTGTGATTTTTATTGTTTTAAAAGTAAATTTGCCTTTCCAATGACATTTGTGTTAGAATGTTCAAATTACTTTACCTATCTTGAATCAACACCAGATGGCATGAAGTTTAAAAAAAAAAGGCATAGATGTGTAATGGATGACTGGGAAGCTATTTTTAAACTTAAAACATATCATCAGAAACTGATTATTACTGAAATGCCTGGATGGTTCAGTTGGTTGGGCGTCTAACTCTTGATTTCAGCTCGGGTTGTGATCTTGGGGTCATGGGATCGGGCCCCTCGTCAGGTCCTGCATGAGGCTCTGCACTTGGCATGGAATCTGCTTGTCCCTCTTCTTCTGCTCCCCTCCCCCTTCCACCTCACTCTCTTTCTCAAATAGAAAAATAAATAAGATCATTTTTTAAAAAAGAAACCAAACTGATCATTACTCTTCCTGGAAAAACTACTCACTGTACTTTTCTCCCTTATTTCTGATTCCTATAGATGTTATATCTTCTGGTTTGAAGCCTAACAATAAGACAGTTAAGTATTTGTTGTGGGAAATATATTATTCGGATGTACTCATCAACCTTATGACCTTCTTGGTACCTCTAAGCTCATGGAATTTTACCTAAATATGTACATCTGACTCATTTATAATTGATGAGTGAAGTGGTTGGAAAGTACTATTGCCTAACCACCCAGATATGTGGGGGCAGGTAGCAGGTATTCATCTGCTTCAGAATCCTTACCCATGACTTTCTGAGTTAGACTGGATAATCTACAAAGACTTCAGCTTTAAACTTCTCTGAATGTAAATTATTTTTCCAACTTTTTTTTTTTTTTTTTTTTTTTTTTTTAAGATTTTACTTATTCCTGAGAGACTCAGAGGGAGGCAGAGACATAGGCAGAGGGAGAAGCAGGGAGCCTGATGTGGGACTTGATCCAGGAACTCTGGGATCACAACCTCAGCCAAAGGCAGATGCTTAATCACTGAGCCACCCAGGCATCCCTCCTTTTCCAGCTTCTTAAGTAGCATAAACTTTTATATCTTTTAAAAAACTTTTTTGTATCTACCTTACTTATATAAGTGTAATTTTGATGCTATAAAAACATCAGAATGTATTGAACAAGTCATACTTTTATAAAAAAGAACGGATAATGAAATGTCATAAATGGCACTTTAGGGTTGTAGAGTTGTAGATAGTGTGCTGTTGTGTAGATATGCTGCGTCTGCCTAATACACATTTTTAGTTGATTGGGTATTTGCTAAAAGTGGGTAATTTAAATTATCTACCTGCAATTTAATTCTTGTAGCTCTCTTGTTTTTAATCTTGCAAGTGGTTAGTATGCATTTAAATGAAACTATGAATTGGTATGTAATATAATTTACATTTTTAGTAGTTAGGTATTAAACTCTTACTATATAGTTCATGGGTATTTGTTACAAAGTGGATGTTGCAGTTTTTAGTACTTTCTTGCATAATCAGTTCAGATTGCATCAGCTACACAGAATTTGGTTGTGCCAGTGTACATGGAAAATTTCTGAAGAATAGTTAAGGGAGAAAATGTGCAAAATCATTAAGCTATGTTATCTAAATTATGGGGCAGGAAGCCTACTTAAAGACATGGCTAGGATGGCAACTAGACTTACTGTGGTAATCATTTCACAGTGTATACAAATATCATATCATTATGTTTTATACCTGAAACTAATATGTTGTATGTCAATTATACCTCAAAAAAAAAAAAAAAAAAAAAGACAGGGCTAGATTTAAGTCATCTAATGAAGAAGAAGGGGAAACAGTTTCACTTCTCAGAAGGATTAATGTTTTTACCTTAGTGACTTAAGTTTTCCCAAGAAATTTCTCTTTAGCAATTTATTTTAACTACTTACCTGTCTTTTATCTTTACTTTGGGGTATTTGACTTTCTAAGGACTTTATCAACTTTCTTTTGTCCCAAAGAAGTCATTCAAAAAGTGGTTGTGTTTTTTTCCTACTTCAGTACATTTGACAACTTCCTGGAACACCTTTGGCTTCTATGATATAATATTCTTGCTCCGAATATGCTTTCTGGTTAATTTTTCTCTCTTTAGGAGCTGTAGTCATTTAAGCCTCGTCACACTCCCTTGCCTGAGTAGATACTGTCTGGAGAGGTCATCAAATTAAGATTCATGCAGAGATGTGAAGTCATCTTGCTCAGATCCATGGGTTGTTTATTATGTATCCAAAAAAGAGGTCTCCTTTCTGCTAGAGACAAGACCAGATGTACGTGTTTGGGGACAATTGGACATCAAAGGGAATTTCAAGCAAAAGTCACAAGAACAGATGAAGATAAAACAGGCTTTAATTTGTCATAAAAAATAGGACCAGAAATGAGATGCTTCAGAAACCATTAACATAGTTAACCCAGAAACCCAGCCTGGACTGGAAAGAAAGTTACAACTCTCACGGGGAGCCAGAAAAGGATCAGAATGAAGCATTAAAACAGCTGAAGTCTCCAGGAAAAGGCAGTTAGCCATTATAATATGAAGTAAAACAGCCATTTTTGCTCTTTAAAAGACTCATTAAGGAGTATTTTTCTGTTTTGATAATGCCCTGTCCTTCCATGCTTTAGGTACTCTTTCTCTTCAGCCTCTCTCATATCCACTTATTTTCTAGTTCCAAAGCCACCCAATGCACTTCTTTATCACCTAAAGTACCAAAACTCAAAGACTAATAATGACCTCTATTCTAGCACATTTACTGCTTCCCAGGCACTGTTCTTGGTGCTTTAATATGATCTCATCTTGATCACAAGATCAGTATTATTATCCCCACTTAATAGGTGGGGCAGTAAAGCAATCACTTACTCAAGATTATATAGCTAGTAATTATGCAACATGAATTTGAATGCAGGCTTTTTCTTCTCAGGTTTGTGATTTTTTCCACTTCAGTTCTTTATAATGCCCTCTTGTTCCTTCCTGTAATCTCTCCTCTTTTCAAAGCTTATTCCACTTAGAGTTACTCAAATATTATTTTCTTTGTTACTTACCTATTCAAAAATGTAGAGTCACTTGGTTGATTTTTCTTCATTTGTGAATTCAGTAATTCAGAGCTGCCCACCTTTTCTTCCATCTCATCGTCCTGCTCTCAACTGGCAGTACTTCATGAAAGTACTTTTCTTTCTCATTACTGATTACATTTCTTTCTCATTACTGTGCTGTACACTTAGAATACTCATTGCCTTCTGTGCCTTCATCTTTCCTTCTGATTTGGTTATCTTTACCACTGATAGGCCATCCTCCTCCTCGCCAAAAAATTCCTGTTCAAATCTTTTGTGATTGAAGCTATTTGTCACCTTCTAGATGACATTCCTTCATCTCTTATGTATTTATTGTGTATCAGATTGCTGTGTATTTGTTCTTTGGATTATTGTAATTGTATATCCTTTCATTAGAAACAACTATGTAAGCTCCTTTCAAGTGGATACTGTGCCATTTTTCTATTTCACATTACCTCAAAGCACCTGGTAGGATTTTCTAACCAGAGAGCATTTAAGCGATATTCACTTGTTCATTTAAAGTCTACATTTTAATCAGACAAAACTAACAGTGTGGTCATATGTAATAATTTAAATCTTGATACTTGCATAAGAAAAAAGATAATGATTTCTTCAAAAAGCTGGTGCATCCAAAATTACCTTTTAGTCCTAAAAACCAAATAGGCTAATAATCCTGCCCTCTAAATATATAGGCTATGATTCATTTTGCTTAAGAACTGCTGTATCTACCTTATGAAGACTTAAAGCATATGGAGACATTTGAAAGGTATTATTTCTCTCTGTGATAGAATAATTTCCCTTTTCTCACTCTTTTTCCTTAACTTAGCCCACCAATGGCATAAGTTAGTTGAATGGCAAATGTACTAATACCTAAAGTAGCCCTTGACACTTTTTAAACATGAGAGTTTGAGGATGATTCTTGGAATTGTGCTAGTCAGTTTTAATCCTGTGTTTTCTTTCTTCAGGTTTCCTGAAATGCAGTTTTTCCAACAAGAAAATGTGAGAAAAATTCTTACAGATGTTCTTTTCTGTTATGCTAGAGAAAACGAGCAGTTGCTTTATAAACAGGTAATGAAAATATCGTACAGGTGGCATCCATTGACTCAAAATTTTCTATACAGCTTGACAAATGATAGAGCAATAATGTAGCCTTTATTGTATCCAGAGTTGTATCATAATAGTAAAGCAATCAAAGAGCTGCTTGTCAGCTGCATGGTGAGAAAAGTAAGCTCATTGAAGCACATATGCTTCTTCCTTATTATAAGACATTCCACCAAATTGTCTTCTATAAGGTGTTCAATCTTTTCTTTCAACTTTTGAGAGTTTGTTTATAAACAGCATCTTTGAAGCCAATCTAGTAATAAAACTTTTCAGAGTTGTATGTATAAATATTGTTTCTAAATACAGCATTTATAAATATGTGACATGCCATGTAAAAAAAATAATCAGGTGTCCTCTACTCTTTAAGATCTGCTGATAATAAAACTTCAGAAAGTTCTCTAAATTTTTTGAAATTTATGATATTCTTTGTTATCCAAATATTCATCCCATTACTAAAGGAAAGATTAAGATTGTTGGATTTTTGCTCTCATTGAAATGTAAATTATTTATTTAATATATAAAGAAGTATCTAGGTTTCAATTTAAGATTATGGTATTCCAATAAAAATAGGAAAGTTGGATTTTTTATGTATTTCTCAAAATATATAGTAAGTGGGAATTCAAACCAAATTAATAAATTCTCTAATAATCAAAAGTTACAATGTATGTCCAACTGATAACCACTTAACTTCAGTGAGAAGGGAATGTGACTCTTGATTTTGGGATTGGGAGTTCGAGCCACATTGGATATACATATTATTTAAATAAATAAACTTTTTTTTTTTTTAAGATTTTATTTATTCATGAGAGAGAGAGAGAGAGAGAGGCAGAGACACAGGCAGAGGGAGAAGCAGGCTCCATGCAGGGAGCCCGACGTGGGACTCGATCCCAGGTCTCCAGGATCACACCCTGGGCTGAAGGCAGCACTAAACCGCTGAGCCACCCAGTCTGCCCTAAATAAATAAACTTAAAAAAATAATACATACATTGCTCTAACCATACAAGTGTTTTCTGTTATATTACACTGAAGTTAAGGGGTAGTCAGTTGGATATACATTAAAAACTTTAAAATGTCTTTTTTAAAAATATTTTATTTATTTATTCATGAGAGACAGAGAGAGAGAGAGGCAGAGACATAGGCAGAGGGAGAAGCAGGCTCCATGCAGAAAGCCCAACGTGGGACTCAATCCCGGGTTTCCAGGATCACGCCCTGGGCAGAAGGCAGTGCTAAACCACTGAGCCAGCCAGGCTGCCCAGAATGTCTTGAAATAAATATAACAATGTAGGTGCAACAGCTATGTGAAGAAAACTATAAATGTTATTGAAGGATATAAAGCAAGAGTTGAAGAAATAGGAAATGATAGCATGTTTTAGATGGGAAGGCACTAAATAAAAATATTACTTCTTCCTAAATTAATATATAAATGTATTATCATTCCAGTGATAATCTGAGAGTAAAACTGGACAGTCTTTTTAAATTTAGTGCCAAAATGCTTTACAGTAATTTTAATGGAGATAATATAGCTTAGTGGTTAAGAGCATGGCTCTAGGCCTACATCTGTTATTTGAATCTTAGCTCAAGCATTCACTAACTATCTAATCCTAGGCAATTTACTTACTTAAATTTTCTAAATCTTAGTTTTATTGGTAGTAGAATGAGAGAAGTAATAGTATTGACTTTGTAGAGTTAAAAACACATAGTGATCACTAAGTGTTCTTGTTGGTATTTATGATGGTTATTACTATTATTATCATTATTAAATATGTTGGAGTTGCTACAGAATGAAAGGGAGAATGGCAAAGAGAGATAAGAACTTCTGTAAGCTGTGATCAAGTTAATATGACAGTAGTATGGGAATCAACATAGATCAATGGAACAAACTAAGAACAGGTTCATTTATATATGAATTCTTTTTTTTTTTTTTTTTTAATTTTTATTTATTTATGAGAGAGAGAGAGAGAGAGAGGCGCAGAGACACAGGCAGAGGGAGAAGCAGGCTCCATGCACCGGGAGCCCGACGTGGGATTCGATCCCGGGTCTCCAGGATTGCGCCCTGGGCCAAAGGCAGGCGCCAAACCGCTGCGCCACCCAGGGATCCCTATATATGAATTCTTAATGTGATAGGATATTTTCATTCAATGGGAAAGGGACATTGACTTGCCATGTTTGACTTTCCCTCTAGAAAAAAAGATTAAATTATACTTTTATTGGAGAACAAATTCCAAGTGGCATAAAGATATAAATGTGAAAACTAAAATTTTTAAATGAAATACTGAAAAAAAAAGTAGAAGTATTGTTTATAATCGCAGGTTTGGAAATGCCTTTCCAAGCAAGATAGGCTATCCAGAAGTCAGACACAAAGTTCAAAGACCAAAAAAACCAACCAAACAAAAAATTTTTTTAAAAAGTTCAAAGACCAAAAACAAACAAACCAAAAAGGAGACTGGGAGAAAATAAATATCAGTGTAGGATTTTTTGGAAGCAAATAACAGAAAATCCCATTCAAAATGACTTAAACTCGTAGGATGTTATTAACACACTTTGCAAAAAGTCTTGGGGCAAAATGGTTCTGCAGCATTAGTTAGTTCAGTAGTTCAGACTCCTCATCAGTGATCCAAGTTTGTTTCTGTTCTTTTGTTCTCTCCTCATTGTGTTGCCTTCTATCACCAAGCTATCTCTTCATTGTGCCCTTTCTTCTTTCCAATATTTGAAAATACCTCACAGTAAAAGATTTGATGATACCAAACCAAGTCAGAATAAAATCATCCCAAGTTATATGTTTGTTTCCCATTTTTCTTTAGAGAAAGAAAAAGTCGATTAAGGAAGTGTTATAATAATGGAACAAGTTCCACAGACAAGGAACAAAAACATAATAACTGCACTCAAGCATTTGTGATGTATGTGGGCCACTGCATTTGTAAGGAAGACTAAACAAGATTATGGAAGGTCAGATTCTTGATAATTTAGACAAAGTCAATCAATTACTGAATAAGAAAGTATCATTAACTTACTCTTGGGAGTCCCTTAATAAGACTTAATTACTCCCTGTACAGGTTTAAAATCCTATAGATTCTTTACATAGAAATAATACCTTGCCAAAGAAGGACTGAATATTTAGTCAGATCAAATTTAAGAAAAAAAACCTTGAGTTTCATCACAAGCTGTTAAAGCTATTATTTTGTACTAGGTGACACCCCGTTTAACATCGACCATATTGTTAATAGTTATGGGATTTTATTGAATTAATGAGACTGTTATCATGTAGTAGAATGTCTTGCTGAGTTAATTGAAACTGCAGAGATTATATAAATGGTATTAATGAACTTTGACTGCCTGATGCCTCAGCTTTAATAAAGACTGCTTGGTGGGCTAAATGAACACAGGCAGATAAAAGAACAGGTTCAATTTTGTGAGCCTACAGGCTGTTGATGAAGAAAACTTCGTTACCTTTATTTTCTACTGGCATGAGTTTGGAGTGCAGTGACTACTAACGATCCAGCAGGGATAAAGGCTTTAAGCAAACAGAAATGCTGATGTATAAATGGAAGCAAAATATACATTTTGGGAACCAATAAGTATACTGACCATATATTCTGTTTTATTTTGCTTTGTCCAGTTTACAGCATATTGAATTTATGATCATTCTTTCTAAATAGTTCTCTTTCCCTTTAAAGATGTTTGTACCCTTGCCACTTGTAATTATTAATCAGGTTTTACTAGTCTAGAATTAAGAGTAAAACTAACAATCTCTTCCAAACCTGTTTGAGAAAATATCTCTAGTTTGGTTGGAAGTCAACAATGAATTTGTAAAAGATTGTCTTAATGATATTCAAGGAGCTCTCAATTTCCATTATACTTATTTATTGATTTTAAATATAATTTAGTGTTATTCTTTTTCATTTTTCATATTGTTCCAATACATTGCTATATGGAAAGGTAGATAGTAATCAGTCACCATGCAGTGAGTACATTCTATGTGCTGAGCCTGTAGTAGGAGCTGGATTTTTGTATCTACACGTAGACCTCACTTTTCACAGTTTATATAACCACTTCTGTGCTCATTTTATTATTGTGTATCTGGCTCTCTAGATTGCAAGCTCCATAATGGTTAGGAACTTCCTCACTTCATTCACTTTTGTGTTCGCAGCATTATCGTAGGTAGTTAATAATTTTTGACATATGAGTTTGTAAAATGAATGATGCATAAGCAAATGGAGATTCTGGACAGAATAGTATCACAGAAACTAGAGGGAAGAGAAAAATTAAAGAAGGTGAGGAGATGCATTTAGGTAAGAACTCAGTCTTATTAAACCAGCCATTGGTTAGAAAATACACTGAAGGGAAAAAGATCTAATCAGAAGATTACCGCCACAATCAGCAACAACAAAAACCTAGTACAAAACTTTCTTAGGTTGGAAAATCGGTTGCTCTTTAAAACATCTATTTTCTTCAAGTTAATTTTAATGCAGTGCCGATAAATGCAGTATTTTGTTTAAATGACAGTGAAGTCTACCTTCTAATTAAATTAGAATAGGCAAGATAATTTTGAGAAAAAGAATAGAAAATATGGCAGAATAGAATATTTTACAGCTCAAGTCATTAAAGTTGTAAAGTTCTTGTTAAGAATGTACAAACCAATGGAATACCAGAAAAAGCAGAGAAAAAACAAGCACTAACTATTTAGTGTGTGGTAAAGACAACATTTCAAAACTCTTGGGAGAATATGGGCTATTCAGTAATTAGTTGCACTCTTCTGCAGAGAAAAATACAGATTTATTTTTCAGGACAAAATTAAATACCAGATGGGTAAAGAATTAGCTGTAAAAAAGAAAACTGTGTACTCACCTAATCTCCATAAGGTCTTTTCAGGCATGAAGGCAAAACCAGAAGCCCTGAAGGATGATATATTAATTTGCTAGTTTTAAAGTATAGAGCTTCACGATAACATATCATCAAGATTAAAAGACAAAGGATAAATGTGGAAAGTGTTCATAACAAAAATGACTAAAGGTTAATAACCTGAATTGGTGAAGTTCTGTAACAAATTATCAGGAAAAAGGAAACACTTCATTAAGAGAAAATGGGCAATTCATTAAATAATAATGGCCAGTAAAATTTTTGTGTCAGTCTCACTAGCATTTAAATAGGTTAAAACAATAATTTGACTATGAAGTTTTACAGGGTAAAAAAAAAAAAAAAAAAAAAAAAAAAAAAACACTACAAGTTAGGATGTGTGAAGTGGCAATTTTTATGCCCTAAATTGAGAGAATTCTTTCTGAAGGGCAGCTTAATTGTATATATCAGAAACTTTAACAAATATCTTTACTTATTTAAACCCAGAAATCCTACTTCTAGGGACTTCATCCTAAAGAAATCATCAGAACTAGGCAAAAGATGATCATAAAGATATCTACTCTAATTTTTACTTTCTTTCTTTTGTCCAGTCAGTCCATCCTCCTTTCCATTTCTTCCTCCTTTTCTCCTTGTCTTTTTTTTTTTTCCTTTTCTGTAGCTACAATAAGTACTACAGTAAGTAGCTATTACTTTGATGATTAAATTATGGCATTTGGTTTTTGGAATACTTTGAGATTATTCCAGGAGAATAAGTACCTCACGATGACTTTAAAGCATACTTAGCACTTAATTCCTTTTTTTCTGTCTTTACTGTGTTCTTTTTTTTTTTTTTTTTGGAGTTCAATTTGCCAACATATACCATAACACCCAGTGCTCATCACGCAGTCCCCCCAATCTACTGTGTTCTTCTAAGAGATAGTCAAATAGTCATTTCAAGGTTTATTTAGTAAGGAAATGGTTACTTAAAAAGACTGAAGTGGTTTGTGTCTTAATCACAAGATTTGTCTTAATCACAAGAAAGTTGTCACTATATCATAAATTATTTTGTACAAACGTCAGTAAGTCCTAATTTGAAGCTAATGATAACTTATAAATGAACTCTCATAGAGTTTACTTTCGTATTATTTTGTGATGACCACTAACTTTTAAGAATGGCATGGTACTTCTAGAATGTACAGAGGGTAGTGTGACTGCCCTTCCATCATGGAAATCTCTACTTCTACCAGTGAGACTCTCTTTTCTCTTTGCTTCCGTATTTTATTTTTATTTCCCATAGAAGTGGTGTTTTCTCTTATTTTATTTTTACAAAAGATGATCCATAGTTATTAAGCAAAAGGAAAATGATAATTTACTCACTTTAAGAGGCAGAAAAATCTATTGTAATCTATTTTTAACTTGCTAAACATGTTTTCTGATGCTTAAGGGGGAAAAATCTCATAGTGAACAAGGCAAATTACAAATGTGGATACCTTACTCTCCACAAAAATGGATAAATAATGAATTTTTATAATATTCTTTTAGAGACACCTTAGTAATCAGTATATTTTATTGTTTCTATGCCTATTTGTGTAATCCACAGGTGAGCACCAATAAAAGGCAAAAGCAAATACAATTGGTGATTTCAGTAAATAAATTGAACAGTATACTTATAGTTCAAGTAGGTAGGAAAAAATTATGGTAGTTTTCAGATTAAACATGTTGAAAATCATACTTTGAAAACTTTGTTTGCTGTTATACCTGCTAAAGATTGTTTCTCTTATTATCCAACATTTCCAGCTAGCTGACTTCAGCTCTTCCTAAATCTACAGACATCCTAATTTTGAGCCATTATATAATGAAAACATTGGATGTAATTTCCTTAGGTCTACAGTTCTTAGTTGCCCTTCTTACTGCAGATCTTTACACTGTAGCTCATGATTATAATTTGCATAAATGAAATTCATATTTATGAGTACAGATCTTGAAGCAACTGACAGGTGCAAGGTTGTCTACCATGCCAATTTATTGTTTGTTGTGTTATTTAAAAGAGAACTGCTCTCCATGTTTTAAAGAATTTGTGCTGTGGTTGAATTGGAATCAAATTCTAAAAGTAAATAAAATCTCATTTTGTAGCTTTTCATTTTATGCATTTCAGTGAAATATGGAAATGTTGGTGGTGAGGATCAGTTGAAGAAACATTTAACTGAGCCTATTCTGTCCACTGGTGGACCGTCAACATCCTCCCCCTCTCATGTTGTTTCAGGGCATGCACGAGCTGTTAGCGCCTATAGTCTTTATCCTCCATTGTGACCACCAAGCTTTTCTTCATGCCAGTGAGTCTGCCCAACCAAGGCAAGTTTTTATTTGAGCCCCTTCTGTTTTCTCAGCCTTGCTGTAATCATTTTAACCCCAGAATCTTTTCTGTTGAAGGTACTTTGTAAATTATAAACATTTGGTTATGTTTCATATGGCTGATTGCTAATTCCACTTAATAGTTGTGGTCCTACTTCAGCTATGGGACAAATTTGGAATCATAATTGTCTTCGCAAAACTTAGATCTGTGCTAAAGGAAAATACGTAACTAATGGATCAAGAAGAGGAAATTTTTGTTATGATGGCAAAGTGCTAATGATTGATATGTTAATATATATCACCCTCTAATGACCCATTCTTTCACTATACGCTGCATGAGAACCTCGTCTGTGAGATCCTTCCTTCCCCCCAAGTTTAACTGAGTTTGAGTCATAAGTAGGAGACCAGTACCCCCAAAGAACCCCAAGTTGTATAAACAAAAATGACTTGTCATGTTTTTGAGATACGTTAATTTATTCATTCCAGGAAATAACTTTAGTAATTGTATTTAACTTAGGCTAATTGTTAGAATGTATTTTCTAACTTTAGCTGCCTGGAGGGCCCAGAGAGGCAGCCAATATGTATCTTGGGAATTGAGACTGGGAAATGATGAAACTTTGTCAGGAGAATTCCATAGTTAACCCATCTATGTACAGAACATAACAAATTAACACATATTTTTTGTGTTCATCTATTCAATCTTTATTAATCAAATATAGCCATTTTGCTGAGCATAAATTAGAGTCTTTGTTAGATTAACCTTTGTTTACTATAGTATAGATTAGTATTTCCTTATTTCTTTTGAGTTTTTCTAATTGTGCATCTGACTAGAGTAACCATATCTTAATTACCTTTTCTTCAGTTATTCTAAAGAATGGTAAGGATTAAGTTAGTATTGGGATCCCATTTTCATTCCAGTTTTATCTTTTTAAAAACATGTGTACAATGTACTTCACAGGAAAGTATAGATTATTGAAATTTGCTTTTAAATAAGTTGGACATAAAAAAATAAAAATAATAAATAAATAAGTTGGACATGCTACTCTAGCAGTTTCAAGCCATTGAAAAGTAAAGACACTAAAATAGATTTGGAAGAGCTATTGTCGCTGATAAGTGGATGTTAAAATGTAATAAAAATAGAAGTCGTTATAAAAATAATGTTCCAGCAGGATATATTTGACCAGTAAATAAATATTTTCTTTTGTTTTGGGAAACAAATAATAGATTGTGAAGTAATCAGTTTATTCTAGATCAAGCACATTCAAGGAATATATGGTCACATTTTGTATTTGTTGTTTGGAGTAATTAGTTACTTCATTGTGGTACAGACAAGGTACTTAATTTGTTTTGATCTTTACAGAAAGAAAAAATTTCATTTTTTTTGTTTGTTTTTTTAAAAAAGATTTTGTTTATTTATTCATGAGAGACAGAGAGAGAGAGAGAGCCAGAGACACAGGCAGAGGGAGAAGCAGGCTCCACGCAGGGAGCCCCATGTGGGACTCGATCCCGGGCCTCCAGGACCACACCTTAGGCTGAAGGCAGGTGCTAAACCTCTGAGCCACCCAGGGATCCCCCCAGAATTTCATTTGTTAATGGAATTGCTTTTTATATTCAGAAAGGATTTTTTTTATTTGCATGCTATATGAAAGTTAACTTATGAGTACAGAATTAGGCAACCCCTGCATCCATTTCATTTAAAAAAGTATACATCTTGATTATTTGTATTGCTTTTTTAAGTGAGGAAATGAAAACTCTCTTGAACCCCGAGTATCTGGAACATGATGCCTAGTAAGTACAAAAACTTGTTTATTTTAATGTTTTATACCATCTGTACTTCAGTGAGGGTTTAACATTAGCACTAAATTATTTTTCTAATTTTTAGTGCAATGTTCTCACAACTTATGGAAACTGCCGAACCTTGGTTTTCTACTTTTGAGCATGATGGTCAAAAGGTAAGTGTTTAAGTACAGATCTTTTCAATATATTCAAGGGTACAAATGATTTTAGTTAAGTAGCAACATCTAATCAGAGAAAGCCATTATTATTACTATAAAACACCAAAAATATAAAAATCTACAGAATAAGATTAAATTGGGGATCTAAACTGTATCACTAATAATATTGGCAGATATGTAAAGGTAATATAAAAAATGCAATGTAAATAGAAATTTTATTTTATATGTATATGTATATTATCCAAGCAATAGAACTTACTTAAAAATTATTATAAATTTTGAATGACAAGTACATTTATCTGCTTGAATCTCGTTATTGGAGTGAGTTGATAGACATATTGTTACTGAAGTGTGTAAACTGTATCTAATTGGTTGTCTTATTTTTACTAATGCATCACTATTTTTTTTTTTAAGATTTTATTTATTCACGAGAGAGAGAGAGAGGGAGGGAGAGACACAGGCAGAGGGAGAAGCAGGCTCCACACAGGGAGCCCGATGTGGGACTCGATCCCGGGACTCCAGGATCACGCCCTGGGCCAAACGCAGGGACTAACCCACTGAGCCACCCAGGGATCCCCTAATGCATCATTATTGAATTGACACAGCATCAGTATCATCATTTACCATTTACTCCTTCTGATTCTTTTTAACTATAATTTTTATTATGTGATAAAACTGATACACCATAACCTTCATTTTTAAAGTGTACAATTTAGTAGTTTTCAGTGTATTCACAAGGTTGTGCAAATGTCCCTACTATCTGATTTGAAAATATTTTCGTTACCCCAAAAGGAAATCTCATACCATTAGCAGTCACTCCACATTCCCTCACTTCCCAGAGGCTCTGGCATCACTGATGTCTTTTTACTTTCTAAGAACTTGCCTATTCTGAACATTTCATATAAAAAGGAGCTATATAATATCTGGCCTTCTGTGATTGACTCCTTTGACTTAGCATAACATTTTCAGTGTTCATTCCTGTTGTAGCAGGTGTCAGTGCTTCATTTTCATGGCTGAATAATATTTCACTGTGTAGATATACATTTTGTTTATCCATACATCAGTTGATAGACATTTGGGTTCTTTCACATTTTGGTTATTAAGAATAATGTTGCTATGAGCACTTGTTGACAAACTTTTCATTGACATATATTTTCAGTGTTCTTGGCATTTCTCTAGAAGTAGAATTGCTGAGTTAATTGACATTTTAAGCAAACATATATGCTTAACTTAGAGATAATTTTGATGTTTTCATTGTTATTACACAATATTAGAAAAATTGCCAATAATTCTGGCAAGGGGTGTCATTCAGAGTTTTTGGTATATTTTTTCTATATGATTAATTTATTTTATATTGGTATAATTGATTACATTCCGGTTAGAAACTATGTATTATCCTGTCACTTTATTCCATCTCTCAAAAAATGAAATGGATGACTAATGCTTTTTATGCCTTTGGTTTAGATCAGGGCAGACCACTGCCTGCAGGCCAATTTGGCCTGCCATCTGTTTTTACACAGCTTGGGAGTTAAGCATGGCTTTTACATTATTAAATGGCTGAAAAACCATCAAAAGAAGAATAATATTTTGTGGCATATGAAAATTATATGGAATTCAAATTTCCACGTCCATAAAAAAAGTTTTATTGGGAAATAGCCATACTTATTTGTTTCCTTATTGTCTATGGCTGCTTGCTCATTACAATGGCTCATTACAAAGTTGAGTAGTTGCAACATGTACTGTATGACCTATAAAGCCTAAAATATTTACTATCTGGCCTTTACAGAGAAAATTTGCTGATCTTCAGCCTAGGTGATAAAGTCTTTCTTTAGCAATATATCAACATTCTGTAAATGTTTTTAGAGGTGAAACTTGTAAACATATTTGATGAACTACCATGTTTTAGAACAATTACTTTATATTTATTTTTAGTATATGATTTGGTGAAATCATAGAGCTATGTGAAAATCAAAATTTTGAGCAGGAAGTATTTGAATACATTTAGATATAAGCATCATGATCTCTTCATGCAGTGATCATTTTGTATTTTATAACTGATCACAGTTTCTGCAAAAGTGAATGATAAAAATGTGAGTATTACCACTTTTCAGTTTTACCCATTCATGTTCATAGCACTGAGTCAGGTTCATGAAAGTGGCTAAGACAACACAGAAAAGGATATTTATTCATTTTATCAAGGAACACACAGATGTGACCTCTAAACATTTATATTACTTGCACATGTTAATGAATAATATATTCCTAAAAAGCATATCTAGTGAATCCTTTCATTCTCTACTTTTTATTTTATGTCTTGATTCTTACCTTTTTTTCAAAGAAGTTTGAGAAATTAATGTATTCCCAGTTCTTCTAGTTCCCTTGATAATTCAGTTGTATCACCATGTATACTGCCTAGGTCAGCAGACATACTTTCCGTAAGATTTTCTTGATGAAGAAAGCACTGTGTTGATTTATATAACGGTGTAAATTATCTCACTGAATCCTTGTAACAGTTTGTGGGCTGGCACTGACCACTGACCTATAGACCACATTTTGAGTGCTATTTAATAAGTGGCTATAAAGATTGCTAGCTTTGTTGGTACTTGCAGCTGTCCCATTTGATTATATTTGTTAAATGCAAATAGCATTTTTATGATGATAAATCCTGAAGATAAGGAATATCTTATAATAATTCTATTTTCTTTTTGGGTTTCACTATTAGATAAGCTACTTATCATTTAAGTGATCATGAGCATTACTTGTAAATTTCTTAAATTTAGAAAATTTGGTTATAAGTATTCTGAGCACAGGGGAAATCTTTTCCAACTACAGTTTATGTAAACCTGTAGTTTTTAAGCTACACATGAGTCTCTATTCAGTATTTGATAAATGGACTACATATGCTATTAATTTAGTGACAATTCATTCTGTTCAACCTGGAAATGGATTACATAGTTTCATTAAGTTAAACATTTTTAAGGGGTTAATTTAGGATCAGTTCTCTCCAACCCCAGTGATTGTATCTCTACAGAAGTTTATTTTTTCAAGACCCTCAGATGATAACTAGATGAGTGATGTGTTTCCCAAGTAGTAGTCAGAAACTCTGCCTGAGCTCAGTGCTTCTACCCCATACAGTAATGGCATTCAACCACACAAGGTTCTTTGGTTAAGAAAAACTACATGACTAAAATAAGCAAAACAATTGAATTGTTCATTTTTAAAGAAAAGTTGGCTTCAGAGTAAACACTCTCTTGATTGTGAATGGTATCTTACAATTAACATGAATCCCCCACCAAGTTATTTCAATTTAAATTAGTAGGGAAACATCTTAGCAAGAATTAAATATTTTTTAAATTATAGCATCTTATCGTTTGAAGACAATACTTGATATAAAATCAGAAAAAGGTGTCTTGGTTGTCCTTTTTTATAATAAATCACCACAACCTTTTTCTCCTGTCTATATAAATTAGCAGAAACTAATTGAGCCATAAAAATCAGTATGGCTTATATCCCTCAGACCTAAAGACACTGGTGAAGCACTGTAGGATATTCTCACACAGGATTACATTTCTTTTTAAGACTTAAAATGATCCCAGAAAGACAGATGGAACCTCTTCCAGGAAATTTTTCCTAATGCTAACACATGCCCCTCCTCTCTTCTATACTTCCTATCAGCCTTATTAGTCACTGCTCTTATGTGGAATTCAAAGTTTTTTTTTTCTATATAGTCTTCCTCCCCAGATTACAAGATCAAGAGCTTTACCTTCTTTATTTTTTTGCCTCTGAATGTGGACCAGTGATGAAAAGATGATATTCCTTTTAGAGATTTCATAGTTTAGAAGGCAGAGAAGTAGAAGTGGATATTATAGTAGTAAGGAAGATACTATAGTAGTAAAGAATAGGATGATGAAATGGGACCTGATACATGAGCCAAATCTTTAAAAACACTGGGGAGCTCCTCTGTGGAAACATTGATGAGGGGATATTTCGGGTAAAAGAATGGCATCCCTAGACGCCCAGGTGGCTCAGCAATTTGGTGCCTGCCTTCCGCCTAGGGCGTGATCCTGGAGTCCCGGGATAGAGTCCCACATCAGGCTCCCTGCATGGAGCCTGCTTCTCCCTTTGTCTGTGTCTCTGCCACTCTTTCTGTGTTTCTCATGAATAAATAAATAAAATCTTTAAAAACAATGGCACCTCCAGGATCTCTGGAAGCACAGTGAGAGTAGACGCTGGCCAGATAATGAAAGGCTTTATAGACCTGGCTCAAGAATATGTCTTCTGTTTTTGTTTTTCCTGAAGGAGCTATTAAAAAGTTTTAAGGAAGGCAATTTGGCATAGTCCAATATCTGTTTTAGTTGGACCACCAGGCATTTTCCAAGATAGATTTAAAAGCAGACTAAATTAAGGGTAGTGAGACCAGTTAGGAGGAAAGAAATGATTGGGACCCCCAATCGGGTTATAAGAGTAGAACTATAGGAGAGGAGGCTTAGTAAGAGTCATCTGAGTAGTTCTGAGGAGCTAAAATTGGCAAAGTAGGTGTTCTTATTGGAGGATGGGTTGAGGTAGGCATGAGGAAAGAATGAACATATTTTTGAGCAGAAGATGATAAGCTCAGTTGTGCCCTGCTGAATTAGAGACCCTTTTGCAACCTAACGAACATACAAAGTATGGGAGGGAACCCAAGAAGGTTCTAGGTTATGCATACAGATTTGGAAGTCTTTGGAAAATGGATGTTGAGTGAAGCACTCTGTATGAGTAAGATAACTCAGGGAAACACATGCAAGTAGAGAAGTAAACTAAGACCAGACCTGTACAAAAAAAGCAGCATTTGTAAAGCAGAAACAAAGATTTGAGTTAGAGAAGTAGAGTGAAGATGAGTGGCAGACAATCACAGGAGAATGATACTATAAATCCCAACATTAGAGAGAGGTAGAAATTGAGGACTCAACAAAAGAAAGATCAGATATAATATGTTAGGGGAAATCATCAGACTTGAGTGGAGAATTGAAGTTTATGTGAAAGCCTTACAAACATTTCAGATCTTTCTTAATGTGGGATTTGGAATGGGAGGAAGAAAATTCGTAGTTGGCCTAGATAGATTTTTTTTTATTCAGCTGTAGTTTTGGTCTGGAGAGTTTAAAAATTTTCCTACTCAGCTATTTAAATTGACCAAAGGACAGTTAGAAAATATCTTTTTTTCTAATACTAGTTTCCTTTATTTGCTGACTTTTTTTTTTTATAGTTTTGAGAGTTTAAAGTAAAACAGTTTTCATTTACTGTTTTTTCTATTTAAGTTTATGTCACAAGAAATATGTTTTCATTAGAGTATCCCATTTAAGTGCTATAGCTGATTAGACAAACTAACTATAGACAAGTAGATTAGCAGCCACCACTACCTTCAGCAAAAATTATCTTGAAATACTTAATGTCACCAGAGAAACTGGTTAAGGGAATGCAGGTAGAAATATTTTAGAGGACATTTTCTGGCCATTGCTTTATGAACACAATCATCTGAGCATGATCAGCATATGATTCCACAATTTAAGCATTTGTCATGAGATGTTTAGTTACTGGTTCTTATTTAAGCTCCAATTGACAAATATATTCAAGAGTGATCTCCATATATTTGTTCATTTCATATTGAAATAACACATGCTTCTTTTTTTTTTTTTTTTTCTGTTTTTAGGGGAAAGAAACACTGATGACTCCCATCCCCTTTGCTAGACCACAGGATTTAGGGCCAACAATTGCTATTGTTACCAAAGTTAACCAAATCCAGGATCATCTACTGAAGAAGCATGATATTGAGCTTTATATGCACTTGAACAGACTAGAAATCGCACCACAAATATATGGGCTGTAAGTACTAAGTTTAAGTTTCAGCTGCGTTGTTTTTTGATTTTTGTTTTTTTAAAGATTTTATTTATTTATTCATGAGAGAGAGAGAGAGAGAGAGAGACGCAGAGACATATACAGAGGGAGAAGCAGGCCCCATGCAGGGAGCCCATTGTGGGACTCGATCCCGGATTCTAGGATCACACACTGAGCCCAAGGCAGACCCTTAAACGCTGAGCCACCCCAGGCATCCCAGTTTCAGCTACACCTAATTATGACTTAGGGTGGTTTCTGTATATCCCAGATCCATAGAAGTAAGTGAAAGAATTGTTCCAGCTCCATTTCATTTCATAGGTCTTTTGTGTCTTAATGTGCTGGACTCTGTGTTCATTACTTTCACTTATGATAATTTCATCTAATATACCAACCCTGTTAAATGAGTGTTGTACAGGAGAAGAAACTAAGGCTTACACTATATTTAGACATACTAAGTAGTGAAGTCATAATTCAGATTCAAGCAGGATTGGCTCCATAATCTGCAGAGTCCAGTCCCCTGGAATGTATGAATAAAATAAAATGAATGTCACCTTTAAAAAAAAAATTAGCCAGAATTTCAAAATGACAACAGCAGATCATTAAGCTAAGCATTCTAAGAAGTGCAGGGTCACACAGATCATACACACATGAAGCTAGCCCTAAACCCAAACCATTCTATAGGATATCCATGTTCTTTCCATTTTATTGGGAAGTACATTTCTAAAAGTAAGGTTAATGTCCCTCACTGTGAACATAATATGGTAATCATCTTCATACACATAACTTCTGTAACCTAGCAGAAGAATAGAGAGCCAGTCACTCTTTAGATATGTGTATATGTTTGTATGTATATTTATTCAGTGGCTTAATAGGGTGAGTGGGAAAATTAGAAAGATTGCAGTTATAATAAATATGAATTAGTTGTGTAGTGCTACAGATATTTAAAGTATCCTTTATATTGAAACAATATAACATTTATATCTAGTGTTAGGTAGTTGCTTGGTAGATATTTTCTGCAATTTCTGTCTCTCGGGTAGAACATGGAAAATTGAGAAGATATTGTTAAGCTATATATATAATAGACTCAGTAAATATGAATTCATTATTTGAATTATAGAGAATTTCAAACAAGTCAAGGGCTTAAGACCAGAGCAGGGGCTGTTTATCTAGCCCAAAGAAAAGAATATCAATAAGTATTTTCTTTATGTTCTTATGTTACACAGTCTCTCACTAATTAGAACTTCGCTTTCTATCTTCTTTGGAATCCCTGAACTGTGATTAAAGGTGTCTGCTTTTCTGTTTTAATGATGCTTGTTTTCATTTCTGTGACTTGAGCTTGACTTCATCATTGAGAGCAGCTCCTTCATTCCCACTGGAAATGAGAAATTTGTGGGTAATGTGGGTATTGGGCAGTACTGTAAGTTATTAAGGAATCATCATTTACATTTAAAAGTCTGGCAAATGCGTTTGTGATTATAGACATAAAAATTTAAAACAGATAGTGGGGATCCCTGGGTGGCGCAGCGGTTTGGCGCCTGCCTTTGGCCCAGGGCACGATCTTGGAGACCTGGGATCGAATCCCACGTCAGGCTCCCGATGCATGGAGCCTGCTTCTCCCTCTGCCTATGTCTCTGCCTCTCTCTCTCTCTCTGTGTGACTATCATAAATAAATAAAAATTAAAAAAAAATAAAACAGATAGTGGCAAGATCTGGAGGTAAATTCTGTATTCCACTCCACTGTATATTCAAAAAAATGATTTATTTGGGCAGCCCAGGTGGCTCAGTGGTTTAGTGCTGCCTTCAGCACAGGGCGTGATCCTGAAGACCCAAGATCAAGTCCCACATCAGGCTCCCTGTATAGAGTCTGCTGCTCCCTCTGCCTGTGTCTCTGCCTCTCTCTTTCTCTCTCTCTCTCTGACTCTCATGAATAAACAAACAAAATCTTTAAAAAAAAATGGTTTAGTCAAACACAAAAGCCCTTTTTAGACTGTCAAAGATTGTTTACTAATGTCTAGATATTGGTCTTAAATATTGGGGAAAGAAATTAATGTTGGACATATCATTTCTTTGAAATGCTTTATTGTTTATTACCTCTTTGAGCTGAAGCTTTACATTGCAGTGGTGGTGGCATGGACTTGGGTAAGATGATTTATAAACCATTGTGTTCCAGTTTCCTTTTCAGACATTAGTTTCTATCAGCTTTCTCTTCCTCGTAATGATTCATAGAGCTTCTTTGACATCCCACCAGCAACTTCCCAATAAAATTCCATGATCCAGGACATAATCACTCTTAATCCTTGCAGCTTTATTTTTCAGCAGTACTAACAGTACCAGGGCTTGTGGTAACCATAGCTGACTTACTTATCCCATTATTTTAGTATAGAATCTCTGCTGCATTAACTAAGAATATACATACTTTTTAATCTTTGAAGAAGTCATTCATTCTCTTAATTGGTCTCTACTGCATTTTATAGTGCAAGGAGTTTATTTGCTACATTTATTAAATTTGATTGTATTATTTCTCTTTGTGGGGCGCATGTGGTCAGCTTTTCCTTTGTCTCTATGGTACCTTCAGTTGTACTACTCATCTGTGTATTTCCTATTGATGACTGTTAGAATCTTTGGGCCAAAGAAATATACGAGTATAATATGAAATAGCAATTAGAAGCACAGGCTTTGAAATGAAACAGACGTTTAGCCACTTTGATCCTCAGTTTCTTCATTTGTGAAATGGAGATTAAAAATAATGGTACCTACTTCATAGGGTACCTATGAGAATTCAGTCATAATATACAAAAATCATAGTACTCAATAGGTAGTAACCATTCAATATATGTTTGGCGGTACTTTTGTTATCATTATTTGGCATTACCATTACTCCATTAGGATGTCATGGCTCTGTGAATATGATGTAGTACGGGGTTTCATGAACCTTTCCACCTCTGGCTTTCTGTGTTTTCTTCACCAAAGCATATGAGCTTCTGTTTAAGTGGAAACATAACATCTGTCTTTTAGGCCAGTGCTTCTAAAGAGACAGTATAGATGTTGAGGAGTAAACTTCAAGAAACATTACAGTGATTTGGCACAATAATTTTGTGTATTTAATGCTAAAAAAAATTACAGGTTTGTACCTCATGGAAATAAATTGAAATGTTTTGTTTTATGTGCTATGAGTAAAATTCATCTAAATAATTGTTGGTGCTACTGTCCTTTCCTGTTGAAAGTTGGTAATTTAGGCTGACGTTCATTATTAAACTCATAAACAATAAGTTTGCACTTTGAGTATGTTATCCTCTTAGTGGACAAATCTAAAATAATCAATATTCAGTTAGTAAAAATTATTCTTCTGTAGGATGACATCAGAACCCATAGCTGCTTCATCTAAAATGTGCTTTTGTGTCCCAACTATTTTTTATAGAATTCTAATTTTCAAACAAATATTTTCAAATATTTCTTGTATACCAAAATATTCTAACAAAGTTATAAAACAATACGATTAAAATGTCAGTAATGAATGTGTCTGTGGGAAATGTTATCAGTATTAACAATTTGTATAGAATGGGAGTAAATCATAAATGTGTGTTTATTTCATGTGAGGAAAGTAATAGCAAAATGAAATTATAGCCCTGTTGAGTCCAGGTTTCTCATTCTAGTCAATCTTTAGCGGTTGCATGGTACATTAAGATTTATTTAAATATGCTTTATATGGGCACCTGGGTGGCCAAGCAGTTAAGCATCTGACTCTTGATTTCAATTCACATCATGACTTCAGGGTCTTGGGATCAAGCCTACGAGCAGGCACTCCAGTCAATGTGAAGTTTGCTTGAGATTCTCTGACCGACTGCCCCTCCCCTGCTTGCATGTGCGCATGCACCAGCATTCTCTCTCTCTCTCAAATAAATAAATAAATAAATAAATAAATAAATAAATAAATCTTTAAAAAAATCTGTTTTATAAGATGGTTATAATTATCCCGAAGGGAAAGACTTTGTAGTTACTCCATTTTTAAAAATAGGTGTTTTTTTCTGGTTTTTATAAGAGAATATATGTGGAAGTCTCTTGATATGGTAGATGTGCTAATATATAAACATTTGTTGCATTTTGCTAATACATTTATTTAACAAAATTAGAATAATTAGTGTAAAAATATTAATTGTACTAACATTGGCTGAAGTTTTTCCAAATTAGCTTATCTATTTTAAATAAATTGATATTTATCTTGAAATATGGGAAAAATTACCCATGAGATCTTGAATATTCTATAATAATTTGCTTATTAATGCTATTATTTTAGATACTTAAGTACATTATCCTCTGGATGATTGTAGCTGGTTTTCCTGTTAGAAAATGTTAATCAACTACATATTTAGTTTAAACAAAATTAATTTGAAGTTAAATGTTTAATGCTATAAAAGTGATATTATAATATTTTCTAAAAATACTTTTCACTGTGTTTTTCATTAACTTTATGAAAGATTACTCCTGTTGGACTTCTCCTGTTGGACAAAGTTCCTTTGCTTTAACTCAAATAATATTTTGAGTTGTCTTTTGTTTGCCAATTTTTTTTAAAGATTTTATTTATTCATGAGAGACACAGAGAGAGGTAGAGACACAGGCAGAAGGAGAGAAGCAGGCTCCATGTAGGGAGCCCAACGTGGGACTCAATTCTTGGTCTCCAGGATCACGCCCTGGGCTGAAGGCGGTGCTAAACCGCTGAGCCACCAGGGCTGCCCTTGTTTGCCAATTATTGATGGGTATTAGACTTTTAAAAGTTATGTTCCATAGGGGCCTGTCAATGCATACTGACTAATATCCAAAGTAAGCATCGATTACATTATTTCCAGTTTTCCAAGGTAATTCCTAAGAGTTGCTTTTTTGGGCATTTTCATTTTTAAAGTATGAGAAAAGAATGTCCTATGATTTAATCACTTAGGGGTTATTTTTGTGCAAAAGCCTCTAAAATACAATGTTATAGTTCTATGCCTGAATATGTACTTGTTTAAGTCCCAAAGACTCTTAATCACAGGAGATTCAAGTGTAAAGATTGAATGCCATTTTCACTTAATACCATAATACTATTTTACAGAGAGACCATAAATTCAAGTTTATAAATAACAATTTTGCTAGGCCAGAGTAACTATGTTTTATTATCACCCTTAAATATATTGAACCTGTATATTTTCAACTACATTTTATACTTTGATATAAATAGAATACATAATAAGCATCTGTGGGATATGCAATTAATGTCACTTTTGAGGAAAGACCCTCATAACACACTTGGGCTTTAGCATTCTTAAATTATGAGCTCTGTACAACACTCATGGGATAAATTTCATATCTCCCAAATGTTTATTATACATCTTCCATTTCCCTTATTTCCTATTTTCTGAATTAGCAATTGTTTTGCTGTGGTGGTTTATAGTGATTTAATTGGGGAGGTTCTTGGTTACTGATTAATAACCTGGTAAATTTTGTGATATAATTTAAAAATATTTATATCATAGCATATTCAGCACATATCATGGTATAATCATGTGTGACTAGTAAGTCTTTAAACCTGTATTTGATGTCTAAACATATGATAAAAATATAATTATTAATCATCAAAGTCCATATGATTTCCCACCTTAAAAATTCTGTCTCTCACGTTTAAACAAATAGCTTTCTATTCTAAATACAGGTAATAATTAAAATATTCTTTTCAGTAAGTATTATATTATACATTAAATGTAAAAAACATAATGAGGAACTAAACAGTCCAATGATGTTTTTTGTCTTATACCACTGACTATTCCTCCAGAATTAATTACTCCCTTTGAAAAAAGTTGGTTTTATTTTTCACTTCTCTATGAAGAATTATCATGATTAAAAATTATGGGGAAGAATAATAAATTATTTAAAATAATGATCAGGGGATCTCTGGGTGGCGCAGCGGTTTGGCGCCTGCCTTTGGCCCAGGGCGCCTGCCTTTGGCCCAGGGCGCGATCCTGGAGACCCGGGATCGAATCCCACGTCGGGCTCCCAGTGCATGGAGCCTGCTTCTCCCTCTGCCTGTGTCTCTGCCTCTCTCTCTCTCTCTCTGTGTGACTATCATAAATAAAAAAACTTAAAAATAAATAAATAAATAAATATCAATAATTGCTAATATTTATTGTTTCCTGTGGGCTAGGCATTTTACTAATGGCTTTATGTAAATTATTTTATTTATCTTCACAACACATTGAGCTCAATACTACTATCCCTATTTTGTAGATGAGGAAATCACAGCTTACAAGGGCTTTAGATCAGCCAGCTACCAAGAATCTTTGAAGTCTTGGCTTTAAACTCGTGAGCCTATATCCACACTCTAATTTGACTGAGACTAGGATGTGATAGAAAATTAGGGCACTCAAAAGTCCTGTGTGTTAGCTTGGACCATGAGCCAAACTCGGAGTGATCAGATAACAATAAAGACCAGGCAGGTGGTACAAGGCCTGGAATCAGAGGAGTCTTACGGGGAATGATCAGACACAAGCCTGCTAAGGAGGAAATGGAATAGTCAAAGGCACTGGGAAGCCTAAGGCCCACAGCAGTGTAGTTAACTGATGAAACAGAAGAAATAGAATCATACTGACAAAGTAATAATGAATTTTAAGTAGATGAAGGCCAAAAGGAAAGGTTGTGCCCAGTCAGATGCATGCATAAATTCAGAATATGTACTATCCACGTGCCTTTTCAGGTAAAAATATGCTCTTCACACTGAAAGGTGAGTAAAATTAATAATTCAAGCAAGAGGAAAGCAGGTCTTAAAAGGTTGCTAGAAAGCAATGTAACCAGTAAGATATGGTTAGCATTATGTACAACTGAATGCAGGTCAAAAATAATCATCTGAAGTAATTAAAAGTAAGTAAAAGTAACTAAAATAATTTGGATCTTAGATCTATTTAACTCTAGTAAATAATTCAAAGTGGGGAAAAAATACAAATGTTTACATAATTTATCAGCATACATGGAAGAAATCAAATATACTATTTCAGTGATGTTTCTAATAACTAAAGAATATTTTGTTTTATAAAATTCCTATAAATTAGTATCTTACACAATAGCATTGTAAGGAGTAAATGAAAAATAAAGTACTGTAGAGAACAGTACTTGGCATATTGTAAACACTCAATAAAATGTTCATTGTTACGAATTTTTATGTGCTAAGTACAATTACTTGACTTATAAGACTTAAGGTAGTAAGAATAACAAAAGCTAATAACGAGTGCTTAAAAAGAAAGCATAAAACAAAATGATAAATACTGTCAAAATTAGGTATATAAAAATGCTTTAAGCTCTTCTAATAAAAGGCAGAGATTCTCAATTGAGTTTATAGACAAAATCCAACTATATACTATTTAAAAGAGACATTAAAAGAATACAGGAATGGCAACAGTAAAATAAAAATACTGTGGAACCATAGCATTGAAAGACTATTCTTTATTAATAAGATATTCAATTATAAAAGCTTTGAATTTTGGCATGTAAAATCTGTGAGAGTAAGAGTTTGTCTTGTTCATTAATTTATCCCACATGCCTCCTTAACAGAACCTGGTACATGGTGAGCATTCAGTACATATTTCTGAATGGATGGATGGATGAATGAGAAGGAGGTAAAAACAAAGGAAGGAAATATAAACTAATTATATAAAGAACTATTATTCAAAATGGAAAATTTTTTCTTTTGAGGAACATCAACTTGAAAGTATAGATTTTAAAAATTAAAACTCTAAATAATTGGTAGAAAACATATATGAATACATGCATGAATCAATCTCTTAGTGACCATGGATTTTCTAAGAAAAATTGCAGTGAAAGAAATTTCAGAATGTAAATTTGAAATTTGAGTACAAAATTTCATTCCAATAAAATTCAATGCAAAGAAAAACTTGTTTTTTTAAAGAATTGCAACATGTGGAAAGATAATATATAAAGAATTAAAAGCAAAATTCTATTCTTTATAATAATAAACCCTTAAATTTAGTAAGAAACCATTTAACCTACAAAGTAGAAAAATAAAGTGAACCAAAAATGCATAGGAAAAAAATGACAGTAGCTAATAAATATAGTGAAAAGGTTTCAACTATTCAAATATTTTTAAAAATTACAAATTAAACAGCAAAGTACAGTTTTTGTTTAGATTGATAAGGTTTAGAGGAAATTTAATTGAGGTTGATATCAATTTAGGAGACAATTGAGAAAGTAAGTTACATGCCTAATAAAGTTGGTCTCCTTGACTCATGATTCCACTTTTAAGCCAATAGATATCTTAAGGGACTCAGCAGAGAAGCTGGGTATAAAGATGTTTATCACAGAGTTATTTATAATATGAAGTGAGAATTACTACATTTCTAATAATAAAGGAAATAATGGGTAAATAAATCCATTTGATGAAATATTTTGCTATATTTAATATATTTGTGGACTGTTTAATCCCAAAAATGATGCTTATGGTATGTTTTAAGTGAAAAATCAGGAAGGAAAATGATGTATGATCTGTGTTCCTAGTTTTAAAAATTATAGATGTTTTTGCATGAAAATTAGACTGGAAGCAATGTTAACAGTGGTTATCTCTGAGGGAATAAATGCATGGCGTTTATTTCTCAGTTGTCTATATTGATCATAAATTGATTTTATAAGAAACAAAAAATGTGAGGACAAAAATAAGAATGTACTTATTAATGAACACATACGTTAACAGCCAGAAAACTAAAACACTTTGAAGGTGTATTTGAACGATTGTCAGTAATATTTGAGGAATTAAGGAAAATGGAGGACATAGTAAGAAGATGGAACATGAAGAAAAATCTGTTTTTAACATTTACAATGTAACAAAATGTATTTTACCTCTAAAATCTAACAATGTTTTGGAACTCTTAAAAAATAGATCTGTAATTCCTTAGAAAAGGAGATTGTTTCTATATGGAGGTAGCATGTGTTCACCAGAACAATTTAGGCAAGATATAACTGTTTTCTTTTCTGTCAAATGACCAGATTAGAGACAAACTGAATATTCCAGTCTCATTTTCTTGTAAGATTCTTTTGCCCAAAATGGAGAATTTGTAGACTAAAAGATACTATATTTAAGCTGAAATGTAGCTTTATGTAACAACCGTGTTCAAAGAGTTTGGATGAGTATATTGCAGCCCAAGTTGGTGTGAGGTCTCTGGTGCCTGCCATTGGGCTTTGTCATTGGTCCTGCCGAGAATCCCAGCATCTTGGGTCTTCGAAGGTCACTCTTTTAACTAATGATGAAATACTTATTTTAATCTCAATTGCAGCATCTTTATTAAGTAGTTGAGTATCACAACTTGACCATCCCTTGTTGGGGAGTTGGTACCATCACAGACAGCTTATTCCATGGCATGTTTCACTCATGTCTCCACTATACTTCCAAGTATAATGTAACAGATATTTAAATTCCTAATAAATACTAGGCATTTGTACACAGGGAACTTACAACATTGCATAGTGCAAAAAGAAATGAGATTTGGAATAATATAGACTTAGATTAAATCATGCCTTTTTAATATTTACTCCATTTCCTATTAAGTCTGGGTAGTCAAGATAACTGTTACAATGATTAGTATGGTATATATGTACATGTTACTTTAATGTGTAATTGTAACAATCATGCTGTGAGAGCACACAAGTGGAACACTGTATCAGAAATGCATTTGTCTGCAATTAGGAGAACCTCAACCAGCAATGGCCTGAACAAATGGCCATATATTATTTTTTGTTGTTATTTTTTTCCTGAAAAGTACCAAGTCTGGAGGTAGGCAGCTGCTGGCTCAGTGGCTCTACAGTATTGAGATGGGCAGATTCTCTTGGCTTTTCTTCATGATTATGCTAAATGATCTCAAAATTCTGTTATAACTACACATCATTTATTCAGTAGTTCAATAATAGTTCAAGGCTACATGTTTGTGCAAGAGATTGTTGCCAGTCTTATTTGCCCTATTTGATCAAGTAAAGCAGAAAATTTCCCAGCAACCACCTGTAGCAAGCATAGGCCAAAATCTTATTGGTGGAATGTAGGTACGTAGCCAACCATAGATACAAGAAAGGCTGAGAAAATGGGGAGTAGGATTTATGGTTACCTTAGATCAGTTGGTGCTCTATGCCCTGGAGGCAGGCATATTTGGGGGTGGAGGTGTAGGAATTAGATAAATAACTAAAATTTTCTGAGATTTACTGAAGTTTTAGAGGAAACTCCCTAGAATATATTATTACCTAGGGTGTTTCTTGAAATGTAAGCAAGAACAATATAATCAAAACAGTTTGAGGACTTCATGCAGGGAGAACAGTATGAACAAAAGTGTGAATGTCTGAATACACACATGGATACAAGAGGCACTAGCCAGTTTACTATAACTAGATGAGATTTTATTTGAGAGGAAATGAGGAAAATGAGGCAGTGCCAGGACATGGAAACTCTCTATGCCATGGTAAGAACCATCTAGATCTATACTGACCAATATGTAACTAACCACACAAGTAGCTATAAAATTTAAATGAATTAAAATTAAATTATAAAAACTTCTTTTGTCACACTGTACCTATTTCAAGTGCTCAGTAGCCATCCACATAGTAACTAGTGGTTATTATGTTGGACAACACAGATATAGAACAACTTAGTCATTATAGAAAGTTCTGTGGGACAGCATTGGTCTAGATCTTTCTTCTAGGGGAAGGAGAGGGGGATGGTATGAAACATGGTTTTCTGGTCCTATTTGTGATTTAGATAGATTGTGCTGATTGCACAGTGGTAAGAGATTAGAAGGACAAGTAAGAATTGGGTAGCAGTGATGAGCTTATAAAAGTAGTAACTTTCTATTTTCTAAAAGAGATGATGGCAGCCTAAAGCAAGATAAAGCACTGAGGATAGAGATAAGTGGAAAAATTTGGAAAATACCAAGTTGCCAGAATTGTCAGGACTTGTAATTAATTGACTATGGGAATGAAGGAGAGAGAAAAATCAAAGATAATTTGGACAGCAAGGAAAATGATGATAAAAATCACAGAGATAATGAATGCTAGAGAAAGAAATGTCAAAGAAAAGAAGAATTCGGGATCCCTGGGTGGCGCAGCGGTTTGGTGCCTGCCTTTGGCCCAGGGCACGATCCTGGAGACCCGGGATCGAATCCCACGTTGGGCTCCCTGCATGGAGCCTGCTTCTCCCTCTGCCTGTGTCTCTGCCTCATTCTCTCTCTCTCTCTGTGACTATCACAAATAAATAAAAATTTTTTTAAAAAATTTAAAAAAAAAAGATGAGAAAAGAAGAATTCAGTTATGGATGTGTGGAATTTGGAGTATCTGTGAGACCATGAGTATCCAGTGGAAAATTGAATGATACGGTTTTGGAGCTTTGGGGAAAGATTTGGAAGTATCCGTTTGATAGTCCACATAGTACATAATGGTAATTGAAATTGATAGTAAAGTGAGATGAGAAGGACAAAGATCAAATTCTAAAGAATATCCACCATGTGTAACTGATTTTTGAGAATATAAAGCAGGAAATGATTTGGTATAATTGGCATTTGAAATAAATTACTTAGTTTGTGTATTTGAGAGAGGCAAAACTGGAAATAAGGATACCAGTTAGGAGGGCTTTGCACTGTCTGGGTAAGAATTGATAATAGCAGTGGAGGAAATGCAGCTTAAACAAATAAAGATAGAATCTGTGATTTGGTAATAACTCAAATGGTGCATAGTACTTGGGAGAGTGGAGGACATTGTGGATTGGAGCCACTACCATTTTTAAAGCATCCAACTACCCTGCTGGGTCATCCTTTTATTGATGTTCTCCAGTGACTGCCCAATCTGTATGCCACCAGAAATGACTAGCTCAACTTCTTTCTCCCTTGCCAGCAGCCTGAATCTCACCTTATTATTTGTCCTTCTGTTTCCTCTTTTTTTATATACTTTGGAATTGACTGTTTATCTCTCCTTCATGGCCATGAGTCATCAGGTGTTATGTCTGCAGTATTTTTAGCCTTCTCCTCGTTGGTAGTTTCTTTTTACAGAAAAAAGTAAACACGACAAAAATGCTGCTTTGACCCTTCTCCTCCAGCAGCCCTACTCATTTGCTCTTTCATTCCACACTTCCACAAATAATAGTCTTCTCTATATTCCATTTTCTTGATTCACTGTCACCATGGAGACAGTGTAAATGGCTAAGTGCACCAATTAAAAGATGGAGATTAGCAGATTTTATTTTTTTATTTTATTTGTTTTTATTTATTTATTCATGAAAGACACACAGAGAGAAGCAGAGACATAGGCAGAGGGAGAAGCAGGCTCCCTACAGGGAACTCGATGCAGGATTCCATCATAGGACCCTGGGATCATGACCTGAGCCAAAGGCAGATGCTCAACCACTGAGCCACCCAGGTGCAATTTTACTGAAGTGAATGAAATGAAATATATTATATCAGAACTTGTGAGATACAGCTAAAGCAGAGCTAAGTGGGGGAGTTTATTACACTGTTTACATTAGAAAAGAGAAAAAGTTGAATTGTAATCTGAGCTTCTACCTCAAGACCTAGAAAAAGAAGAGCAAAAGGAAGGATAAACCAAGTGGAAGGAAGGAATAAAGGTAAAAGTTGAAACCAATATAATTAAAAACAGGACAGTGAAGAACAATGAAACAAAAATCTCTTTCTTTGAAAAGATCAATAAAATGAACAGACTGACCAGACAGATAGGAATAAAGTGGGTCTGGCTAAGAAAACACAGGAAAGATCCTTTTGGTAATGGAACATTTCTGTATTATGACTGTATCAGTGGTTGTATATCCTGGTTGAGATATTGTACTATCGTTTTACAAGATGTTAATTTTAGGGAAGTAGAGGTCACAGAATCTCTCTGTACTATTTGTTATTACTGCATATGAATAATAATTATCCCAAAATTAAAAGTATAATTAAAATGTTCAAATGGCTCACATCTTTTGCCCTTTTTATAAATTGGGTTAGTTTTCTTAGTACTGTATTTTGAGGGTTCTTTTTATACTCTAGATATGTGTCTGTTGCCATTATTTGTGATTCATAATATTATCTTACAATCTGTGTCTTATATTTTAAGTATCTCTGAGTAAACATTTTTAGTTTTGGTGAAATCCATTTTATTAACTTTATCAAACTTGCTTTGGGGTCATATCTAAAAACTGTGCTGAATCCATAAATATTCTATTTTCTTCTAATAGTCATAAGTATTCTTTTTTTTCTATTGTTTTATAGTTTTACATATGATTCATCTTGAGCTAATTTTTGTATAATGTGAGAGGTGTAGGTCACAGTTATTTATTTACTTTTGGCACATGAATATTCAATTAGTCTAATTGTTGAAAGATTATCCTTTCTCCATTGAATTGTCTTAGTACATTTGTCAAAAATTAGTTGATTTTGTTTGTGTGGGTTTATTTCTTAACTATTTTATTGATCCTTGTTCTTTTTTCTTATGTATTTAATAGAATTTGCCAGTGAAACCATCTAGCTGGGAGTGTTCTTTGTTGGAAGGTTTTTAACTATGAATTCAGTTTTTAAATACATATATGACTATTATCATTTCTTTCTTGAATGACTTAATTAGCCTATGTTGTTCAAGGAGTTACCTATTTTATCTAAGGAGTCAAATTTGTGAACCAAGTTTGATTTATATCCTTTTAATTTATGTGATGTCTATAGTTTATGTGTGTATATATGTGTGTGTGTGTATGTTCCTGCAATGGGTAATTTTTATTTTTCCTCTTATCTGCAGGGAAGTTTGTCAACATTATTAATGTTTTAAAAGAACCAGCATTAGTTAGGTTTTATTGATTTCTCTTTTTCTCTCTTTTGCCTGTTTTCAATTTCATTGGTTTTAGCTCTTATCTTAAAAAGTTCCTTCCTTCTGACTACTTTGGGTTTATTTTATTTCTTTTAAGTTAAAGTGGAAACCCAGATTAATGATTTCAGAATTAACTTTTATAAGAATTTAAGTTACCTTCTAAACACTACTTCAGCTGCATCCCTGAAATTTTAACATGGTATAATTCATTTTTCTTCAGCTCAGGATGTTTTAAAAAATCTTTTAAAGACTTCTTTTTTGTTCCATGGGTTATTTAGAAGTCTACTGCTTATTTTCCAAATATTTGGGGATTATCCTTTGCTGTTGTTATTTATTACCAGTTCCATTATGGTCCAAGAACATAGTTTGCATGACTTTTATTTATTTAAATATTAAATATTTAAAGCTTATTTTTTAATTCTAATATGATCTGTCGTGGTAAACTGTGCTTGTAAGAAGAGTATTTGTTTTCTTGTTACTGAGTATAATATTCTATAAATGTCTTGGGTCATGTTGGTATTGATAGTGTTGTTCAGATCTCCTATATATTTTTCTTCTATTATATTAACTGAGAGATGAGTGTTGATCCAGTTATAACTTTGAATTTCTCAGTTTATGAATCAGAACTACTTTAGAATGACCAAACACCTAAGACTAAGGAAATAACCACCCAATATTCTTATCCCAATACAAGTGGCACAGTGTTTTGGTTTTTTTTTTGTTTTTTTTTTTTGTTTTTTAATTTATAGCATGCAACTCAGTTTTATTTCCTGATTCTTTTTTGACATACAGGGAATATAATTTCAGTCATTTGTATAGCTATGTCCAGAATTTATTATAAAACTTTTAAATACAATAGGGCTTATGAGCTTTAAGAAACCGGTGATTTCCAGTATGATCATGGTATGTTGTAGCTAAAAGGACTGTAACTTATACATTTGGAAATGCAGTGTTTAACACAGACCAGGATTTTTTCTTCTCTCATCTTGAAATTCTGCCCATGGTTTCTTCCAAATAAATGGCTTCTCCCCCTAGTGTTTTAGAGCTTAGTGAACAACCAAAAAACAAATCATGGCATTTTCATTTAATATGTTTGAATAGTTTTAGATACTTCTGAAATACAGTCATAACTCATTTTATTGTGCTTCACTTTATTGCACTTTGCAGATATTGTGTTGTTTTACAAATTTAATGTTCAGTACTTTAGTGGGTGAAATCATTACAGATGTGTAGAAATAGCAGGAGAACTAGACTTAGAAGTGGAATCTGAAGATGGGACTAAACTGCTGCAATCTCATGAAAAACCAATAGATGAGGACTTGCTTCTTATAATGAGCAAAGAAAGTGGTTTCTTGAGATGAAAACTATGCCTGGTGAAGATGCTGGGGAGACTGTTCAAATGACAACAAAGGGTTGAGAATATCACATAAACTTCGTTGATAAAGTGGTGGCAGGGTTTGAGAGGCTGACTACACCTTTGAAAGAGAGTAAAATGCTATCAGACAGTATCACGTGCTACAGAGAAATAATTTGTGACAGGAAGTCATCAGTGTGGCAGACTTTATTGTCTTATTTTAAGAAATTGCCACAGTCACCCTAAACTTCACTAGCAACCACCCTGATCAGTCAGCTGCCATCAGCATCGAGGCAAGACCCTCTACCAGCAAAGAGATTGTGACTTGCTGAAGCTCAGATAATAGTTACCATTTTTAGCAATAAAGTGTTTTTTACTTAAGTATATACATTTTTTAGACATAATGCTGCTGTACACATAATAAACAATAGTATAAACACAACTTTTATACGCACCACTGGGAAACCAAAAAATAAATTTGAATTGCTTTATTGCAGTAGTCTAGAACTGAACTCACCATAACTCTGAGATATGCCTCTATCTAGCTTCAAATAAGTATTTACAGTGGGGGGCACCAGGGTGGTTCTGCAGGTTAAGTGTCCAACTCTTGATTTTGGCTTACATCATGGCTTACATTTGATATCGGGGTCATGAGACTGAGCCCCTCATTGAGTGCCACACTCAGCAGGGAGTCTGTTTGCGATTCTCTCCCTGTTCCTCTGCCCCACCCCCAGCCTGCGCACATGTTTGTGTCTGTGTGTATGTGCATTCTCTCTCAAATAAATATTTTTTTTAAAAAGTATTCATAATGTTAAAATGCTCCCAAAATATATAGCATATAAGAAGTTTATAATCATAAACTTTTTAGCTCCACAACTAAGACCTCATTTATTAAGTTGGATTTATTTATTAAAACAAAACATTTATTCAAGCTGAATGTGTAATATATTTTTCCGAAATTTTCTTCAAGGATGTGGTTAAATTCACGGTTTTGAAATTTATATTTCTGATTAAGATTTGAAGTGATTGAAACATAAGACATACTAAATTCTAAGAAGTACTGATATGTGGAACCTGCAAGGTCAGAATAATTCCTCATAGTACATATCCCACACCCCAACACCACTCCACATATACTAAAAGTCATCCTTATCTTTCAGTCATATCTTTAAACAGTACAACACTTTGCCAACCCTAATCCTAATAATTAGACCTGGATCAACTTCAGGTTATATCAGTATTCTCTAAATAAAGCCTGGTAAAACTGTGACTTTACAATTGTTGTGATGTCTTTAACTGAATATAAGTGTAGAGGAAAAAAAAATATTACCCCCAAAACTTTACACACATAAAATCCCATCTAATCAGGGTCATAAAAAAAGAAAACTTCATCAGAAATATGTTGTCAGAGTTGTTTTTAAATTACAGTGGGACAGTGGCATGTCTTCTTCAAAAGTATTCTGGCTTAACAACAGAGAGATGAACTGTAAATCCTGTATTGCCTCAGAGTCTATTAGCCACCCAATAGAATACATTTAGTTTAGAAGGGAAACAATTTTTTCATCAAAGTCAACAGTGTAAGTTGTAAAGCATGAAGGAGAAATTTTCAGGACATACTAGGAAATAATAGTTAAATATGGATAAAAATCTTGGCATTATTAAGTCAGTATCTCATATTCAATTTCTCTCCCTCTTTTCTCATACTTGGCTTATTTCTGGGTCTATGAATGTTTTTCTGACTCTCCAATCTTTTCCATAACCACGTAAGCCAGAGGCAAACTGAATATCTATAGCTAATTGCCCCAATATGCTGTTTCCTATTGCCATATGGCAATTCATGTATGATATCATACTCCATTATTAAATATACCTTGTTATTAACCTAACTTGTATCACTTATAGCACTGATTACATTGTGTCTTTGATAAGTCTCTGACCAGGCTTAAACTTCTGCCTGTATTTTTTAACCTCTAGGTGCTCTGCCTGATATGTGTAAAACCTTTTATACTAACTATTAGTACTTAAAACAGATGCACACAAATGCCAAGTTTTCTGAAGAAGTATTTCTTGAGTAGCTTTTAAGACATTTGAGATCACTGGTATGTGTTTTTTGGTGAAAATCCTATTATTTTTTTCTGGCTTTTGTGAAATTATTTTAAGGACAGTATTTTACCATTTTATGTATGTATATATTATATGACATATATTTATTTATAATTATATGTTATATATAATATTTATATGTTTTATATATATATATATAGTTTTATATGATCCACAATATCAAGATAGAATGCTGCTTGCCCACCATTAATTCTTCCCTGACTGAAATGTTACAGAAAAGATAAGCTTGCTTAATGAAGAGGTCCTCTTCCAAGCTTATAATTTCATAAGATACTATTTGACAAAGGCTGTTGAGTCAAATAAGAAAATTCATCATTTATTATATTCTGTTAAAAAGGATAAAAAAAAACAGCTTTTCTACTACAAACTAAGAAAAAATTTTTTTTTACTACTTAGGGATACAGATAGAACATGTTGCCTGTTCTTTTGCTTTTTCTGCTTTTGGTTCTTCATCATGTTTCTTTCTTCCCTCAAGTTACTTATTTTTTATTTATAAATAGATTTATACCAGAATTTAAATGCAGAAAAAAATACTATCTGTAATTCAGTTTGGCAGTGTTTCTAAAAATTTCTTTCCTTAAAATTTGCTTTCTCTGTAATGCTTTTATTTTCATTTTACTTCAATTATTATTTAGATATTTTGCACTATTTCATAATGCCTTTTTCTTAACCAATGTACCACCTGAAAAAAGTTTTTATTAGGACTTGAACTATAAATTATGTGTAAAAACTGAATCTATAGACTGAAAAAATTTAGTTAATCTTATTAAAATTAAAGGTTGTACTAAATGAAATTTGTTGGAGAAACTATGTTGGCTCTGGGTTACAATGAATGCTTGCAAAAGTTGAGTTAAAGTCAAATTAAGAGTAATTCCTTTATTGGATTGTCACCTGGAGTTTCTATTAGCAAAGCACTTAAAACAGTTTTGGGAAAAAAAAAAAAAAAAAAAAAAAAAAAACAGTGTTGGGCCCATAGGAAATACTTTCCAAGTGTGCGTTAAATTAAAAAATAATGATAAATCATAGCAAGGATCATAAAATTCTAGTTAAGGCCTCATACCTCTAAATAATAATAAAAATGATGAATAATATTACTCCTTCAAATTGAAAATTAATGGGAAATGGTTCTTTCCAGAGTCATGAGTTCCCATATACCAAATGCCTTTGCTCTGGTTTAGGCCATCAGTAATAGCTATCATTTCTGTAGCTTGATCAGCTTCAGGCAGGAGGAGTGTCTCTGCATCTTGGTATTTATGATAACAGTACCAAATCAGGCTGGACTGTCTCCTAATGTGATTTTCCTCTTCAACTTTTCCCTCCCACTCTTTTGAGAGAGAATGCAGTTTTAAAATAGTAGTAAACATGAGGTGAAAGTGATTAGTTATCTAATTACCCTCTTCCACAGAACATCTTGCTGGTGGTGGAGACCAGGCACCTCCTTTCTGCACAGTGCTGCCCATAGTGGACTTTCTCCTGGCTCCCCTCCACCACCTTGGCTTTCTGCCTGGGCTGTCCTTCATTCTTTATTACCTTTTCTTCCAGAGCCTCTTCCTTGCCTCCACCTCACTAAATTCCCACCTCCAACTTACGCATTCTGTTGGTGGTAGAACGTAAAGACAGAGGAGAAAGAAAAGGAAGGAAGACCCATGAAACATGTAGAGTTTGTTTTGTTTTGTTTTGTATTTTATTGGTAGGCATGCTGCGTTTAAACCATTTATTGAGAGTTTATAAACTCTCACTATTGTTTATCAGGCAACACTGCTCAGCAACACTCTTCCCCCAATTTTTAAAAACTTTTTAAAGGATCTCAGAAGAAACAAGTTTTGACTGTTTTCCCTGTACCAATTTACAACTGTAGGTTTAACACTTGCTTCCCAAGCCCTGCATCTTGGAATAAAGTCCCAAAACAGTGGAAGATTAGCCTACTATGTCCAGCGAGAGTATTTTATTTTATTTTATTTTATTTTATTTTATTTTATTTTATTTTATTTTATTTTATTTTATTTTAAGATTTTATTTATTCATGAGAGACCGAGAGAGAGAGAGAAAGAAAGAGAGGCAGAGACACAAGCAGAGGGAGAAGCAGGCTCCATGCAGGGAGCTTGACGTGGGACTCGATCCCGGGTCTCCGGGATCACACCCCAGGCTACAGGTGGCACTAAACCACTGCGCCACCGGGGCTGCCCAGGGCCAGTATTTTAGAACCAAAGAGTGCATCCCCACAGCCACCTGTCTGTTCCCAGCCAGCTTCTGACTCACATATATTGGCCTCTGTGCTTCTGGTTGCTGCCCACTATGTTCCAGGTGGTCAGAAGTTTGACTCTTCACCTAGCTGTTCTTAGATTTATAAGTTTTCATATTAAGGGAATTTAATTAAGCTATATGTATATTCCTTTTCTTTGTTTCTTTAATATTTTTTAGTTGATTTCATTTATTTTATGATAATTGATTTTTTTCAGTTTAATGTTTTTAAAGAAGTACTATTTTAAGTCCTCATTCATTCCACATTCATTAATTATTATTAAACACCTATTGAAGGGGATCCCTGGGTGGCTCAGCGGTTTATCACCACCTTCCGCCCAGGGCGTGATCCTGGAGACCCAGGATCGAGTCCCACGTCAGGCTCCCTGCATGGAGCCTGCTTCTCCCTCTGCCTGTGTTTCTGCCTCTCTCTGTGTTTCTCATGAATAAATAAATAAAAATATTTTTTAAAAGAAATAAACACCTATTGATATCAAGCTTTGAGCTTTACATTAGCTCATTTGGATATTTGGAGGATTATTAATTAGAATAGGGAACTGCTCAAGAAGGCTAAGCCCCTTGGGTAAAAACCAGTAGAAAGAATTTGGGTGGTGGAACATATTTTGAATTAGCGAGTGGAAAAATCCTCTATCAAAAAGTATTTGTAAAACAGTACCTTCACCCCAGTGTTCAACAGAGACTTGACAGTCCTCAGCCAGCATAAAGTATATAGATGGGTTGCCTTTTGAATGAGAGGTTGGACAGAATGGCAAATAAAGTCCAATATTTAGGATGCACATCTATGGAAATAACATAAATGACTAGGTTCATTCCCATCAGAAAATAACCAAGCCAAAATTTCAACCAATATGATTAATTTTTTTAAACCAGCATATCAGTGCTTTTGTATTGAAAAAGACTATGCTCCTTCTCAAGCATGTTATACACTTACTTTAAGGAAACATTATTAGTCGAAATACTTATGCAATTATCTTCATTACTAGCATAGGAGCCACATTAGAAACCTTTTCTTTAACAGTGTAATCCAAAAAAAAAAAAAAAAAGTGTTCTCGACCTCGAAATATTGCCTCTCCTCATTGCTCATATTGTTTACCACACTTGTCTCTTATTAGAAGTGTTAGTTACTGGCATGGATAAACTCATCCCTAAAACAGACTTCTTGGCCTCTGTGAAACCATTAAATAGTTAATAGGTTTACACAAAAACTACCATGGGCTCTGAATGAATCATTTCGTATATAAGTTTTGGTGTTTTTGTTTAAAAAAAATCAGTTTCATAACTTTCTAGTATTTTATTATGGATATGTGAAAAATTGATGTTAAGTATCATACAGCAAAACCAAAACAATACACTTGGTAGTACTTGACAATGAACATTATATTTTTGTTTCAAATTTTTATTTAAATTCTAGTTAACATTACATACTGGTTTCAGGAGTAGAATTCAGTGATTCAACACTTACATACAACACCTATTGCTCACGTGATGATGAATGTTATATTCTTTAATTTTTTTTAAAGATTTTATTTATTTATTCATGAGAGACACAGAAAGAGAGGCAAGACACAAGCAGAGGCAGAAGCAGGCTCCATGCAAGGAGCCCAATGTGAGACTTAATCCCGGGAATCCGGGATCATGCCCTGAGTCGAAGGTAGACTTCAACCGCTCAACCGCTGAGCCACCCAAGTATCCCTAATATTACTTCAAAGTGAAACTATGGATTATCTAAAGAGAGAATCCAATCTGAGATGCTGTCCTTTCCTCCAAGACACTCATTCAGCCAGTGACGTACTTGACTGTTCTCTGTGAGCCAGTTTAATTTGCCACAGCCTCCTGAGAGTCAGTGTTCATCCTTAAAAACAACTGGGAGCATACAGAAGCCTTGAGAGTGCCATAAATAGAACAGTGCATTTGAAAGGCCGTGGAAACTGATAGAGTAGGGTCCTGGCTCCTGTAGCAGCGATAAAAATAGCCGAGCCAATAAACTGCCATACCTTCTTTTGAACATAAGCTGGAAGTTAGAGAATCTGGGGAGACAATTTGGTAGAGTTCTATAAAACCCTTGGCTTATAAGAAAACAACTAAAGGGAAATGGTAAAGGGAGTGAAATGATCCTGTCCCTTGGATTGCAAACCACAGTCCAGTTGGCCAGATTTGGATTTTCAGCTATTGCCCAGCTGGTGAACAGTTCAAAACTATTTCAGGTCATGTGATCCCATTGCAGCCAATTGGGTGGTTTGGCAGACAACAACATAGTAAATTTCTATTCACACAAATTGTATGCATACTGCATTTGTCCATGTGCATTGTCTGCTTGTCTGTATTGATGATAACATATCCACATAGATGGATGGATAAATTGTGGGTATATATCCATACCTGGATATCTATACACAGCAATTATGTACTTGGATTCCTTCTAGGAAACAGAATGGTAGGAATAATCTAGTTAAATCAGTTTCTATGGGGATTTTTTTACTCCTTTTTTCATATTTCCTCTAGTTGTAAAAATTACAGTGATTACACATCATAAAGCCTATCTGTAATAAAACGCATCAGCTGGCCAAGGTTTTCATCGCTCACTCAATAATCCATTAATACAGCAACGCTGCCCAGGCATCTTTATAATACCAACTCGGAGGTAATTTTAATCAGCTAGACCAGCTGGTATTTAACAGCAGCTGCTGGAGACGCCACAAATATACTCAATAGCTGACATCTTTATTTGCAGTTTTTCAAGGGGAGAAGAGATTCTCCTGTGGTTACTTGTATTAAGCATTTAAAATAAGGTGTAAAGTATACAGGGGTTTATATCTAAATGAGAAGAGGAAGGGATTAATGATAAAACAAAGGTGATAAATTCTATCAAGAGGAGAGGTTTGTGAATGAAGAAACTGCTCAGATGAATAAGAATACATTGGCTGTGGGTGGACTTCAGACCTTTTTCCTAGTTATGTTCACACTAATGTTGAGTATCGATCCCTAGCCATAGAAATGTAATCCATAGTCTGCTATGTAGCATCCTTCTATTCTTCTATACCAGATTTGTGGTATCCTTTCCTATATAAAGTTGTTAAAAAACGATTTGATTCAGTGAAAGAGTGATTTGTTCACATGCACATGTTCTTAGCTACTGCTTGCCATGTCCTTTTTGTTATTTTATGATTATATTTTTATTAATGTTCAATTTTGATATTTTAAATGAAAAGAATCAGCATCAATATGTACTGTCTAGTAGTAAATGTAGAATGCCATCTCACACTGGTGTGTATGAGCATGTGTGGGGGAAGTAAGCGTCGGCAACATGAAGTTAACAGTCACAAACCCATTATAAATAAAAATTTAATTACACTTGGGGGAGCTTGGCTTACAAAGCTCAGAAATCCATAATGGAGCTTGCTGGTAATAAATGCCTGATCTGTTTGTTAAACTCCACTGTTCTCATCCCTTTTCTCATCTTCTTTTATAAAATACCTTGACATCTCCACTGATTAGAAATTGGTAAACAGAGCTGACTTTCTGATTTATAAAATATGTTGCCTTTACCCCATTGGATGAGAATCTTGCCTTTTACTTATCCTTTGATAAGTAAAAAAGGAAGAATTAGAGTAAAGTAGGAAAAGAAATAGCTCTAGTTAGAAAAATAAAAGTCTTACTTAGTCTACATTTATAGATGATGGCTTTGCAAACAGATAGCTGTGTATTGAAATGTGTTGGGTAATAAAAATGTCTGATATTTATGTGAATAGAAGTTAAGTGGTTTCCATTCTGTAGAAAATTTCTTGTGTCATTTTCTCTTAAGGCTGCTTTCAAAATTAAAGTCAGTATAAAATAAACAAATGGGCCTTGTAGCCTTGATATAGAAATAGTTTTGTTATTTCTGACTCTTGTAGAGCAATCAAACCTTCTTTTCTTATGGTAATAGTTCTTGCTGGAAGATACGAAGCATTACAGCCCCCTAAAAAAGTAAAATGTATTACAGGTAAAGTGTACTTCTGTACTAAATTAATCAGAGGTTAACAAAATTCGTTGTAATACCGAGTCTTTTGCAGGTAGCTTCATTTGTCAGTGCCTCTGGTTCTTTCTCCAGAGCCAAACAGTGATCTGTCTGTGTTGGACTATGATTGAATACTTAAAATTAAAATCCAGTGACAGAATGGATTACTGAGATAGCAATTTGAATTTTAAAATTACTTAGCAAGCATTTTTTTCTGTTATTTGTAGTGAAAACAGTCTGTTTAAGTTTGTTCAGTGTGTTTGACAACAGACAGTTTGATATATTGCTGGGCACAGCGGTAGGTTGGACTTGAGTGGTATTAGCTCTCAGTGTTTTGATTAATGGTAATTGTTTCAATGAAAAGGCATGTTTTACGTACAACTCATAGTTCTGAAAAACAGAAGTCAACTTGCAAGATCCATAATTACTATTCTGAGTTAGCATATAAAAAGGGCCGGAAGAACCTGCTGGAGTAGCACAGTAGGATTTTTTTTTCTTTTTTGCTTTGTATTGTAGTTACAGACTGTTCTTTATGTCAGAATATAAATCTTCTGTTATTTATCTTTTGTTCAATATTTGAAGTTGATTTATGACACATTTCTGTATCCCATAATTTAGTTTGAATCCTATACCAAGGTGAAATTTCACCTGTCTCTACAGTCGACTGTAAAGGGGGAACCCAAGGCAACCTAATGTAGGACAGATTTAAATTTTTTTTCTCGTCTTGCTCTCTTTATTTTAAAAGAATGCAATTCAGGAATAATTAGAAAGCTTATCTTTAACATTTCAGAGATTTGTATTGCCATTTTAAATAAAACATTTTACATATAATGTACACAAACCCAGAAAAAAATAAAAGGTTATTTTTATTTAGAGAAAACAAAACATGCATTTAAGGAACAAGTTTTTGTCAATATAGAAGCTGTCAGAAAAACCCCTTTGTAATATCTTTCATTCACACATGTAGGTCTGTCTGTATACATTCATGAAATAAATGTACATACACATATCTGTCCACTAAATGCATTATGCTCTGCATTTAGGTTATCAGTAGATAGAAACTGATTTTAAATGAATGTCCTTACCTTCACATGAGCAAAGAAAAACCACGTTCACATAAAGACTTGGGAAGAAGGTGCAGGAAAGGGCATTTAACCATTCTTTTTTTAAGAATGGGTATTTAACCATTCTTCTTTTAAGATGGTGAGAAATTTTATAGGTGGGAGGTAGTGCTACAGGATTTTTTTTTCTTCTCTCTTTTTCTTTCTTCCTACAAAAGAACTAGGTAATGCAGTAGTAAATGTAATCAGAATATGTGTTAAAGTGGGTGAATGGCTACTGTGTTTGTGAAACCAAGGTTGAGAATTAGTATTGTACAACCTTTCCCTATGTCTTTAAGAAGCATAGAAATTTTGAGTCTATTGGGTAATTTCTTAAATATTATCCAGGAAACTTAGTATGATATTTAAAAAATAATAGCCTGATACTAAATAATACTATCCCTGATAGTAGGATTTTGGGTTTATATTAATATTAGAGCTTTGGCATAAGTATTAGCACATATCTCCTATACAGCTTGTATATAAGCCATGTTCTTTAATGTATTTAGAGGAAAGGAATAGGAGGTGAAATCTGCAATGCAGAAACTTGTGGTGTTACTGACTGTTTATATCTAAAAGGGAATGATCCTGCGCTATAGTAGCCTGGATTGAAATGCTGTTTGTCAGGTTGCTTATTCCAAGCAAAATTAATAAAAGGTTGTCTAATGCATACCTAAGCCTTTGGCATAAAAATAAATATAATTTAATTTTTTTTTCCTTGTGGTTAACAACCATGTGTCAGTGTGGCATCTTTTATTGAAAGGAACTTTATTTAAGTAGCATAAACTTGTTGGATGGGCTTCAATTAAATGATGATTTGTTAATGCAAATGTGTAGCGAATGACTGGTAGTACATCTGTCTCTTCATCCATAGGCCATTACTGTGCAGCGTTAGCACATGATTGTAAAAAACGAGAAATCATTATATGCAGGTAGTACATATTCAATCAATTCTGACCTTATGTCCCTGGCGAAATAAAAAAAAAGTATATAATGTAAATGATACTTAATCTGAATAACAAAAAGCAGCTCTTTGACTCTCTGTGACTTAAACTGTTAGGTGATGTGAGGTGACTTGCTGTTTGGGATTGATGGTTATGGTGGCCCAGTGGGGAAGGGCCATCACTTTAATCCTTTGTCATTCCTCCCATGCACTTCTCCAGCCCAAATTATATTTTAAGTCCTATTTTCTTTCTTTTTCCTCTTCATTTTTTTTTTCTTTTTGAAAGTGGTTTGTGAGATAGTGGTGAGAAATGGGCACTGATGACCACCAGCATGAGCATGTTAAGCAAGCAGTGACAATTAATACAACAAAAAATGGTACAATTAGCTTCAGCTCCATAAGTGTCTAATGAGCCATTTGTCAGTCTTTTGCTGAAATAAACTACTCTATCTTAATTCTCCACTCTTGCAGCAAATAAATAAAAGTTATGAAACACCCGGGCACCAATAAAATATAATTTATTTCATAGGGCATGACAGAACTCTTTACATATCTAAAATGAACATGTTATTTACAAATGACTTGTGATACTCATATAAACCATGGATCTGTGTACTAACTGCTTTCATTATAGAGATATGCATTTTTTTTTCTGATTGTTTAATCATTTAAACGTATCATTACTCCTAAAGGCATGTGAGTTAAAGTGACTCCTCCTGGTGTGATTAACTCATGAGGCCAAAAAGAACCTCAGAAATGAGCTATTCTGCAGCTGAAGACATTAAGAATTTACTGGAAAGGACAAAACAATAATTTTCATTTGGAAACCTCTCATCTCTCTGCTGATTATCTTCCTTCCCCTCATTTATTTTTAGGAACCCCAATCTCTCAAAAGTTTTCATCATCACTATATATCAGTCAAACAAAAACAACATTGTAAGCTTCTTTCGCTTGTATTTGGTGCTAGGTTAAAAGTTGTCATCTCACCATACTGTAAAAATGTGAATTGAAAATTCACATTAAAATGTGAAGTATCACCTAAATAAATCCCAGATATTTTAAAATTAATAATCAGTTGTTTTAGGGGCACCTGGGTGATTCAGTCAGTTAAGCATCTGACTCTTGGTTTTGGCTCAGGTCATGACCTCAGGGTTGAGATCAAACCCCACATCTGGCTCTGTGCTCAGCACAAAGTCTTCTCGAGTTTCTCTCTCTCTCCCTCTCCCTCTGCCCCTCCCTGCCTTCTCTCAAATAAATAAATTTCAAAAAAAATATATTAGTTGTTTTAATCAGAGGAAGAATACACAGAAACTTTTTTTCAGAGTAGTGTACACTGTAGTTCTTAAGTCCAGTCCCTGATCCAGCCAGCATCTAGCATCATCTTGAAGATTGTTAGAAATACAGATTCTATTGTCTCTGCTGAACCAGAATCTGAGACGGGTCCAGGAATCTGTTTTAACTAGCCCTGCAAGTGATTCTGTTGTCCACTAAAGTTTGTGAGCCACTGCTGTATAGTGATAAAGTAATTGAAGTCAAAATAAACATTTATGAATCCCTGACATATACATAGATAGAACCCAAAAGAAAGCAGTTTTCAACTTCAGATCATTTCTATGAGATCCAATCTGTTTCATCCAACTTCTCTTTATCAGTTCACTGCTATTTCCCCCAACCCCTTCTTTTTCTCTTAATATACATTCTTTCTGTATCCATTTTGCAAGATGACCTTAGGTAGAGTTTTCAGGTAAATTCCAAGTTACTTTACCTATTAATTACTAACCAAATATTTCTAACAATATAGGGATGCTAGTATTTAATGATTAGTGTTATGTTTCACTTTTTACTTAAAAACTAATTTCAAATCTATAAGTAGTTCACTTAAAATGATGAGAACAGACTTTTGTCAGTGCCAGGCTGGTGATTCCATGAAGGAATAGGCAGGTAACCCTGAAAGGAATGGGTCATGTACTCCAAAATGGCTGGTGGAAATCATTAGGACTTGATGGTTTACACCTGCAGCCTGAAGGATTAACTGTTGTTACCAGCAACTGCAGATTGACCTCAGGAATGAAATGGAGTCTAAGGCAGAGAGTGGCAAGTGAAATCAGGAAAAAAAGATGGCCAGGAAGAATTTTACTAAGAGTGAACTAGAGCCCATGATAATTATAGGCAGTTCTGTTTGAAAAGCATTTGTGTGTTTCTTGCTACTCAAAGTGTGGTCCATCGATCACACTTTGCAGCACTGCATTATCTGAAAGTTTGGTGGAATTTTAGGTCCCATACGAGGCTAGTCTACTGACTAAGAATTAACATTTTAACAAGATTCTCAGGAGATTTGCATGCACATTAAAAATATAGAGAATCACTTGATTAGTATGTTAGATTGGATCAAAGATTGAGAGTAAAGGCAAATAGTTAAGTAATGTCACACTTTTATATGAAGACAAATTCTCTATAGCTATGGTAGTTCCAAAGGAATTTTCACAAATACAGTGCTGTTGCAATTGTAGAAGGAATTACTGTACTGGCCTGATTCACTTGATTTTGAAATAAACCCAACATGGAAATTGAAATTTGATTAATTTTTCAATTTATATTGTATTGTCTTTCCCCCAAAGGAGAAGTTTTAAAGTTAAGGTGATACAAGTATGGGGGGGGGGGGAGCTTAGGCTTTCTTAATTTGGTTTTTAAAAAGCAATAAAAATATTTAGATTTTGATATTTTTAAAACTCTGTTGCTTCATCTCAGGAAGTAACCAAAAAAAAAAAAAGTAAGGTTTTTCTTTTTTTTTTCCACAATATCAGAAGAAAAATTTATAAATTTAGGTAACTTGTCACACCATTTTCAGTTTAATTCAGAGCTGAGGAAAAATAACTTACAGCTAACTTTAAATTATCCATATTAGAAAGAAGCAGAATAGTTTAAGAAGTGAATGTTTAGTAAAAAAAAAAAAAAATTAATAAGGTGAATTACAGAAGACCAGGTTATTTGGGTTGAGGCTAAACCAAGTTTACTTAGATGTAAAGTCATCATTTAACAAGTGATCTCAGAAGTTTGATCTCACATGCCATCCTAGCTCCTCTCTGAGGTTTACAAAGCAAATTTCACTGAGGCTTCAAGAAGCTGACTAGCTTACCCAAGTATCCATAGCTGGTATCTAATGAAGCAATGTCTGAAACTTTTGTCTTCAGACTCCTGGGTCAAATGTCATCCTATTTCAAAAGCATAAAATAAATAGCCCTCGTAGTTGTAAAACATCCACGTAAAATTATATAATTAAAAATAAATTTTAACAAGTGGTTAAATTATGTACATTGTCAACCCTGTATAGAAATTAACAGACCATTCTATGGAATAGAATAGAAAATCCATAGACAGATTCAAGTATATATAAAAATTTGTGTTATACCAATAGTAAATAGATATTAAGTATGTTCTGTATGCTTACATGTATTAACATGATAAAGATGACTTCACATTTAGGGAAAAGAATAAATTACTCAGTAAATAGTGTTGAGACAATTATCTGAGAAAAATTAGGTCCTTCTCCAAGTCCATATGCTGAAATTAATTCCATAAAGATTTAAAGGTAAAAAGTAAAACTGCAAAACACTAGAAAAAATAGTTGAATATTAATTATTCTTGGGTGTGAGAAAGCCTTTCTACATGTGATTTCCAAGCAAAAAAAATCGAGAGATTTTGGTAAATAAAATGTTAACTGTATGGGAGAAAATGCCATCAACTCAGGACAAACTGGGAAAAATACTTGCAACTATATTATAAAAGATTAATATTCTTAATATATTAAAATCTTTCACAAATAAATAGGAAGACTAATAGCTGAATAAAGAAATGGGCAAATGTATAGACACCTTGATATTAGTATGCACAGATGTACTAATAAGCATATGAAAACATTTAATTTAGTAATCGTAATCAAAGCCATGCTAATGAAAGCAACAATGATATGTTGTTTACCTGTTGGATTAACAAAGGTATACACCCTGTGTTAGGAAAGTTTCATCAAAAGGATCGATTTGGAGTCTTGTTTCACAATTCATAAAACTGTGCATAACCTTTACTCTTAAGTCCATTACTGGGAATTTATTCAAAGGAAATATCTGTGCATAGAAATAGAATTGGAAAGCCATACATCAAGATTATTTGTGGGCTATGATATTATGGGTATCTTTTTGTTTTCTTTCTGCTTTCAGTTTTATTTTTTGGCTTTTCTGAAAGAAATATGGATTATTTATGAAATAAGGAAAAATTAATCTAAGGTTGAACTTATTAAAGTTCATTTTTCCTTATTAAAATTAATTTCTTTATTTCATAGGTAAAATACTTAAAACCACCTGTTTTAAATGTAGATTAAACAATTCCCTTTGGGGCACCTGGGTGGCTTAGTTGGTTAAAAGCATCTGCCTTCAGTTCAGGTCATGATCCTGGGGTCCTGGGGTCCTGGGATCAAGCTTTGCACCGAGCTCTCTGCTTCTGCCTCTCCCTTTGCCTGCCTGCCTGTTTGTGCACTCTCTCTCTCTGTCAAATAAATAACATCTTTAAGGAAAAATAAACATTTCCCTTTAACTTAACACTATGTGGTGGTGCTAACTCTAGAAATATAGCTGAACTGTATCTGTTACAGTTGTGTATTGTGATTTCTTTCTTCAATATTCAGCTTGAATAACCACTTTACAATTATTTCTAATATTCTATTAATATCTTCCCAGAATACTTGGCTTCACTGTGGTGCTTTAAATGTTTTACCACATTTAAATACCTCTTATTGGTAGTCACCTCCTTAGAAGAGTGAATAAGAATGTGAGTCAGCCTGCCTGGAACTGAACCCAGCTCTACCACTTTGGCTGTGTGATCTTACAGAAGAGTAACTTGCACATCTAAACTGCAGTTTCACATCTGCAAAACGAACATAATCCCTTTAAGAGTTCAGAAATTAAATGAAGTGCTACAGGTAAAGCTCTCAAATAGTAATCACTCAAGTAAATGTTAGCCAGTGTTGTTATAACTTAAGACAAAATGTTTTATAGGAAAATACAGTTTTATAATAGGAATAACATACAAAATATTTGCATATTTTTCTTAAAATCATTATTGTAATATATTCATTATGCAAAACTAAGGGAATTCTGTGAATATGAATGTGACATTTTCAGAGACTTGAATTTGCATGGGCCAGTGCCTGTAGTTCAAGAGTTTCTCTACAAAGTGGTGATCCAGTGGGCACTGACTAAAAAACACAGGGATGAGTATTTGGAACTATGGATAACTCACAGAAGGAGAAATACACTTACTTTATATTTATGAATTAGAATTGCTAGAATTACTGGAAAGGAAGCTGGTTCGCCTCTGTCACTGACTCCAGATTCCGTTATGCTGATTTATCCAATGTTCTTTCTAATCTGGAAGGGAGTGTGGAGAATCCAAAGAAGACATTCCAAAGTGTCCTGGGTGTGTTCTCCTTCTCAGTTTCCCCACATGAAACTAGAGCTGCTTTTGTTAAAGGTACAGTGACACATCTTAGCCTGTACTTTCTTTCTGCCGGATGTACATTTTTTCCGTCTGCTCACTCTATAAATGAGGTTATCAGCATAGTGGCCAGTGAAACCTCACATCCCAGAGGCTGTGAACTTGCCTAGCCCTTGAGCATGCTTGCTTCCCAGCATTGCTGCCGCCACCTCCCTGCTTGTGGTAGCAGCTAGAATTAAATGAGAACAACTACTTTGGGGACTCTCAGACCTCCGGGTAACTGAGGGCTCCATTTGTCCTGATGTGGTCGTTCAGAGCACAGGAGCATTGACCCTTTGATTCTTCCTTATTGCGAACTTTTGAAACAGTGTGCAGGCTAGAACTGGGTAGCTGCCTGGTCCTTGGATGTGGTGATCCATTCCCAGTGTGGCAGGGACTCAAGTATGAGATGGAAATACAGCTACTAGCAACCGTTTCAAAGTTTTATCTTTCAAATATTAAATAAGTAAACAGATTTCTCACATTAACATTCATTTCATCCTAAAGTTCATTTTCCTTAATTGATCTTTTTAGTCTTCTGCTGCAAGACCCTTGATTATTTTCTCTCTGGCAATTTTAGGTATTGACCAACATCCTTCTTTTTTTCTTTTCTTAATGTAATCTCCTTGCCCCTGATTAAAAGGACTGTCTCCTAATTCTGTTAGGTAAATTCAATGCAGATGATATGCAAACTATTATAGATGGTGAATTTTCAGCTATATGCTGTGTACATACAGGTGTAGGCCTATGTATATCCTTTTCAATGCCACATTTATAGATTTCTATATACCAATTTATGAAGATCAATTTCTCTGAATTACTAACCATGGAAATATGTGGGGCAACATAGATGACCATTATTACTGCTCAAATTCTTTACTTCAAGTAGTTTGTTCTAACACACAAGTCACTAAATGGTTTTTCAGAGAAAACTTAGCTTGATGGGTCGTCATATAAGCTATTTGACATTTGTCCCCAGTCAGACCGGATGCCACATGAAAAATTTACTCAGGCAAGAAGCTCCTAGGAATAAACAGTTCTCTAGTGTTGCTCACAGGGGACTCGGCAAGGTGAGCGGAACTTCAACTTGTCACGGATGCACTGTTCTGACAAACATAAGTAGATGCTAATGGCTAAATCGTGACAGAATAAAGTCCCACAACCATATGGCTAATTGCCACAACAATATCTTCAGTGTTATTAATCAAGTTTTCATAGTGTGCCATGATAATTGGAATAATTAGAAACAGCATAGGCATTGCTTGTCTCTACCACACATTTTGCAGACAGGGACCTCAAAAAACCACAGTTACACATCCAATACTGTATTGTTTAATGCTGTCTTTTCCTCAAAAATACTTTGGTTAATGAAATAACTGCTTGCCATAGGTGTATTTTGTGTGATCTTCTGGAGGGGCACAAGTATCTAAATGAAACCATTAAAACCCCTGTGTATATGTTTAAATAGGCAATATTCCTTTAAGGCAGGAGTAGAAATCTGCCCATCTTGGATCTTATAGTTTGAAAGATGAATTCATTGTACACTAATTTGGATGATGGACATTCATTTTTTGGTCATATATTTCCCGTTTTAGCTAATTTAGTTAAGAAAATGAGGAATTAGAAAGCAGTTGAATAAATTACAAGATGTAAGTATTTGCATAATTTGTTTCAGGCAAATACTACATACCAGTGCTCCCAAAATGAATTATTTTGAACATGTCTTTCAATTATGGATGAAGTAAATATTACCATCTTCAATATCACAATTGAAACTTATATTTTCAAGTTGCTAATATTGAAATATACTCACTTCAGTCACTTATAAACTAATATTCCTTCCTTCATCTTAATAGTGGAACAAGAATTCATTTGTGTTTGACACAATGCTCTAATTAAGAGGGCTTTTTGGGCTGCTCTGCTTTGTGAGGAGGTAACTGGACAGGAAAGGCAGAAGATTGATGATAGCCAGCACCTTGGTGGCACAGAAGCATTTAGGCAGACAGAGAAAGGGAAATGGCTGCTATGGTGTCTATTATGAAACAGCTTTTCTATTTTTGAATATGTAAATAGTCATAGTTCTGAATTCTTTACCATTTCAATTTTTGTTTTCCATGCTCTCTTCTGTCCCATTGCATTCCTTACTAGGAACAAGTCAAACTACATTTTTCTAGAATTTCAGAGTCACTGGTATCTTCGGTTAAAAAATATCCCCCAAACTCCCCAAATAAAAATCACTAATTTAGGAGTATTTCACTATACCTTTACAGTTACCTAGGCCCAAAACTGTTGCTTCAGTAAATCTTGAACTTCACAAAATTTAAAATCACTGTGTTACTCAGTTTCTTTTATTTAAACGAGTCTTCTCTTTTCCTGCCTCCCTTTGCTTCTTCATGATTAGAGACAGAATTAAGCAAAATGGGAATTGGAAATATGAAATAAGAAAGCAAAAATACCTGATTTTCTTTCAGTCAATTGCTGGTTATTCACTTTGTGAATAAAATTATTTAGACCTTTTATTTCTTCTACTTCATGTTTTTTTACTATTCATTAGATGGAGGTCAGACAGGAAAAAATAAAACTTTATTTTGGAACTCTAACAGTTATAAAAAAACTGATGTAGAGGAAAATTTTAAATCAAGTGTCCAAAATGATGCTTGGATTATATGTAGATTTTATTTATTCATGTGCTGCTTTTGTGTACATCATTTAAATTGCAAGATTGCAATCCTTTGTATCAATCAGGATGCTTTTGGCTGCAGATTGAAAAAAACTCTCTACCTTGAACTGGCTCAGGCATTTTAAGGAATTATTTAACAAAGCCGAAGTCTAGAGGTACTGTGACTCAAGAGACAGAGTTAAAGATTCACGTTTTTTCTGTATGTCCACTGTGCTAACCTCATGGTCAGCTTCTTAAGACTCATTCTCTTATAATCACAAATTACTTGGGGCTTCAGGCTTCCTCATTTTAGTCCCCCCATGAATAAAAGAATGAAACCTTCCATCAAATACAAAACAATAGTTTCTTTCAGCCCAGTTGGACTAAATTAAATCATGTCCCTACCCCAAACCAAAAACAGTTTCTAAGGGAGAATATTGTTTACTTTAGACTAATGGGGATCTGCCTTTCAAGCAGTAGTTCTTAAATTGTGTCCTCTGGACCAGCAGCATCAACATTCCCTGGAAACTGTTAGAAATGAAAATTTTCGGGTTCCACCTCAAACCCACTGAATCAGAAACTCGTAGGGCCCAGCCATCTGTGTTCTTTAAAACTCATCAGATAATTTTGGTGCTTGTTATGTTTGAGAACCACTGTCTTCTAGAACAAGGAATGCTATCAGCTTCCTTCTGAATAATATTGGGGAGACTTGCATGGCTGAACTAAATCAAGTTTGTTTAGGAAGGAATATTGCCAGAATAGATTTTTGGTAGACAGTCACTTTCACTATACTTTAATAAAGTATAAAATAATAAAAATAAAATGTAAAACAATAAAAATAAAATGCAAGCTTCTCTTTTGCATTTTTCATTCATGAAAGACATAGAGAGGCAGAGAGCCAGGCAGAGGGAGAAGCAGGCACCCTGCAGTAAGCTCAACGTGGGACTTGATCTCAGGACCCCGGGATAACACCCTGAACTCAAGGCAGACGCCCAGCCACTGAGCCATGGAGGCATCCCTTGCAAAGTTATTTATGAGTGATGTACTGTCCATCATTTCTAATGAAACTCAACTATACCAAATTCTTTTCCTGTTAGATGTGGCAGACAGTGCTGTTTATGCACCTAAAATTCATTTGCTCTTACTTCCTTACTAAAATAACTCTAATATGGAGTTTGTTGGATTTTTCTGTTGTTGTTTTTGGAATGATATCCTCACCTTCAGGTGTGCAGTGTGACACAGTCCTGACCAGTCATATTTAATTTCCAGTCACCTGCTGGGGTTTTAGATCAAAAATTTGCTTTCCAACATTGGCCCCCCATCCTTTCTTCTTATCACTTTTTCTTTGCTGTGTGATGGCTGTAGATGCAACCACCATTTTGCATCTTGGAATGAATGCCAAAGAGAAATTGAAGAACCAAAGTCAGCAATCACATACAACAGACTTCTAGTTACAGGAGAAAAAACAAACTTCATATTTTAGACACTGTTTAATTTTGTTTTACTTGGAACCAATTGCAATCATGACTAAATTTTTTAAAGATTTATTTATTCATAAGAGAGAGAGAGAGAGAGAGAGAGAGAGAGGCAAGACACAAGCAGAGGGAGAAGCAGGCTCCATGAAGGAAGCCTGATGTGGTACTCAGAATTCTGGGATCACACCCTGAGCCAACGGCAGATGCTCAACTGCTGAGCCACCCAGGCCTCCCTAGTCATGACTAATTAACATAATTATTTCCATAAGGGAGAAATGTGTAACTTTCCTGTGTCTAAACTCTTTCTTCTGTTTTCTCGATCTTTTTTTTTTTTTTTTTTGTCCACCAGAAAATCACTATAAAACACTTGGCATAGAGGATAACTAAGCCCGCATGCTTTAGGCTTTTATCTCCCCTTCCATACCATATTAGCTATCTTCGGCAAGTTATCTAACTTCTCTGAGCCATCGTTTGCTCAAATGTAAAATGGGAATAATACTTCATTTGGCTAAAGGGATTAAATATGTAAATGTCTATACACCTTTAGCTTCATGCCTGACACATTGTAAACTCTGAAAAATGGTGATATATTCTGACAAAGCTAAATGAAGATGAAAGTTATTTATGTCTGTAAATAGTATTGTGTTCAGCAGCATAGGAATAAGGTCATAGAAAACAAGAAGTCAGCAAACCTTATTTTGTTACAATACTTATTTGGGCATTTTATTAGCAGCTTATAAAATTCTACTTAGAAGCTCATTGTGCCAAAATAAGACCTCCAGTAAGGATGAATATGCATTTTGTTTCTTCTGTCTAGATAACACCTCAACTCTTGTCTTTGGGGAAAATCATCACTTAAATTTTCCAACATAATAGTTGAAATCCATCCTGCATAATTTGATATTCCTTAAAATGCAAAATGAATCTTTATAGACTTCTTAAAGCATAGATCCTTGTTCAGATTTTTTGCTTTACCAGATAGGACCCATGCCTATTTAATTTGTATTCTACAAGACTTAAGACTATTAAATGTGCAAATGGGCATTAATACTTCCTGCGGATAAAGTGGAGCAATTATCACCAAGGAATGGTTTTCTGCATTCTCATTCTGAGGGTTGTGGCTTTACTAGGTAGAGTCTGGGAGGGTCCTTTTCGTTATAGATTAGAGTCTTTTATTGCACTGCTACCCTGACCACTTGAATGATCCAATGAGGTAATGAATGGGTCAGGGCAAAAGTTTTTGGCATTAGGCACATACCAACTCAAAGACATCACTTATAAAATACACATACAATGATCTTCATAAAACTTACTAAAGACCCCATGTTAGATAAGACTACAACTTGCCAAGATATTTTTAGTAATACAATCCATTAAAATAATTAACCAAATTAGTATTTACCATTTTCAAAATGATCTTATAAGAAATGACTGCTTTCCTGATCTTTTGGGTATATATACTTAGATTTTAAGGCTTAGAACAAATTTAAATCTCTATTATCTTATTTTGATTAAAGGGTACATGGATAATTGATAATATAAAGGTTTTAGTATTATTCCTGAGCTAACTAGATTATCTGTGCTTTATTTGTAGATTGTTTCCCCCTGAAATTGAATGCTCTGTTTGCTTTAAATACACAAAGTCATATCTAGATCACTTTGGAAGGAATAAAAATATTATCAGTTCCAATTACCCATTTTAATATTAGCCTTGGAAGAGTTTGAGATGTTCAGAGGACAAAGTAGGAAATTTCTCCCCTGTTCTGAATCCTTTCAGTACAATTCTATAGAGATATGAAAACCATTTATGTAGAAATTTGTATCAAAAGCTGACTTACCAAGGTTTTGATGTTTGGGTTTAGCTAGATTTTGAAGTGAAAGACCAAATCTCACAATCCTTAGGATGAGAAAGGTATGTTTTTCTTGTCAGTGAGGTTATATCTTAGAAGATTTAGGCTGTCTTTAAAGGTATCAATTAAGAAATTGGAAGTCTTCAGTTTTGTGGTCAAGCAGTCCTAGGTTTTAATCTTGGCCCCATCACTTGCATAGCTCTGTAACCTTTGGCGAGGTACTTAGGCATCTTTGAGCTATAACTGCTTCATCTGTAAAATGGAGACATGATAATTATCTCCTAGAATTGATGTAAACATGAATGAAAATAACATAAAATATTCAAAACAAGGGTCTTCAGTAAATGTTAGTTTCCCTCTGAATTACCAAAGTCTATACATACTTTAAGAATTAACATTCATTTAAATTTCTAAAGCTGGTTTAGTGGGCAACTAATATTCGATAAAGGAGGAAAGACTATCCATTGGAAGAAAGACAGTCTCTTCAATAAATGGTGCTGGGAAAATTGGACATCCACATGCAGAAGAATGAAACTAGACCACTCTCTTTCACCATACACAAAGATAAACTCAAAATGGATGAAAGATCTAAATGTGAGACAAGATTCCATCAAAATCCTAGAGAAGAACACAGCCAACACCCTTTTTGAACTCAGCCACAGTAACTTCTTGCAAGATACATCCACGAAGGCAAAAGAAACAAAAGCAAAAATGAACTATTGGGACTTCATCAAGATAAGAAGCTTTTGCACAGCAAAGGATACAGTCAACAAAACTAAAAGACAACCTACAGGATGGGAGAAGATATTTGCAAATGACATATCAGATAAAGGGCTAGTTTCCAAGATCTATAAAGAACTTATTAAACTCAACACCAAAGAAACAAACAATCCAATCATGAAATGGGCAAAAGACATGAACAGAAATCTCACAGAGGAAGACATAGACATGGCCAACATGCACATGAGAAAATGCTCCGCATCACTTGCCATCAGGGAAATACAAATCAAAACCACAATGAGATACCACCTCACACCAGTGAGAATGGGGAAAATTAATAAGGCAGGAAACAACAAATGTTGGAGAGGATGTGGAGAAAAGGGAACCCTCATACACTGTTGGTGGGAATGTGAACTGGTGCAGCCACTCTGGAAAACTGTGTGGAGGTTCCTCAAACAGTTAAAAATAGACCTGCCCTACGACCCAGCAATTGCACTGCTGGGGATTTACCCCAAAGATACAGATGCAGTGAAATGCCAGGACACCTGCACCCCGATGTTTATAGCAGCAATGGCCACGATAGCCAAACTGTGGAAGGAGCCTCGGTGTCCAACGAAAGATGAATGGATAAAGAAGATGTGGTTTATGTATACAATGGAATATTACTCAGCTATTAGAAATGACAAATACCCACCATTTGCTTCAACGTGGATGGAACTGGAGGGTATTATGCTGAGTGAAGTAAGCCAGTCGGAGAAGGACAAACATTATATGTTCTCATTCATTTGGGGAATAAATAATAGTGAAAGGGAATATAAGGGAAGGGGGAAGAAATGTGTGGGAAATATCAGAAAGGGAGACAGAACGTAAAGACTGCTAACTCTGGGAAACGAACTAGGGGTGTTGGAAGGGGAGGAGGGCGGGGGGTGGGAGTGAATGGGTGACGGGCACTGGGGGTTATTCTGTATGTTAGTAAATTGAACACCAATAAAAAAATAAAAAAATAAAAAATAAAAAAAAATAAAATATGAAAAACAATAAAACTGGTTTAGATGATAAGTAGGAAATACTCCCTCTGTTCTCCAGGTGGCTCATAAAGTCGGTATCCTTTATAAAACTGGTAGTTAAGTAATACCTCTACTCTCCACAGTTACTCCTCTACCTCCTCACCTCTAGCTTCCTATTCTCATGGGCACATCTGGAATCTTTTTACTTCCAGTACTTGGACCATCTCAAAAATTTCCACCTCAGATATGCTACTACTCTGACTTGTCTTCACTCCTTTCATTATCCTGTCTCCAACTCCAGGTGAACATCCAGTTCATATATCCTACTGCTTATTTGTTGTCGTTTATTCCACTGTTATCCTCAATTCTTCAGCTCCTTCTCTGTGCCCTCGTTTTAATTATTCCCTTGTATTTACTCCCAGCACTTTTGCCTCTTCATACGTCTGTGTTATTTGACTAGCAAAACCCACACCCTACTAGTGATTGTAAGTGAGCAGCTAGAGTGGTAGGAAAAACAGCCATGCTTAACTGATGTCACTTTCTCTAGCTTCAAGTAGGCCCTCAGCACTCTGTAGAATCCCTGCTGTATCTCTTCTTAAACATCCAGTACTTCTCTCCAACCCACCACCTTCCCCAGTACGCTTGCTGCTTATTTCACTAAGGACACGGAAGGGAACTTTCTCACATTTCAATAAGCAGATCTTTGGGTCTTCTTAGTATCTCCCAGTTCCCCTCAACAACTGACCTTTGGCTCTACACTTAAGTGTCCTGCTGTCTGCTGCGCAAAGAATGTATTCCTGCAGTTGTATCTTTTTATTTCTGTATTATTAATTTGAACATGCTGTAGTCTCCCTCATCTGAAGGATACACACATCCCTCTCCAACTATTTCCTATTCCTCACTACCCTTTACAGGAAAACTGCCTATACAAAGTAGAGGGGTAACACAATGGCATTTCTTTCAGTCTCTTAAAACCACTCCTAGGCTGCCCCCTACCCTGCCCCATTCCAATGCACATTCCACATGTGGCTCGAACTCACAACCGTGAAACCATGAATCACATGCTCTTCCAACTGAGCCAGCCAGGCACCGCTGCCTACTTTATTTTTATTAATAGCACTTTTAATTTATTATGTATTTATTAGTTTATATTCTAAGTGCCCCACTACAGTTAAGTTCCTGGAAGGCAGGGACTTTGTCTTGTTCATTGCTGTCTTCAGCACCTACAATGGGCTATGGCATATATAATAATATTCTTAATAAACATTTGTGAATGAATAGATTACATTTTCTTTTTTTTTTTTTTAAGTTCTCTGGTATAAAAAATCATTAGGTATTTAATGAACATCTGTACTGTGGAGAGTGTCTGTAATCAGAGGAAGAACAATGGAGACAGACATAGAAGAGCTAGACAAGTGTGTGTCATCACAGAGGCTGGGGAAGAAGAAAGTTGCCAGATGTTGGGTTTTGTCAATAGAAACAAATGTTAAAGAATGTGAGAAAAGCACTACAAGAGATTAAAGAATTAGTGAATGGAGTTAAAAAGGAGTTGCAACTTTGTTAGACCTAAACAATGAGTCAAGTTGCTGGAGCTGGAGGTTAGAAGGTCAATAAGGAGGAGCCTGACTAATCCAGTTAGGAGTTTGAACTCTGACCTCATGCAAGTCGACTAAGGATTATAAATAGGGGAATCCCAAGATCAGATTTTAATGGTAGGAACACATTCAGGGCATTGTATGGAGAGGGAACTGCAGAGAGGCCAGGCTGGGGACAGAAGAGCAATGCAATCAGATGGCCCAAAGGTGATATCTGGACTCTACTGAAAAAGAGGAGAAAAGAATGGATCAGAAAGTATAAAGTAGTATTTATTAGATGTTGAGGAAGATGGCAGGTGAAATGAGACAGGAGTGAATAATATTCTGATTTTTGCTTGGGCACTTGAGATGAAGAGCGCAGCAGGAGCAACTTTGAAGGGAAAAACGAATTCCCTGTTGGAAGTGTTGGGTGCTTACAGGATAGCCAGGTGATGAAGCCCAGTGATTAAGCAGGTTTATATGTAAGTCTGAAAGTCAGAGGGGGGTTACAATCTGGGGAGGGGAGTTGGGAAATAGCACAAAAATGCCTGGGAGGGACTTGTCTCTTACTTCACCAAAGGAGGAGGTGGAGAAGGTGGGTGTGAGTGCTGGTAATTTTGTGGTTTGATGGTGGGAAAATGGGAGAAGTGCTGCCTGAAGCCTGCAGAATAGGAACCGAGGCCATGTATTGAGAATAAAGGTTGGAAATGGCAGGTTGGGAGGTTTGAGGACATCAAAGAAAATTTGAAATAGCCACTGTGATGAAACTGAGAGCGACTGACAAGCAGCAGCTTGAGAAAATTCCAGGAGGAGCTGAGGGTACCACCAAGATTGAATAACTGGCCTCACACAGGGAACTGCTTTTAGAGGATTGTTCTGAAGAACCAGTCAGCTACCTACATGCCTACAGATGGAATGGAAGAGTGATAGAAATCAAAAAGGCTTCAAGTCAGAGACCAGAGATTTTAAACTGGACAGAAAAGGGAACAGTGATGGGAGGAGGGGCCTGGTGGATGGAGTTCAGAAGGTCTAGGACTTAGAATTTGTAATGCAGGGAGATGGGATGACTGAGAGGTGGCCAAGGTAAAATTCGAAAACTGTTTGGTCTGCTGCGTTTTGTTCACAGTGACCCTGGGTGGTTTCTATAAGTGAAGAAGGAGCAGTAATTTGTAATGGAAATATCTTACCAATATTCCTAAATTTTTCCTAAAAGTGCTTTGTATCTATTTCCAGTGATAAAGAATAGAGAAAGTAAATGCTTATCAAAGACTAGAAATTCAAAAGGTAAGAGGATGAAAGATGACAGAACCAGGGCAGTACTTCTTATCTTTGAAATAATTATTCCTGGTCCCCAGATTGCATATTTAGGAAGTGGGGCCAAGGACTGTGAGACAAAGACAAGATGCAGGCAAGAGGTAGCATGGAAAAAAAAGTCACTGGACGTAGGAGTCAGGAGAGCTACTTTCTGGAGTCACTTCAGTAATTTTAACTATTCCTTTTTATGTTAATAATCTAAGATCTATTTTTGTGATGACTTTCTAAAATTGAGTTTCTAATCATTTGGTGTTTTGCAAGTTGTATTTTTTTTATTGTTGTATTTTATCCTCCATAAGGTCAAGGGTCATATTATATTTTTGCATGTTTGTGCTTCCATAATAAATAAGCAATTATTGGCTAAAAGTGAAACTACCAAATTTCCATACAATTAAGGTAATCAGGAAGCTCCTGTTTAAAAATTACCACTTTTAGGTCATGCAGCCTGTCAAGGTATAACATGTACACATATAGCTTATTTGTTCCTCGGCATCAAAGCTGAATATTTCCCCATTATTTATGCCTAGTGTAGTATTCTGTAAAGTGTGTTTGTTATATAAGCCCATTTATGTTGATGGATGGCTTAGTAGAGACTTAGAACAATGATTCTGAAATGATCATCAAGTTATCCCTACGGATGTTATAAAGGACCTAAGCATGGTGTCTCCCATAATTAATATACTGTAATTCTAGCAGCAGAAACTTCTGCCATCCCCTGGCTGTGCAGGAAAGATGCCTTTTAATGGCGTGAAGTGGTGCTTACAGGAGTTCTGTCCATTCTGGACACAGACAAACCTGAAGCATCTTGCTGGTTCCAGGTCTTTTTTATTCCCCCCTCTTTCCTCGGTGCTGTCCACTGAATATGTCTTTATTAAAATTACTGTTTCCTCTTCCCTTACCTTGAATGTAATAATGTTATAAACAATTGATACCAAATCATTTATACCAAATGTCTGATGGACATAATTCCAGTACTTGTGGGTTCACATTGTAAACCCCAAAACCTTATTCATCGTATATAATGTTTTGAGATTTTTTTTTTCAGTTGGGGAAGTTTTATTAATAGAACTATGTTATTCTGGGCCCCCATTTCTAATATATGAAGGCCTAATCACCTCGTGTTATAGAAAATAACTCATATTTTAGAAAGTAACTGAAGCTAGCAGTTCAGCATTGCAATCTTTCAAGAAGCTGTCAAGCATAAGGAAGGAGGAGTACTGTACTGCAGGGTCAGAGATTTAGAAGTCTCAGTTTTGCCACTGTCTCATTTTTGACCCAGACAAGTCACTTCACTTCTCAATTTCCTCATTTGCCTGTTTGCCACTGGCCTGCCAGATGGTTGCTGGTGGGTAATCTATGGCAGGTTAAGTCAGTAGAGAAACAGCAGAACACTTATTGATGATCATCTAGTTGGAAGACGAGCAGTTCTTAGCAATAGATATAAAAACAATGATTGTGTCCTACCCAGATTACCTGTCATATGTGCCGACGAAGACAGTACTAGCAGATCTAGTCATGTCCAGTTCTAACATACCATGGTTCTTAACTGGATTTTACAAAAATGACTTAAGGATGTTTGTTCAAGAATGATGTATGCCAGGTACTGGTTTTATAGTAGTGGGGGGAAAAAGCAATGAACAAAAAATCCCTGCCTCTAATGGAGCTTCTATAATACTGGGGGAGATAGACAGTAAACATAAAACATGGATTATGTCAGGGAATATTAAGTGGTACGGAGAAAAGTAGATAGGAAAAGGATCCAAAGAGTACTGGAGGACTTCAAATTAAGAGTTGAAATTTTTAATTGGATGGTCAGAGAACTTCTCACTGAGAAGATAACATTTGAGTAAAGACCTGAGGTAGCTATGGGAGCAGATCATGCATGTGTCTGATGAAAAGCCTCTAGGCAATTGATATTACAAGTACCAAAGTCCTAAAGCAGGCCTATGTCTGCTGTGCTCAAAGTATAGCAAAGAAACCAATAGGCTGAAACAAAGGAAGCCAGTAAGAAGTACAGTAGTAAGAAATGAAGTCAAAGGGTATAACCAGGTTGTGTAAGGTCTTGAAACCCAGTTTAAGGATTTAGGCTTTTTCCTGAGATGATATGCCAGGAAATTTGAACAGTGGCATGACTTACGTTTTAAAAGGATCACCTTAGAATCAGTGATGAGAATGAACTGTACCGAAGACAAGGGCAAAAACAGGGAAGTCAGTTAAGAAGTTATTGAAATAATAATGATTTTCCACTAGAAGTAATTTTCTACCAAATAAGCTCCACGAGGACAGGGATTTTTGTCTGTTTTGATTACTGCCATAACCTCACTATTTATAATTGTAGTTGGCATATATTAGGCCCTCAAATATTTTTTAATTACATGAAAGACTAAATGTTTGGTTAGTCAAGGTGAAAGATGATGGTGGTATCAGCAAAGTAAAGTTGGTATCGAGATGGAAGACCAGGGTGCTGTCAATAAAGTTGGTGACAAATGGTCAGATTATGAATATATTCTGAGGTAAAACTTGTAAGATTTGCTGATAGACTAAATGTGGGTTGTGAGAGGAAAAGAAATCAAGGAAGATTCTCAGATTATTGGTTGCTGAGCAACCAGAAGGGTGGAGTTGCTATTTGATCAATTGGGAAAAGTGGTGAGAGAATTGGGAGTTTGGCATTGGATATTTTTAGTTTGAAATGACATTTTAATATTCAAATAGAGAGGTTCTGGTTCCAGGTGAAATGCAGCAGGTACACTCTACTCTGTGTCCCACTACATGCAGCTATAAAGGCTTATCAGAACGAATGAAATAGCCATATGAGAAGTTGGAGATAACTAAAAAAGACACCTTGGAAGACCAGAATTTGAAGCATCACCAAAGTGGCAATGAATTTGCCATTTCCCACCCTCCAGTGTCCCCACGTGGATGGGATACAGCTCTGCTCTCTTTGATTTATCAGCTTTTTTCTTTATCAGTGTTTTGAATATCAGAACAAATTTTTCCCTGGTTTCTATAAAGTATTATTTTGTGTGTAGTACTTGTTTATATTTCCATGAAAATATTTGATCTTCCTCAGATTTTTTCCTTACATGTGACATTCCTAGTTCTCTAGAAAATGAATAAAGCCACGCAGAATTGATCTATTCTACCATCTTTTTCCCCACTGAGCTTTAATAGTAACTCAGATTTTTAAAAATTCTTTGACTTATTGACCTTTTGTTATTTGGTTGCTTTTAGCATTCAAGGTCTTTGTGACTTAAATTGCCTGTTTGTTTGTTTGGTTTTTTTTTAAGTCAAGGTTTTTTTTAGTTTGACAAACACAAATATTTGTTCTGTGGTCAACACATATACGTGAGCCTTCAATTATGCCTCCTTGTAGTCCTTGCCTCCCTCAGCTCCAGTCCCTGGCAACCACGCGTATGTTTAGTCTCTATAGTTTTGCTTTCCTGCAAAGTATCATATAAATAAAATCTTGCAGTATGTAGCTTTTTAAGTCTGGTTTCTTTTACTTAGCTTAAGACATTTAAGATTCACCCATGTTAAAAAAAAAAAAAAAAAAGATTTACCCATGTTGTTGCCTGAATCCGTAGCTTATTGCTTTTTATGATTTAGTAGCATTCCAAAGTTTAGATGTACCAGTTTGTTTATACCTGTACCAGTTGAAGGACACGTGGGTTTTTCCAGTTTCAGACATTTAGGAATAAAACCACTAGAAATATTTGTGTTGCTGTTTATGTAAAGATAGTTTTTCTCTTGGATAAATACCAAGGAAATGGATATGTGTGTGTGTGTGTGTGTGTGTGTGTGTGTATAAAAGCATATATGTATGCATATATATATATGCATACATATATGCTTGTGTGTGTTTAACTTTATAAGTATATATTTAACTTTATATATTTTAGTAAGTATATATGTATATATATAAACATATATTTAACTTTATATATATTTAGTAAGTATATATTTAACTTCATAAGAAACTTCTAAGTGGTCTTCAAACTGCTTTAAAAAATGACTTCTATTTTGCATTTCCAGCAGTAGTATATTAGGATTTCAGTTATTTTGTATCCTTGTCACCACTTGGTTTTGTCATTTTTTAAAACTCCATTCCAGTGGGTATGTAGTGGTGTCTCATTGTGGTTATAATTTGCATTACCCTAATAATTAATCATGTTGAGCATCTTTTCATATATTTATTATTTATATTTCTTTTTTGGTGAAGACTCCATTTTTTAAATTTGTTTGAGTTATGATCATTGTTATTTGTATATTCAAGAAATAAATCCCTTTTCACATATATAGTTTGTAAATATTTTCCCCCAATATGTTGCCTGTGTTTTCATTTTATTAACAGCGCCTTTCAAAGAGACATCTTAAATTTCAATGAAGTACAGTTTATCAGTTTTTTTCTTCTATGATTTGACTTTTCAGTACTAAGAAATCTTTGCATACATCAATGTCACAAAATTTTATCCTACTTATATTCTAGACATTTTATAGTTTTTGCCTTTAGATCTATTATCCATTTTAATTTAATTTTTGTGGATAGTGTGAAATACAAGTCCAAGGTTCATTGTTTTGTAGTGGATGTGCATTATTCCAATATCATTTGTGACTGTGTTTCACGATTGAATTTCCTTGACACCTTTAGCAAAAATCAATTGACCATATTGTGGAAGTCTATTTCTTTCTTTAAAAAAAAGGGGATCCCTGGGTGGTGCAGCGGTTTGGCGCCTGCCTTTGGCCCGGGGCGCGATCCTGGAGACCCGGGATCGAATCCCACGTCAGGCTCCCGGTGCATGGAGCCTGCTTCTCCCTCTGCCTGTGTCTCTGCCTCTCTCTCTCTCTCTGTGTGTGACTATCATAAATAAATGAAAAAAAAAATTAAAAAAAAGATTTTATTTATTCATGAGAGACAGAGAGAGAGAGACAGAGACATAGGCAGAGGGAGAGGCAGGCTCGCCATGGGGAGCCGGATGTGGGACTCAATCCCAGGACCCTGGGATTACCACCTGAGCCAAAGGCAGATGCTCAACCACTGAGCCACCCAAGTGCTACCCCTGTGAGTCTATTTCAAAACTTTGTTCTGTTCCATTGATCTGGGTGTTTTTTTACCAATATTATGTTGTCTTGATTCCTATACCTATATAGTAACTCTGGAAATCATGTAGTAGGAGTCTTCCAACTTTGCTTTTCTTTTTAAAATTGTTTTGGCTATTCTTAATTCTTTGCTTTTCCATTCATATTTTTTAATTGGCTTGTGATTCACCAGAAATCTTGCTGGGGTACGCCTGGGTGGCTTAGTCAGTTAAGCATCTGCTTTTGGCTCAGGTCCTAATCCTAGGGTCCTGGGATTGAATCCTACATCAGGCTCTCTGCTCTGCAGGGAGCTTGCTTCTTCCTGTGCCTCTCTTTCACTCTGTCTCTCATGAATAAATAAATAAAATTTTTTAAAAAAAGAAATCATGCTGGGATTTTGATTGGGATTACATTATATCTATAACATCAATTGTAAGAAAATAGACATCTTAACAGTATGGACATTTCTAGTCAATTGACATGGTGTATCTTTCCATTTATTTAGGTATTTGTAGATTTCTCACATTATTTTTTGACAGTTTTCAGCATATTACGTATTTCACTTATATTCATCCCTAAATATTTTGTGGGTTTTTTGGTACTAATTATAAAAATGCTACTGCTTTTAATTTCAACTTCTAGTTGTTCATTTCAGTACATAAAAATATAATTGATTTTGGTGTATTGACTTTCATCCTGTATCCTTTCTGAAGTTACTTATTAGTGTAAGTTTTTCTATAGATTGTTTGGATTTTGTAGAAAATTGTCCTCTGCACTTACAGATAATTTTACTTCTTCCTTCCTAATCTAAATGCCTTTTTAAACAGCTAAAAAATGATTTGCTAATATCTTCTTAAGGATTTTTGTACTTATAGGGACGCCTGGGTGGCTCAGCCCTTGAGCATCTGCCTTTGGCTCAGGATGTGATCCTGGAGTCCCAGGATCGAGTCCCACATCGGGCTACCTGTGTGGACCCTGCTTCTCCCTCTGCCTGTGTCTCTGCATCTCTTTCTCTCTGTATCTCTCATGAATAAATAAAATCTAAAAAAAAAAAAGGGGGGGATTTTCATACTTAATGGGCTAGTGGACATTGGTCTGCAGTTTTCTCATGGTTTCTTTGGCTTTGGGATCTTGGTAATGCTGATCTCATATAAATTTCTGCTTTTATTTTTTCAGGAAGAGTTTATGTAAAATTAGTATTATTCCTTTCTGATATGTTTAGTTGTAGATAAAGTTTTCCTGTTTCTTTACATGGTTTGTGTTTTTTAAATTAAATCTTGCACATTTTAAATGTTATGTTTTGAATTTCTGAGTTTTGTGATATTCCTTTAAAGAAATGTTGAGTTTACTTTTTGACAATCTGTTAAATAATTTTTGGATCATATTGGTCTTTTTGATGCTTGTTTTTAGGCTTTTTAAAAATTATAATTCTAATATATCCTCTACACAAGGACCAATTTAGCTCTCCTACTAAGACATGACACTTATGGGATTTCTATCAAATTCCCCATGTGTACACCAATCTCTCTGCAGTCTGTTTAGTCAGAACATGAACATTGCCCAGCCTCATAAAACCTTCCTGTGATTTTTACATTCCCCAGTAGTAGTTTTTCCTCTGATAGTTTTTCTTTGCTGGCCTATCAGAGGTTTATCCTACGCATGTACAGTTTAGTATTCAGCACATACCCTCTGTACAGAGTTCTGGGATTCTTTCTCTATATAAACTTACTCCGTTAAGGTAACATGTCCTGCAAATGTCCCACAGTCTCTGTTTTCTCACCCAGTAAGACTGATATATTCTGCTTTGGGCTTCCCCTTTTTGCCATGTGCTTTCAAAAGTGCTTCCAGGAAGAAAACCATGTATCATAGAATTAACCCCACACACACACACACTTGGGTTAGAATTATAATGATGTACTACAATGCATGCTTTCTAATGTTTCATATATTTTATCCAGTTTCATGTGTAGAATTGGCTATTCCATAATGGTCTGAAGGGGAAGTCATGGCTAATTTTAAAAGTAAAATAAAAATAATCCTAGTCTAAGAAGATAACTCAAAAAAAATAAGAAAATAACTCCTAAAGCAAAGGAAACTGAATTGTTTTATTTGAAAATAAAACAATTTTCACATACATAATAAAAACAAAAATGAAGTATATCAGACAAAATGAATTTAAGTCAAATAGCATTGAATGAGATAAATGAGAAATTTTATAGTGAAAAAGTTTACAATTCACAATGAAGACTCTTCTTTAATCATTATACAACCCTCCCCCAAAGAAAAAAATGATTTTGTCATGTAACAGCTTCAGGAAATGTAAGAAGAAATACATAGAAGTGCAACAATAAATAAATTACTTGTACCTCTCTCTCATTCACAATAAGTCAGGCCAACTCACTATAAAGTAGGGATATAGAGAACCTAACTATTTACATTTAATAAGTCAGATGTAAGTGATATATATCAAAATCTGTGTACTATAAACAGAGAATGAAATGAGTGTGTCCATACAATATTTATTTTTACAGTAGCCACAAACAAAAATGTCAGTAAATTTCTCTTAACAGGAAAGATACAGGTTGCATACTTTGGCAACAAAACTTGAAACTAATAACAAAAAAAGAAACAACCCCCAGTGAAAACCTATTATAAAATATGAAAACTCTTTATTCTTGTACTAAAAGGAACTCTAAAATTGCATAATTTTTAGAAAAAAGTGATAAAGTATGTTGATCAGAACCTATTGATTTTGACTAAAACAATAATCTTAGAAGTTCTTAGCCTAATACTCTTAAAATACTACATGAAAAGGAGTAAAGATATGTGAATTAGGTATGTATCTTAAGTGATAAAGAATACAACAGCAAAATAAATCTAAAGAACATAAAAAAGGAAGGAGTTAAAAGTAAAAGCCCACGTGAATTAGTAAGAAAACATAAATGACAACTAATGCAGAAGGAACTGTTTCTTTTGGGGGGAAATACATGATAAACATCTTAACATAGTTTAAAATAACAGAAAAATACAAACTATATGTGCATAAATTAAAAATAGATTACTAAAGTACAAATTTGTCAAAAGGTATGTATTTCCAGTTGTAAAGTGAAGAAATCATGGGAATACAGTGTATAGCATGGTGATTAATAATACTATATTGTGTATTTGAAAATAGCTAGAGAGTAGATCCTAAAAGTTCTTAACACAAGAAAAAAAATTCTGTAGCTGGTGATATTAATTGGATTTTTGTGGGGATTATTTGGCAATATGTGCAAGTATTGAGTCATTATATTGTATACCCAAAACTAATATAATGTTATGTCGGCTATACCTCAATAAAAAAATAACTTTTAAATTGCAAAAATAATTTTAAAAAATATACATTCAAGTATAGCCAGAAATGTTCTGGGATAAAAGAGTTTTTATTAGCCCACCCGCTGAAAAATGTATTATAGATACCATAATTATAACAGTTTAGAATTGGCACATAATTAGATATATTGGTAAAATAAAATAGAGTATCTGAAATAGACCCTCAATACATTGGGGAATTTAAAATATGATAAAAGCAGAATTTCAATTCAGTGGGAAAGCAATGGATTACTCAGTAAAACCATTTGGTAAACCATGAAATTAAATCTCTAGTTTTGCACTGTAACAAATGCCAGATGCATCAGTGATATAAACAAAACTGGAATAAAATTATTATTTTTATATTCTAAGGTGGAAAGTACAAAAACCGATAAACCATGAAGAAAAAGCTTGGTAAATTTGACAACATTACAATAAAATTTCTTCCTGGGAAGAGAAACCTCCCTGTAGTCTGTGAAAGATGGAAAAAGTTAATAGGTCACTAAAATTTCCTTGGATCCTGGTAGCTTTTGTTCCCAGGATTATATATTCTTTGAATAGTGATTCTCAAACTTGTACTTGCACCGAATCACCCCGAGGGTTTGTTCAAATACAAATTACTGGGCCCTGTACAGAATTCCTGATTTAGTAGGTATAGGGTGGGTAAAATTTAAGAATTGCAATCTGAACAAATTCCCAGATAATGCTACTGCTACTAGTCTGGGACCATACTTTAAAAACCACTGTTTTACCATGTTCCTAAAGCCTCTCATTTTCCCCTGAGATCAGAGATCCACTAATATTGCTCTTTGTAATCAAGTTCTAAATCAAACTAAGATGTCAAGGAAAACATGAAGTAAGCAGTTCACTTTTTCCCATTATATAGTTAGAAGCATAAAGACCTATATGAGGGTCATCTATGTAGTATCATACAGAATAACAATGGAAGAATTCTAAATGCCCTAAAAGAAAAGAATGGCTAAATCATGATATATCCACTCACTAGAATAGTATGCAACCATAAAAAATGATAAGGTATTTCTATAAATGTGGTATGGAATGATCTCCATTTTATTTTATTTTTTAAGATTTATTTATTAATTTAAGAGAGAACACCAGCAAATCTTGGGGAAGGGTCAGAGGGGAAAGGAGAGAGTTTCAAGCAGACTTATCCCATGACCCTGAGATCACAACCTGAGCTAAAACCAAGAGTCAGACACTTAACTGACTGTGACATGCAGACACCCTGATCTCCATTTTCATAATCATTGTTAAATTAAAAAATACATGGTACAGTATGTTCCCATTTATGTTTTTAAAAGGTGCATGTATGCATTAAAATGACTACGTTAAGAAAGAACATTGACTGCCCTTAGGAAGGTATATTTAGAGGTAGAGGATCCGGGATAGGAAGGGAAATGTCTTCTCATTGCATGTCCTGCTATAAGTTAAAATTCTTTTTCACCCTTTGAAAAAAAAAAAAAAAGTAACAGAACAATAGCTCTACATACTTTTCATTTAATTCATAGGAAATAAAAGAATTAGGAAGTGAGAAAGATGGCCAGAGAAGAGGTCATAGTAAGAAAACAATGGTTCAGACTCTGAGAGTGCAGATTTGTAGCTTCTCAGCAGCCAGCACTCAGCCAGTACCGGCTAGCTACTGTGGAAAGGAAATGAGTGTTGTTGATGGAAATAAATTTAAAGTATTTTATGTGATGTTTTTGTGCTTCATATTTGAGTTGGTTTATGAGCAGATTAATTTATGAACATATTATATACCATGATGTCCTCAGTAAGCTAGACTTCACTGAGTTTCTCTTCTCCGTTAGACCAATATACAATTCTAGACCTCATAAGTCTTTCTAAAACCGGCTGACCAAAAGTGGCAATTAATTTTTCTTTGTAAGTTCTTAGTTCTTTATAGTTTCCTTAATGAGTTTTCTTGGGAAGAAGCACTCTAAATCTTGGTAGGATACTTTATCTGTAATCACCACTGTATTGTAACTGAGGTGCTCATGAAATAGCACATCATGATTCATCAGAATAAGTCCTTCAGAAAGCCCCGTTCTTCTACTCTGAGAAACGCAGTTATCACACATTTGACAGCAATAGTAGATATTGTGCATCTTGAGTCTTGAAAGTTAGTCATTAATGTGAAGAGGTGATTTTTTAATATAAATCTGAATTAGATCTCCTTTAGGAATTAAAGAGAATTCTAGAGGAGTATAAAAATGTTGGAGTAACGCTGAGCTAGGAGTTAAATTATCGTGTAAATCTGTAGTCTCTTTTTCATTGCGGCATGCTCAATCTGTGCCATTTGCCTCTGTGGAGGCATCTGTAACTTGCAGGGGCCAGCTCTGCCTGTTTGGATCCATGATATATGTATTGGGGGTGAGCAAAGAAGTCACCGATCTCTGACACATGCAGGAGCTTTCCCATAAGTGCATCTAGTGCATATCTTCCACAGACCACTGAAATAAAACTGCTTTTAGATGGTTAAGGCATATTTTTAGATGATATATTTGGTAGTACTTTTAGAAATTAAAAAAGTCATAAGTGCATATTTGCCATTATCATCAAACTGTGTTTATTTTAAAACATTGAGTTGCAATCTTCTGTGCATAAGGAAACATTTTCCTTAATGTATATTTGTCCTTCTTTAAAAAAAATTTACACATATATAGTTGGCTGTAAAGTTGTCTGGGCACTAAACTTTAGCTATTAGCTACGGAGCTAGGGATAAAATGAAGCAGCCAACCCCTCTTTAACCCTCTTTTGTTTCCCTGTTACTTCTATTACTAGGGAAAGGTTAACTTGTGGTGATTGAGTTGGGCTTCTGAATTCCTCACCAAAACCACACACCCAAAGTAATACCTGTGGTGGTGCTAACTGTCTTTTGCCCTCCCTGGCTCCTTCAGGTTTTCCTTGTCCCTCTCTGTCTCACCCTGCACCCTGGTAAGTCATCTGAGCCCCATGCAGATACATTCAGCTCATCATTTATATGCATTAATGGGTAGGAATAGGGCATTTATAATTCTAAACGGTAGATAATCCAAAAACATTACATGGCTTTGGAATGTACTTAGTAATGTTTTAAATTGTTTTACCTTACTAGTTATACTTTGCTAATGTTGCCATTAGTTTGCGTTCCTTGAACATACCAAGGTTGATTGGGGGACTTACTACGGAGGCGGCAAAGAAACATGTAAAGTGACTATGGGAACTCAGATTGAGAGAACTTTTATTGAATTAGAATTTTACTTTGGATAATTTTCATGTTAATGATTGGAAGTTATCAGTATATCGTCCAGTCTAGGGCATAGCACAGTAACTGCCATATAGTTGAAATTCAAGAAAACATTTGTCTTTAATGTTTTTCATAGCAATCATACTTAGGATCAGATCAGAGCTAGCCTAAACCAAGAGAGGAAGTCAGTGAAGGGTGTCCATTTCCCTCAACCCAACCATCCCACTTCCAGCTTAGTGAAGGTGAGTATTGCCAAGTCATGAACATTTTCCTAATATGGTGCTGGCTTATAGACTGTTCCATCAGTGGAGCTACACAGATTAGCTGCTCAGTAGCAGAGACTTAATCCAGGAATCCCTCAAGAAGGAAGATACACTATTCCTTTGAAATGCAGGGAGGTACTTGGAAATAGGCACAGAGAGGCTCTGTATTCCTTTCAGTAGAATATAGCTTTCCACAGCAGTATTAGCATCTAAAATAAAATGAACAATAATAGAGAGCATAACTTACCAACTTAAGGTCCATGGTTCTACAAAACTCCTGATGTAGTTTGCACATGAGTAGGTGTGGTATGTGTAGGTGTGTGTATATTTTAAGACAAGAGGGTTCTTAAACTTAATTCTAAAAGGGATCCACAACTCCTCTATATAGAGAATTGAATTAAGTTTCACTATTTTATACTTTTCATAAACTGTTGCAAAGAGGGAGAGGAGACTACATGTCCATTGTCACTGCATCTCAAACCTGTCCCTATTTGAACTTAAGAACTACTGGAGAACTGAATTTTGTGAATTCCCATAACCACAGCTAGTTCCAGACTGTATTCAAAGACTGAATATGTAAATGGACAGTGGCCAGACAGTATATAGAATAATAGAACTCTGACCCACATAAGAAGCCCAGGAATCCAAACCATAACTTCTTTGACAAAATCAGCCCAGAACAGTCAGAACTTGGTCAGTGACTGCCACCTTTCCTGTTTTTGCCTGCTTCCAGCTCGGAACTAGCCAGGGAAAGCCAAATACATATGATCCCCCAATCAGTTACATATGATGCTCCTTCTTTAGTGATCCTACGGCCATACTTAAAACCTTCAGTCAGGCATACCTTTCCTTTTTTCACTACAGACTTATCTCACTCCCGTTTTTGATTCTTTGCCAAACACAGGTGATGGTAGCTGATTCCCTTGCTAAAGCAAGCCGAATAGATAACCTCTGTTTATTTTTATTTGGATGGTCTTCCTTTATTTCAGCTGTGCATTGAGATGTGAAAGGTTCTAGGAAAATTCCCTTATACTGAAAGCTCTCTTCCATCAGGACATCATAGAGCTGGTAGTAATGCCACTGAGTGAACATCTCTTAGAGTTTAGCTCTTTATTTTTCCAGAAATAACATTTATTTATTCATTCATTCATTTTTATTATTGAAGTATAATATATGTTATATTAGTTTCATGTATACAACATATTGATTCCACAATTCTATACATTAGTCAGTGCTCACCAAAATAAGAGTAGTCACCCATCTGTCACCATACAGTTTTATTGCAATATTACTGACTATATTCCCTGTGCTGTACTTTTCTTGTCCATGGTTTATTTTCTACCCGGAAGTTACCTTGCAAACCCCTTTGTCTACTTTGCCTATCCCTCCACCAACTTTTTCTCTGTCAACCACCAGTCTATTTGTTTTATTTTTTAAATCCCACATGTAAGTGAAATCATACTGTACTTGACTTCACTGAGCATAATATTCTCTGGGTCCATTCACATTATCACAAATGGCAAGATCTCATTCTTTTTCATGGCTGAGTAATAATATTCTGTTGTATATATGTACCGCATCTTCTATATCCATTCATCTGTTGGTGGACATTTGGGCTACTTCCATATCTTGGCTACTATAAATAATTCTGCGGTAAATACAAGGGTGCATATATATTTTTGAATTAGTGTTTTTATTTTCTGTGGGTTAATACCCAGTAGTGGAATTACTAGATCATGTGGTATCTCTCATTTTTTGAGACACCTCCATACTATTTCCCACAAGGAGCACACCAACTTACATTCCCACCAACAGTGCACAAGGGTTTCCCTTTTCTCCACGTCCTCACTAACAATTATTATTTTTTATCTTTTCGATCGTAGCCATTTTGGCAGGTGTGATGGGATATCTCTCTGTAGTTTTGATTCTCCTTTCTCTGACTAGTGATGTTAGGCATCTTTTAATGTGTCTGTTGGCCATCTACATGTCTTCTTTGGAAAAATGTCTATTCAGGTCTCGGTTCATTTTTAAATTGGATTATTTGTTTTTTTAGTGTTGAGTTTTATGAGTTCTTTATCAAACCCTTATGGGATACATACATCATTTGCAAGTATCTACTCCTGTTGCTTTTTCATTTTGGTGATGGTTTCCTTTGCTGTAGAAACACTTTTCATTTTGATGTCCCAATTGTTTATTTTCCCTTGCCTAAAGAGACATATCCGTTGATGTGTTGCTGTGGCTAATGTCCAAAAGATAACCGTCTATGTTTTCTTTTAGAAATTTTATGGTTTTAGGTCTCACATTTAAATTTTTAATCCATTTTTAATTTATTTTTGTGTATGGTATAAGAAAGTGGTCTGGCTTCATTCTTTTGCATGTGGCCATCCAGTTTTCCCAGCACCATTTATTGAAAAGACTTTTGCCCGTTGTAAATTCTTTTTATCCTTCCTGTTGTTAATGTCGTGTATCACATTGATTGGTTTGTGAATATGGAACCACCCTTGAATCCCTGGAATAAATCCCATTTGATTGTAGTGAGTGATTCTTGCAATAGATTATTGAATTCATTTTGCTTATATTTTGTTGAGATTATTGCATCCATGTTCATCAAAAATTGACTTATAGAAGTGTCTTTATCTGGTTTCGATATCAGGGTAATGCTTGCCTTGTAAAATGAACTTGGAAGCATTCCTTCCCCTTCAATTTATTGGAATAGTTTAGGAAGAAGAGGTATTAACTCTTTCTCAAATGTTTGGTAGAATTTACCTGAGAAGCCATCTGGTCCTGTACTTTTGTTTGTTGGGGGGTTTTTTGATTATCAGTTCAGTTTCATTACTAGTTATTAGTCTGTTCAATTTTTCTCATTCTTCCTCATTCAGTTTTAGAAGATTGTATGTTTCTAGGAATTTATCCATTTCTTCTAGGTTATCCAATTTATTGGCATGCAATCTTTTATAATATTCTCTTAAAATTCTTTATATTGCTGTAGTGTCAGTTATTTTTCCTCTGTCATTTCTGATTTTATTTATTTATGAGTCCTCTGTCTTTTTTTATTGATGAATCTGGCTAAAAGTTTATCAATTTTATCTTTTCAGAGTACCAACTCTTGGTTTCATTGATCTTTTCTATTTTTTGTCTCTATTTCATTTATTTTCACCCTAATCTTCATTATGTCCTTCCTTCTACTAGCTTTGGTCTTTGTTTTTGTTTATGTCTGTTTGTCTTCTCATTTCTTTAGGTGTAAGGTTAGGTTATTCATTTGAGTTTTTTTTTCTTAAGGTAAGCCTGCACCACCATAAACTTCCCTCTTAGATCTGCTTTTGCTACATCCCAAAGATTTTGGACCATTGTGTTTTCATTTCATTTTTGTTTTTTGTTTTTTTTTAAAGATTTTATTTATTTGAGAGAGAGCGCACGCGCATAAATGGAGGGCAATGGCAGAGGGAGAAGCAAACTCCCCACTAAGCAGGGAGCACAACACTAGGCTCAATCCCAAGATCCTGAGATCATGACCTGAGCTGAAGGCAGATGCTTAATGGACTGAGCCACCCAGGCACCTTTTTATCTTACATACATGTTATATTCTAGATCTGAGCAAGGTGATAGTGCAGAACCTTAGAGTGAGAACAGCTCACAGGTGAAGCAGAATAAATAAACACCAAAGAGTTGACCATTCAGCCAAGCTCTCTGTATTATACAGGTTCTGCATGGGAAATGCAAGAATACCCGTTTGGGTCCTGGTGGCTTTGGGATTCTGATTTGAGGTCCCACACTCAGGGCTAAGCCATTTCCCTCTTAGGCTATATCTCTTTGCACTAAGCTAATCAGCCATGTCCTGTCATGTCCCACTTTCTTACCTCATTAGAACCAATCACAAATGGCATGGGAAGGCCATTAGCTCAGGACTAAACATGAAGGGCCTCAAATTTAGTGTTTACTCTGCCTTCAAATGAGATTATATCTATCCATCATAATAAATTTATATTTTAAAAACATTGACTTGTAAATGTTAACGTTTAAAATGTCACAATTTTTATAGCCTTGTTTTGGCATTTCTTCATCTTATAATATACACTGGGAGTTAAAAAAAAAAAAAAAATCAAAGTGGCCTAGCTTCTCTCAACCTTTGGAAGGTCTCCTTCTCTTCCACATCCATGTCTGTCTTTTTTATTGGATAATACTTTTATAGTGTTTGTGTTTTTTTTAAATAAAAGTTTAGAAGTTAATAGAGATAGAATGTGAAGAGGTATTTGGCTTTTTGTGTTTTCTGTCTCAGCCAATAGATGTTTAGTGGTTGTTGGTCCAACAACTAGACATGTTGAGTAAGCCGATTTGAAAACCCACACTCAGGACCAAGCTGTGGAGATGTGGAGAGAAATCAGAATTACCTATATGGTGATTCTCTTATTGTGGCCCCCCAATCAGTAGCATCAGTAACTCCAGGAACTAGTTCAGAATGCAAATTATCAGGCCCCACCTGAATCTCAAAATCATAATCCAAAAACTTTCAATATGGGTTTAACAGTGTGTGTTTTAATAAACCCTTCAGGCTACCCTACTACATGCTAAAGTTTGAGATCACTACTCTAATTAGAAGGGTCATTCAATAGTTTAACCCTTTTTCTTCTCCTGGAGTAACAATTTACTTGAATGTATGGTAGATTTTAGGAGCCCTAATAGCTGGCACCTTAAAATGGACAGGAAACAGGAATCTGTGACCTAGGCTTGTGCTTCTCAAACTTTAATATACACACAGATCCCCTGGAAATCTTACTAAAATGAAGATTCTGGTTTCAGTAAGATTGTGTTAGGGGCGTAGGAGTCTGCATTTCTAACAAGCTCCCAGGAGATGATGCTGGTCTTAGATCATACTTTGAGTAGCAGAGTCTTAGTAGAAACAGGTTCCAGCTGAGGAACATCTGAGGCATGAACAAGCAGGGAGCCAGAGATCAGGAAATGTAGGGAGAGGTCCAAGAAGCCTTAGGAGGCCTTGATCAATTCTTCCATAGGTGTGATCACTTACTATTTAATGTGTGTTCAGGGATCTCTACAGAAATGAGAACCTTAGGGAAACATCTATTTAGCAGCTAGAAAACCTGTGAGAGATCAAGGATGTAGGGTCAAGAAATGCCTGGAGAGTAGGATTCATGTTAATTTAATAAACACTTGTTAATCCCCTACTTCATGTGTAATACCAGATAACCCCAAGGAGCTTGTGATCTGCTAGAGAAGGGAGAGAAGCCAAACCAAACTATCAGTAACTAACCCTTCAGCTGGAATTTGCTTATCAGTGGAAAATGTAATTAGAAAGCAGTGACACCAGTAGATAGTGGAACCTCCAAACATCTGCCCTAAGTGAAATACCTGTCCTAGCCTCTGAGCAGCCAGCCCAGGTGAGGATGACTTAAGGTTCAGGAAGAAGAAAAGGAAGACAGAGCCAGTAAAACCAATCTCAGAGGCTGCTTACAGCTATAGGTAAGCGATAAGTGGTCAAAAGGAATCAAGCACCACTGCTGCCTTTTAGGAATGGGTTCAGTCTTATTTTCTTGATTACATATTACCGGCCTACAGATTCAAGGTTTTACCTCTATCCTGAATCGCATGGATCCTGATATTTTTCACCGTAGTGTTATGCCTCATGTCACTTCTTCCAACAATGTGTGTAAATGCATTAGATTTATGCAGAGGAATTTGAAAAACGTTACTCACAGAGGTTAAGATCCAAAATGGTCTAGGACAATTTTTTAAAAAAGTAAAGTCACACAAGTTTTGTATCTTAACGAGTTTCAGATTAGGGAGGATAGGAGCAATTATTTTTAGCAATTCTCTATACTCTTTTAGAAGACCGATTTGATCATAATTCCCTTTCCTAAGGTAAAATGACAAAACAAAGCCTCTTTACAGACTTTCTAGAAGTAAAAATCGTCTGTAATATGAATAAAGACTGTGTTCACAGAGCCTAAAATTAATTTTCCTTGACATAACCATCAACTGTCCATTAATTCTTCATGTTGTTATTTATAGGGTAGTGGCTTCCAAGTAATTTTCTCAAGGAAATGTCCAATAGCAACTCACTACTAGTGGAGCCCAAGTAAATGATAGGATAGAAAAATCAGTTCTCAGCAACTTTTACTCCCATAGTCCTCTTGAGGCAGGGCTAAGATTTCGACCTGCATACTGGTTGAAATGTACAATAGGATTCTCAAAGAGCACATCCTGTTCATACAACTAAATCTATATTAAAGGAACACCATATTTAACTAGCTTTATTTGAATTTGCTGATATATCGCATATCCTAAAATTACTAGTCCTTGAAATACCATACTTCTAAACCTAATAGCAGGTATACATTTAAAAGAGAGATGTATGAGTATGAGTATGTGTATGTGTATTTGTGCTCAAGTGAGAGAGAGAGAGAGAGAGAGAGAGAGAGAGAGAATATTCAAAGGTTACACACAGCCTCTAAACATATGATGGTCATCTTCTAATGCATAGCATTCTTATGAAAAACATAGATGCACAAGCTCTGTTTTCCATTCAAACTATTTTTGCAAAGAGTGTATTACAGTTCTGACAAAACAGCTTCAAACTTTCACGAAAGAGAATAAATTACAGTAGGAATGGGTGGTAATTATTAGGAACTTATTTTTGGAATAAGAAACCTTCCTTAATAAAGGGCTGTGTACTGCCCTCTAAAAGAAATAGATAATTTTCTCAGTCAAAAACATATTTTTAACAGTTAGTGTACATATCCTGTGGGGGTTAAATTAAGTTTGAACATGTGTTCCCAGAAAGCCAAATTCAAGCTGGGTTCAAACCATGGATTACAAGGAGCACATAGAAAGTAAATTTGAGTTCTATAAAGATAATAATTAATTCAAAGTTTCAGTTCCTTCTATTTTTTTAAGTAGAGTTTAATGGGCTTGAAGTATTCGGATCTTTCTGTAACACATGTAGATCCCAAGCATTTGTAAGAGGACTAAACTGAAACAGTACTAGGTAAAGAAAAAAATTAGTAAATAGGCTAAGCATCTTCCAGTAATGTATTCTGCAGGGTTGGTAGAAGAAGAATGTGAAAATGGAAAAATGCTTTATTTTGGCTTCCATCTTTTGTGGCTCTGTTCTCCAAAGAAGTAAGAATTAAAGATTAGAATGCCTTGTGACCCTAATTATAATTAATAACTGCAATATTTGGTTCTGATTTTAAGACTATATTAACAGAGTTGATATAAAGGAAAACTCAGGGTAAATTAATGTAAAAAGAACTGAGTACAAAGGAACTCAATATAAGAAGAGCCTCAACTTCATCAAGGAGATACCAACCATGGAGATGACAGTTTGGTTTGCTGTTGTTTTCCTCTGATACTAATACAGAATTTGTATTCTGTGCTTATTCTCTACCCTGCATGGGTTATTTAAAAATTAATTGTAAGGTTTGAAAAGTACAAATGAACAGAAAGCAAAGAAGCAAAATTAATACCATTAAACAAAAATCTCCTGTGTTGCAGTATGCTTACCCAGTGCTATCATCTTGTGATCACAGGTTGCTTAAGATGCCCTTATAATGTTTGTTAAATTAAATTGAATATACCTTTTTTATTTTACTTGTTCTTATAAGCTGGCTATGCCTATATCTTATTAACAGGTCATTAAAGGAAAAGGAAAAGGAAATGAAGATACAATATATAAGTTTCTTCCTACATGTATAACCTACTACAGTCATGTTGGATGAAGCCTATGTTTAGTTAAACCTCAAATTGGTCATTTTCATAAACCACTAAAAAATGGATTTCTCTTGGTGTTTCCATGGGTCATTCACCAAGCAATAATACCATCAGGAGTTACTGATCCCCTGGGGATAGCAGCTTAATTACACAGAAATTTTAAATTGAGAATAGTGTTATAAGTGCAGATATAGAAACAGTCCTGTCTTCGGGTGGTTTATTATTAAATTTAATACCTCAGACGATCTTTTTTGTTTGTGTAGATTTTAATTACTAAGTAGGTCTGGAAAAATATGAATTATTGTATTATCACAAGTGATAAAATGTGTACAGTTATGAGCATTCCAATCTGCAGGTGTAACATACATAAAGCAAGATTAATAGTATCAAGCAATTAAACTGAAGCTATCTTTAAGGGGAAAAGAAAGCCTTAATGCTACCCTTAAGTGTAAGTTAAACTCGCGTTAAATATTTTTAACTGCAATAAAAGCATGTTAATTTTAGGAGTGACTTCTTTATAAGACCTCATTTCTTCGAGTAAGTTTTCCTTTCTAAGAATACAAAAGCTTACTGAAATAATTTCTGTTGGTAACTCATTCCATAAAGAACGGAATTTTTCCTTGGCTTTTAAGCTCAATGAAGAAAGCCCAAAATAGCACAGGAAATTTTGTGTGCGGTGAATATATGTATGAACTAAATCTAGTAGGGATTAAAATGATTAAATTATTGATAAGGTCATTGTGGTCCCAAAGCTTTCCATTAGTCATATAGTACTACTTAAATATTTTGAGAATTTGGCTTTAATTTTCCTATAATTGCATATAAAATAGAGGAAACAGTGTTTTGCTTTAATTTTATATCCTTGCATGTATAACTTACTAACAGTCTTATATAAAAGGAACATGCCAGGCATCTAATAATAAAATTTTTTCCTTATGTGTTTCTGGGTTTTTTTTCCCCACTTCCTGAATTATTTTTATGCTCCCTCTAACAAGATCACTGCCTATATTTTCAATTTAGCTACACCTTTGCCTCTCAGTAGCATGACAGGTGGCTTTACAGTGAGTTTATCAAGACCTTGGTAAACACATAGAGCACTTAGCAAAGTGTACAGAGTTCTTTACAGAGAACTTTCTGGATCTTTCTTTGTCTCTCTGACTCTCTCTCTCTCTTTCTCTCTCTCTCTCTCTCTCACACACACACACACACACACACACACACACACACACACAGAAGATTTGGTCCTTGCCCTGGAATTATTTAGCAGTGTACTTGGCAAGGTGAAACTTCAAAAATAAAGCAATGTGAAACATTTATAAAGCACCACATCACAGATTACACATTAAATATAAAAGTACTGAAGACTTACCTTCTGTGTAGTTTGATGATATGTTTTATTCAATGTAGATTGCTAGATATTTGCAGTTCTCCCTCCTGACAGTGCTGCAGTGGAGATTGCTGCATGTATGTATCTGTGGGGTCATTTTCCAAGCTAAGCTAAAATAACCCTGAACAGCAGGAAAGTTGCATGAGAAGTTTGAGTAGTAACTGGGCATTTTGTTCTAGAAATAGGAGTAATATATATCATTTCTTTAAGAGGGGAGAAGGGCTGTGTTTTCTTTTCCTTTTTTTTTTTTTTTTTGTTCTTGAAGCACCATCTGTGATGAAACCAAAGCTGTGATTGTCCATAAGAAAATGAGAGAACTTTGAGCTTTAAGCAAGAGGCAAAAAGATAGTATTGTATTTTCTGTGGTGAATATTAACCTTCATCAGTTTTTTTTTCTTTTTTTTTTGCTAAATGATTGTCTATTTTAGCATGATAGGTACCAACTTTTTTTAAAAGTCATTTGACTTTTAATGGGAGGTAGCAGGAAAAACAGAAAATTCTTCCCCACACATAAGAAGGCTAACCAAAAGTAATGTCTTTTAGGAAACAGTTACATAAATGCGCTTATTCAAATAGGGAGAATATTAAAATAACTTTCGTGAATGAAAGGAGTGAGTTCAAGGCACAATACAATTTTGTAGGGCAGCCTGGGTGGCTCAGCGGTTTAGCGCCGCCTTCAGCCCAGGGTATGATCCTGGAGACCCAGGATCGAGTCCCACGTCGGGCTCCCTGCATGGAGCCTGCTTCTCCCTCTGCCTGTGTCTCTGCTTCTCTCTGTGTGTCTCTCTCATGAATAAATAAATAAAATCTTTAAAAATATACAATTTTGTTGGTGTGATTCTTTTTTTTAAAAAATTATTTTGATTATAGTTGACACACAATGTTACATTAGGTTCAGATTATGCTATGCTCACCTCAAGTGTGTAGCTATCATTTTGTAGATGTGATTCTTGAATTTTGTACTGGCATCCAGATTTGAATCAGGAAGGATCAGTTAAATGTCAGAATTCTATTTTGAAACTGCCAAAATTTGCCTGTTAAACTAAGATGAATTCTTATTTTATTTTTCAGTTTTATTGAAGTATAATCAACAATAAAATTGTGAGATATTTAAAGTGTACATTGTAATGATTTGATATATGTGTACATTGTAAAAGGATTCCTCCCATCTCGTTAACACACCCATCACTTCACACATTTTGTTCTTTTTCTTTTTTCTTTTTTTTTTTTTTTAAGATTTATTTATTCATGAGAGACACAGAGAGAGAGTGGCAGAGACACAGGCAGAGGGAGATGCAGGCTTCATGCAGGGAGCCCGACATGGGACTCGATCCTGGGTCTCCAAGATCATGCCCTGGCCAAAGGTGGTGCTAAACCGCTGAGCCACTGGGACTGTCCCACTTCACACATTTCATTTATTCATTCATTCATTCATTCATTCATGGTGAGAATAGTTTAGTTCTCTTGGCAAATTTTGATTATATAATACAGTGTTATCAACTACAATTAGCATGTTATAGTTTAGACCTTTATCAGTTTTTACACCGATGAATTTTTCTTCCAGTTGTATCAGTTGAATAACTGTAAATGATCACATTCTGTTTTAGTCATTTAGTAATGCAGATACAACTACCAGCCTAAAGATCCTTTAAACAGATCCCTAAAATGGCTTAATCCAGGTACTTTTTTGATTTGCCCATTCTCTGGTTCCCCTGATACTCCTTGCAAGACCAGTTAATTCTTTGTCATTAAGAGCTTCCTATGTAACTTAGAGATATTATTGTACTTCTTTAAATAGTAAATATTGGCATTTGTAATTTGAAAGAATTAAACTTGTGGAGAAATAATGTTTTTCCCTAAGCCACATACAGGCAGCACGAAACCAGAAAAATAGTTTGTTTTAGTCATCTCTTATATTAGCGGTAGAGTAAGAATTGGGAGATAGATAAAAATTACAAATGATACTGTAACATTTTTTAGAAAGATGTTACTTAGGCATTAAATCTTCTTCTGAAAAAGCAAGTAATTTAAGGTGTAATTGAAAATACAATTTAATTCTGTTGATTAATTTGATAATATGAATGAAAGAACTTCAGTATTTGTATGGTTCCTAATAACTGTGATACATTTGTATGATTATACACCATATTGTCACAGCTTTGATTCCTCCTTAAATATAATACTCCCTGAAGAAAGTATTTGAATTTAGGGTGGTGGTGAGGGATTGGTGCTCACTTTAACCCCACAGATGGTTAAATTTGGTTTCTAATTTTGCAAAGAGGTAATCTCTTAACTAGTTTTTAAAGAATTTCCTCTCTTCTGTACTATTTGATATACTAGAAATTTGGAATTTTTGATTCTTTGTTATGTGCCAGGGCCACATAGAATTTCTAGCTGAAATTCCTGGAGAAAGATTTGTGTAAGGAAATTATAGCCATGTTAAATAGAATTAGAAGTAAATGGTAAAAAATAGATATCAAAGTGAATTGTTTTAATATTTTTATAAAAATATGAATAGCTTAGTGTTTATTGAAAATTTGAAGTATAGCTGTTTATGACATATAATTACATACAGACCTTTTCTTTAGTATTCTGTTAAGCTGCCTATATGTACTTATAGCTTAGATATCCATTTTCCTGGCCATAGAAGTGACACTGTTTTTTAAAAATAGCCCTAAGAAGATATCCTCACTGATAAGGTTTATCTATTCTAAAGTTTAAAATATCACTATTTGTTTCATTTGAGATAATTGTCTACACTTGACAAAAAAATACATATCTACTATTTTTCCCCACATTTAATTTTCAAATGGATATTTTAAAATAAGAGTGAGATATGAATGCAGTTTTCTATTCAGTTATAGTTAATTTGTTGTACAGTTATTTTCAAAAGTCCAGTTAACAACAACAAAAACAGTAGTGATCATAAAATTTTGGAAAATTCTGTTTTTTAATTGCTAACCTTACCTATGAGGCAACTGTCAGACCATTGTGCATTCATTTTCCTCTTCGCCTTTTGAGCTTTGGGATTTGTATTAAATATGAAAGATTTTTACCCTTTTCAAATATCATCCTAGTGTTTTTTATATATAGGAATAAATTTTGATGATTGTGGCCCAGTTATAAAATTACAAAATTCATTTGAAAACTTAAAACTTGGATTTTACTGTATTATATATTTGATATATAATATTTGTTCAGTGTGATCAGTTAAAAATTATAATTTTTTCACAAATATAGGAGAAAATGATTCCTCTTTACATTGTTCTCAAAAGTACTGTTCTCTGAATTTTGGTTTTGTTTCTTTCCAGACGGTGGGTCCGGCTACTGTTTGGACGAGAGTTCCCCCTGCAGGATCTTCTGGTGGTCTGGGATGCCTTGTTCGCAGATGGCCTCAGCCTGAGTTTAGTTGATTATATCTTCATAGCCATGTTACTCTACATTCGAGATGCTTGTAAGTGTTAATGACCTTGCCTACATTCATGTTGGCAGTCCTGATTTTTTTTAATGTGTTTTATCTTTTAAATATACTTTACCTTTTATTCTGAATTCCCGTACCTACATTTTTATAGTAGGTAATATATTGAGGTTTCAAAGGAACATACTAAATATTTTTTTTTGTTAGTTAACTGTGTACATGTTGGGAAATGTGGGTGATTTTATCCTGAGAGAATTGGAATATTCTTCAGAGCCATTTTTTTAAAGACTTTATTCCTGCTTTAATTCATTACACACATTTGTGAAATGCACGTATAAAAAGCTAGTATTTCAGATATGTTTAGAGCTCCACCTTCTGACAGGTAGAGAGTATTCAAAGATATTTATCAGGAGACTGGAGCTATTTTTATAGTATCAACAACTTGCCAATAAAAAAATAAATATTACATTTAAAGATATTTTAACTTATCCTCAGTTATATTTTAGCCAAATGTATTTCTCAGTAGATTGCCAAATGGTAGACATATTCCTATCTCATGAGATCTACCTTAGGATGCTTGCCATAGCTGGAAAGCCAGTGCCTATCTGTTTGGAGTAGTCTGATAATCTTCAGCCTGAAGGAAATATCAGAGCATGTTTTAAATTTTGAAATACCTCAAATTGTTTTCCTTCTGAGAAAAATAATCACTGTTCACAAAACAAGATTTGTAAGCCAAAATATAATTAGAAAGATTGCACAACGTGATGATTAAATAGGAAATTTAAAAAAAAAAAACTCTTAGGAGTAGGACTTTGTCAGAAGAACATAAATTCTTGGGATCATTCATAATCTTGACTTTTACATTACTATGTGGTTCTCTTTATTTGTTCACTGAATACCAGTTGTGCCAGATGCTCTTGTTATGCCTCTGGTGACACTAATAATATTCTTTAAAATTTTAGATTATACTTTTTTAATTCCCCCCAAAATTACTTGAATGACTAAATGACAGGAGCGCCACATTTTATCCAAAACTTGTGTTTTTTTTCTGTGCCTCGAAGGTCAAATAGTTTAGGTTTTGACAGACTAAGTGAAAAGTTCCTTCTTTCTAAGTCAGAGCTAATCAAATAAGAACATGGAAATTATAAAAGCTAACATCTGGAAAGTGGAGAAAGATGTTTGGGTAGATTTGATGGATACTGGATTTTAGAATATTCGATACTAATCTCTCGTAGTAGGAATTTTAAAATGTAAATAATAAAAAAAACAACAGGAATAAGTAGCCTCTTTTATTAAAAAATTGTTTAGGATAATATTTTCACAAAATTTTCTAAGGCAAACAACTGTTGAAGTATTTTCTGATTTTCTATAGTCTTAAACAATTAAATATTTGCTCTTAACTTTGGTGTGTCACAACTATATATATTTTTTAAATTTAGTCATCCTGTCTCCAATGCTAAGATCTATTTTTTAAAATTAATTTTATAAAACAAGAAAATTTTGGCAGCTAAAGCCCTTACACATTTTCAGTCCATCTATTGATGTTATGAAACATATGGGCACATGTGGAAAAATACAGGGATAGTGAAGTTGTTTATTCATTTCAATATTTAGACCAGTTTATTTTAATTTGCTTGGTTGAACCCATAACAGTGAATGAGATCTCCTAAAAATAGGATGACTATTAAATATTTAAGGGTCATTGCCCCTATGCTCAAGAAGTTTTCAACTAGTAGGAAAGACGGACATAATTAATTTTAAGTTAACTTACCCAGTCTTGTGATTGAGGTGGAGATAGGTAATATGAAAGTTTAAAGAAGAGGCATTGAATTCCCCTCTTGGCCAGCTGTGAATGATGTAGATGTCCTTAAGTTAAATAAGGGGATCTACATTCCAGGCAGAAGGAACAGAATGAACAGAAGCTTGGAAGTGAGAAACTGTTTCAATGGGGGATGTGTGTGTGTGTGTGTGTGTGTGTGTGTGTGTGTGTGTGCTTCTACAAGCCATTTGGTATTAAAGTACAGAGGGAGACTGACAGGTTATGAGACCAAAGAAAGTAAACAGGGATAGGATCTTGATAAAAGTCTTTATCTTACAAATAATAGGAAGCTCTTGAAGGGTTTAAAGCAAAAGTACAGTCAGTATTAGATCATTCTGGTGGCACTCTGGAAAATGGATTAAAGGAGACAAGAGTAGAGCAAGGAAATTGGATAAAAGTTTATGACAGTAGTCCTGGGAAAAAATTGTAGATTAGAGAAATCTTCAAAACTAAAGTCAGCATTCGTTGGTGACTAAGTATGATGGGTGAGAGAGAACAGGAAGTCTAAAACAATCCCCAGCTTGGAGAGTTGAGTGACTAGGTAATATGTGTAACTTGATAGGAAATAGGATTAGCAGGTTTTAGGAATGGAAATTATTAAGTTTTGGCCCTACTGAACTTGAGATCTATGAGAAATCATAACCTGAAGATTTGTAAAATAAAAGTGTCAGAATCAAGGCTACAGACTCAATTTTGCAAATGGTTAATAGGTATGTATTAATTAAAACCATAAAAGTGGATGTGACCTCCTCTAAGAATAGGGTGACCATATATCCTGATCTACTTGGAACAGTCTGGGTTTACACCTGTTTGTCAAGAATAGTAATTATTAGTACTGTCCTCTTTCACTCAAAGGCATCCTATTAAGATCATAAGAATTACATGGTCAGCCTACTTAAGAAGGGTGCCTATAGAAAGAGAAGATGGGCAAAGGTGGAACTCTGCATTTAACCTCAGTGTTTATGGCACAAGAGAAAGAAGGGCTTGTGTTGTAACCTCACAAAACTGTTATCTGAGCCAAGGGAGGTCATGGGGGTTGGGAATGCTATAATAAGGTCATGATATAATTAAGTAAGGTGGGAAATGTCCATTCGGAATTAGTTCTGTTGAGGGACAGACATCAGGTACTTTTGCCAGAATGGTTTATTGGAGTGGTAAAACAGAGGCTGGATTGTGATGAGTTGAAGAGTGACTGGACAGTTAAGTATAATAGCTTTCCCTACAGTTTTGTTGTTGTTTCTTTTGTATTCTGTATGCATTACAATTTCAATTAAGTCAAATGAAAGGGAAAGAATGTGGAGATAGCATGGGTAGAGTAATCTTTAAAGAAAGCAGAGCAGAGGAGAAGAAAGATATATCTAGGGATTAGTGCAAGGGCAAGGGAGATTGGATGATTGTCTTTAGAATGAGATCAGGGCTCACTGGCGGTGAGAGAGAACTGATTGAGGGTTTACTTATCAATCAATCTTAAGTTGGTCCCTCAAGGATCAATACTAGTTTTTCTCCCCTGTTCCATTGATGAGATCTCTGCAAAGATAAATTATCCTGTTTACTTAAAGTTTTTGTTTATTGTTGTTCAAACTTATCCTCTACCCCCCAACAAGAGACCAGATTTTGTTTGTCTTGGTTTCCCTGCCATATCCCAGCATCCAGAACAGGGGCCAGTACATAGTAATCTTGAAAAATATTTTTTGAGTGAAATAATTGAAAAAACAAAGGCTTAGAGACAATGGAATGAGGTCACAAGTCCTGTGGAAGATTGGGGAACAGGAATAAAAACTGGTGCTGATCCTGGAAGAAGGTTCTGGGCAGGTTTCAGAAGTAGACCAGTTTATAGGTGGGGAAGATGGGAAGTGGAGGAATTCCATGTCTGAGAAAGGAGGAAGCAAGGTTGTGTGCAGTGAGTGAGGTATGATGAGGTTTTAAGGAAATATCTGGGAAGTATGGGAGAGATGGTTGACCATGGACTCTAGGACAAGCTGGTCTAGCTGTTGAAGATCCTATTCTGAAGAGACAAACAGTGGACAATAGCAATAGGCCCTAAGGTTATGATTTTCTGAGCCATACTCCCCAATCTAGGCAAGGTGCAAAAGAGGCAGATCATGATCTAGGCTCCAGGTGAGGCCCACATCCCGATGATTAGGCAGAACTGAAAGGAAGCAGGATGGAGGGTGTTGAATGCATTTTAAGAGGAAAGTTTGGGATGTGTGGGGAGGGAAGCATGCCAGGAAAAGAGCAAGGGGAAATCAGATGAGGAGATTTGAGGGAGGATATGCAATTTAAAAGCAACAGAGTTGTGGTCAAACAATAAGACATGGAGCAGTTCTGGGTATGCCCAGGACAGTAGAAGTCAGTTAAGGGGAAAGTAAGTCATTGAAGAGATCAAGAGATTGTGAGGAAGCTGGGATTTTTGTTTGGTCCTTTATGGATACTTCACAAGGAATCATGGTAGGAAAAGAGGTAGAAAGAGGTACAGTGAGCCTGGCAATGAAAGCCTCAAATGCAGAAGAGTGACCAAGAAAACAGCTTTTATTTAGTCAATCATTTATTCAAAGAATCAGAGATTCAGTCAGTGTTTATTGAGTGCCTACTATTTGCCAGCCATCGTGGTGGGTAGGTGACAGTGATGAAGGAGCCCAATGGAGGTACAAATGCAATGCATGAACTTTTGAGGAAGAGAGAGTTTTACGGTAAGATAGGAAGCAGTAGTTTGGAAAGAGAATCAGGGAACAAGGTAGCAGCCCCACACACATACACCTTACTGTGGTTGCAGTAGCAGTAGGGGAGGTTGTAGGGGCAGCAGTAACCCCCATAAGGAAAGGCATTTTTCCTCAGAGAAAAAGATGGAGAGGGAGAGGAATAGCAGGAGGAGGACATAGAATAGGATTGGGTAGGGGCCACCTGGGTGGCTCAGTGGTTGAGTGTCTGCCTTCAGCCCAGGGCATGATCCCGGAGTCCCAGGATCAAGTCCCACGTCAGGCTCCCTGCATGGAGCCTGCTTCTCCCTCTGCCTGTGTCTCTCTGCCTGTGTGTGTGTGTGTGTGTGTGTGTGTGTGTGTGTGTGTGTGTCTTTCATGAATAAATAAATAATTTTTTTAAAGGAGTGGGTAGAATGCATAGGAGGACAGTACTAGTAAATGAGCTTACATTTTAGGTCATGGTCAAAGGCAAGAGGAAGGTGAACAATTTGCCAGCCTCAGTGTTCCAAATGGAACTTTGGTATCAAGATTTTATTCCATCTCAGTGGATTCATAATCATGATTCCCTTCCTGGGACGTCTGGATTGGTGATGTTTAGTTATACCTAGTAGTTTCAAGCCCATTCATTCAAAAAATTCCTAGCTGAATATACCATTGTATGAGGCTCTGGGTATTACATGTATTCTCTTGGAGCCGTAGGTAATACATTTATAGCTCAAAGAATGGTGCACTTGGGGAAACTCCAAGAACCTTCCTCCAGTGACAGCAGCCTCCTAGGGGTTCAGTGTAGGGCTTCACCAGGGCCTCAGTTCATCCTGATAGTATACAAAATATCGTGTACATGTGCATTTCCTTAGGTCAAGGGTATGTAATTTACTTCCTCTTCTCAAAAGAATATATAACCTGAAAAATGGTTAACTGCACCTAGTCTAAAATCCTGATTTTACAGGCACTGATAATGAGGACTGAAGATACACTGAAGTCCTAACCCTAGTGCTTCAGACTATGACCTTTTTGGAAATAGGTTATTACAGATAGAATTAGTCAAGATGAGTCATATTGGAGTAGGGATGGCCCCTAATACAATATGACTGGTGCCCTTATATGAAGAAACAAATTTGGACACAGATAGCACCGAGGGAAGCTGATGTAAAGACACACAGGGAGAATAATGCCATATGAAGACAGAGGTACAGAGTGGAATGATGCATCTACAAGCCAAGGAACACCAAGGATTCTTAACGGTCACCACAAGCTAGGAGAATGCATAAAACAGATTCTCTTTCAAAGCCTATGACGGAATGAGCCCTGCCAACACTAGAAACTAGAAGAGACAAGGAAGTGTTCTTCCTGCAGGTTTGAGAGGGAGCATGACCCTGTTAACACCTTGATTTTTAGACTTTATTCTCTAGAATAGTTCGACAATAAATTTCTCTTGTTTTAAACTATCTGGTTTTACGTACTTTGTTACAGCAGCTCTGGGAAACTAATACAGTGCCCTTGGCATTTAAATAATTTAACAGTTGGTCTGTAGGGTTGGATCCTAGTGCCCCTCCTTTGTTCTTGTTCTGCCCCTTTCACTACTGTTGGCATCTCATACTTAATTTTTAACAAAAGTATTCTTCTAATTTTCTTTATATACCTCGAACAAAACTTCTATTCACTTTAAAAGTAATCTAGTCAGGCAGGTATAGTATTCAACCACTTAGTAGATTTCTTATAAACATCAAGTTCTATATGACGCTTCAGAGATTGAGCCCAACCTCCATGTTTAGAAGTTAGGAAGCCAGATTAAGGCCAAAGGGACTAGCGACAGGTGGGTTAGTTCTCACATTGCCTTTTCTGTTTCTCAAGCCCTACCTTACTTTTATTAAGTAAAAGTAAATTTTCACATTGGGAAAAACAAAAATATGAACATTATCTATACAGATTTTAACATTTAATCATTGAAATCATGGTCAAATGGCTGTTCTTTGAATGAAACTTTTGCTTTACTAAAATTATGTTTAAATAGAATTACTCAAACATTTTAATCAAACCATAACATGTTTGTTTTCTTATGTGTTATAAGAAGTGGTTTTATTTTTTATTCTTTGCTGGATTATATGGACTAAGCTTTATATACATTAATAAAGGTTAGGAGATAAGGATCTAATCATGAACTGTTAATCCTATAATAGTTTCATAAAAGCCATATTCTCATCATGCTATTGTTTTTACTGACTTACTCCATACTATAATAAAGTCCACTCAAGTGGTTCCCTCCTTCTCTTGGCTCTCCCTACCTAAATTATGCTCTATTTTCAGGCCTAGGGCAAGGCAGCTTTCCCCCAAACCTTCCCCAATTTTTCTAGCCCACATTAATTTCTCACTTTTACATTCCTAAAAGATTTTAATCAATACAACTCAGTGTAGCACTTAATTATACTCTGTCTTATGTTGTTCCTTATTGCATGTTAGTACCATCTTTGAAAATAGGTTGTAAGCCCTTCAGGACCAGAACCATATGTGTTACAGTTCTTCCTTAACCCTCAAAGCATCTGAAGCTCTTTATGTGCTCAGTATTTGGGGTGATCTCAGATGGATGAGTGTCCTAGAGACCTGGGCTGGGGAGGTGGCATGGGTATGTGTACAGTAATTGCTGAGAATACAGGAGCCACGAAGCTTGTAGAATAAGAACTCAAATAAATATATCTTTTAAAATACATTTTTTGATGTGCTTTTAAAGAAAGCATTGTCTACTCTTTAAGCATAAAAATTTTCACATCTTTTTTTCTACTGAAGATTTTTTACTAGTACCAAAGAAAAACATTTCCTCTGATTTACAATGTGTACCATACCTTTTGTCTTGTACATTGTTTGTAACTAAAATACTGTAGTCAACTTAATTTAACAGATTTTCCTAACTAGAAAGTATCTCTTAAACGTTTGTTGTCTCTTAATATTCTCTCTGAACACTTGGTAAATGGAAAACTTTTCTTCTTGGCACTTCTACCCACTTCCTGCCTTGTGTTTTCAGGTAGCATGAACATGCCACAACCCTGTCATTTTCCTGGGTTTTCTGTAAGGGTGTCTTTAGCCATCTCTTGGCCTGGCCTGGTGTGGCAGTTGTGTCTTCTTCATAGTTTATAAACATTGTTCCTTTTCATTTCACTTTAGACCTCTGGTTAACTTCTCAGCCACTACGTGTCTCTCTGCCAGAGTTTCCATCTGTCCTACCCCAGAATTTCTATTTCTCTATTTTCTCATTAAGAGCATGTTCAACATTATACTGATGTCACAATGCATTTTGTTTCAACTACAAATTGAATTTATTTGTCTTTTCTGGAAAAGTCTTACCCAACCTCAGGGACTAAGAAACAAAGGCTCTCTTAAATCACATAGTAATGTGTCATTGAGTTTTTATCAAAACACAAATTGGTGGTCTTATTTTTAAAGGAGTGTTTAAGCAATTCCTGACTGCCAGCTCTCTCCCCTCTCAGACATTAAATATTGTAGGTCGTTCTATGACCATCTCAGATATGGATATTTATATGACCCTTTGAGTTACAACTACCATTTATATTACTTTATATTTTAGCTAAAAATCTTTCAAAATTTCACTAACATAGGCTGATACATCATAGTAGCATATTTTTTTATGGTTAGACTTTTTTTTTTTAAATAGAGCTTTTTAAAGAAATTTTAGCTTTGCAGCAAAATTGAGTTGAATGTGCAGAGTTCCCAGATACCAGCCTCCCTACACACATACACACAGCCTACCCCACTGTCAACATCCCCCACAATAGTAGTACACTTGTTATAATTGAGCCTACAATGACACATCATCATCTCCTAACGTCCCTAGTTTACAATACAATTCACGTTTGGTGTAGTACCTTCTATGGATTTGGACAAACGTATAGTGATATCTATCCCTCACTATAGTATTACCTGCATAGCTTCCCTGCTGTAAAAATCCTCTGTGCTTTGCCTGTTCATCCCCGTAACCCATGACAACCACTGATCTTATTGTCTTCATAGTTTTACCTTTTCCAGAATACCATATAGCTGGAATCATATAGTATGTAGCCTTTTTAGATTAGGTTCTTTCACTTAGTAATATGCATATCAGTTTCTCCTATGTCTTTTTAGGACTTGATAGCTCATTTCTTTTTAGCTCTGAATAATATTCCATTATCTGGATGTACCACAGTTTATCCATTCACCTACTAAAGGACATCTTAGTTTCTTCCAAGTTTTGGCAACTATGATTAAGGACACTACAAATATTAGCATGCAAATTTTTGTATGGACATAAGTTTTCATTTCATTTGGGTAAATACCAAGGAGCATGATTGCTGGATAATATGGTAAATTTCAGGAGCTCAGCTGAGCTGGGCAGGAGAGAGACCTGAGCTGTTAGGTGTTAGAGTAGCCAATTAAAACAACAGGTCTCGACACCTTAGTGGCTCAGCAGTTGAGCGTCTGCCTTTGTCTCAGGGCGTGATCCTGGGATCTGGGATCAAGTACCCCATCGGGCCCCCTACAGGGAGCCTGCTTCTTCCTCTGTCTATGTCTCTGCCTCTCTGTGTCTCTCATGAATAAATAAATCTTAAAAACAAAAAAAGCAAGTCAAAAATGGAAGAGTTAATAAAATAAGCCTTTAATCACTTCTTGTTGTGCTATCAGTAAGGGTCAAAAATTGGAGAGATTGTCAGCTCCCTCGTTCCATTTCACCCATAGAATGGCACACTGGTTGAGGATCATGTAGATCAGCATAGATGTGGTGTTATCTCCCCCCTTGAAGAAGCCCTGAACAAAAGACTGGTAGTTTAAGGACCCTGAAGTGGCAGTGGTTTACGGGCATGAGTGGGGGATGAGGTGGAAAGGCTAGGAGTAGAAAACAACTGAGAACTAAAACAAATGAGGGAAAGTATCTTCAAGAGTTCTTCTTTCTACCCCCATAAAAAGGTCCCAGCAGAGGCATATGAAAAGGATCAATGCCTGAGAGTTCAGATAAATCTAGGAATGAAGGCACCATGGCTAGGAATAGAAATATGTGAAAGGTCATGTGGGCTCAGTTGGCCAAGACCATGATTGCAACATCTTTCAGAAACCAGAGTGTATTGGCTGTGCACCGTGTCTGCTGTGGCATAGACCCATTTTCTGCCTCAGACTATGAGGTAAGACTTGTCAGGTAGAGCTTTTTGTATTAGAGTTCTCCAGAGAAAAAGGAACCATTATAATATAAATGCAGATATATATGAAGAGATTTATTAAAAGAATTGCCCTGCACAGTTATGGAGGCCCAGAAGTCTCAAAGTCAGTCATCTGCAAGCTGCAGAAGCAGGATAGCCAGTGATATAAGTCAGTCTGAGTCTGAAGGCCTGAGGACCAGGGGTCTTATGTTGGAAGTCTCAGAGTCCAAAGGCTCAAAGACCAGGAGATTTCATATCCAAGACCAAGAGACAATAGACATTTCAGCTCAAGAAGAGAGAGAGAGAGGATTCACCTTTCCTTCATTCTTTTGTTCCATTTGGGACCCCAGTGGATTGGATGATGCCTACTGTCATTGAGGGCAGATCTCATCACTCAGTCCACTAAATCAAATGCTAATCTTTTCTAGACATATACCCAGACATACCTAGAACTAATAACTTACCAACAATCTGGGCATCCTATAGGCCAGTCAAATTGATACATAAAAGTAATTATCATTTCTTTGTAATTGCTTATGATCAGGCCTAAAAAAGAAATTTCAACATAGTGGCTACACTGTCCTCTAAAATGGCTGTGCCACTTAGCATTACCACTAGCAGTGAATGAAAGTTCTTATTGCTCCACATTTGGTAGTGTCACTGTTTTGGGTTTTGACCATTCTAATATGTGTCACATTGTCTTTTTAATGTCCTTTTTTTTTTTTTGCCTGAAAATACTTCTAATTTATACAACTACAGGAATAGAGATATGAAAGAAAAATTATGCTCCTGGAAATCTTGTTTCATGTTCAAAATTAAGAGTCCATACCTATTTTGGCCTTTTATTAAAGGGGAGGAAGTAGTCTTCTTTCCTGATGCCATAATCTTGCCTCTCTGTGTTCTTACTCCCATCCCACATTTTTCCATTGCCCTAGAAAGCAATACAATGATGGATTCAGGAACTTTACAATACCTTTTTATGGGCAAAAGCCAGCAAAATCATATGTATCACTAGAATCTTACCCAGAAATACTCAAGATTTCATGTCCATCTGTTGCTGTCAAAATATAATGTGAATAGTCCTGCAAGTTGATTACAGCCATTCTTTCTGACCATTAGAGAAAAGGAGACAGTGATCTTGGGCTTCCTGACTACTGACTTCCCAGCTTTCTCACTCACCTTCCTCTGCTCTCTCCTTCTTCCTCAGCTTTTCCCACTCAGTTACTTCCTCACCTAGATTCTTCTTCCCAGTAGTTCATTGCCCAGATGCTGAATAGGAATGTCAGTGACTAAGGATATCAGATTTGAGATGTTATATTAAGCTCCTCTATTTACCACTGTTGCTTCTGAAACCCCATTAAAATGGCATAAACACCCAGGACACAGAGAATTAGGAAGGAGATTACTGAGATTTTGGAAACAGGAAAGCAGATAGGTGACTGATAACTGACTTAGCAGATCCAAGAAAACTAGATACAAAATTGATAATGAGGAAAGCCAAGAAATAACCCATAAAATTCCTAAAAGTATAGAAATTGGCAGTGCTAGGTATTGCTGGGAATTGGTAGGAAGAAGGAAGAAGTTAAGACTGAAGAACAAGAACTGATTAAAAGTCTGTTTAAGAAGCAGATATCCAACCTGTACCTTGAGGATATATCCTGGAGGTGGTAAAATGGAGGATTTCTGGACTAGGGACTCGGGCAGTTTCGGGCAGTCAATATGGAGGCCACCAGTGTTCTTTCACCATCTTTACTGTTCCCAGATCACTAGAACCAAACTTCCTCCTTCTAGAAGAAATTTGGGAGATCCTTTTTGGGGGAATCCAGTGAGCCCAAGAGAAAAAGCCTAAAAATCTAGGTTCACGGATTACCTAAGAATGACCTGTGTAAACCCTAGAGTTAAAACACCCACCCATTCATGCACACAAAGCTTGAAGTTACCTTTGTACCGCCCCACTCTTAGACATGAGCAGGTAGCCATAAATCACCAAACATTTGAGGAAAGCATAAAAATAAAAGCAGAGATCTAAATAAGCATCCAGGAGAGAAAAACAACAGTCTCTGTACACAGAGACTACACAAGGAGGAGGGAACATCTCAGAGAGCTAGGAAAAGCGTGATTCAAAGGAAAAAGTATTAGGGGCACCTGGGTGGCTCAGTCAGTTGAGCATCTGTCTTTGGCTTAAGTCATGATCTTGGGGTTCTGGGATCAAACCCTGTGTTGAAAATCCCTTTTCAGCGGGGAGTCTGATTTTCCCTCTGCCTCTCTCCCCTGCTCATGTTCTCTCTCTTTCTTTTTCTCTCTCCCTCTCAAATAAAATCTTTTAAAAAAGGGAAAATGTATTGATAATAAAAATATGATGCAAGTAAGATGGTTTGGAATATAAAATTGAAAAGTATTCCAGGAAACAGCACATAAAACAGATTTAGAAAATAAGAAAGAAAATTGAAGGACTGGGCCAAGAGATCCAACATCTAGATAATGAGATTTCTTCTAATAGAGAGAAAGAAGAAAGAAATGAGAAACAGAATAAACAAAAAAACAGAAGGGAGAAAATCATCAGTGAAGCAATTAAAGAGAAATTTCTAATTGAACAGAAAAACATGAGTTTCTAAATTGAAAGGGTCCATTATATGTGAAAATACATGCAAATTAAAGGTGCATTACTCTAAATTTAGATGGGGGTGGGAAAAGAGAAACAGGTCACATAGAAGAATGGGAATTAGAATGGTGTGAGACTTTTTAACTGGAAGCCAAAATACTCTGGAACCATGCTCCCAATTTTCCCAGGAAAATGTATATCCAGCCTGGAATTCCATACCTAGACTATTAATTGTCACAATAAATGTTTCAAACAGAAAAGTTTTTTTTTTTTTTAATTCCTGTCCTGTGCATAAAGCCTTTAGAGGATGTGCTCCTCAAAACAAGGGTGTAAAGCAAGAAAGAAGCTAGGCACTTGAGGAAATAAGGGTATAACACTTGCAAGAGGTAGAGGGCATCCCCACAATGATGGAACAGACCAGAGAGCTCATGAGAAATTGAGAAATTTCCTGGAAAGAAAAGGAAAGAAAGGGAGAGAGGGAAGGAAAGAAATTGACAAAAGCACCTGAAAATTTTTTTGAAGTTTCAAAAATAAATGTATACAAATGGGAGAATATTTAAGGATAAACTCCTGTTAAATACATACACAACATAGCAATTGGAAAACAAGACCGTTATAAATCCCAAGAAAGAAAAAAGGGCTGTGGAAACAGGGGGAGGAGTCATGATACACTGTTAACTTAGCTGTAATAATGTTTGCCCTGTTATAAAAGTGGAAACTCTAAAAATTGGTTTAACTAGAATTATGGTGTAACATCATCGGGGGAGGGGACAAGGAATGCATGTATGATGTGGAGGTTGGCAGAGGGTTGGCTTTCAGTGCTAAGGATGAATTAAAGCTTAAATGGGAAGTCAGTAGACAACATTTAAAGTAAGAGTTAGTTAGACAGCATGTTTTTTCTCACAATATGGAAGGTAAATTTTTCTTAATCAGCTAAAAGAAAGCAAGTGCTTCTGGGTATTGGGAAATACAGGGTAGGAGACAGCAAGTGCTGTATTCATTATCAGCTGCCTTAAATGATTGGAATTTTTAAATTATGTACATGTCTAACTTTCATAAAAATCGGAACTGTGTTTAAAACGTCCACAAAGAAATAATTAAAAATCACTATATTAAGTAGCCTTATTATGTAAATTCATTAACATTTTTATTGATAATTTCTTACTGTCTGCTTTTGTTTTTCTGCTTCTCATCATATGCACACACTCCCCAAATTCAATTGTATATAAAGACCTATCCATTTTTCCAGCAATTTCTGCCCACTGTACTCCACTTCCCCTTGCTTACTTCAAGTATTCATCCTCTCCTCTCTGTAGTATTACCAGAAACTTTAGCTGGCTCCATGCATCTTGTCCTTCCTCCTCCCTCCCACTGATCACCCTATGCTGGCATTAATCTTTCTAAAAAGAAATCTGATCACATCACTTACAGTCCTTCAGTAGGGATAACAAATAGAGAATAAAATCTAAACTCTATCTCCCTGTAGATAAGCAGGACCTGCTTCCATGTCTCCATTTCTCCTCAGCATTCTGCCATAGGAACTACTCAGTATCCTGCCTCCGTTTACTTCCACCTGATGGATGATACTCACTGACCTTGCAGCTTTCCACTCCAGGAGTTGTCACAGCCCCTCGTATGTGCCACTGTTATCAAATATGTCCTGTTTTATAGTCTTACGCTCCTCTTTCACTGCATTATGAAGAGAAAACTAGGATTGTGTCTTTTTTCTTGTCATATCAGTATATGGAACAAAATAGATATTTAATAAATGCTAGTTAACTGAGTTGAATACATGAAGTCTAACAAAAGAGAGATTTTCAACACTTCTTAAATATCTTCTGTACCTCAACCCTTTTTACTGACAGATCTATACTTCTAAGCAAGGAATTAAAAATCACTAAGCAACGAAGTAAAATGTATGTATGTATCTATCTGTATTCAGATTCAGACAAACAAGTAATTAATTAAAAGCCTGACCTATGGTTTTCTTTCATTTGGATTTAAAAAAATAAGAGGCAAAAACTATGAATCAGATTTATTATTTTCTTTCCTAAATTTTAATACATGCTAAATTTTTTAGATTTTGTTTCTGTAACATTTTATAATGTGGAGATAGAACTCAGGCCCTGATTCTAGGCATATCCCTACAATTATTACACAATGGTAATAACTTGCATTTAAAGACTTAAAGGTTTCTGCACTGTATCATCTCATTTATGCCCTTACTAGGTAACAAGATGGAGACGATGACAAAATTTAAGTCTGTACAGGGACCTGATTTGCTTCAAACTTAATGCCAGGACCATTGGCACTCTGGAGTGAGTGTGCAGTCATGCTGACTTCACTAGTATGGTGTTTTTCATCCTATGCTCATACCCTACCCGCTATTAGTTCTCCACTTGGATGCTTGCTTGCTTACTACCTTTCAGTTGACAACACCATATGTTTAAAGGTATAAATTCTTGAGAAGATCTCTTATGTTGTTTGATCTGATTAAAATAAATTCTGTTTAAAGTGTATTAAGCTTGGAAAGCATTAAGAGCACTTCTTAAAGGTTTTTTTGAGGGGCGTCTGGCTAGCTCAGTCAGTAGAGCATGTGACTTGTGATCTCTGGAGTTGTGAGTTTGAGCCCCTTATTACGCATAGAGATTACTTAAAATCTTAAAAAAAAAATTTTTAAGATTTTTTCAAGACAAAAGAGTGGGCTACTCTGAATTTGAGATTGTCCTTTTCCCAAAAATCTAATTTAAAACTCTCATATTTATACACAAAATCTACTAGAGAAATAAGGACCATCTCATTGTTTATAGAAGAATATGTGTTTATCTTAGGTTTTGAGAATGGATGTTGCTGTGATTGATGGTGCTCAGTGAAGCAGTTGTCACAATGTCAAGCAGGGAGGAAAACCCGGAAGGACAAAATCTTAGAATTGTAAACACTAGACAAAAATCACTTTGTTTGGAGAAGTGTATTACTTGGTTTTATCCCTGGCTTTCTCCAAGACTGAAAAGAATAAGCTTTGTTCTTTTTATTTATGATTACTCCCTACCCCCACCTGGTTTTTTGGTCCATTTGAAACCCTATTTTGTATGTTGCCATTTTTTATAACTAGGGAAGTTAAAATAGTACGGGTTTTTTAATAGTTCAAGACAATGAATGCAATAAGTATTGTTTCTTTCCCATCATGTTTTGGATCCTCAACAAATATTTTTTCAGAGCACATAGCATTTATTGAATGTCTTCTGCATGCCAGGTACCGTGCAGGACACTTACATACATATCAGCTTTGTTTTCAGTGGGGGAGGTACCATAAATTATGTTAAAGCCTTTAAGTTTTCCTTTTTGTTGTTGTTAGGTAAGTATTCTAATTTTATATTCATGATTATTTGTTTTATATGCCACTTAATAACTAACTTCAAGAATTTATGCCTATTTCTAAATATTTACTTTACCTGGCCTTATATATGGAGGGCTTTTCTCAGTATATCTTTGAGGCTTCTCTGTGCCTCACACATAGTTAGTGTTTAGAAGCCATTTGCACTGTGTCTAAATTTGGCTTCTGTACATGGATACTCTTGTTGTGACATTTTCTTCTAGGAATATAGGATGGTATAAGGTACAGTGGTGAAGAGTGAGGCTTTCAGCCTCACAGACCTGGGTTCAGCCCTCTCTGCCATTTAGGAGCCCACTGGCCTCAGATGTGTTGTTTATTCTCTCTGCACGGCCATCTCCTTGTCTAAAATGTGGAGTTGATGATAATACTTACCTTAGTGGGGATTAGGAGGCTCACAGGGCATTTGTATAATATATGGCAACTTGCCATGCACATTATAGATGCTTAATAAGTGATAGCTACTACTTTTCTTAATTTTAGAGGAAATTAAAGGCAGTCTACATTTAGTTTTACATTCTTTGGTAGTTGTTCCCAGTCCATTTTGTTACCTTGGGAAAGTAAGTGTATCTAAATATAAAAATAAGTAATTTGGATGAAGTGTTTTACTTACAAGTGTTAAAATTGTAGGGGCAGTTAACTTTGAATTATACATAAGTTATTTAAGGTCTAAGCTTTCTCAAAACAATAACATCCTCTGATTATCTTTACTGATTTCATTAGTTTTTTGTCATTACTGGAGAAACTATTTAAACCAGCTCCCTTAAACAACTCCAGAACAGTCGTGTACCATTTAAAAGTAGAGACAGAGAAGTCAACTTTGCGTCATGCGGAGGGAGTGCATTCAGCAAGAATTAAGCGATATGGGAAACATACTACCTTGCATCTGTGCCACCCTTACAGAAACCCTGAAGATAGAGTAAGCATTATTATTGTTTTATAAATGGGGAAAAAATGAAGTCCACACACAGAATAGGTGACTGGCCAGCAATCTGATCTAAATCTAAATTAGATTATAATCTAGATCGTCTGATCCCAAATCCAGTATGTTTTCCTAGTTACCACTTACCTTTGTCTTATAGTTCTGTGAATGAGCTCTTCAGAGTGTGTAACTTCGGTACTTTGTTTTTTGTTGTTGTTGTTTTGTTTTGTTCTGCTTTGTTTTTTGTTTTTAAAGATTTTATTTATTCATTCATGAAGGACACAGAGAGAGGCAGAGACACAAGCAGGCTCCATGCAGAGAGCCTGACATGGGACTCCATCCCGGGTCTCCAGGATCACGCCCTGGGGCCAAAGGTGGCGCTAAACCGCTGAGCCACCCAGGCTGCTGTACTTTGTTTTTAAAGCATATACATACTTGATTTCAAATATAGGGAGATACCAAAAAGTCAGCCTTTTTTAAATCTTTCACTGCCCTGATAGAGTAAACACTAGAGAGGGAATAGGACTGCAGGTGAATTTGGCACATTCAACAAAAATTTGCTATAAAGATCAAAACTAAATTCTTATTCTCTCAGATCCCCACTATTTTGTTTTTAAAATAGCTTGTGTTATTCTCGCTTGCCTACTCGAAATTTGGCACAGTTATTCAAAAGGAACTTAATCCTTAGTGTATGTAACTGCAGATTAAAAGTGTTCTCAAGGTGCAAGTTTTCATTAATAAATTAGAGATAGTATTATCCAAAGACAGGGTGCTATAGGGAAGTAAAGCTTTACTTATACGCATTTAAGTTTTTAGCTGAGATTATTTAACAAAAAAAAAAAAACAGATTAACAAGAAAGGCAGAAGCTTATTAACATACGTATCTTATATTATTATATAATTATATATTTTATTATAAAAATACATATTACAGTTGTGTAATATATATTGACACACACATATAAATGTATACTCATTTGTATGTGGTAAATACTCAGGAAAATGAGCAACTCTCAAAGATATGGTTTTAGAATTTAAGATTAAATACCATCTTAATAAAGAAAGTGGAGGGGAGATGTAGACCTCTTAGAGAAAAGTAAGTGATTTTAGGGAAGACAAATGGGCCTTTAGAAAAAGAGATGAGAGGTGTGAATTTGTGACAAAGTTTGTCTTGGGGGAATTTATGGCAACTGACTTCCTTTTGGGGGATGTATCTTTTTTTTTTAAGATTTTATTTATTCATGAGAGACACACAGAGAGGGAGAGAGACGCAGAGACATATGCAGAGGGAGAAGTAGGCTCCGTGCAAGGAACCCGATGTGGGACTCTATCCCGGATCCCAGGGATCACGTCCTGAACTGAAGGCAGAGGCCCAACTGCTGAGCCACTCAGGCATCCCTTGGGGGATGTATCTTTAGACGGTTAAGAGGAGTTCAAAGAAAGCCTCACTGTGCATTTGTTGTTTTTCAAGTGCCTACAACTCAAAATAATCAGTATACCAAAGTGGTATATTGCAGGGTAGCATGTCCTAAACTCCTGCAGCAGTATTTTGCTTCTTGAATTTGCGAGTCATCCTTGCTCTGGAGCCATGCTAATCTTCTCTGTATCATTCCAATTTTAGTATATGTGCTGCAGAAGCAAGCACCCTACAGCAGTATTTCAGATGGCGTGGTCGGCTACTCTTCAGAGCTTAGATTCTTTTGTCATTTTATCTCTAGCACACTCTCTGTGTGTCCAGGATATAGTAGATGCTCAGGAAATATTCATTAACATTCAGTGACTGGATGGATGAAAGGGAGACAGGAGAGAAAGACTGTTAGCACCTTCATTCATTCTGCAAGTAGAATATTAATGCATCTGTTGGCTTCCCTTACATATTTTATACCTTACTTCAGCCTCAAAAGTTCTATCAAGTTGTAAGAATAGAATTGTTGCCCTCGTCCCAACAAATAACAAATACCTATCTATATCAGGCTATTCTAGAGACTGGGTTATGCTGACCTTCCAAACTCCTTAAAAACTACTGCTTGAGAGTAATAATATAAATTGACTCTTCTGTTTGCAGTGACTCTGCATTTATTATGTCATCTCATTTTTAAAACAATTGCCTTTTCAAACAAAGCCACATATTAAAGCTCAGACCTTGTCTGAGCTACACAGTGATTTGGGCAAATGACTTAACCTAAGTGTTTTCTCATCTGTAAAACAGGGATAATAATTATAACCTTATAATAAGATTGTCATAGAAATTAAATGAGATAATGTAGGAAAAGTTCTTGGCATAGGGCCTAGTCTCAGAAAGAAAGCCTTTAGTAATTTATTGCCATTTTAGTGGTAGTAGCAAAAACTGCTTGCTGTTATACATCTGCCCTTCAGCTCTTTAATTTTCTTTAGACTAAGAAATGTTTTGTTTATCTCTGCATCCCCTCCTAACATAGACCCTGCCGTGGATTAGGTACTCAACAAATAGCTATTAGATTGAATAAAGTAGGGGGATATATATATTTTTTTAATCAGGAAGTTGTTTCCACATGACTGAATTGATGCTCTGAGAGGTTACAACAGGTTTTGAGCAGCTGCTGTCAATCAGCGAAACAGATTATGTCCTTTAATCTTATGGCAACCTTAGAAAAGGTTCATATGGTGTCACAGGATTCAAGCCCACATCTTTCAATCCCAAATCCAGAACCATTTGCTTCTTTTGCAAAATACACAAGAATTCTTCCTGGGTCAGTTACTAGTATATAATTATAGTATTTGGGAAAGTATGAGTTATAAGATGAATTGATTATCTACGTTCTATTTATTTGTTAGAGCTCAAAGAAAACCACACATGGAAACATTACAGAGTTCTCAGTATACTAGCTTTCTGAATTCTAGAGAAAAAAGGCCAACAGGTAACTGAATGTGAATATGATAAAATGAACGAATGAGAAGAGAAGAGGCTGAACAGATATAGAAAGGGTAGGATAAGTGAGTGCTTTACAAATGAAAGCAGATGTATGAAATTACAAGCTGTCAGATCAGCAACGGAAATGAAGATGATAAAGTGGTTCCTTACATAGATTATAATTATTCATTTTGCCCAGTCCTGTCTCCTTTCCCCATAATGTTCATGGGAAGGGGGAGGGGGCGGGAAGCTGTTGCAAAAAATGGTGCTTCCAACAAAAGAAGAAGAAAAATCTAGGAATCAAGGATATTTCTGATCACAAACAATTATTTATTTTGTGATTTGTGTTGTTTTCTGTAGAATCACAATTGTTTTCCTATGGAATATTTTTCAACTGCTTGTTCAGATTAATGAAAAGGATTCAGTTGCAACAACAGGAAGTTGTAACTGTAAAGTTTCTTCACAGTCAATGCTGTGGAAGCAGTCAGTGTGGCTTACAAACCGATTGTCGTTAATGGGCCTGATTGTGACAGCAGTGGCAGATGGATTGCCAAGAAATGAAGTAGTTTACATAGACCTGCCTGAAAAGATGTGTTTAATAATTGCGCCCATAATTAGGTTGATTTGGGAAAAAAATTAAATGACAGTCTAAGGAACACAGTTAGGCTTATCTATGAAGATTCTGACATTTTTCCTCCCAAGAAATGCTGCATAGATCCTCCCCCTAAATTTCTCATTACCTTTAGAAAAAAATATTGGAAGAAATTATATTTTTTAAACTTTGAATTATGTAATATTTACATATAAAAGAATAAATGTAACATGTAACTTTTGAAGCATAATAATTAGGGTAAATATTATTAGAATTTTAAACTGTTTTTTCCCATTCATAAGATTTTTGTTACTAATTTCTAAGCAAAACTAGAGACATTTAAACACAGATATATAAATGGCAATAAATATGCATGCTTCTAAGAGTTTATTTATATTGCAAACATACACATCTCTATATCTGAGGCTCTTCTTCCAACACCTCCTGAGGATAAGTGCTAGATATTAGATTGCAGTTAACAGTACAGTGTGCTGCTTCAAAGGCCATTTGGTAAAGATCCCTTCTCCCTATTTCCTTTTATCAAATTAATTGAGTTATTGGTTTGCTTTCTTTAAATCTAAGTTGTTATTTTTTAGTCTTGAGTAATGCAAACATCTTAAACAGTATTGCTTCTGAATTCTTCTTTTTCCTCTTATTTAGTGATCTCTAGTAACTACCAGACCTGTCTTGGCCTTCTGATGCATTACCCACTAATTGGGGACGTACACTCACTAATTCTTAAGGCTCTGTTCCTTCGAGATCCAAAGGTAAGCTTTCCAAATAGAGTATGCACAATTTTAAGTTGAGTGAAAAAATGGTTTCTCAGCATGACTCCAAGAATTCATAGTGGGGAATTTGTGTAATGACAGATGAATTGCTTAATGACAGAATTTGCCTGAAGTTGTAGGCAAAATTCACATACTTCACTGGCTAGCAACTGAGCAGGTAAAATAAGTAAGTGTACATTGACCGTGAGAACCTGGAACACACATCTCTTGTCCCTCAGAGGGTTGTTCTGCCTTCCCCTTTCCTCATAACTCAAGGAAGTAGCTCAGCAACTGTCTCTCCTTATAACCACATTTCATTATCATTGGTACCTCTCACAGAGACCAGCTTACCCAGGTAGAGCCTCAGGGGCCATGTGACCAAGACATTAGAGCTATAAAAAGCACTGGTTCTGGAAAAGTTTATGACACAATGAAATACTAAATCATTTTATTTTTGGATTATGTATTTTTCTAATTTTGTGGAAGAGTAACCTAATAAAACAGAGATTCAAACGACTTTAATGCTGATTTCTCTATTTAAACTTAAAGCAAGCCACCAAAATTTTCTTTACACTTCAGAGAAAAAGTGTGCTCTTTTACAACTAATGTTATATTTCTTGAAAATAAGAACATTTAATGATCTAAAAAAATCTGTGAATCCTTGATGCTTTTGAGCCAAACAAAAATATTGGATGAAATATAAGAGAGAGAGCTTCAAACACGAGTATGAGAATGCCAGGCATTCGGTGGTAATCCCAGCCTTTGGCTCTTTGGCAGAATTCCCAATAGTCATGTTGGCAGTTGTCGAACTGTCTTGGAGTCCGTCTGTCTGTGGCTCTGTTGCCAAAGCTCTGTCTGAGCCACTTGGGCCTCCAAGTTTAACGTAAATTTTAGTTCTAAAGGATTTCTGCTTTTCCCTCTGCGGTTGACTTCCAACATTTGAGTATGACCTCTATTTATTCTTTGATAGATTTAAAAGATTTGATTTCTTTGTGCCTATACCCATTTTCTATAAAAATACACAATTTTATATCATTTCTGCTCTACAGTGTTTCATTATGTGTCAAATATAATCCATCATTTCTCTGTTATCTAAGGTAGCATATTTTTTTCTGGTAAGGCTTAGGAGTCTGATTATAAAATCAAAAATCCCATATTTTATGTATATATTTTTTATAAAAAATAACCACAACTATGAAATATCTACAAAGGAATAAAGAAAGAGGTTGCTTGTCACTGAAGTATTTGAGTTTTGGTCTGTAAACTTAAGGTAAACTCAGCTCAGCATTAGGAATTCTTAGAATCATACAGAGTGGGGGAAAAAACCTGTTAAAATAACTATTTGAATTCTCTACTTAGATGATTTATTTTTGGTTTTACTGAAGGGAGAACTGAATATATTATCTAAACCTATCGATCTTGGTAATTTTTCCCTGGCTAAATATGGTTAATCTTGCTATGAATCATCCACTCTTCTAGATGTAGCATTCTATATAATAAATCAGTCAGTGTTATTAGTGGAATCTGAGATTTTAATAGAGTACTTTTTATCTCAATAAGATAGGTACATAATATAAGTATAATGAAGCCAATTCTGTAAGCATTAAAAAAATAAATTCTCTGAGGATTAAGAGAAGAAAAATATTGGCATTAGTATCTAAAGAAAAGTATTCCCCACTTTTACATTTAGGGTCTAACTAAGTAAAAATGATCAAGATAATGGCCCAAAATATAAGACCTTAAACTGATATTTCTGAGGCAGAAGAAATTGATCAGGAGGAGGAAGGAATCATGTTTAAAAGGCTGTTGAGAACAAGTTTATAGAATGATGATATCTATAGAAAAATAAAGAAAGTTGTATAGTGTTAAGGAGCTTTCACATGACTATCCCAGCAAGGTGATAGTTTTAGTTAAGGAGCAAGGAGACTGAATTAGGGATCAGGACACTGGGTCAGATCTTGACTCTACTAACAACCATCCTTGTGATTTGGGGAAACTCATGCTTGCTAAATCATGGTCTTCTCTTTTGGGGTTGAATTAAATTGTCTCTAACGACCTGCCCAACCATAGCTCCTTTGTCCACAAAAAAACTGATGTAATTACAAAGATCTAGTAAAATCCAGTCCGGTGCTACAGAGGTACAAATGGGGAAGAAACACAAACACACACACACACACACACACACACAGCGAGTTTATATATAGCATAGAAATCCACAAGTGGACAGAATTTTCAATGTAGTAATGTCATTATAATTCATATAGGCCATTTACACAGAGGAGGAAGAAAAAGAGGGAAGGATGATGTTAGTACCCCGCCCATGTCCTCTAAAAATCCAAACATCAGTGTGCTTAATTTCTATTAGTAACAATGAAACACTTAAAATACTTGAATCATTCCCAATTCAAGTAGGTCAGAGTATATAAACACACAAGTCTCTGTGAAGTGAACTAGTAGAAGGATGAGATTTGAGGCATGAAAGTACATTCTCATAGTCCAGTTATTTGTGACAGTAGTGTTTGTGGTTGCTGACAGACCCATTTTATTAATAAAATAAAAATAAACAAGGAACTCTGAGCCCTCTGAGTTCATTGCCAACTTCAGAAAAGCACTTTGTCCTACCGCTTTCAGTAAATCCCAGTGGTGATTGCTCAGTTGAGAATAGACTCTGCAACTAGAGCATGCGACACTGAGCTTTAATTGTTCTATATCAGATGTAGGCTTTACTGTGAAAAGGTTTCTCATTTGAACAGACTGAAATAATGGGGCTGTACACTGTAATAATAGAATCATTGTCCTTCATAGTTTCTAAGCACTTTGATGTCCTTACAACAAGCTATGAGGTAGACAAAACCAGGTTCTCTTTCTTCATTCTTTTTCAGTGCAGTCAGGTTAAGGTTATGTGGCTTTCCTGAGGCCGAAGACTTGTTAAGATTCCAAGCTAGCAAGAAAGACCCCATAACCCTTGTATGTATCTATCCCCTCCTGAGATTCCCAGCCTACCTTCTACCTCCTTCAGGAAGCCATTCCTAGGCTCAGACAGGACATGTTTTCACCTTTGAGTCCTCATAAGGATCTTATATTTTAGTTATTTGCTTATTATTGCATCCATTATTCCATATGATCCTACTCATTTTTTAGCATTTAACTTTGTGTTCTACAGGAGTTGATATTAAGAAAATAAACTGAATTTGGATGCGGTTGCTAAGCCTCTTCCAGTACACCATACTGACTCTAATCTGGGTGGATCTCATTCACCTAGTGTATATCTGGAACCCATACCCACATCCCATGGAAGCCTTTACCAACTATATATTTGTCAGTTGCCATTTTTATCAAGATGGTGAATGACCCTGCATCTTAAACTTATAGAGCATCTAGTTCCTTCATTTGCTGTGTGTCAGAATTGTTTGAAAAACTGTTAACACCTTCAAATATTATGGAACAAAAGAGACATAACAAAGAATCTAGTTAATATACCTCACTGTGACCGTCAGAATTTCAGAACTGCAAGGAACCTAGAGATCTAATCCAGCTTCTGCTTCTGTAGACAAACAAAGGATCAAGGTGAAATCTGAGACTCATTTAATACAGCTTGTCGGTTGCAGAGCCGGCACTGGTTGATCCCAGGTCTTCCAACCACCTTTCCACACCAGAACTATATTTTTTAAAAATAGTAGAATCCTATTTACTACTATTTGTCATAAAAATTATTCAATTTGTAACACATTTAATTTGCATCTGTAATAAATATAACTGCCACATAAATAAGTGGACCTAGAACTATTTGAAATTTTCTTAAAGGTATGCTATGTAAAGAGACTAAATGTCAAGTATCTGTTTGTAGCATCATGTTCTCTGTTCACCATAAATATGATTTCTATACTTAATTCTTCAGACCATGATCCTAATTCTCATTTTCTTGTCTTCATGATATTAGAACCACTGAGCAGATTTCCAAAACAATCCACTAAATGAAGTAGAGGGATAGAAGGAGGACAGTCTGAAAAATATGAAGTGATTAAAAAACATTGTTCTAACTAGTTGTTCAAATTTAAAAAAAAAATTTAAAAACCCAATTAGAAACAAAAGTCATAGAAAATGTGAACATATTGTGTTCCTTAAATAACCAGATGTTCTCTCCTTCCTGAAGGCAGTAAGGGCTAGGAATAAAAGGTTTAAAACTATTGTTTTAAGTTAACTGTGAATTTTGCAAATCTGTTTTTACCCTTTAGCAAATAAAATTCTAATACGGAAACATAAGCAAAGTAATTTTCATTTTTTGGTGCTCTCTTATTTGTGTTGTGTGTTGAAGTGTTAACCTTATCACAAAGACTTATTACAAATGAAATACAGTACATAGATTAACATTTTAGATTATGCAGTAAGAATTTGACAGCTACTGTTTGTTTTGAAGACTAGAATATTCTCCAAAAAATATTTCTGGTAAGTTTGCAAGCAACCCTTTTAGCAGTGACTGCTATTGTTTTTGGAAGAAAATTGCTAGAAATAAGACAATTTAATTTCATAGTCCTTCTTGTACACACAAACACACTATAAAAATATAGTGTACAGTGTTCTTATGCTTGGCCAATTCTGTTTTGGCTTTTATTTGGAGTTATGTTAAAGTTTGCCTTTTTAAATTATAAAAGGTCTAAATATTCAGATTTCAGATTTTATGCAGGTAATAGATTTTTTTACTCTTTTAATTCCAAAAAAACTCCATTGTAGGTGCTTTTTAAAAATAAATGACTTTGGTAAAATGTCATCTATCAGAATTGAAAAAAGGTGAATGAATCCAAGTCTGCTACCAATCAGGTGACAGTGTTGCAAAATATGCATTACAGTAGTTGTATTCGTTTTCCCCTCTGAGTAGTAAATAACCTGAAAACCACATATACTAACTCTTTGAGGAGGATGCAGTACCCATTTTTTTTACTTTTCATGATGTTCCCATCAGAGGTTCTGTTCAGATTTTCCAATATTAGTTTTTAATATGATTTTCTCTTGTAGAAAGAATGCTACTTCTCTTTTCTTCATCCTTTTTTTAGTTCCTGAAAAACAGGAGCATTTCTCTGAAAACTGCCATTATTTGAGAATCATTTGTTTTTGTTTTTTTCTGTTAATGACCCCTCAAAATGTTTCTTTTTCTTTGTATATGAGCTAGGTAACCACATGTCATTCTTTTATTATCATTAGATTACAGCCAATTAGACATTTATTATCATTAATATTTAGGTATTAGTGATTACTCAGGTATAGACTTTTTTGAGATAGGACAGCATTAAAAAATACTAAGTTCTACTTCTGAAGTAATGGTGGCTATCAAAAATCTGTAAAGAAATAACTTGAAAATCTTGACTAAACCAATACTTGAAATTTGTTTTTATTGTAGACATTTTATAAAGTCAGATTATGTTTCTCAAAGCTTGTTAAGGGTTTCCTAGTGCCTCAAATAATTTTGAACTTGTTTTATAAAAGTATTTTGAATTTATTAATTTATTCAACAAACCAGTCTTTCTTGTATACTATCTAGAATTCAACAGACCTTGTTTAGATCCTGGTGAGATATATATATGTATGATGTGTCTTTATCATAATACCCAAGTAAACAAGAAAGTACTCAATTTATCACGTGCTGTAAAGGATACAAATAGGGTAGCATTAAAGTAATAAGAGGAGGAAAAGAACCTGAGCTTGGTGAAGACCTAATTTATGTAAGTTAGTCCAAAGGCCCTCTCTTTGATGAGATACCATTTTAGCTGAGAACTAACGAAGGAGAAGATATCAGCCAGACATAGAATAGGGAGAGGAGCCTCTAGACAGGGGAACAGCAAACACTCCAAAGTAAAAAAGAGCCAAGCCTGTTTATGAAACTAAAGAAGACCAGTGTGACTAGAGCCAGGAACTTAGGGGAAGCTGCCTGAGATAGCAGAAAGGCCAGGGAAGGCTTGTTATTACTTTGTTCTTCCCTGGCAATCTTACATGTTGATATATGGTAAAATTACTTCTAAGGTCCCACTTTGAAATTCTAAAAAGATTGCTGGGCTTATGGTGATTCCTCTGATGACTGAGACACACTGTCATTACAAACTGTTCTTAACTCTCAGCTGGAAGTTCTAAGAACTCGTCCTAAATGAGTTCCTCACTTATTCAGACCTCTGGGCTGTAACATGGATCTGACCAGTAGGTCATTGCATAAGTTAGAAAGACTGGCCAGGACCCTGAACATATATTACATTTATCTTTTAAAACACTGTCTTGGCTTCCTTCCCTACACTACCAGTCTCAGTTTTGCTTTCATTAGATCAGTATTATGCTCTACTATGTAGTGACGAGGGAACTAAACCAGTCTTTCTCACCTACCAAAATGGGAGCTCTCCTAGGTCAGGGATTAGATCTCCAACAGTACTAATCCAGTGGCAGCCACATGAGGGAAACACAGAATCAGGTTCCACTGACATCACAACCTGCTGTATTTATTGGACGACTCACTCCTTTTCTTGAACTGTAGAATGAAGCAGCTAGGCCATGTATCTCAGTAGACCCTTCTGGACTTATTTTAGCAAGATACAATTCAACAGATACACTTTTTAGTTACTTACTGTGGGCAGACCATGAGAACTAATCTATGGGACTAGGATATAGTCCCTTATAGATGTAAATAACTAATTCTTATGGAAAGTAACATGAGTGAGAGAGTATTGCAGGAAGAATAGGTAATTCAGACTTGGAGAGTCAGAAAGATGTGGAAGAAGCATTCTGACTGGGTTTTTAACAATTTCCTTGGGAGATGTCACTCTGTCTTAAAACTCCATAAGCAAAGCTCCTGAGAATTGCCGAAGCAAGTGACCAAACTGAGCCTTGCAGTACTCCATCCACACTAACTCAGTGAGCCCCTCAGGGACCTAAAAAACAGCATTGTCCCCTCTCGATACCTCATGTGCAAATAGGCACTCATTTTTTTTTTTAGGCACTCATTTTTTAAGTCTATCAAATGTATCTTAGTTTGATAGTATTTTATTTGGCATTAATTTATATGGTATTCCAATTTGTAGGTTATTATTCAGCATAAATAAATGTTATAAGAGTGAGAGGGAGAAGATGACTCCCTGCTAAGTAGAGAGCCTGATACAGAGCTTGATCCAGGATCCTGAGATCATGACCTGAGCCAAAGGCAGAGGCTTAACAAACTGAGCCATCTAGGCACCCCTGGTCACTCTCGGGAAGCTTAGCAATTTTTATTTTGGGTGGCTGAAGAGAGCTGTGAAACTTTGTGGCAGATTCCTCTGCATGTTTTAGATGAAAGGGTTTCTTCTCTCAACCCATTGCAGTGGTGATTTATTTTTCCTCAAATAGCTAAAGAAGAGACTAGATTGCATGGTTAATTCTGTTCTGAAAACAAAATCTACAAACCATTCCCCTTTTATTTGATAACTTATAAGTAAGGGAAATCTAGGTTTTTAAGGGGAAATACTTATTTTAAATAGATTACTTAAGCTTTTAAAGCTATTAATCCAATGCATGTGTGTTTAGAAAGGCACTAGGAGGCCCCAAATGTAAAAGCATTAAAGTATCACAACACGTTATAGTGATATGTTTGTGATATGTCCCTGAGGTCAGAGAATGAAGTATCTGCCCTGCTTCACTGCTGACTTGCCATTTTACCCCCAGAGAAATCATTTAACCTTTTGCTTCCTTAGATTCAGGTTCATTAATTGTTCTTTAAAAAGGGATAGGTGACTGGTGAGGCTTTAATTAGCCTATAATCTCTAAAAGTCATTTGCAGCTCTAAGTGCTTTGAGAATCTAGCTAATCACTTATTTTCCTTATTGTATATGAAGTAGCTTATTTACAAAGAAAAGGCACTACATGGAGTTGTTTCTACATGGTCTTACTGTTACAATGTCAAGAAACTGAAAGTTTTTAAATCACAGAATATGACAGATTATAAACTTAAAACTGACAAAATAGGAAAAAAACAATAGTTCTTTTTAATATATAAGTAGTTGTGGCCAAAACAAGTATTTTATTTATCTCTTGATTATATTAGCTTAGTAAATATTAGTAAATATTATATTGCTGATTTAAAATATTAAGTATACTGATTTTATAGGAATAAAAATCAATACATTCAAGTAGTTAACTGCAAAACAATAATCAATTAACTTTATTATATATAAATACTTTAGGCAAGAAGTTATATCTGTTCCAAAAAACAAAACAAAATCACAAAAGATTTTATCATGGAGGATTTTTGGGATCCCTGGGTGGCGCAGCGGTTTGGCGCCTGCCTTTGGCCCAGGGCGCGATCCTGGAGACCCGGGATCGAATCCCACGTCGGGCTCCCGGTGCATGGAGCCTGCTTCTCCCTCTGCCTGTGTCTCTGCCTCTCTCTCTCTCTCTGTATGACTATCATAAATAAATTAAAAATATATATATATTAAAAAAAAAGATTTTATCATGGAGGATTTTTAAGTATATTTCATCATTTGTATGATTACCATATTAGGATATGTCAGGGAGGTTTGCGTATATATGCAAGTGTCAGTTCCACTCAGATGAGCCTAGAGCTGCCACCACCTATGCAGAGTTGGCCCCCAGCTCCTCCATTCAGCTCTGCCTAGGGGGTTTCACTCAAGTATTTGATGTATAAGGTCCTCAGATGCTGTTAATGACATTTTCCAAGTATCTTCATATGGTTTGGAATACCTCTTTATTTTACTTTGGTTGTTTTTCCTGGTTTCAAAGAGGAACTTTTTAGTTTTATTTCTCCACATTGTTTCTTTCTCCAAAATGTATTTTTATTCATTTAGCCAAAATTTACTGACCTTTTGCTGTGTAGCAGTAGCGTCTAAAATGTCTCAGAAGTCTTGATTGAATACAAAGAAGGATGAACAGGATTTATGGCAAATGAAAGGAATAATCACTTGGTTGATTCTCTGTGACCTCCTTTAAGTCTTCGCTAAGGTCTGGTCTTCTCAGTGGGACCTGCCCTAATCACCCTGCAGTTGCCCTGTCTCCACGAGCCCATTGCACCAGCCCTCCTGATCCCCTTAGCCTGCCCTACTTTCCTTTCCATGGCCAATTATCACCTTCTATCATAGTAAAGAAGTTGTAAATTATTTTTTTATTTTCTGTCTTCCCCTACTAATATACCAACGTCATGACAGAAATGTGTTTAGTCTGTTTTATATTCTGTTACCCAAGTACCTACAATAATGGGTGGATGAATGAGTAAATAAATGTATGGTGACTATTAACCCCCGACCAAACAAACCCTCAAGCTCTCTGCCACAAGGGAAATTACGCTGTTCATTGCAATGCAGTTCAGCAAGTGTTTATTGCTACCTGTGCTGGGTTCTGGGAATATAATGAATTAGGGGGACACAGTCCTCTCAACACAAAGTTTACCATCTAAGGCAGTGGATCTTGAACTATGGTGTGCCAGAGAAGCACCTGTGGGATCTTGTTATAAAAACAGACTCCTAGACCATTCTAGTGTAAATCCAGAAATCTGCATTTGTAACTGTTCTGAAACTGGCCAGCCATGGACAACACTTTAAGAAACAGACACTAGTTTCAGAAAAAAGTTATGACACAAATCGAAACCCAAATATCTAAAAACAGAAGAATGGCATACACAGTGACTACACAGAGATAATCCAGTAGAATATAGGGAGAAACTAATGGAACTTCTATTTATAGTTACTTTTCTAAAAGAAAAAAAAAACTGAGCTCTACTTTTTTTTTTTTTTTTTAATTCATGGGAGACACACACACACACACATACACAGGGGGGTGGGGGGCAGAGACACAGACAGAGCGAGAAACAGGCTCCACTCAGGGAGCCTGATGTGGGACTCAATCCCGAGTCTCCAAGATCAGGCCCTGGGCGGAAGGCGGCGCTAAACCGCTAAGCCACCGGCTGCCCTGAACTTTACTTTTTAATGACAAATTAATACTGGTATCTTCACTAGGCCCATATGTCAGCCAGTCATGTATCACCTGTGAAGTCTACCAAGGGAAGAGGAGACTTTTCCATGCAAAGGTGTTGACAGTGGCCTCCTCTCTTCTTTCTGCTTTCACCACCTTGGTCTTATTGCCATTTCCATTTGCCCAGTTAAGTGGATTTATGGGCTGTGTTATCTTAAATGATGGCATATTTATAATAACAAAGGGATGTCAGGGACCATGGACATCTATTGTGAGTTCACTAGATATCTTCTAGTGTACTTAAAAGAGTCACCAAATATAATTTCTTTTTGAAAAAAAATATATACTTCGGATTTGCTTACCTCTGTTGTGTTGAGTAGCTGTTAATAATATGTTACCATGCAAATATTTTTTTAAATAAACAATTTGTCTCTTCAAATTAAGATTCAAATTAAGATTCTCATTTTAATAATGAGAAAAAATAGGAGCTTTCTCAAATTCATGCTATGGAAAGAACATTTTAAATTTGAATATTTGGAAACTTCTCATCCATTTGCAGTGTTCTTGCCAAAAACAATTTAAGTGTATCTTTTAAAACTTTCTAGGTACACTAAAAAGTTGTGGGAACAGAAATTCTAACTTGGTTACTAATATCCCAAATGAAGAGATGAAGTCAGGTTTGAATCTGTTTTTTAAAATACAGAAAAGTAACATCCTCCAATTAAATTATTTTAAGAGCTGGATGATGGTTAATTTTATGTCATCTTGACTGGACTAAGGAAACCCAGATGCTATTTCCAGAACAGGTTAGCATTGAATCAGTAGACTAAGTAAAGATTTTCCCTCACCAGTGTAGACAGGCATCATCCAATCTCTTGAGAGCCCAAATAGAACTAAAGGGTGGAAGAAGAGCAAACTTTGGAATTAGGACTTCCATCTTCTCTTGCCCTAAGACATCTGAATTCCTGGTTCTTGGACCTTGAGATTCCAGGACTTCCCAGCATAGTCGCCCCAGTCTTTCCCTGACCTCCCCCCAACTCGTCCACCCACACTTCCCTCTTTCCACCCCTACCCACCACCCCAGTTCTCAGACCTTGGAACTTGGACTGAATTATACCACTGGCTTTCTTGGTTCTCCAGCTTGCAGTTGGCAGATTTTAGCACACCTCAGCCTCAGTAATCACATAGACCACTTGCCATAATAAATCTTTTCTTACATATCCGTATATATCTTATTGGTTCTGTTTCTCTGAAGATCCCTAATGCAAGCTGATTAATATCAAAGAAGATAGAAATTATGTCAATTTAACAAGAATTTTGGCATAATTGGTGGATTGCACTATGAATGCTATACTTTAGCAAGAGAAGCCAATAATGTACTTCCTCCATGCAGACCTATGTCTCTTTGTAGGTTAACATTTTCTGAAATGTCATTGACAAAAACTGACTATCACAAAGCACTTAACCAAGATTTTTAAAAAGTAAAGAAGCATGTTGAATCATACCAATGTATGCTAAACATATATTTTTCAGAAGAGCAAAAATTACCATTGTAAGTAAACTATTATGAAAATGAATTTAAATATAATTTATTTCATCTCTATCTCATTTAAAAATTCTGTTGTGCATACATATATTTTCTCATGTGCATAATTAGTACAAGTGGTACATGCATATGACTTGTAAATAAATAAATAAATACACACATATTGAGGGTATAAGCAACCCCCTCCCATTTTTAACTAGTAAAGGAATAATGAAAGTTGAAGGATCCCTGCTCTAGACTATTAGTTCCTGAAAACTGATCTAGTTGATTCTAATGCTTAACCAGGATGAGAGTCTTAAGGCTGCCTCCTAGAGCATACACAGTTCTAGAGTCCCCGTAGACATACCCATTAGCAGGGACAGCTTGGAAAGACACAGGCCTTACTCTTATCCATATGAATAGGAGAGTTCTCCTGAACTTCTCTAATTAAACTGATAATGTAATACCTTCTCGAACATTGGCTTTCACTGAGAAGTATACCTGTTCCATCCCAGTCCTCTTACTGTGTTCTTATCATTTGGCTCATTATGCAATTTTATAGATGGTACTGATAATTACAAAGTAAGGCCTTTAAAACATTCAGTTATGGGGCATGATACATTTTGCAAATTCTTTAGAGGTAGTTAAGACTCTAGAGATGATATAACTATACCTTCATTTCCTCCTGAGGGCTTGATAAGGATGTGAGGCGACATACCCAAAGTATCCAGAATTCAAGGGCATAGCCAAAACCAGTCCCCAGGCTCCCATTTCCAAACTGGAGCCATCTGACATGCTCTTCCTTGGCCTTGCTCTCCCTGAAGACTCCTGGGACAGAACTATCTCAGTACTTCCACGCTCACCATTTCCCTCCACTTCCTCTGTGGCCACAAGGAAAATTAAGATGAGTTGTTTGGTCTTGTATAGTAAATACAAAACTGTGCATTTCAACTTGATTATCCTTCCAAGGACAGTTGTTTACTTCTGATTTCACATTTATTCATGGTCTGAATACTGAATTTGAAAATTGGTCTATTAGTTTGCCAGGTCTAGTCTCCAGGTTCCTGAAGTAAAGTACCCAGTGAAAGCGATAGGGGAAAAGTATAAAAATAATATAAATTGCTTTTCTATAATAAAACTGATCTTTGGGATCCCTGGATGGCGCAGCGGTTTGGCGCCTGCCTTTGGCCCAGGGCGCAATCTTGGAGACCCGGGATCGAATCCCACATCGGGCTCCCGGTGCATGGAGCCTGCTTCTCCCTCTGCCTGTGTCTCTGCCTCTTTCTCTCTCTGTGTGACTGTCATAAAATAAAAATAAAAATAAAAAAATTTTACAACTGATCTTTGAGTGCTTTCCTTAACCATGAGACTATAATGGCTTAAGTGGAAGACAATAAGACAAAAAAAATTTAAAAATTAAAAATTAAAGTAAACCAGTCAAGAGAGCCAATTCAAAGGCTTAAGAGTGACAGTGTGAAATGCAGAAGAAAGGGAGAGAGAGAGAAAGTAAATATATAAGAATATGGATAAATAGGAAGTTAAGTAACTGGAAAAAAATCACCTTGGACAGCTTTTCTACTTGAGAATAATATGTGTACATACTACAATGATTATTCAGTTTCATTGTTATAGTGTATTAAGGTTGACCAGCTGCTGTAACAAATAAACCCTTATGTTTCTTTGGCATCTCACAGCAGATGTTTAAGTTTCACCCAAGTGACAATCCATTATAAGGCAGGGATGGGAGTATCTCATAGTCAACACAATTCTTTGGGCTTTTGCTAGCCCTGCTGTTTTCAACTTCAACCTCCCAGGGTCACCCAGTACATTGACATCCCCATCAGGATGAGAAAAATAGCAAGGAGGATGGTCCTTGGGAGTTTTTACAGCAAGGCCTGCAGGTGGAATGCATGACTTTCACTCACATTCTGCTGGCTGGAATTCAGTCCTTTGGCTATCTCTAACCACATGACTTTGGAAAATGTAATTGAGCCCTGTGCCCAAGAAGAGGAGGAAGCAGGTGAGCCGCCAGTGGCTCTCTTTAAAATGGAAATGCCTCTGGTTGCTTTACCTCTTCTGCTGTTTGAAAGGACCTTCTTTAAGGAAAAAGCTAAAATCACAGTGTGAAGGTTGTGATGTTAAATCTCACAATCTGAGAAATCTGATTCTGTTGTCAGAAAAACCAGGCCATCTCTCAGAGACAGATTCCCAGAACTGAGCTCAAAAGGCTGCTGTGTGAAGCCAGTATGTCCCTTTCTCTATCTACAGTAATGGAACATCTGTAAGACTGATATCCTCATGCCCCTGGTGGCAGACACAGGGACACCACGTTATTATCAGATCACTTACAGTGAGGGGGGAAAAAACAAGTTATTGAACTATATATATGACCAGCATACTGTAGACCTACATGGAAAATGTAATCAGAATCACAGAGCTCCTTGGAGGGCCTGGTGTCAGATGGATGCAGATGGGAAGGCATATTTAATGAAACCAGGCTAAGAGAGCTAGCATACCTACTCCACAGTAAGGATAGTCTTCCTGTGGTCCTAGAAAGCTCATGGCCCATTAACCACTAACTCAGGCTCTCTCTCCCACTGACTCTGCCCATATGTGCCTCTTTGACTACTTTTCTCTGCTTCCTTGGCAGTCCCTTTTTGACTGACATCTTTTTGCTTTTGATATGTATATATTAAACATGTAAGGGATATAGTCAGACCTTCTTAACCTGAAAACCGCTTGGTGTCTTGAGGAAGGCTGCATGCCTCAGTTCAGCGATACTTTGTGTTAATTTTACTGTTCAACTTTCCCATAGTCGTTGGGTACACCTCAGAATTACTCCTAATCATTAATAAACTTGATTTCTGAAAAGGAAAATTGGAAGTAATTGTCTCCTTACCCGCCATTTTAGGGATACTGACACTAACATCTTTTTACTGCATGGTTGCTTCAGTAAATCAAGAGTTAGGCTTCAGGTTTTTCTCTACACACTGTCATTCCTAGCTCTTTGACAACCCCTTCAATTTTATCCTCTATAGTGTTTATGGAAAATGTGTTGAAGAAATATGAATTGATGAGAGCTATAGATGTGTCATAAAATTGTCAGTTGTAGGTCTGACCATCATCACGTTATAAGTTGGGGGTGTTAGTGACTTGATTCTTTCTGACCTTATAGTTCCTATTGCAGTGCAAGTGCCTTATCCATCATTTCTCTTTCTTTCTATAACAACAGTAATAAAAATAGAGATTATTTCAAATTATTTCACTTAAAGTAAATGTTATATGGTGCTTACATGACTTGAGCTGTCATTGGGAAATAGCGCCAAACAGGAAAATTTGAAGAAGGCAGAAAAATGACAGGAATGCTTGGATTTGTGTTCATAAACCCAGGAAAGAGATAAAGCCTTCAGCCTAATCTTTCCAGCTCGTATCTGAAGAAATCCCACCAGATTTTCTCATAAAGGTTGTAATTGAATGTATCTATTATATATTCCACTTACAAGAGGACCCGCTGACGAGAATGTCAGCTATTAATTTGAGATCAACTACTTAATTTACTTAATTGATAACATCTTATTTAAGCTCTCTTATTTGAAATTTCTTTCATTTGAGTTCTAGAGACTAACCAACTGAACAAAAATGAAATTTCAGAATATATTTAGGACTTAATCAGAAAAAAACTGACCTCTGATTAAACAAGGGAGAAGAGATTTCATTACCACAGAGATAATACAGCTTGGTGTCCTAAAGGATTGCATTGGAGGATTTAAAGTGTGTGTATGAATATTTTTTATTAAAGTGATGTCATTTTCTACTAGCATTCCTTTTGGTGTAAGAAAGCAAGCAATGTAATATAGACAGTATGAGCATTGTTTCCTTCTCCTGTTTTTTCTCATTCCTTCTTTCCTTTTTCTTTTTTATTTTATTTTTAAAGATTTATTTATTTATTTATTCATGAGACACACAGAGAGAAAGACAGGCAGAGACACAGGCAGAGGGAGAAGCAGGCTCCATGCAGGGAGCCTGATGGGAGACTAGATCCCGGGGTCTCCAGGATCAGGCCCTGGGCTGAAGGCAGCGCTAAACCGCTGAACGGGTTGCCACTCCTTTCTCTTTTTTAAATAAGACTTAATTATGAGCTTCTTGAAAACAGAAAATGTAAAGAGTTACTTGAAAGAACATTTAAGAGAGTATCAACAAGGTTTAGTCAATAATTAACTATGTGTGGTGAGCAATTCATTGTATTTCCTGGGTATACATCTATTTATTGAGTGGGAAAATGTATGGATGAACAAGTTTGCAAATATAAGAAGGTTGGATAATGAGTTGATTTTGAGTAGGCTGTGGGATTTACAGGTAGAAATATCCAGAAGGCAACTGAGAATGTGTGTCTCATGCTCGAAAGGAGAGCTTTGAAGCAGAGAGAGATATTTAGAAAGTGTAGAGTATGGACATTAGTTGTAGTTGAGGTATTGTAGATAGTCTCAAGGAATGATATGTTAGGGAGATGAGAAGAGGGCTGGGAAGGGAATTGGGACATAACAATAGGGGCAAAAGGAAGGAGCATATGGAGAAGAGTCAGAATGTGGGAAAACCATGAGAAGACAGAATTACAGAATTACAATGGCCTAAGAATAGATAATACCAAGAACATGGAAATGGTTAATGACAATGTTATAAAGAGAACAACTAAAATTAAAAACAAATAATGCGGGCAGCCCCAGTGGCGCAGCGGTTTAGCGCCGCCTGCAGCCCAGGGAGTGATCCTGGAGACCCTGGATCAAGTCCCACATCAGGCTCTCTGTATGATGCCTGCTTGTGTCTCTGCCTCTCTCTCTCTCTCTATGAATAAATAAATTTAAAAATATTTTTTAAAAAAATAAATAATGCTGTTGAAAATTGCTGATGAATTTAGGGTATACATTGAAGGGGAAATAAAAGTATCCTTTCATCACTGCTTCTCCCCATAATTGTCCCCTCACCACACAAACATAGTTTAATTACTTTTTCTTCAGATTGCCCTTTCATTGTCACTTCCTCTGGGAAGTTCTCCCTGATATCCCTGATGAAATAAAATTCTCCTGTTGTACATTTTCATAGCACCATATGCCTCCTTTTCTAAACATTCAACACAGATACAGTCCTACACTCATATATGTACTTATTTGATTGTCTCATCCTCTAATAGAAGCTCCTTCAGGGCAGAGTCATGACTGAGGTGTCACCACTATACACCCTGTTACCTAAAAAGTGCCTAACACATAGGAAATATTCAGATGGAAGGATTTATGGATGGTTGGAGACAAAAGGATGTTTCTTTCCATATTATCTTTATGCCAGCTCTGTGTTCTCTTCCTTCTGCTTGGATTGCTCTCTCTGGCTCTCTCCTACCAACAACTTCACAACCTTCCTTTCTGTCCAGCTTCAATGGCACTTTTTGGTTTTAAAATGACATCAGCTTCTCACTATTTCCTAGTAAAATTCATATGAAGACCCAAACAAAAACAGTATCACAACACAAAAACAAAAGTCAAGCAACTTATGGCCTGTAAAAAGTTCAACTCAATTAAGAAAAGTTAATTAAATTGCTTGTATTTCACTCTATAGAGTATCATCCACATGTACTCAACCAGCTGTGCCCCTGGGAGATAACCCATCAAAAGGGTGGTCAGATAGTCATGGCCAACCCATATGTACGCTTGCTTCCTGATTTTTTCTGTTAGAACAAGCTGCTTCTGTGACTACTCACTGGACTGCTTTTCATTTTTGTTACCTGAATTATGAACATGATAGTACTGCATAATTGGATATGATTAGGATTCTGTTCATCTGGATAGACTTTGAGAGCAGTATGAGATCACATCATTTCCAATTAGCCTTTTTGGAGTTTCTTTCCAAAATCAGCATAATAGTAGCATCTTCAGCCTCAGGTCTCATACAAGGAAAGTACTTGTGTGGGCAGCCCCGGTGGTGCAGTGGTTTAGTACCGCCTGCAGCCTGGGGTGTGATCCTGGAGACCTGGGATTGAGTCCCACGTCGGGCTCCCTGCATGGAGCCTGCTTCTCCCTCTGCCTGTGTCTCTGCCTCTCTCTCTTTCTGTGTGTCTCTCATGAATAAATAAAATCTTTAAAAAAAAAAAAAAAAAAAGGAAAGTACTTGTGTGGGCATTTAAGAAATGCCTCCTCTCTGAGCCTTTCATTATTTATGCATACCTGCAAGTCAAGATATTTCACTGTACTTTGCTGAAACTTTTTTTTTCTAATGTCAGTATAATTAATATAATGATTTGATGATTCTACCCATTACTCAGTGCTCATCAGGATAAGTGTACGCTTAATCCCCTTTACCTGTTTCACCTATACCCCACCCACCTCCCCTCTGGTAACCACCAATTTGTTTTCTCTAGTTAAGAGTCTGTTTGTTTGTTTGTTTTAGATTTTATTTATTTATTCATGAGAGACAGAAAGACAGGGACATAGGCAGAGGGAGAAGCAGGCTCCATGCAGGGAGCCCCATGTGGGACTTGATTCTGGTTCTGGGATCACGCCGTGAGCCAAAGGCAGACAGACACTCAACTGCTGAGCCACCCAGGCATCCTGTTTGGTCTCTTTTTTGTTTTGTTTCTTAAATTCCACATAAGTGAAATCATATGGTATTTGTCTTCCTCTGACTGACTTATTTCACTTAACATTATACTCTCTAGATATATTCATGTTTTGCAAATGGCAAGATTTCATTCTTTTTTATAGCTGAGTAGTATTCCATTGTGTGTACATACCACATCTTCTTTATCCACTCCTCTATCAATGGACACTTGGGCTGCTTCCATAATTTGGCTGTTGTAAATAAGGCTGTAGTAAAATTAGGAGTGCATATATCATTTTGAATTATTGTCTTCTTATTCTTTGGGTAAATACCCAGGAGTGGAATTACTGAATCATATGGTAATTTGCTTTAAGTTTTTCAGGAACCTCCATACTGTTTTCCACAAGCTGCACTATTTTGCATTCCCACAAACAATGCTTGAGGTTTTCCTTTACTCCATGTCCTCACCAACATTTGCTGTTTCTTGTATTGTTGATTTTAGTCATTCTGACAGGTGTGAGGTGATATCTCATCATTGTTTTGATTCACATTTCCCTCAGGATGAGTGATATTGAGCATCATTTCATGTGTTTGTTGGCCATCTGTATATCTTCGTTGGAGAAATGTCAGTTCATGTCTTCTGCCCATTTTTTATTTGGATTATTTATGGGGTTTTTGGTGTTAAGTTGTGTAAGTTCTTTTGTATATTTTGGATACTAACCCCTTATCAGATATATCATTTGCAAATATCTTCTTCTATCTAATAGGTTGTCTTTTTGTTTTATTGATTGTTTCCTTTGCTGTGCAGTTTTTTAAAATTTTTTATTTAATCCCAATAATTTATTTTTGCTTTTATTTCTCTTGCCTTAGGAGACATATGAAAAATGTTGCTGTGGTCAGTGTCAGAGAAATTACTGCTTGTGCTCTCTTCTAGAATTTTTGTAGTTTCATGTCTCATTTTTAGGTCCTTAGTCCATTTTGAGTTTATTTCTGTGTATGATATAAGAAAGTGGTCCAGTTTCATTCTCCTGCATGTTGCTGTCCAGTGTTGCCAACACCATTTGTTAAAGAGACTATCTTTTTCCCATTGCATATTCTTTCCTCCTTTGTTGTAGATTATAATTGACCCTAAAACCATGTATTTACTTCTGGGCTCTGTCCTGTTCTGATATATGTGTTCATTTTTGTGCCAATATCATACTGTTCTGATTAGTATAGCTTTGTAGTAGATCTTGAAATCTAGGGTTGTAGTATCTCCTGTTTTGTTCTTTTTCAAGATTGCTTTGGCTACTCAGGGTCTGTTGTGGTTCCATACAAATTTTAGTATTATTTTTCTAGTTCTATGAAAAATGCTATTGGCATTTTGATAGGTATTGCTTAAATCTGTAGATTACTTTGGGCAGTATGGATATTTTAACAACATTTGTTCTCCCAATTCATGGGCATAGAATATCTTTCCATTTGTTTGTGTCTTAGTTTCTTTCATCAGTGTCTTATAGTTTTCAGAGTACAGGTCTTTCATCTCCTTGGCTGAGTTTTTTGTGCAGTTGTAAATGGGATTGTTTTCTTAATTTTTTTTTCTGATGCTTCATTATTAGTGAATTTTGATAGTTATTATTAGTGTACATAAATGTACTTACTGAAGACCTTACTGAATTCATTTATCACTTCTAGTAGTTTTTGATGGAGTCTATATATGATATGATATCACCTCTGCAGCTATTTCTTTAAAAGCCAGACTCTGGCAAACTCTTTGGTTTATCTAGTTCATAGACCGCCACTGAGCACGTACCATGTACCAGACTTTTTGCTGGAGGCAGAGACTGACTATATGTTGGTGATCTGGACATGAGCTCAGCCCTCAATGAACTTACAGTCTTCGCAGAAGGCAGACATGTATATAGCTAACAGATGTGTATAATGCAAGACAAGATGAAATACATACAGAATTAACTTAAAATTAGTATGCTGTCAGAATGGAATTACTGGAGTAATATGGAAATTCACAAAAGGCTTCATGTAGGAGGTACTATTTGAACTGAGAATAAGAAAGAATTTCAAAAAGAGAATAGTGAGTAGATAGATCTAACCTGGGGGAACAGCTTACCTGAAGTCTGGAGATATGGGGAATGTTATAGTTCGTTGTGAGTGAAATGTAGGGCATATAGGGGGTAATATGAGAAGTACTTTAGGGCCCAGATCATGGAGGTCCTTGAATGTCATGCTAAGAAATTGGGATTTTATTCAATTTGCATTTGAGATGTGATTCTGAACTGAGGAAGGTAGTAAAAAAAAAAAAAAAAAAGAAAAAAGGCCTATATTTTTGAAAGGTGATTCTGGTGACATCATATGTATGGATCACATAAGAACAAGATTAGAGACTTGGAATAGTCAAGGCAAAAATTAGACATGTCTGAACTACAGAGAGGGTCTGGTCATGCAGCACTATGGCCTTGCCACAGAAGTCATGGAAAAGGCAGGATGATAGAACTTGCTCAGTCCAGATTTTTATATCCTTGGTCCAAGGTTCTATGTAGGAAGCAGTCTGAAATGTTGATACCGAAGATGGAGGTTTAGGAGTTCTTGTGCAGAGAGGTAATAGTGGGAAAATGACTATAAAAAAGATTAGACGGGAAGGTTTGAAATTGAGGGTATATTCACAAGGAGTTATTGCCAGATCTGTAAGATTACACATGTGTGTATGTGTTAGTTTGTAGTGAAATTTTATAGTTGGTACTATTTGAGGCTTCTAGATGACCTTCAAGGGTCAGTCTTATCTGAAATCCCAGATCTTCAAAAGCCCATGTGGAACCAGTTCTACTAGAGGTCAAAATGATTCACTAAGAAAAGTAAGCACAACACTGTATGATAGACTTTTGGTAAAAAAAACAAAACAAAAGGACAGCTTCAGCCAGAATTGTAAAGTGTTCTGCGTATTTATTTAACTTATGATATGTGTGATATGAGTATAAAAACTAAACTGAGAAAGACATACATTTTATCTTCTATTTAAGTAGCATTAAAGGGATAAATTTTGTTTTTAGTTTAGTGCAGAGAAGTATAAAGAAGAAATCCGAATGGTCCCTGTACATAAACCCATTGTAGAGATAACTCCCATCAATAGAAAGATGGGAGTGGAGTAATATGACACATGTTAAGGAAATCACGAAAGTATGAAAAAATGCAAAGTGAAAAACAAAGTCTGTGTCCAGTCCTCCTCTGCCTGCATCACTTCTTTGCTCCTTCTAGGAATGAGAAAAGAAAAGCACATGCAATGTGTGTTCATTTATCAACAGATATCATATTTCTTGATTTTTAACAGCTTGATTAAGATATAATTTACATACAATTAAAAAATCACTCATTAAAGCATACCACCAAATGGCTTTTAGTATTGTTTACAGAGATGTATAGTCATCACCATAATCTTAATTATAGAACATTTTCATCATACCCGAAATAACCTTTGTACCTATTAGTGGTCATTCTCTACTTTTCTCCCCCTTACTTAAAACTGCCCCCATCCCACCCTAGGCAATGACTAATCTAATTTCTGTTCCTATGGATTTGCCTATTCTGGATATTTTGTATAAAAGGAATCATACTATATGATATGTCCTTGGTGACTGGCTTCTTTAATTTAGCATAATGTTATAGAAGTCCATCCATGCTGTAGCTTGTATTAATACTTTATTTTTATTGCCAAATAATATTCTATTATGGATATACCACATTTTGTTTATCCATTCATCAGTTGGTAGACATTTGGGTTGTTTCCACTTTGTAGTTATTACAATGAATAGTGCTGCTGTGAACACTTACTGTGTATATTCTTGTGTGGGCATATTTTTATTTCTCCTGGATATATACCTAGCAGTGGAATTTCTTGGTCATATAGTAATTCTACATTTAACCTTTTAAAGAACTGCCAAACTGTTTTTGCAAAGTGGTTACACCATTTTACATTCCTACCAAAAGTATATGAAGACTCAAATTCTCCACATTCTTGGCAACACTTGTTATTTCTGTCTTTTTTATTATAGCCATTCTAATGGGGATCAAATGGTACCTCATTTTAGCTTTGATTTGCATTTACCTTGTGATTAATTATGATAAACATCTTTTCATGTGTTTATGGGCCATTTGTACATATTCTTTAGAGTAAGATCTCTTTGGACTGTTGGCCCATTTTTAATTATGTTGTCACTTTATTATTGAGTTATAAGAGTTCTTTGTATATTCCAGTTACAAGACTCTTACCTGAAAACTGATTTGTAGATATTGTCTCTCATCTATGGATCTTTTTACTTTCTTAATGGTATCCTTTAAAGCACAAATGTTTTTAATGTTGGTGAAGTCCCAACTTATCAATCTTCCTTAAGAGTTTTGGTGTCATAGCTAAGAAATCATTGCCTAACCCAAAATCACAAAGAATTATTACTCCTGTGTTTTCTTCTAAGCATTTGTTAGTTTTAGCTCTTATGTTTAGGTCTGTGATCTACTTTGAGTTAATTCTGTGTGTGATGTGAGGTAGGGGTCCATATTCATTCTTTTGCATATGGATATCCAGTTGTATTTGTTGAAAAGACTATTCTATCCCTCCCTGGAATTGTCATACCCCTTTACAAAAATTAGTTAACCATAAATGTTAGGGTTTATTTCTGGACTCTCAATTGTATTCCATTGATCTATAGGTCTGTCCTTAATGTTAGTACCACACTGTAGTGTGGTACCACAATGTAGTCTTATGGTAGCTTCGTAGTAAGTTGTGAAATCAGGAATTATGAGTCTATGTATTCTGTTTATCTTTTTCAAGATAATTTTAGATATTCTGAGTCACTTGCATTCCCATATGAATTTCTAAGATCATCTCATCAATTTCTGTGAACTATTTCTTTTTAAAAATACATAAAAAGAATTATACTTTGCTTTTATCTACTTTTTCCCCTCTTTTCATATAATAAGTCATCTCTCTCAAGGTTATTCTCAGTGCAGTGTCCACCAGGAAATAAGAGCTCTGTACTTCCACAGAGAATAACTACTGGAGAAGGAATGGCCTCCAAAGATTCCTCTTAACCTAAATGGAGTGATTACTTAAGTCCTTCTCATTCTTTCTGAATTACTACAAAGTATGAAACATCTATTTCATCTCACTGCTTCAGAGTTCCAGCCAGGGGGGTCTTGGACCTCAACTAAATGATTTGATTCTTAAGAAAAAAAAATGGCCTCTTAAAAGAGTTATTTTCTTGGAGCATTTCTGGCTGCAGACTAAAAAAAGTTCAGCTAGCTCTAAAGGAAGGAAGGGAGGGAGGGAGGGGAGACATAGATGAATAGACAGCCCCACTTTACAAAACCTCCCTCTACAAATCTGAGTGCTGTCGATTACTCCACACAAATAGGGAAATTAGAGAAATCAGAGAAGTTAGTACAGAAAAAGGGGACTGCGGAAGTAGCTTGCTTCACTGTCATGGAGCATTCCTTCATCATCCTCACCCTCACCCCCCATGTAGCCTCGCTTCACATTCTGGTAAAGTACTGGTTGCTATGCAGGTTGAAACCTATATTTCTAAACATCCCTACTCCTAATTACTATTTCTCTCCAGGGCTGGCAGTCATCTGGTGTTACAACCATGCCAGTTGTTAAAATATTGAAGTACTTTGATGTCAGTAAAGAAATCCAGCATCTGAAGGGTTAAAGCCTGGCACAGCAGTTACTCTTCAGAGCTGCCTGTGCTATAGCAGTTGTTCTATATTTGACTATTACTGCACACATTTGTGCAGTGAAAAGGTTAATAAACTAATCCAGTGGTATCCATAAGACACTACCTCCCAAGATGAAAGCTGTTATGCATAGCTACCTTTTAGGTTTCTGAGAAAAGTCCCCAAGTGGTCTGTGGATGGGATTCAGGAGGTTCTGAGAACTTGGATGGGGAAGATTTACAACTATTTCACTGAGCTTTTATTAAAATTTAGTTTTATTTCCTTCAACTAGGGATGAAGACAAAAACTGCAATAGTATTGACAACACCTCAAACATTTTCACTAATAACAATCACAGATATTTTATATCACATTACAGTTGATGAAGATATCTTGAACTACCATTTACATTCATCAGTACTTCTAAATTATAGTAATGATTAGACCAGCCACTGTATCTTATTTAATACATTAATATAAAAGTACATTTCACTGTTATAAATTTGTTCAATATTTTGATTACTACATTTCAGCATGATTGGTTTCCTTTATAAACCTATTTTTTTATATATATTTAAAAACATTATTCTGAAAAGGAGGCCAAAGTCATCACCAGAAGGCAGAGCAATCAACGGCGCAAAAAAGATAAGAACCCCTAGCATAGTCTGTCATATGAGCAGCATGCAATTGACATGCCAGGTTTTTTTTTTTTTTTAAGATTTCATTTATTTATTCATGAGAGACGCAGAGAGAGAGAGGCAGAGGCATAGGCCAAGGGAGAAGCAGACCCCCTGGAGGGAGCCCAATGCCGGACTCAATCCCAGGACCCCAAGATCATGACCTGAGCCTAAGGCAGATGCTCAGCCACTGAGCATCTCTAACATCCCAGGTGTTCTGATGTGCCAGTTATTATCACTAGATATTTGAAGGGGCTATGATTTAAAGACTGGTCTGTATCCAAAGTTACTGATTAAAAAGAAAATGTTTTATGACACTATCTACTCTTAAGAGAAATTCACACCTGATACCGGTGTTCTTTTTCTTTATAATGATATATGAGGTCTTGAACAAAATAATCAGGAAAGGCAAGAGTCCATCTATAGGGATTTTTCTCAGCAGTCTAACTTGACACACTTTCTTAAGTAGAGATTGGTCTCACTCAGAAACGTGTATCTAATCTGGCTGTTATTTATGGTGGTTTTCTGACTTCTTCATTTAGACATTTTAAAGTTCAGTACTGATACTTCATTGTTAGATTGGAAAGCATCACAAAAAAATACAGTGTGAGTGACCTTTGTAAGAGTGGACTTATATAATAAATGAATTTTTAATTTAAAGATGTTTTTTATCACTGAAATTACTCCCAAAACTGCATTAGAAGTGAGGCTTCCTTTCACCAGGCCTCATTGTGCAGGATCTTAGGTTTTGTTGCCTTGGCAATTGCAAAGCAGATAATGAAAAGGAAGAAGATAGGGAGAAGATGGGAGCAAAATTTCTCAAACCAGGGTTCTCATTCCCATAGGGTCACGTAGACTTACTCTTCGGGGTTCAAAGGCCCTTAAGCCAGTTTTAAATTGCTTCTATTCTAATGATACTTTGTTTAAACTTGTTTAAACTTATTTTAACAATTCTAACGATAAAAATTTACAATGATAATTTTCATATCAAAGATTTTAGTTTAAGTTCTAAATTGAAATATTTAGAAATATTTTTTGAGATTGCCTCTTTTTCTTTTATATCATTGAAGATTGGGGACCCTTCTTGGGCAAAGACAAATGGGTTTCCCTATTTTCTTAAACCATTCAATTAACATTTCTCCCCCATCCTGCTCACATTTAAGGAAGGAAAAAGGTGAAGAGTTCGGTATTGCTGAAAAGAGCTAACCAGCTATCAAAAAGTAATATTTTGAGGCCCAGTATTAGTAACAAAGAAAACATGTAGACCTAAGCTACTTTGCATATTTATATATATATGTGTGTGTATGTATTGGGGGACATGTTAATCTGGCATCTTCCTGCATGCTAAATTCAAAAATGTAAATATATTTTAAAAAAGGAAAAAATTTTATTTCTCTTTTGGTGTCTATTTATTGTGTGAATCTACAGTCGAGCATAACGCACAGGTGGTTTAAAATGCTTCTCTGCCATCTGAGATCTCGGCTTGCCAGGGTATAGATGGGGATGTCACTTTAGGGAATTGGGCTTATTCAGTATGTAAAATGAGGCTGGCATGGCTTCAGAGGTTTTGTCTGTGTCTTTACCCAATTAATGATTTTTTCTTCCTTTTTTTTAACTTTTTAAAGGCCTTTTAAATTTTCTCTTTTTTTAAGTTTTCATCTATAGATGCATAGATTAGAATTACCTGAATATTTCTGTCAATTGCATTAAGATTCTTAATACCTAATATTCATAATATGTATTTCCTATCCAAATACATCAGAGTTATTAGTATACAAACCAGAGGTCATTTTAATTCCGGTACTGAAATAATATTCTACTTTACAACCTTGTTACCAAGATTTTTTTTTTATGTTAACTTGATGGATGCCTTATATCTACATTTTGGATTTGTAATATTGCAAAGAAATAAAACTAGGCTTTATTTTTCCACATTTGTAGTTTTGCGAGTTTATTTTATACTAAGAACTTAATATTTAATTCATGATTATGGGTTGTTTTAAAGAATAAAGGAAAAATAAAGAATAAAGGAAAGATGGTTTAGATAAGGAATGCATGGCTCAATATACCATTTATACATAGGTATGCCTAGTAAAATGAGTATTGTCTCAATAAGTAATGTAAAAAGAAAATGAATTCTTGGCTAAATAATGAGGAAGGAAATAAGGTAACAAGTCTAGATTTGACATTAATATCCAGATAATACTACTTATTTTAATATATATTTTTTCTTAAATGGGAATTTTGTGAGCATTTAGGATTATAATGTCTGCCTTTTTGATCCAATGTGTTACTCTATTTAATTTTAATGAAGAGGGCAATATGTGGCAATAAGAAACAGAAATAGTGAGACCTTGGTGGACCCTCTAGCAATCAGTGAATATCAGATCACAAATTTCCCCAGCTTTAATTACAGGCAAAAGAAAAGACAAAATTAGCATTTTAATATAGAAATATCTTAGGCTTTAGGAGAATTATGATAAATCTAATGTTGCCTAGTGAACCAAAGAGGGGATATTACAACAAACTGTCTCCTTAGGAATATTTGTTTAAATAAAGGCAACAATACTTCATCCTTATCTTTTTTTTGGATAATTATCGCTATTTCAGGCTGTTCTGTTCCAGGTTTAAAATACCTTTAGTTAAAAAAAAAAAAAAGTAATTGGCAGTGTTTGTTTTCTATAAAACTACAAGAAGGGAAAAAATTCTGTTTGCTTGGCACTAACGAGATAATTTTAGGGAGAGTTTTTACTCTACAGCTCCAGTTCACTGGTGCCATGGCATCCCCGCACTTGGATGCATTTGGGTTCTCTCGTTTCACTTGCAGCGTATTAAACTACCTCCTCTTCCGTGGCTGAGGTTTGCCCACCTGTCTCCCCTAAAACACCTGCAACATATGTTTGCATAACCCTGTAATGCTTTGCCCTTGGGGTCCTAAGAAATTCCCCCAGAGCTTTTTGCTTATAAACAGCTGAGCAATTCGTTTTTCTAATGACGGTTGCTTTTCCCCCAGCATTGAGGCAATAACATATTCACTAAAGTAAGAGTCTCGTTTTTCATCAAAGAGAAATGTTCGACATATTTTTCCAGTGCTGCTTCTCCTTCTGAGCCTTAATTTTGCCTCTTTTCCAATCTGGCATGCTAAAAATTAAGAGTTGGTAGCAAGATAATAGGGAAATGAAAACTAAGTAATTCTTCATTTGTCAAATATTTTCTTTTCTTCATGCCAAACATATAGTATATTATAAATAAAAATCAGTTTTTTCTGTTAAACAAATGCTACAGGAACTTTATCAGTTTAATTTAAGGTAAAATTGTGATAATAATTTGGACATATTGTAGGAAATCACTTTAATGATTATAACCTCATAGGCTGGCAAGCAAATGTGCATTAATATGGTTTTACAATTTTTTTAATTTATAAATGCATGTACTCTTACTCTGAGAAGTAAAACAGCTTTTCTCCCTACAAAGGAAATCAAGTATGCATGAAATATTCTCTTAAATATTGTTTTTATTTTTATTTTTAATAATTAATATTTAAATAATATTTAAATAATTAATATTATTTTATTATTTTTGTTTTTAAAATGTGTAATGTTTGATAAAAGTCTATCCTTAGTTTATATATGATTCTCAAAAGCATGAAACGTCACTTTCTTTACCTATAGCTTATCAAGGATTTTAAGTTGTCAGACTGCTAAATTTGCTCTCAAATGTCTGTCAGTGTTACCAGGAGATAATCATGCTTCCATTTCATGGAGTTTTTATCAAGTGCCCGGCACTGTGCTGTGCACTTAATGTTCATTACCGCAGATTTTCAGTGAAAAGACACTAGAGCTAGGAGTGTGGCTGACATAACACAGGGGCTCAGCTAGTAGTGAGTGGAGCAGGGATCCCACCCAGCAGAAGCCGCAGGGACTCCTGATCCTTTGCCTCCTCTGCCCTGCAACCCAATGCGAAAGCAGATTAGTGATGTTCTGTTTCCCCTAGTCCCTTTGTCTTTCACATACAACTTTAACTCCTCCTGGTACATTCATAAATTAGAACAAGGATCCCTGAAATCAAAGAGATCACTGGAATTGCTTCTTTTATGCTCCTGTCAGTTCTACATTTATTTGTAAATAGCCAGCCCTTTGAAAGACATTGTGTTGTTCCAAGCAGGATGAATACTTTAGACTCATACCTTCCATGGTGGTCTCTGTATAACAATTCAAAAGGAAATAGTCATCTTCAAGTGAGGATGATTTTAGTTGAGGGATGAATCTGGAAAGTACTATTTGTAATGACCTTTGTCGCATGAATTTGGTTTCCTCAGGGTCAGAACAAGGAAAACTGTCATGTGTCATCTTGTAGTTAATTATTCCTATAGCACTTTATAGTTAGTTGTACTTAGTGCGGATTAACAGTTAAGTATTTGTATACTACCTAAGTGACTGTAAACTTAAAATACTGAAATATTACTATATAGGGGTAAGGGTGGCAGGGGGAGGCGAGTGATATGCTGATCCATGACTTCCATTATAGAGAAGAGCAGAGGGTAGGTGGCCACCCATTAGAAGTCGTAATCAGTAAGGGAGAGGGTGTTTGTTTTACCTGAAATTACATTAAGCAGCAGCTTACTAGCATATAATATAGACTTTGGAAGTGTAGAACATTAACTGTAATGGAGAGGTTAAATAGATTTCAATCACTTTTATCCCTTACATTGATTGCAGTCATTTTAGTACTATTTGTAAATTGATTTTGTAATCATGCCAAATTAACAGAAGCATTTTTGGAAATTCAAAAATACAGCATGGGTTTGATTTGGTTTGGTTTTCCCATATACTTCCCCTTAGGCCACTTGTTTCTACTTCTGTAAGTCATTTTGTCCACAAGGCTTCAGGATGCCTCCCAAAAATCCAGCCTATCTGTGCAATGGGTGAAATTTTCAGCATTCTTCTTGTATTGAAATAAAATAAACTATTGAAGAGAAAACTTTAAGAAGGGTTCCAAAAGCTTGTTAAGAATTTGGTGAGTTGGGATGCCTGAGTGGCTCAGTGGTTGGGCGCCTGCCTTCAGCTCAGGGTCCTGGTCCCTGGATCCGATCTGGTCCCTCATCAGGCTCCCTGCAGAGAGCCTACTTTTCTGCCTGTGTCTCTGCCTTTCTCTCTCAGTCTGGGTCTCTCGTGAATAAATGAATCTTTAAAAAAAAAAAAAAAAGAAGAGGGGAATTTGGTGAGTGGTACTTGGGAGTTAACTTGCTGTAGTCTTATAGAAGATCTATCCTAACTCCCATCTGGGTTGGTCTAGGAAAGGCATTGTAAATTCAGGATGAACGGAATCTGTGATTTCTGAATTTTCATGTATAATTATATAGACTTCCCAGGTCATGGAACACAGTTGGTATTCCTCTGTAAGTTATGATCACCATTTTGCTGTCTTTCTTACAAAGAAAAAGTCCCCAAAACAAGAGAGAGAGAGAGTGTGTGTGTGTGTGTGTGTGTGTGTGTGTGTGTTTAATGCACGTTGGTTTGGAAAAGCTTATAAAAGTCAAAATCCTATCTGTGTGAAAATGGATTTAAAATAATCAGTAATTGTTCCAGCCCATGCAAAGATATACTATTAAGGCTGTTGATATCACATGTCCTGCATGATGAAAAATTACAACTGTCACAGAGTCCAGTCTTTCTTACATACAGAGTTTGTCTATGTAAAATTCTACTGGTTCATAATTTAGAGGAAATTTCAGATCTTTAAAAATTAGAAATCAGAACTGTTCTACATCTGTAAAATTTTGTTTGGAGAAAAATCCTTTTAAATAAGAAAAGCAAGTATCTCTTTTAAAATGTTTCAGTTGTGTTAAGTTACAATTATGCTCATTTTATGTCATGCCCTAAGGAAACTGTTGTTACCATTTTGGTACATAGCTGTGTGAAAGGATATTGTTCCAAAATTTCTTGACTTTTAAAAAACCTTATTCAGAAGAGGTAAAACCAACTTAATTAAAAGAAGAATAGGCAAATGAAGACTAGTCAAGACTAATTATTAATGTATAGAAGTATTTGTGCCCTTTTTATTGTTCATGTTTATACATGTTGATTTTTATAGCCACACATTGTTTTATGTGTATGTCAGACATTGAGTTCTATGCTGTCTATTACAGTGGCCACAAGCCACATGTGGCTATTGAGCACTTGAAGTATATTTAATACAAATTAAGATGTGCCATACGTGTAATATAAACAGTGGATTTCAAAGATGGTACAAAAGGAAGAATGTAAAGTACCTCAAAGGTTTTTATATTGATTACATGTTAAAGTGACAACATTTTAGATATACTGAATCAAATAAAATATTATTACATTTAATTAAACTTGTTTTTTTATTTTTTAAATGTGCTTGCTAGCAAATTTTAGATGACATATAAAGCTTGCATTGGTGACCCACGTTGCATTTCTGTTGTACAGTGCTAGTCTAGATCATCTCTATGTCTACATAGTTATGTTTTAGTAATAGCAACATCTTCTTAGAAAATCCTATTGAATAACTTTCAACTATAACCTCTGATTTTATTTTCTTAGATTTCAAATGCTGTTTTTCAACATCATCTTTTGATTCTTTTTTTTTCCCCATCCCAGTACAGAGATACTTTAAACTGCCTCTTCCTTTGATACTAGTAAGTCTCCTAGGAATTTAAATAGGCCTCTGTGAAAGCAATACTTGAGCCTCATTCATATGTTCAAGTTAGATCATTATTCCTAATAATGGCTTTAAGTGCTTAGATAGATCAGCACTTCGTGTCTTGAATTGCTTGTCATTTTTTTATAAAGATGTTTCAAAAAATTGCTCCATGCAATCCCTTGTTTCATTGTTTTCTAGCAAAAAAGTAACATAATCTTTTATTAGTTTGTTGGGAGTCAGAAAAGAAAAGCCTTTTAAATATTAGCAAAAACAAAATGTATTTCCAAGTAGTGAAAATTAGTTGTGAGAGATAGTCCTGCAAAAGTTAATTTTTTAAATAAATCATGAATGCACTGGCAATTTGCCAGTGGCTTTCACTTCTATTTTATTTTCCCATTATACTTGGGTCCAGGTTGTCATCAGTTACCACGAGGAAACCCATGTAATTCCTAGAGAGAGAAAAGTTGCACTGTTAGATTTAATAGTATGGTAGTCATGGAAGCATCGGTTATCTTCATCAAGGCAATTCAGATTTGATTATTGTAGAACTGTGTTGAATACCAAACCAGTGGAGTAGTAGCTGGAGCTAAATCAAGGGATTGTCATTTTTGTCAGATGATTAGGGCTGACTTGGAAGAGATATGAAAGGGTTGAGCTGTGTAAATATTCTCTTTTCAGCAGAAAAAGAAAAGGTCCATCATGGCCATTAAGATGCAGCTTGTTAGCTTGATGAATTTCAAACTATTTAACCTTAGCAATTAGATACCCCTGCGCACATACAAGTATATCAGTGCCTTGGGATTATGGCTCTAAGGATTGATATCAAAGCATATTGGTAATTTTCTATTAATATAAAATGAGACCTTTCTGTGTCTAGATATGGCTCTCTAAAGGACAGGCATGCTCTAGTTCAAAGTCCTAATTATTAACTTGCAATATAAGTTCATAAGTTCAGGTAAACACTGGAACACATTTATTTATAAGTTTTATAAAACTTTTAATGAAAAATGTGTGTAATTTAACATTTTAGAGATGGTATTTGTTTAAGTGGTAGTATTAACATACTGTATTTTTATAAACTAGAGTTCATTTAATTTTTATTTGCCTCTGATGGACCTGATATACTTAAATAATAGACACATTAAGTGATAGTAACACATTTAGATAGACAACCCTGACCCAATGATCTTAGGATATTTCTGCAATGTTTGCGAGTAAGTATCAAAAGCCAGAAAGGCCAGTGTATTGCTGTTTTTATGAAAGTGTGCATTGGTCAATTTGCTTTTGTATTTTGATGGTACCCTGCTAATATTTTCACTACCTGGGTACTTATTAAACTTATACATAAGAATAGATGACATTAAAATTTCTAACTTTAAAAGAATTGCTGAATTCCATAATACATTCATTTTTATAGAAGAAAGACTCGGTGTGCCATCTAGTGGGCATATATAGCATTCTGGTTATCAAAAACTAACAGATTTTTACTCTCCGTCCAAAGTGCAGCTTTCTTAACACTTCATGTCTCTCAGGCCTTAAGGGTAAATTGTTACATCTCATGTAATTTTTCAGTTTGTCATAATTTTGTCTCATGGTATTTTGGGAAGTCATTAAAAGTGATCAAAATAATCAGAAATAAATCACTTATTTTGATGAATTCTATACTTAAAATATATATAGAATTATTGAATCATTATTTTGTACACATGAAACTAATACAACACTGTGGATTAAGTGTGCTTGGAAAAAAATCTAATGATAGGAATAAATCTGTGTGAACTCTGAGACCGGTAAAAGTAAAATATATAAAATAATTTCATTGTTTAATCAGGACTAAGATCATTTAAGGTAAAACTTCAACAGTGAAAGCAAAACCCAAGCACACTAATTATTGAACTTCGTTATTATATGTATTATATGACGATTGTTCTATCCCTTTTATGTGTTAGTGTGTAATTTAAATAGCTTTATATATTTAATTTTTTTTTCTATAGAGAAATCCAAGACCAGTGACTTACCAATTCCATCCAAACTTAGATTATTACAAAGCACGTGGAGCAGACCTCATGAATAAAAGCCGGTAAGTCCTCTTTCTCTGATGAAAGTCATGAGCCACAAAGATGTTCTCTGAGGTGGTCAGGAATTTTTATACATATGCTGACAATAAATTTATAGATTTTAGCATAGCAGTGGTTAATGCATTCAGTGACATCTTTATTAAATATCTTGAGTTTTTTAAAGGTATTATAAAATATATACATTGATGTCAGTGGTAAGAAGAAAAATAGAAGAGTATTTGTTATAATTTGAAGTTAGGCAACTTCATTTTTCTAACACTAATAAACCTGAATAAATTGCGCCTACTTGTATAATCTCTTTCTAAATCCTTGCTGTTGATTGAAAAGAGGCAGTTCTATAATATATTTTTAAATTATTTCAGTAACAAAATTAAAATTGGGTTTCCCAACTGTCTTTAGAACTACACAATAAGCTTATAAATGCATCTTGTGTGTGCATTTGTGATTATATACATAGAAATTTTAAGGGTCACTGTAGGAATAAAAAAACATTAAAATTCTACTTTTAAAAGAAATTAACATTGGCATAAAGGGTTGATGAACAGTTTTGTTCTTTCATAATACTGTACTCAGATGTCTCAAGAGTTAACTTGTCAAACCAGAACCATCTCAAATTAGAATGTAATTTCAAAGTTTACCCTGGAAGACTAAAATGTTAGTAATGATAAATGCTGCTAAGTTGTCCGAATTTTTTTCCTTAAGCATTTTGCCTATGTGCTAGCTTTTCTTCAGTAGAATTCCAGCAGCCTAAATGTACATTTATGGAGTACACACACATGATATGTTCTGTTCTTACTTGGAGAGTTAAAAAGAAGACATAATTCCTGCCACATAGAAACTCATGGTCTAGGGAGTGAGAGGTTGTTTACAAGAAAGTGGTTTAATTTAAACTTTTGTCTTGAACCCTGTTTTAGTGTAACATTATTTTTAAATGACTCATCCTTGATGGAAATCCATCTCACGTTTTGATGTGCTGTGTAATTGTGACACCAGGTGTATAGCCAATGAGGTTTTTCGGAAGCTCTTTTCTGTTTGTTCATTTCATCTGATTCTTATTTCACTAATAAAGGTTATTCTCTGCAGTCACTTTGTCCATTTAATTTAACAAATTTTTATTGCATGCCAGACTTTCTTTAGGCATTAGAGATAGTGAACAAACCAGAGATCCTACTCAGTGCACAAACTCCTGCCTTCAGGAATCTTACAGTCTAGTTACTTATATTTCCACCTATTGGGTCAAGTATTTAGTTTTGGTATGTTTAAAAGATCAAGGTATTTTAGGTACTTTCTTCTTTCTATGAGATCTTTCTAGCTAGACTCCCTTCTTCTCTGCACTATTCTCCCCTACCCCACCACCACCAGATTAGTTTTCATATAACAGCCAAAGAATTCTCAATTTATAGCAGATTATATCACACCCCATTGTAAACCCCTCCAAAGCTACCTGTTACCGTTGGCAATCCAGTGTTCATTCTGGCTCTGTTTTCTATCTCTGTAACCTTCACTCCTTCCATTCTCCCCTTATCTTAACTCCCATGCTTGCACTTGCTCTTCCTCCTTCCTGGAGCCCCCCTCCTTCCCTCTTCTTTTCTTGCTTCTGCATTATTTAAAACTCAGCCCAAAGGCCACCTCAAAGAGGCCCACTGGACCTCTCTCCACTGGACCTCTCTCCATTGTCTTTTTCTCTCCTCTCGCGCTCTACCTCATTGCCCAGTCTTATTTTCATAGTGTTCATTACTCACTGAAGTTATAGACTTCATCTATATGTGTCATCTGACTCCCCAACTTCCCCACTAAAATCTAAGCCCCTTGAAAGCAGGCACGTTGTCTTACCACTTGAGAGCACTGAAGATAATGTCTGGCATAGGGAAGTTACTCAACAAAAACGTGTGTATATACATATGTTATCCTTTTACATGTTTCGATGTCTACTTTTTTTTCAAAAAAGGAAATGGGCTATACCCTTTCCTTTCTGCCCTTCATGTTTTATCTTTCTTCTCTTTAGCCTTTTGTCCTTGCATTTTCTTCCCAAAATATTGGTTCTGTTTTAGCAATTACTTGTAAGCACATTGAAATTCTTATGCAAAGTATCATTGTCATGACTAGAAGGAAGGTTTTTCACCGCCTTTATTGCAATTTCAAAGGTTGAAACTGAACAAATGAAAAATAGTATGTGAAGAACACATATTAACTCTTCTCACTAGTTCTGTGAGAAGAGTTAATAAATGGTGTTGGGAAACCTGACAAATCTGTGGAAAAGGTATCAGCTTATAACTTTATCATATGCCAAAACAAATTCCAACTGAATCAAAGTACACTCAAGAAAACATAGAAATAAAATGGAAGTGTCTGTCTCATCTCTAGTTACTAGAAGGCTTTTTAACCTTGAAAGTAATGGAAGAAATCACAAAGGGAATTACTGGTACATTTTACTACACAACTGTTTTAAGTAGGTAAGTCAAAGATAAACTGAATCAAAAAAGTAGATGGAAAATTGCAAAAATATTTGTAGTATAACTGACAAACTAGTATCATTAATATATACAGAACTTATGCAATTCAGCAAGAAACATAAGACCCTGTCTCAGTGGCCATTCCATCTCATGCCATGCTCTGTTGGATCCTCCTTTTCTGCTTATAAATTTTAGAACACTCTCCAGACTTCCATTCTTCACTGTACTCATTCCCTAAAGGATCTCAGTCCAGGTTCATGGCTTTAAATACCATTTATGACTGAAGGGTCCTTAATTTGTATCTTTAATATGACTTCTTCCTTTGAACTCAACTCATGTCCTACCACTTACTCAGTATTTCCTCTGGGATATCACATTTGTATCTCAAATTTAATACTTTCCAAACTAAACTACTGATTATACCTCTACAAATCCAATATTCCCCTGTGTTTCTCCATTACAATAAGTAGCCAATCTAGTTGATCAAGCCTTAGAATTTCCTTTGACTTGTTTTTCTCTTATATCACTCATCAAGTCCATCAACAAATCTTCAGAGTATATCCTGAGAGCAGCCCGGGTGGCTCAGCAGTTTAGGGCAGCCTTCAGCCCAGGGCATGATCATGGAGACTCGGGATCCAGTCCCATGTCAGGTTCCCTTCATGGAGCCTGCTTCTCCCTCTGCCTGTGTCTCTGCCTATCTCTCTCTCTCTCTGTCTCTCATGAATAAATAAATAAAATCTTTTAAAAAAACAACAAAAAAAAAACAAAAACAAAAACAAGTATATCCTGAAAGAAATCACCTTTTTCTCTGTACTATTAATACCAAGTCACTGCTAGTCTCTTAACAAGCCTTTTTACAGTCTCACTTTCTTATAGACCCTTTCCACGTAGCAGCCAGATTAATGGAAGGCTTATCCTATCACTCTGCTGCTCAGAACCATTCAATTACTTCCCAAAATATATAGGATAAAATAGGATAAAAGCCTTTTCAGTGACTGCAAGGTAAGCCCTACATGATCTCTCCCACGCCATTTGCTACCACCATTCTTCCTGTTTCTCACTGGACTCCAGCCACACTGACCTGCTTACTATTCCTCAAGCAAACAAACGCATTCCCACTTCAGGAGCTTTGAGTTTGCTTTCTGCTCTGTGTCTGGATTCTTTGTCAAGGATCAACATGGCATACTACTATTTACTCTGTGGTCAAATATCATCTCTGCAGAGTCCCTCTCTTTGACAACCCTATCTAAAATAATGGACCCCTTTACTCTGTCCCTTTACTTTGTTACTGTTTTTGTTTTTGTATTTTATAGCAATTCTTACTCCTTGAAATGGTAAAAAAAAGAAAAAAAATGATTTGGGTTTTTTGTTGTTTTTATTGTTTGTTTCTTGCTCTGAAACTTTGTAAACTCTACATTTTGTCTTGCTAACTGTTATATCCCTGGCACTTAAATAGTGTCTAAATAGAGTAGGCTCTCAATGAAAGAATTTCAAACAGCAAATAAACATTTAAAAGGCTATTAAAATTCATAATTAGTCAAAAAATGCAAGTTAAAACACCAATAAAGTATCATTTTCACTTTTCATATTAGAAAATTAAAAATAAATGAGCCAGAAATGAATAAGTCTTGGAGATCTGTATAGTGCCCACAGGTAATAATAATATATTAATTAATATGTCTTAAAAATTTGCTAAGAGGGTAGATCTTATTTTAAGTGTTTTTATCACAAAATGTAAAACAACTGTGGAAGGAGCCTCGGTGTCCATTGAAAGATGAATGGATAAAGAAGATGTGGTTTATGTATACAATGGAATATTACTCAGCGATTAGAAATGACAAATACCCACCATTTGCTTCAACGTGGATGGAACTGGAGGATATTATGCTGAGTGAAATAAGTCAATCGGAGAAGGACAAACATTATATGTTCTTATTCATTTGGGGAATATAAATAATAGTGAAAGGGAATAGAAGGGAAGGGAGAAGAAATGGGTAGGAAATATCAGAAAGGGAGACAGAACATAAAGACTCCTAACTCTGGGAAACGAACTAGGGGTGGTGGAAGGGGAGGAGGGTGGGAAGTGAGGATGAATGGGTGACGGGCACTGAGGGGGGCACTTGACGGGATGAGCACTGGGTGTTATTCTGTATGTTGGCAAATTGAACACCAAAAAAAAATAAATTTATTATTTAAAAAAAAAGTAAAACAATTACCAATAATAATAAGGAGGGAGAGAGAAAACTTTTGGAGGTGGTGGATATATTTATGGCATAGATTGTGGTGATGGTTTCACAGATGCTGACTTACTCAAACTCATTAAGTTGTACACATTAAATATGCGCAGCTGTTTGTTTATCAGTTATACCTCAGTAAAGTGGTTTAGGATGAATGAATGAATGAATGAATGAATGAATGAATGAATGAATGAGCAAGCTAGCACTGGTGAAGGTGCATGAATACCCTTAATCACCAATTGGAGGAGTATAAATTAAGACGAACTAGATAATCTTGCCAAAGAGTTCTTCCAGTTCTGTATATCCACCATGTTATTCTCCAGAGGTTTGTTTGTGTTAGTGTCATTACTTTACCCATGATCAAAAAACCAGTGCAGCTGTGAAACCTTTGGTAAAGTCCCCATTTCACTATTTAAGGCCTAAGATGCTTTTTTCTGGCTGAGCCCTTCAGCCATAATTAGCCTTGCAACTACTTTCTTAGCCATTTAGAGGCTCTTAAAGAATTAATGCATTGGGGCTGTCATTGAGCAGCAAGAGGAGTGGGAATGATCCAGAGGGGGATATACTCATGCGGGAACCCCCGGCAGTGATCAATAAATAGAAAATAGGAGACAGGCAGACACCTGGAAAGCAGGGAGCTAATACCTGCTACATCTATGGCAATGGACTTCTATTTGTGTTGCTTATCCAAATAAGGGACGAGGATGCAAAGATGACATGTGATTTCATGGATAAGAATATCTCTAGAAATCAAGAAGCCTGATTTCTTGTCTCTGCTTTACCATGGATTGCTATAATTAAGTCTTTAAAAGCAAGTGCCTAGGTATTTTAGTGGTAGATTTTCCATTACGTGTGTGGATAATATTCACTGTGCTCTGATTTTACTTACTTGCAAATTTCTTTTTAAAAATGGGAATTGACATTTTCTTATTCATTCAACTTTTAAGCTCAGAACGACAATTTAACACTCAAATCTCGTTCCAATTTTGTCCTTAAATAACCAGAAATTGCTGCTATAAAAAAAATAAGTATGTCTAATTTGTGACCAGTCTTCAGAAGGACCTATCAATTTATTTAGGAATCTGTAACTACTAAAATGCCCAACTGAGTAGTCATGGAACAGAATTTCATAGTTTTTAAATATTGCAGTTGCTTATATTAAGAGTAGAATCACATACCTTCTTTATTCCAGAACGTTCATGGATTTCCTGTTTTGAAAATGACACAACATAATTTCTCAAAATGTGTAATTCTTTATTCTCTACAGAGAAATAATGGCACTTGAGCTGTCAGTAATGCCTCAAGAGCATGTGTCACTTGATCAAGCGGTGCCTTTTTACAGGCTCCACTGTAGATTTCTTAACTCATGTAAGCAATTTCATATCACCAAAATTTTAAAGATAGAAGATACCAAGTTTAGTTCTTGATCTCTCAGTTTACCTGATGAGTAAGTGATCTGTGCTCCATGCTAACTGTCCCAGCTTTCCACTGCCCCCCCTGCCAGAGCTTAGTTTAAACAATTCATATCATTAATGAAAGATTCTAGAATTATAATTCTAGTAGGTAAGCCCTCTGCAGAAGGCCCCTTGTCAGGAACCCTGCATGAGATTTAAGAGGAAACCAGGCACCAGGATAGGAAGATTCAACTAAGGAAGGTACCATGAGCTCTAAAGTTACATACATCCCACATTCCTCAGCTGGGCTCCACATGGCTGAAGACTGATGGCATCCAATCAAGTCTTACCCCTAGAATGCCTGATAGCTAATAATTCTGTGTCTCTCCTTGAGATCAGGATGTGTCTCAGCCCTTGGAAGGGCTCCTCTCTGAGCACGGCCTAACTAGACTATCCTGAGAAGGTGCAGGGTCCCAGGAAGCATAAGGATCCTTCCAACAATCTTGTATTAGAATATGATGCTCTTCGTGAGAACAGTGACCATATCTACCTCATTCACTACTGTTTCTTCAGTACCTGGCACAGAGAACAAATTCAAATATTAATTAAATGAATGAGTGCTTTTTACCTTCAATTATACAATAACTCATATTGATTGATGTCAGAATCCATCTTAGAATCTTCATATTCCTAGCACAGTACCTGGCACTGTTAGTAAATATTTACTTTAATAACTGAGTAAATAAATAGTGTTTTGAATACCTAAAAGGCATTATAAAATTCCCCTGGACAATTTCCATTTTATATGATCAACAAATTTTTTTTAAATTAGGCTTTATTGTATTTACTTACATAAAGAATGAGTTGTTCAGAAATATTTTCTTGCTAAAATATGATAAAGAAATAATTGCTAATAATATTCCCCAAGCTATGAAGCCAAGAAATCCATGGTTATCAGTGTTAGTAGGTAACTGGCCAATGAGAATTTCAGAGGACCCCGATTTCTCTAAATATAACTTTGTGATATTTTTGTGCTCAAATAACTTGTGCTTTAAACACATCTGAAGCACTCTTCCTGTTGTATCAGAGAGAGTTGTTAATTCCTAACCAATTTAGATAAACTGATAATACTGTATCCTAACTAGTCTTGAGTAAATAGGTCTTTCTCCTTTTCTTTTTAAATTTATGCATAATTTGAATCTATAAATCAATTTGAAAAAGAACCGGTACTTTAATATTATTGAATTATCTACTTCATGAACATAGATTATCTTGTTTAGTTAGGTCTTCCAGGTCTCTCAGAGAGACTGAGTCTCTCTCAGTTTTATAGCTTTCAGTATAGAGGTCTTATATATTTTTTTGATTAAGAGAAAATAAATTATTTCTTTTCTGTATCGAATCTATTCCCTCTTATGCCTGTATTTTTTTAATGTAACTATTTCGTTGGACTTTTCCATGGACTCCCCCCATTTCTTTATATTTACTGGCTTCCATATATCCTACCTCAAAACTCTAGTGGGTGATTCTTGTTATTTAATTGTAGCTGCGTGTGATTTTATTTTAATTACGAAGATATGTAGTGATTCTCAAAGTGAGGGAAGAGAAGAGGTGATGAGGACATTTCAGAATTATATCCTCTTTATTCTGATGCTAGGCCAAAGAATCCCTGACCCTCTGAAGACTTTGGTATCATGAACTGTAGTTACTGATAGGAGAAATTTATCTTTCAGATACATGGGTCAGGAGATAGATCAGTTGAAAACTACCACTCAAGAAACAGAAACCGCAAATAGACAAGTCTTGGGAAGTTTAATGATTTTATACACTGTGATTAATACATAATTGCTTATTATTCCTTATATTAGCTTAGCAAAATATTGTGTACAGAACCAATTAGGTAGGCACCATAGTCTAGCTTATATCCAAACACACCTTAGGCCATCCTTTTTTTCCCCTAACAAGCACTACTCCTCTTGCTTCATATCACACTATCAAAAATTTATCTGCCACGTGCAAAATAGTCATAGCCTCTATAGCTGAAACGAACAAGCATTTTACCTAAAAGCCTGACTCCTAAGGAATAAGTAATAGCAAACTAACTTTTATCATTTTGTTTCATTTTTTTAAAGATTTTATTTATTCATAAGAATAAATGTCAGAGAGAGGCAGAGAGAGAAGCAGGCTCCACGCAGGGAGCCTGATGTTGGACTTGATCCCAGCACTCTGGGTTCACGCTCTGAGCTGAAGGCAGACGTTCAACCACTGAGCCACGTAGGTGTCCCAAGCCACTCAGGCGTCCCTATCATTTTGTTTTAGTAAAGACCTATAAAATCTAGAGTTCCTTGAGATGTGGAGATTGTTTGTTTTCTAAGATAATAGAAAACTCACAATATGGCAAACAAATTTAAAATTACAAATAGATGTCTTTCATTGAAGCAAATTTGCTACTCTCAACTTTAAAGATAAAAAATTCAGAAAGGCCGAAACCAATTCGTTTTATAGAATTTGAAGCCTTCAGCTCAGAGGAGTTTTAAGCAGAAGTACGTCATAAATGTTATCTCAGGTGTTAGAATCATCTTGAAAAGTACTATGTTGCAACCCTGACAACTGTTTTTGAATTTCCAAAAAAAATACTGATGTCCATAAACATGAAAGAAATAAATATGAACTGTAATCCATTGAGGGTAGGTCAATAATGTCGATTTCTAGAAAAATGACAGAGTTGTGAAGAGAATGTTATTCCTATCCAAGAACTCTTTGCACTTAAGAAAATAATTTTTAAAAAATTCTATGGCTTTATGGTGGAAAAAATGTATAGGTAGAGTGAGGTGAGAAAATGATAGAAAAGGAGACTATAATACAGAAAAGGGAGAGGGAGGAAGAATAGAGAAAAACAGAAGGATGATAAACATGGAGGAGGAAGGAGGGGCAAAAAGAACAGGGTAGAAAAGAAAAATGGAGATAAGGAGGTAGGGCAAACTGATATGCCCCTAATTTTGGAGGTGAGGTTTGGTCTATATTCCTCAAGGGCCCAGACTCCTGTACAGGCCTTTCATTTGGTCCTGTCATTTCAACAATAAATTGAATGTAATGCAGAAGCCATTTGGCACTGCCGGTTGTAAACTCATAGAACTGAAAAGGGCCTTTCATCTAACCCTGTCTCACCCAGGCCAAGATGATGAAGCCTGTGTGTCTGAAGGTGATTTTCCCATCTCTTCTACAGTTCCAGAATTGGAGCACTTACTATTTTAAATAGAGCCTGTTAAATCATTAGAAAGGATTTCTTTTAGAACTGTTTCCTGTAACTTTTATAACTCATTTCATTTTCATAAAGGACTGCTTTCCCCTTGGCAGCTCTCATGATTATTGTAAGACTGCTCCCCAGCTTTTTAAGCCATTCTTCTTCCAGCATAATTTTCATACCTCCCCACTGTTCTGCTCCATTTTATAAACACACATCTCAATTCTGCCATAAATTAATGCCTTGCCAAAAGCTGTCTGCCATAACTCTACAGTTAGCTTCTGCAGTGTAGGCACTCACCTATTATTTCTAGTCACATGTTTATATTTACTATTAAAGATAGTATATATTTACTATACAGTTACCATATTTACTTTTGAAGGATAATTTTACAGGGTACAGAATTCTAGGCTGGCGAGTTTTTTTCTCTCAAAATTTTAGATATTTCTCTCTTCTTGCATGCATGGTTTCTAAGAAGTTGGTTATCTTTGCTCTTGCATATAGGTAAGATTTTTTTTTTCTCCTGGTTTTTTTCAAGATTTATTTCTTTATCTGTGATTTTCTGTAGTTTAAAAATGATATGACTAAGTATATTTTTCTTGGCATTTACCCTGCCTGGTGTTCTCTGAGCCTTCTGAGTCTGTGGTTTGGTGTCTGTTTTCCAGTTGGTGGTTTCTACAATCCTTTTGAAAAATTAGAACATTTCCCCCACTTCCAGTCTTTTGATATTTCCATTTTTATCCAACAAAACAAAATGGGTGTTTTATTTAAACACAAACCCAGCCATCTGAAATTTTAAAATGTACCTAAGTAACAATTGAACCAATGGACTACTTAGAAAATGTGTGGGAAAAACGTTGATGTTATTGCTATAATCAGAGGCAAATGTATAGCTTTAAATGCTTTTATTGGGAAAGAGGGGGAATGAATGAGAGAATGAGTGGATGAATGAATGAATGAACCAAGAATTTGACCTTTGGAAACATAGAAAGGTAATAACAAGAAAAATATAAATCAGAATATAGAGAAAAATAATTACAGATAAATTGAAAACTCTGACAAAAATACAAACAAGCATATAACAAAATTTTTTTTGCAAAAGGAGTAAAATATTATATATTTAATATCAGACCTAAAAAATAAACCCATAGATAGAAAGGAAAAAGCCTAGGGTGGTGTCAAAGTTTGGATATTAGAAGAAGAAAATCTCCACAATTGTGGAAAGTTATTACAAGGTGGTCATGTGATAATGGTTTGGTTTTTTGGGTTGTTTTTTTTTAAGCTTTATAAAAGTTTTAGAAGTTGAATAAAAACAGCTCATGGCTGTAGCAGTTAAGGCATTGGAAACGCTAGAAGCTCTGGTTAGAAAGCCAGACTGCAAGGGATCAGTTGGGTAGGAATAGGCAGCAAGAGTCACTCATTTTTAGATTTTTAGAAACTGAACCAAAGGGGCCCAACAGTGAACCTAGGTTCGGTTCTGATGCAAGTGGGTTTTTTGATTGTTTGTTTGTTTTTTAAAGATTTTATTTATTTATTCATGAGAGACTACACAGAGAGAGCAAGAGCGGCAGAGACATGGGCAGAGGGAGAAGCAGGCTCCATGCAGGGAGCCCGATGTGGGACTCGATCCCGGGACTCCAGGATCACACCCTGAGCCAAAGGCAGGCGCTAAACCTCTGAGCCACCCAGGGATCCCTTGATACAAGTGTTTTGAAGATTCTTGAATCTTGAGAAAAGTGCCCCATTGCTAAATACGGTTGTGCCAAAAGTAAGGTCTTGATAACAATCTCAAAACAATCCCTCCCATTTGGTACTATTTTTATTGTTATTTAATAATAGTATGTATTAGTAATAATGAAAGATTTTGATGATACAAAATTATTCATTAGATTTATTTAATGTCTTGTTAACTCCAGAGTCCTCTATTTATTTCAATACTGTTTACACATTGCACTCCATTGTTAATCCAACCCAGTACTCGATGTCCATCGGATCTCTGACAACTGCATTAATTTTCATTAATTTAGCACACATTACATAATAGCCAATCATAATTGTGGCAAATTGATTAGGAATTCTTTTTTTTTAATTTTTTTTTAATTTTTATTTATTTATGATAGTCACAGAGAGAGAGAGAGGCAGAGACACAGGCAGAGAGAGAAGCAGGCTCCATGCACCGGGAGCCCGACGTGGGATTTGATCCCGGGTCTCCAGGATCGCGCCCTGGGCCAAAGGCAGGCGCCAAACCGCTGCGCCACCCAGGGATCCCAGGAATTCTTATAAAGAATGCCGCTACTGACATTTAAGATCTGTGTTAGCTATCTTTGGCCAAAAAAATTGTCATCTAGCAGAGAAAAACTATAGACAGCATACTTTCCCCAGAAGTATATGGTTTACAGTTGTTTATATCTGAAAAGATATAGAGTCATCTTCAGTAGTTGTTTTGAAAAGAAAATATTCTTCTGGAAGCAATGGGTAGTGGATGAGAGGGAAGCTGGTTGAAAACAAAAAATATTCAAAAAAGGAAAACAGTGTTCATCCCCTTTTAAGAGCTATTCAGATGAAAAATTGCTCGGCATGAGCTTGATCTATATGTTTTTTCGTGGTTATTAGTAGCAATGAAGATGCATTAACCATATTCTCTTGATAATGCTTCAGCAGTTTCTTAGTACTTTTATCAACATATAAATTTCACAACTGGCAGTGTGGGAATTTGACTAGTACATTTTTGTTTATAAAAAAGGGTAACAACATTATAACTTCTTCATATCTGTGAATTATGAATCTTGACTTGCAAACAAGTAAAACTAAAATGTAGTAGAACTTCAATATCATGATAGCTCTTCTTCCTACTGCCGTGCAGAAGAAATAGGAATGCATGCAGGCTGCTGAGTAGAATACAATGCCAGAGGTGAATGCCTTCTTAATCCACAATTTATGAGTTCTTTTCATTTCATTCATTCTTTTTTCAATAAACTTGTATGAGTGCCTTCTCTGTTGCAAGCTGTAGTGTCTGTAAATTGAGAATGCTGTACTTCATTAGGAAGCAGCTGGAAACTGGAAGTAAGTGGTGCATAATCACTATATATCCTTATCTTCATTAAGAAACATTAATTTTAATAATTTTTGGAAGGGCCTTAAATAGTTCAGTTCTTTAAAGATAAAACATGATGCAAAAAATCATTTGAAAAATGATTTTTTCACATTTCATTGAGTTGTAAATGAATAGATCTTCCTCTCATAAAACTGAATTCCAGGTTTTAAATTTGCCTTGTCTCCAAAGTAATGTCAGTCTCAAATACCTAGCCTGTAATATTAGCTAGTACCATTAGAGAAAAACTTTATGAAAGAAAGAAGCATAGTGTTCTTTTTATTAAAGAACTGTGGATCAGTTCCATCTTAGAGCCATATCTAGCAATGCCAAGGATACAGCTGTTATATAAGGTATAGGAGAATTACTGCATAAGAGCTGCTAGGGAGATCTGAGAGAAGGAAATGATAGTAAAATTCAAGTTAACTCCAATCAAGTAAACGCATTCCTCAGACTTGATTTTCAGTTTGTCCTTTTCTGGGGGAAAAAAAGGAAGAAAAAGAAGAAGCAAAATATGAGAAAATAAGCTTCTGATAATGATGGGGCAATATAAATACAAACTTTGGTATTGTCATGGAATTGGACTGCCTTCTACAACTAAAATAATTTATAATCATAACTGGTATTCAAGATAATATCCCTGAGATATTTCAAGATGATGAATCATCTGGGAGGTAATCATGCAGTAGTCCTTCCATAGTCATGTTTACGTGGTATCCTCCATTTGCCACAGGTGCTGGCCAACCATGGCAGCCGAGTGAGGAAGTGTGTGACAGGAGAGGTGGTTAAGGGAGGTCACTGCTGTTGAGGGTAGGATAAAATAAGAGTGGGCCGTTGTCTCTGCAACATTGAGATCACTGGGGACTTGGCGGAGTGGTTTCTGAGCAATGGCAAGAAGACCACAACCAGGTCATAGTTGGCCTAGGACTGAAGGACCAGAAGTAGCACATAAGACAGCTTTTTGAAAAAAATATGTTGTGAGGAGGGAGAGAAGTGGGACAGTGACTCGAAAGGAATGAGAGAGGGATCCCTGGGTGGTGCAGCGGTTTAGCGCCTGCCTTTGGCCCAGGGCGCGATCCTGGAGACCCGGGATCGAATCCCACATCAGGCTCCCGGTGCGTGGAGCCTGCTTCTCCCTCTGCCTGTGTCTCTGCCTCTCCCTCTGCCTGTGTCTCTGCCTCTCTCTCTCTCTCTCTCTCTCTCTCTCTGTGACTGTCATAAATAAATAAAATAAATAAAAAATTAAAAAAAAAAGAATGAGAGTTCAAAGGCTAAGTTTGCATGGGTATGTCCATGCATGTATATGCACAAGCTCAAGACACACACACGCACCATGGTTGTATGCTAATGGGAATACACATAAAGAAGGAGAAAATGATGATGCAGGAGAGGGAGGGGCCAGAGCAGCAGTCTCAAAAGGACAGAGGATGGGATCCAGGGCTATGGCTAGGAGTAGAGACTCTTCACTGTAAAGTAGAAAGACAGACTACAGGTAGATGCAGCTGCCTTTTAACAAATATCTATAAAGCACCTGTTACGTGGTAGTCAATGGCAGTATATAGCAGAGAGACAAAAATCCTGTCTTATGAAATTTTCAAACAGGGATTGGAGGAGATGGTCAATAATAACCAATCAAGTAAAATATGTAGTACATCAGATGATTCAAAGTGCCATCAAGGAAAGTAAAGCAGGGTGGTGGGGTAGGGCCTATGGACAGCCAGGGCTGGTCAGAGTGCTGAAGGTGGATTACAATTCTCCGGTACTGGGCAACTCTAGGTAATTTTGATTGAATTGATCTCGTGACTCTTAGACACATTTATTTTTCAAAATCAGATTAAATGTGGCCTGGTACCCACACACTAGGGCTTGTGAGAAGTCTACTGTCCACTCCATTTCATACATGCCGCCTTCTGTGAGTACCTCAAGGCGGGCCCAGCCCTGTACCTCTTCTTTAGAATCCTCATCACAGGTTTTAGCTTTGCTTTATTAAAGTGATGATTTCATATATTCCTTCCCTATAAGACTGGAAACTCCAAGAGAATAACTATGTCCTGGACAGTTGTATTCCTAGAACCTAACACAGTGTTAGCACAACATAGGTCCCATTCATTGAATAAATGAATGAAAAGTAAAAAGACTATTTTCCATAAGCCACCTCTTGAAGAATTTTGTTGTTTTAGTATATTATGATCTCTTTTGAGTTCTCACTTTTCATTTTGTATAGCTGATCTGGTAAATGGCCTTTTTCAAAGCAGGTGATTTATGTTTTTATACAAATGAATATGTGAAATAGAGTTGTCCTCTAACTTAAGTGATGTTTCTCTACCTTTTTTTTTTTTTTTTCTTACAGGACCAATGCCAAAGGTGCTCCTCTGAATATAAATAAGGTCTCTAATAGCCTGATTAATTTTGGAAGAAAGTTGATTTCTCCAGCAATGACCACCCCAAGCAGTGCAAGTGGCCCTGTACCAGCAGGTGGTGGTGGCAGCTCTTCCACTACTGTGGTCTCCACCAGGACCTTAGCAGAGGTCCCCAGGCATCATTTGCAACAACAGCAGCAGCAACAACAGCAGAGACTGATGAAGTCAGAAAGCATGCCTGTGCAATTGAACAAAGGTAAGGGAAAAATACCAATAAATCTGAAGAAAACACTTGCGGTGTAACCTGGGATTTCCTCACCTGTCTTTGAGGAACCAACCTCCTAGAGACAGAAATCAATGCAAAACTTAATTGTAAAAAATCTGTTATGTTAGATCCTTTTTTAAGTTGGAATATCAGATACTATATTGTTCTTAATAACATTTTTTGAAGTAATTTGTTCAGGTATTTCTTTAACATTTCAATCCTAATGTATTTGCATTTGAGTCCTGTGGACGCCTGTAGTGTGTGGCACAAACTATCACAACACAGAACTTGAAAGCGGTTAACTGTGATCCTGCTAACTCTTGTATGATGGTGCTTCTGGCTAGAAGAGAATTGGAAATGGGAAGTTCCAACAGCATGGGCTTTCGTAGTTGTAGCATTTCTCCATGCCATGCCATTGGATATTGGCAGAAGCGTGCCCCTAGGCTTGCAGCCACTCATCTATCTGCTTTACCCCAGAGGAGGATCAGACCCTTGTAGGGGCAAGCGGTAGGGAAGAAAAGCTAAACAGAACCACAAGCGGCCAAAGTCTGTGAGTCCCTGCACTAAGATTTAGGTCTGTAGGTCAGAGCAGAGAGACGTGGGAGATTGTGTCATCCAGAGCTGTCGTTTGAGGAGTGAGGGCTATGTTGGCAGTGCTGAGAGTGGCCATTGCTGCCCAGCCTCACCTAAGCACATTTTGTGTGTCATAGCCTTTGCGGTACTTCATTTCCCACATGTATTTTACTCATAAGAGAGCCCTTCAAGTTCTTAGAACCTTTATGATCCTATTTTCCCCAATTTGCAGAGACCTATATATTAAGTACCCCTATTCATAGCAGATTAGAAACAGCTGCATTTATTTTTAGTGGTGGGACTCTGCTATCTATACTATAGAAGCAAGAAATAGTAACATCATGGCAGAAAATCTACAAAATTCAATCCTAAGACCCCACAAAGCAGAGAGTCTGTGGCTATTTAGTGTCAGCACAAATACCCTGACCCATGCCTCATTCATGTCTTAAAGGGACCCTTGTTGTAGCCATGTTCAGTCACTGGTGTTGATAATAACCATATTAATATTAGATTGGTAAAAAGACCTCAAACCATATTTCATATACTCTGTGTAAGAAGATTGCATCCAAAACTATTAATTTTAAATTCTTGGCATTTAAACTGATAAGCTTAAATTAAATGGACTTTATTCCTCAATGGTGCAAATAATGAGTATTATTCAATAACAAGCGTACCTTTATTATCCCATTCCATGGTGTTCTCTATCAATACCTATATGAAGTATTAGACTGTATATAGTTAGTATATAAGTTTCAGTAGAATATTCAGTTTGCCTTACACAAGAATATCTCATTTAAAACTACATTCTTTTCTTTTTAATGTAAAGTTATCACACATGACTTAAAGAAAAGAGGACTTCAAATCACTAACACATTGTAAATGTATTTTAATGCCAGGAGACATGCCCACTTTCAGAATGGAAATGAATGTTATTTTATATATTTCTTAATGTACTGTTTTATTGTTCTAACCAAATATGATTTCAGTATTGCTTTGATAACAAACCATAGTCAGTAGTAATTCTAACTGATGGCAGGCAAATGAGTCAGAGAATCTCTTAATGCTATAGCTTAAATTTTCTGAGGAACCAAGCCAAATGACAGTACAAGTATAAAGTTGTATCTCTAAGGAAATGTCAAGTATTAATATCACAGTAAGTGAGAAAGGAAGTGCATGAGGATGGAACAATTGATGAAAACGAAGTCCCCAGTTGAAAGGAGACAGCAGAGCACTTAAGCAAAGTATTTGGAACATGAGTATCACTAGGGCATTTTGTAACTGATCCCTGTGCTGAGAGAAAGTCTCCTTGTTTGGCAACTCTTCTTTTTATTTCTGGTTCATTCTTCTCATGTCAATCATGAAAAGCTTGTCTACCTTCATCTCAAGGATAACTGTTCCTGCTAATGCCCCTCCCTGCATTAAAGTTTGAATGAAACAGAGTAAAAGGCAAAAAGAACAGTTGGCACAAGTAGAAGTCAGTGTAGGCTGCTGCTCTTCTCTCATTGACTCACTCACAAAATATTTAACTGTAAGCACAGTCCTGAACCATTCTGACCACTTGTTTCCTCACCCTGAAGTAAAAGGTTTGGACTTCTCTCAGGGAAGCCTCCCAGCTCCAAACAGCTATCAAGATGGATTTGTTAACTCTACAAGGAAAAATACTTCTCCAGCATTGGGTCTTTATGCTGGTGTTTCCTACAAGTATCCTGCTGTGCTGTGACAGTGACAAATCTGCAAGTGCATCACCTGATCCCAGAGATTGGTGAGCACAATCTGTAGCCTGTCGGGAGGCTTGTGTTGGAATGTGGCTTCTGACTGTCTCAGAACACTCTTCTGAGGTTCAAAGGTGCCTACCTAGTGCCTTTGAGGAGAAAGAACATATTAGCCTTTTTAGTGTACTCTGCTGGAAAATTTGGAAGTTGCTTTGAAAAATGATTGTTTCTAAAAATGGAAATAGCTTAGAATAGAATCTTCTTAGGTTAGTTAACTCCTGGTTATTTGTGATTATATAAGGGAATGGTTGTATGGAAAACCCAAAATTCACATGTATGGTGCTGGAAACGCAAACTGTAGTTTATATATGTGTTGGGAGCAGGGTTGTGAAAGAAAGAAGAGGGAGCACAAATGTTCCTCCATAATTTTCTGGTGGTATTTAATATTAAAACAAGTTTTCAATCTCTAAATATACACTAATAGGTGATCCAGAAGCAGCAGAGAAAAGTAGCTGCTTTTTCAATTTCAATTCAAAATAGAATTGAAAATATCCTTCAAATATATTTTTTTTCCTTCAAATATATATAAAGTAGACACTCCATTTATCGGTGAACAGAGAGTTAACGATATTATGAAAATTCAGGAACCTGATAAATTCCACTAAAAGCTGCTTATTGCTGTTTGGAGTATGTACCTATTTATAGATTTTATTTCAGTCACAGGAGATACAGATATGTATGTGAGTGTGTGAGTGTGTGTGTGTGTATCTCAAAATATGTGTACTGTTAATTGATGGGGACAATATGATTACAACCCAGTAATTTCCAGATGAGCTGGCTGTGCTGTCAATTACAATTAGAGCAAGTGGTCAAGGCACTGAGGGTGTGATACATAAATCGGAAATTGATTTTTTACTATTGTAAAAGCGACAAAGGAAGGAAGTCTATTAATCCTACATTATCAAATATGGAAAATACAGTATCTTTTAAGAAGGCTTGGTTTTTAGTTTGTTAATTTCAAAGTAGGCTAGGCCTTCAGATGCTGAGAGGCTTATTCTGTTGACAGTGACTGTGCCTGATGTTGAACTTGGTCATCCTGAAGGAAATCTGAGAACAGAAAGTCTTCCTTGTCAATGGGAGTGTACCTCAAGTTCCTCACAGAATTTCCAGTTGTGCTCCTTATCCTTTCTTTCCTGTACTTTTAAAATGCACTCCCTTTCTCCCCATTTCCTTCGAAGTCGAACATTTCTTTTTGAGCATTTACCATAGGTCCAATTTGTGAATGAAATCTTGCCTATAATAAGTATATCAAGTTTAAAGGGTGTGCAGTTCACAGATTTATTTTTATATGTTGACATTTGTAAGCACATGTGGTAACTCACTAAATCTTTTCAATACTTTACGATGAAATTAGAGCTTGTTTAGGTATTTATCTTATCATTGAAGAAATTGTTTTCAAGTTTAATTAAAAATAACTTCTGTTACAGGAGAAAATCCGTTTCAAAAGAATGCCTATTTAATAAATGCATATAACTTATTTTTGGGTTAAGAGTTTTTTTAAAGAAAGAAAATGTCATACCACACTACTGTTTCTAGCATAATGAAATCTCAGCAGGATCTTTTGATCGCTCAATTTTTCCTCTGCTTTAGACTAGGGGCAACTTGTTTTTTGTTTTGTTTTGTTTTGTTAAAGAAAAACACGCACAAAACTTTTTAGGGAACACTTTTTAAAAATTATTGCCTTTAAAAAATACTTTATATTAACTTTTCTGAGATTGTATTTTGTTTTGCTGTACTTTTAGTAATTAGATTGATGAAAGCATTAAGTATGAAAAAAGTAAAGTTGATTTTTTTTTCCTTTTTATGAAATCTAATTATTTTTTCTTATGAAATCCAGGCGATGTAGTTACAGGAAGCGATGCTCAGGTTTCTGTTCCCGTCCAGACTCTAACTGACCTCCAAGGTACAGTTACCATGGCAACGTAGTTTATCTCTTTGCCTGCAGTATTCTCATTGCCTACTCCAAAATTCCATTTTTCTTTTTGCCCACCCTCCATTCATACTCTTGATCAGTTCACTACCATTGTTCAGCCACTGAGTGGCACTGTTGTTCAGAACAAAAGTCCCCTCTCATGTCATCTGGTGATGCCAAATCTGGCTGTGATGTGGGTTTTCTATGAAGTTTGCACCAGTCTCTTTCCTTTCAAAATACGGTCACTCTATATTTTGTGGTTATTTTAACACTACATTTTATTTGGAAGGTCAGACTGAGGTGTTCTTTTTGTTGCATAGGTGCTCTGTGACAGTATTTAACAAATCAATTCTAAGAGATGCCTTACATGCTATTCGTATGCATGTTATTAATTAGCCAGAAATACTTACTATATTTTACCTAAAAGAATTACAACTTGACTTTGAAAGAATTGTTTAAATACAAGCTTTGTATTTAAAAAAAAAAAAGTACAGGCTTTGTATTATGAATCATATTAACAGAATCAAAGTCCAGTGCGACAGATCTCTGTGTATAGTAATTGGCAATGATTTAAAATAAAAAGATCACATTTAGATACCATACCATTTGTTAAAAATCTAGACAAAAGGTTTCAGGAGTACAAAATAATAGTAATTCAATTGAGCACCTCCTGTGTACATTTTTAAATGTATAAATATTAAAGTTGCTGCATTAATCTTCTATTATATAATCTTTCAGATAAATATGTTATAGAGAGCATTTCTGTATTAAGGGGAAGTCTAGACTAAGAATTTCCCATTCAAATTCAGATTTAAAAGATAGCAGTATTAATTAAAATTCACAACCACACTTTCCTTAATTTAAAATATTCACATAATATAATCATGCTACTAGTATTAAAATACTGTTCTAGGGACACATGGGTGGCTCAGTCAGGTAAGTGTCTGTCTTCAGCTCAGGTCATGATCCCAGGGTTCTGGGATCAAGCCCTCTGTTGGGCTCCCTGCTCAGCAAGGAGTCTGCTCCCCCCTCCTACTTGTGCCTTTGCTTGCACATGCGTGCTCTCTCTCTCTCTCAAATAAAATGAATGAAATCTTTTTTAAAAAATAAAAAACTAGTAATGATATCTTCATAATATCTGTGCTTTTTAATAAATTAACAGAAAATAATACATTGTGATTAGGAGGATGAGTGGTATATTAGCTTAACTTCTTTAAAAAAAAATACTGTGGGGCAGCCCAGGTGGCTCAGCCGTTCAGCACTGCCTTCAGCCCAGGGCCTAATCTTGGAGACCTGGGATCAAGTTCCACGTCGGGCTCCCTGCATGGAGTCTGCTTCTCCCTCTGCCTCTCTGCCTCTCTCTCTCTGTGTCTCTCATGAATAAATAAATAAAATCCTTTAAAAAATACTGTGGCAATAGAAGCATATGATCTTTCTTCTATATAGAGTTATTTTTCACAGGTACTGTTTCTGGCTATATTCAGGTAATTGAGCCAGTTGACCTTTAAGGTTTTTTTTTTTTTTTTTTTTTTATTTATTTATTTATGATAGTCACAGAGAGAGAGAGAGAGAGAGAGAGAGAGGCAGAGACATAGGCAGAGGGAGAAGCAGGCTCCATGCACCGGGAGCCTGACGTGGGATTCGATCCTGAGTCTCCAGGATCCCGCCCTGGGCCAAAGGCAGGCGCCAAACCGCTGCGCCACCCAGGGATCCCACCTTTAAGGGTTTTTTGAGCCTGGGAATTCGATGAAGAGCTGCTGTTTACTCTTTTGCTGTCTAAGAGATCTATATAATAAAGGGATACATTAGGGTAGACAAAAGAAAAGACAATCTCCAGATGATTTCTCTTAAATCTTGTCCGTTATTATGCTTAAATGAATATTACTGTGATCATCTGATAAGAATTCACAGGACTTCAATATGCTTCCTAAAATTAAAATCTGAGTTCCCCAAGGAGTGCCTGGGTGGCTCAATTGGTTTAGTGTCTGCCTTTGGCTTAGGTCATGATCTTAGGGTCTTGAGATCCAGCCCCATGTTGTGCTCGCTGCTCAGCCAGGAGTCTGTCTCTCCTTCTGCCTCTCTACCTGTGCAAACAAATAAAAAAATCTTTAAAAAAAATCTGAGCCCCCTCCCCAGGCAACTTTTAATGGTTTTTTGGCATCTCAGTTTGCTAACTTTTAAAAGTTAGTTTACTACAAAGTAGATCTTTGGTTATGGAATCTCAGTTTATATCTATGGAAGGAGAAAGCTAAAGACTGGCTTACTCTGACTTATGCTTCTCTGCTCTTGCTCCATCCATTTTTTTTTCCTACAGACCAGAGCCACAGGAACAATTGCTTTTATAATAACATCTTAAAGAGGGATGTTATATTTTTTTGTTCAGATCACTTGTGTCATATAGGTAGAATCATCTTATTCATTTATTCACCAGGCATTTTTTGGTGCTTACTGTGTGCCAGACTCTATTCTCATTGGTCCCTGGTTTTCCTTTCAGCATTCTCAGGTTGCTTGGGCCTCAGCCTGTGCATTAGATGACCCAGGCAGGCATACTGTCAGGAACCACCTCTTTTTCTAGATACCCAGTTCAGAATTCCTCCTGCCTGCCATGCCTGACAGAGATTGTATCAGCCTGATAGGGAAGGCTCCAGCTGCTTTATGAGTCATGAAGCCCAAGTAAAAAGCTTCAATCTGTGGTGATAATTGTGACAATGATGATAAGAAAATGAGACAATACCTCTCTAATTTGGAGAAGTCACTCTGTGTTTTCCTCAATACACTTCCTGCAGAGTGTCAGAAAGGAAGGGGAAGTAAAAGTCAACCAAAATAGTTAGTAGTGGCAACAAAAAACTTTCTAACAATCTATGCTTAATAGGACCAGCAATATCAAAAGTTGGGAGAACTTCATCAGGGGTACCACACCCGTTATAGCCTCCCGTTATAATATTTTAAGAGTAGATAGACTTGTAAGGGAAATAAAACTATCATTTAGACTCCAGTATCTTTTTTTCAAAGTAATGGAGTATATTTCAAGAAATGAAGTAAATATCAATACTTCCAGTGATTCTTTGATTATATTTTTTCATGAGATTATGTATTTGTATCTTTCCTTTTAAACGTAAAATTGTATAGGCTTTTTTTTTTTTTTTAAGAAAAACACTGACAATAAAATGAAAACCCACAATTTAAGTCAATAAATAGTTTTTGGAAATTATTGGAAAGTTCCATTTTACATCTCTCAGTGCCAGGTTGTAGTCATAAAATGTGTGCCAAAAGGAGAATTTTTTTTTTAAAGACTTAAAGAGATTCTTGAAAATTGTTTTTGGAAATTGCCCACCTACCCCAGGAACTTTTTTTTCAAGAGATATTTAAGAATCACAAAGCTTTAAAATATGGGTACACACATACCACACACATACATATACATGTATATGCACACACAGATATTACTTCCAAAGAGAATTTAGAATTTCCAACAACAGAAGTATATAAGTATTATCACTTAATGGACCATTAGGAAAGAAATTTAGATTTCTTAATTTATTGCCATAAGCGTTTTTAATATTTATACTTGTGTATACCTATTTATGTTGCAGATATGAATATACATATATACCTGCACACAAAAATATCATTGTATAACATTTGTCAGGTTGTTTTAAAAAGAAAAAAGAAAAAGGTCAAAACTCTCCATACCCCCAGATAAACACTGCTGACATTCTTTTTCTTTTTTTTTTCTTTTTTTTTTTTTTTTTTTGAGAGACAGAGAGAGAAAAGGGAAGAGGTACAGGGAAGAGGGCGCAAGAGAGAATCCCGTGCAAGCTACATGCCATCCCCAGCGTGGAGCCCCACACGAGGCTCCATCTCACAACCCTGAGATCATGACCTGAGCTGAAATCAAGAGTCAGGAGTTTAACCAACTGAACTACCCAGGCACCCCCACTGTTGACACTCTTGAAACTAAAACACATAAAACATTATACCATCTCAATTAAAGCCATTACATAGAAAAAAAATCCTCTACTCCTTCCACTTGTTTCTGCCAACCCATTTCCCTAAGAGTAACCATTGTTAGGTTTTTTGTAATTCTTCTAGGAAAAAAAGTATGTTGTAAATGGAGAAATAACACGTAAGTCACATTAGCACAATAACAGCTCATATGTCTGGAGATGATTCCCCTCTGGACCTTCAAGAACAAAGCACTAACAGAAATGCCCCAGTGCAGATGACAAGCAACAAATTGGTAGAACAACAAAAAGAGAGGCCAAATTAACTAGAGTAAGACATAGTAATGATAAGAAAAAAACAAACAGAAGAAGAGCTATTACAGGAGTGAGAAGAGACACTGAGAAACCAAAAACTATCCTCGTGAATGGCCCTATGTTGGCCACTCTGCTTGATGAGAAATGATAGTCGTGAAGCAAGACAAACAGTTCCATTATGTTCTGTCCCTTTACTTTCAAAAGGCCTCATTCCATTCTTCTGTAATTTTAGGTCACATGTACTATAGCCCACCTGGCATAGCCCTTATTAGGGGAGCAGGGTGGTACAGTTTTACCCAGCATGGACTCTGGAGTTGTGTCTGGGTTTGAATTCTGCCCCCATCACTGACTTGCTGGATGACCTAAGGGAATCACATACCCTCATATCTGGGAAGAGAAAAAATAAAAAATAAAAAAAGAACAGCTGCTTTAAGGCTGGTTATTGAAAGTTACCACAGCACCTGTCCCACAGTAAGGACTCAAGAGTGCTATCTGCTCAGGTGGTAGTGGTGATGATGATGGCCCTATTATGTGTTTTTTTCAAATACCTCTGGGTTTTAGAATCAGATTAAGAAAGAACCAACTCAGCATCTCTATCTTTTCTTTTTTAATAATTACTTCTGATATTCTGTAACCACATGTTTGCATGTGGGAACATCCAGCAGTGCTTAGACTCTCTGGTCAAGCTCTATTCCAGGGGCTTCAGATAGTTTGCTTCCATTCACTGTCATGTGACACCAAGATCTGTATTTTTAATGTGTAAACATCAGTCTTCTTGCTGTCTATCATTCAAGTCTGTGAAATAACAAAATATCACCAGAGAGGGGCCAGATATATCTCATTTTCTCCTGAAGCATTGAGAAAAGTCAAGGTGATCCCCTTTCTGTGGTCATAGCACTGGATTTGCCAGGCGTTTGTCTTTGGGCGTCCCGTGTCCAACTCCTCCAGCTGGTCTCAGATTTACAGGGGTTCTACCCATCTTTTTAGGAATATGCCCCAGCCCCTCTTCCTATTTCCCATCGAGTTAAATAAGAAGAAAATCAAAAAAAAAAAGAAAATCACAAAAATATTATTCATGACACTCCATAAATATTTCCTCCCCTTCCCTCTTTCCTCCTTCCCAGCCACTCTGTGGTGAAGGCTCTTCATGATGCCTTTGAAGCCCATTCAGTCAGCTTGGGCTCTTGACAAATAGCCTCCACTGACATGTAGCACATGGGACACAAAACTTTTATTGAATGTTTCAGAGAGGAAAATAAAATGAAGGAAAGATTTAATAGACCTAGACACACCCATATTTAGTCCAGATAGCACCTTTGTGCACTTTAGAGGAAGCTACTCAGATGCAGCTCACACCAGGGCATATGCATCTTAACAAGCAGAGCAGTAGAGGAGGTCCTGGATTCCAGCCATCCCACAAGGCAGTCTTCTGTATGTCACATGTGGCAGTCCTGTGCTTAGAGCTAGCACTAAAGTCTGTGGGAGGTGCAGCCAACGTAAGAATAGTCCTAATGAGAGAGAGGGCTAGCAAATCTGCAACCTGCTATATTTCATGTTAAACTCTCTCTGCTCTAGATTTGGAAGCCACCACTGTGCTAGTAATGGTTCATGTCTACTGCGTACTTAGCATATTGTCTTATATGCTCAGCCACACTGAGCCTTTTATGCACGTCACCCACTTGGAATGCAAAGCATGTATGAGGTAGATGTCTCATGTACAGATGGTCAGTGAATTGTTCAAGGCCCCACAACTAGATATCCACTAGACTTAGACTCAAGCTTAGGTGCAGCAGAGCCAGCAGGTACTGGTTTGAGGCATTCTGCTTTGTAAACATCTTTGAAATCTATCACATGATGGTCCTTCGGTTAAGCCCTTATAATCTCTTGTATGGGCAGGTACGGGGGATGCCTGACTCAACCAAGCTCCTATAATCCTCATGATACTTTCCTCCTTAAAATCTGTAGCATCTCCCATCACCTACAGACAAGAGCAAGTCCAGACAGACCCCTTAGCATGAGAACAAAGTCCTCTTCGTGATCTCCCTGGCCCTATTTAGGTCCTCATCTTCCCCTTTTTTCTGCCTCCTCCAAGGACTGGATGACCAAGAGGGAAAATAAGCTCACATTTAGGGTGCCAGCAACTTTCAGAAAGAATTTATTTGATTCTCTCCTTCCCCCAGAAAGCCATTAAAATAATCATCAAATGAAAAAGAAGCATTCTGTTGGACTTAAGCTTATTTTACACTAGTATTGGTGTCATTTTCAAGTACATATGGATGGCAGGAAGCTCCAAGGGATTCAGTTAGGCTCTGATAGAGCTAGATGTTCCCAGTAGCATTTACTAATTGCCTTGATAAATGCTGCATTCTCTGCCAAAAATGACCCTTCCTGAGCTGCCACCACCACCACCACTACCACCACCACCACCACCTGCTCTTCAGGTTTTAAGATGGGGCACACACCTCTCATTGCCTAAAACAAGATCAGATATTCCCTCTTTTGCGCTTCCAGAATACTGTTGTTGACACTTCTTGTTTGTATCACCTGGGATTTTAGGTTAGTTAGTATACATAAAAGTCTCTATTTCCCTTGGACTGCTATTTTAGGAGCTTTTTAAGAGTTCCTGTTGTGGTCATCCCTCATCATTAGTGCTGGACAGAGTTTCTGTAGGCATTTCATAAGATCCATCTGCATGAGGCTTGTTCCCTAGTTGGTTATGAATGAAAGAATATGTGCATGCCTGAGGTGGCCAAAGAATTTTATCTTTATTTAGTATATTTTAAAATGCCTGCAATCTAAAATAATTCTAAATAATTGTCATGAGTCAGAATTTCTGAGAAATAAAATGAGACAAAGACTTCTGGGTCTGTTGGGGAAGGAAGCTGTTGGGGTGGGCGTGTGCCATCAAGGTCAGTATCTGGGGAATGAAAGGAGTAGCGTTGAGCTGAGGGAGGAGTTGAACTGCTTTGCAGTGGCTGCTGAAACCTCTGGGGCTGGGATGGCCCTTCAGAGTCATCCACCTTGGGGCAGGAAAGCCAGCCTTTATCTTCTGCCATCCCCAACCAGTCATTAGTTGGGGGCTAATCCCTGGGGAAGGGACGACCTTAGATAGAGCAGATCTCTTCAGTTGAGGGCTGTTTGCAGAGAGCAATTTCTAAGAACCATCATCAGTCAACAGTCCCAGTGGCTGGGAGACTAAATGTCTTTGTCCAGAAGGGGGGACTTGGACAGGGCACCACAATATATTTAAGAATGTGCCTCTGAGAGCAGGTTTTAAGTTTTCATTTCTTTTAACAAAAGAAGTGATTGATGTTTTAAAAGGTTTGTAGAGAGCTTCAGAACCTCTGTACAGCTTCTGGGCTACAAGCTTGTTGAGAATACTGACTCCTTACCCTGGGAGCTGTCCAGGTGAGGCCTGGGTAATGGAATGTTTCATCCACTTGCCCAGTGTGCAATACCAGTGTTGTCCTGTTCTCTGTGTGTGAGGCCTGAAAAGGGCAGGGAAGTCTGATAGTCCTTCTGTCTTAAGGCAAAACTGTTCCTGGTCCCTAGGCTCTTCCTTCCGATCTCCAGAAATACTCCATCATCCCCTTTGGGGACATGTTCTGGTGACTCCATTTTCTTAAGGTCAAAATGTTTGTGTTCCCAAAAGGAACAAAAATGTTAGTAAGCTAATTTCTGTATTGATAAATACTTTATCAATACTGCCACTAATTTGGGACTTGATAATTCAGAGATAGATTCTAACAGGACCTGACTTAGTTTCATCTCTGAAAAGGTCTTCTGCTAGGCAGAGTAATAGATGCAGGAATCACAGATGCACCTACTCTGATATAAGAACCAGCCTAGAAAGAGGAAGGCCCTGTGAGTCAGCACCTTGTCTCATTTTTACAGATGCTTCTACCATAAGCTGGGGGAGCTATATATCTGTTCTGCAGTTAATAAAAAGGAAAGCTCTCTTGAAAAATTGCTGAAGGACTTAGGTTTTTTTCAATACTAATGTAATATATAGTATAATAGTTTCTACATACAGTCCCTAAGGATGATTCCTTTAGTGAGGGAAAATCCAGTTATCTAACCTGTGATTTCTAAAAATTCAAACTTTTAGTTTTTTTATATGTGTGCAACACTCGGACTATTGTAGGATAAATTACATGTGAAAATGCATAGGGGCACTTCATTGTTTTAAAAACTTGGCAGCTATTCTGATACATAAAAATGCTTGCATTTAATAACTCCACAGTGTCCCTATGTTGATGTGAACAAAGAAGTATAATAATTGATCCTTTATTAAAGACAGTGAATAAAGTAGCTGAGTGAAAAAGTCCAGTGTTTCATTATTGCCTCTTAATTTTTCTTACAGGACAAAGTTCTAAAACCATCAGTTCCTCCCCAAGCACTGAAAGTTTGCCTGGAGGAAGAGAATTCACTGGCTCTCCACCTTCATCTGCTACTAAAAAAGATTCCTTCTTCAGCAACATCTCCCGTTCCCGTTCACACAGCAAAACTATGGGCAGAAAAGAATCTGTAAGTATTTAAGGACACTTTTTCTTTCATTCTTCAGTTTCCCCTAGCATGCTGCATTTGTTAAAACTTCTTTGGTACTGGGTTTTGTAAAGCTCTTAATTGGTCTATAAACTAAAGCAAAGAATTTCATCAAAATATTTTAATTTTATTATTATAACTTAGTGATATTTTAAGGCCACAGTCTGCATCATACTGGGGGAAAAAGCAGCATCAGTTTAAAATATGTCGAATCCCAAATCTCAGTCCTTTTGTCTCTGCAAATGCTATTCTGTCAAAGTCTGTGTTATTATTATTTTTTTAATGTAACAAGTAGTGTTATCAAAGAATAGGTTAAGACACTTATAAAACAAACCAAGGTGTATTTTCAATTTTATTTCATGAAAAGTAAAAATAATTACTTTACCATTTGTTTTAAAGGTATGCAAATTACACTTAAATGATGATAAATTGATAGCTGCTCTCTAAGATCCTCTGTGTACATTGTTCAGAAAAATATACATAAAGCATATCAACCACTTTAAAAATCTGGTTGTGTCTAAAATTGTTTTTAAGCCAACTTCACAAAAAATAAAACATTTAATAACCACATCTTAGAGGTAATTCAACATCTAATATTCTAGTATGAAGAATCCATCTGCCCACTGGAAGAAGATGCACATATAACAGGAAAGGATCTAGCTATTACTGAAACAGTTCTAAATTAGAAACAACATCCCTGGGTGCCTCAGTGGTTTAGCGCTTGCCTTTGGCCCAGGGCGTGATCCTGGAGTCCTGGGATCGAGTCCCACGTCAGGCTCCCTGCATGGAGCCTGCTTCTCCCTTTGCCTGTGCCGCTGCCTCTCTCTCTCTCTCTGTCTCTGTATCTCTCATGATTGAACAAAAAAAATTTTTTTTTTAAGAAAAAACTTTTAAATGCTAAGTCAGCAGTAGGTAAAAACTAAGAAATAACTTGACTTAGATTGTAAAGTCCTCTAGAAGTTCAGGAACTGTAAAGGAGTGAAGTTGGAACTTGCTCTTCAGGAAATAGAAGGATGGGTGAAATAAGTGATTGGGTCAAGGAGGGCACTTGTCTTGATGAATCCTGGGTAATGTATGGAACTGAAACTGCTGAATCACTACATTGTACACCTGAAACTAATATAATACTATATGCTAACTGTATTAGAATTAAAACAAAAGAAAAAAAAAAGGAAGCAATTAGATTCCCTTTCCCACTCTGGCAGCACTCTGGAAAGTGTAAAACAGAATGTCTCTGGACAGAGAGGTCAGGTACATTTTAGAACACCTTACTGAAAAAAGAATGATGAGTATATTTAAATACTAAATCTGAGATCCCCAAGTCTCACCACACTTGCTTCCCAGAATACCAGTATATATATATCCTCTCAGGAAGGAGATTAGAAGAATTTTCTTCACACAAAAGTTATAAATTTTTGTAACAGTCATACAAATATACTGACCTTAGGGGTTCTCCAGGGAAACAGCTGGTTCGCTTTACAGTGAGCCCAACCTTCATAGCTCTGTCCAAACACAGACCTTTCACTTAGTTTTTAGTTCACACTACTTTACATGAGCAAGACAGCCAGGGATCACCAGATAGTTGAGGAAAGCATCCGTTAGTTAAAGACCAGCAAAAGCAAATAGAAAAAAGTAACTGGAAGAAAACAGTTTATGCAGGTGAAGAACACTTTAGAAAAAAAAAATAATAACAACAAAAGCTATTAGAAATCCAAATATGATATTTAAAATGTAGAGCTCAATAGAAGAGTTTGGAATTGATAAAATTGAGGAACTCTCCCAAGAGAACAGAATACAAGACAGAAATGGAAAGGAAGATAGAAAAATGGAAGAAAATTAGAGAACCAACCTAAGAGGTTCAAAACTTGAAAAACGGAAATTCTAGAAAGAAAACAGAAAATGAAAGGAGATAATAAAAAATACAATTAATTAAATGTTCCACTAATGAAAGGCCTGAGTTTTCAGATCAAAAAAGTCCATAGAAAGGCCCACACAAACAAAAATAAACCCACACCCAGATACATCACTGAAAAAGGTCAGAACTCTGAGAACAAAGAGATAATATCCTCCAAACTTGTAGTGTTGAGGGAAAAGAAAGATTTCCAACAAAGGATCAGGAATTAAAATAGCTACGAATTTCTGATAGGAGCACCAGAAGCAAGGCAGTTTGAGAAATACCTTTAAAGTTCTAAGAGAAAGTTACTTCCAGCCTCAACTCAATACCTAGCCAAAGTAATTTAGTGTGAGGTTAGATATTCACAATTCAGATATCCACTTTCAGATATTCACGATTCAAAAAACTCCCACCTTAGAATCTTCTGGAGGATGTGATCTATAAAAACGAGGACATCCCTGAGGATGGGAAAACCTGAGAAAAAGGAAATAAAGCATCCAGAGCAAGACAAAAAGATTCCTCAGAATGATAACACAGGGAGATCCCAACACTAAGCAGAGTACAGCTAATTTAACAGGTCCAGAGAGCAGCAGCCAACTCAAGTTGGAGCAAGTCAGAAGGTTCTACAAAGTTTTCTCCAAAAAGATGCCATTTGGGGAACAACTATTTGAACAAGTTAAGAGAGTTAAACTAGGAGAAAGTTGGGGTTTGAATTAATGTTAATTTTATTAACAACTAAGCCATTAAAACGCAGGATGATTTTTAACTCCGAAGAAAAACGGTGTCAGAAAAAGGTTATGATAAGCCTTGTAACTGAGCCATGACTAGAATTTACATAGACATTATACTGAAAGCCTATTGGCTATTAATCTACTCAGAATCCTGGGGGACGACACCTACGTGGCTCAAGTTGAGTATCTGACTCTTGGTTTTGTCTTGGTTTTGGCTCAGGTCATCATCTCTCTGTTGTGTTGAACAGAGCCTTCTTCAGATTCATAGTCTCTCTCATTCTCTCTCTCTCTCTCTCTCTCTCTCTCTCAAATAAATGAATAAATAAAATCTTTTAAAGTATCATGATAAAATTCTGTAGAGAAGATGGGGTGTGGGAACTGTGTCTTTGCATGGGGGAGGGTAGTGAGCAGGTGGTATGGTCAGTATAAGTGTGTCATACTCTAGAAAAATCAAGAGATAGCAATATAAGCTAGAGATATTGGGACAAAAAAATGGGTAAAAGAATTGAAAGGAGTTCTGTCTGGAGAGCAGGAAGTAGAGGGTGGGGCTGTGTGAACCGTTTTTCATAACAGGCCTTATAGAACCATTTGACTCTTCAAAGTGTTATATATATATATAACTTAGATTAAAAATAATAACTAAAAATCACAACAAAACTAGAATGTATTGGCATAATAAATTAGAAGAGATATCTGCCTATACAAAGAACATGTCTCTGAAGAACCAGAATAAGGAATAACAAATGAAAAAGGCATATGGAGACATGTTTCATTTGCATTTTATCATATTTTGGTGGCATATGGATTAGTCTACAACACCAATTAATTACTTTCTTTATGGTGATAACTGTAACTTAAAACTGAGAAGTCAGACAAAAATAGATATAGAGTAAGTCTAATTCTCTATGTAGACCTGTTATGTACCAAGAAACAGGATGTAAAATTATTATTCAAAAATTAATATATTTTCTAACTGTGGAAAGTAAGTAGGCAGAAGTTTTCGAGAGAAAGCTCCTCATTTTTCAATAGGTTATCTTATTATTTTATGAAATAAGGTAGTCAGTGCTCTTTGCCAGGTAATTCTAGGTCTCCCCCTTTCTAAGGCACTTGGTAGGATTGCACCTCCCTGTCTCCCATGAGCTATCAGTCACATAACCAGTTCTGTCCAGTGAGTTGTAAGGGGAAGTGATATGTATGTATTGCAACTACAAGATCTTCCTCATCTCTCTTAACCTCTGTCAACTCATGATAAACATGAAGTATGAGTGAAAAATAACCTTTGTTGATTTATGCTGAGATTGTTGCTTATCATAGCCTACTGGTACACTGTTGGAAAATGTTCAGGCCCGTAGCTAGGAACCATTCTCCCGTGGGAGCCACATACCACCGCTGCCACTGCCCACTCTCCTGGCACTAGAGCCCATTACTGGGCACCTCCCATCTCTATGCCTAGTTTACTTTCATTTGGGTATGACACAGGGATATTCCGTGTCTTCAAAAAAGTTCAAAATTGTTTTTCATTAATATCATCATTATGAGTTTCTCACATAAGCAAGTAGCCAGAAATTAAAGGAAGGATACCTCTCTCTTTGGATCCCCAGTGCCTTAAGCTATATGTACCTTACAGATTTCAAGACTCCATTATCTGTTAAAGTGGTCCAAGATCAAGAAATTGTTGATATCAGTTAGCAAAAGGTTAAAATAGCAGTTGAAAACAGACATTAAAACAAAATAATCTAGTACTAGTTATCAACCAAAGTGTGGTGAAATCTGCTTACAGTGGTTCTAGTGTCATTATTGAGAAATGATTTTCAAAATCAATATGTGTGACATATTTTGGACAAGCATCATATATAAAGTCATAGAACCTATTTCTTCTCGGTATCGTTTTTTAATGTACTATACAAAGCCTTTCTGTAATCCACAGACTATCTCCTTTAGACAAAGATATATCACATTTACTCCTGCCAATGCCCGATTTGGCCATATAATAGAACACAAAACTCAGCTAAGTCTTTAAAAGAGGTAACAAATTAAGCTTTGTGCCATATATTTGTGAAAGACACCATTCTACTTCCTATCTGAAATATGAGCAAACTAGTGAGAAGTTTAAAAAATTGACCTTTACGTCATTTTCTGTAGTAGTGTTGTTGTGAGGGTTTGTATTTATTCACAAAGACAATTTTCCCTTTACTTTGTTTCCCAAAAGAGCCTTTAGGTCCTACCTAATTCAGACCCTGGTTTAATCAAGCTCTCATTTTTTAATCTTGAAAACAAAATTGAGAATTTGGATACTTTTAATTTTCCATACTTTATTTTTCATGATAATTTAAGTGACATCCAGCACTTAGTTTTCTAGAAATCTATTTTAGTTGGTCATTCATCTGACTGTTAAGTAATTTTTTACTTGTTTTAGCACTGTTAGTCATGTTCCGCAATTGTTGCCAAATCATTTCCAAGAATATCTTTGCTAACATTCAAGAATAGGGAAAATACTGAACATAAGAAAAGCTCTAAAATTAGTTTGTGTGTAAGTTCTAATATTTAAGGACATCAGCCAATTAAAACTTTTTTTAAAGTTCCTGGTGAACTGCAAGTCACTTTGCTATGCTTTGTGATAATTACATACCAGTCTAAAGATATAAAGTTATCCATGATTCAGAATCCTCTCTAAACTATAGGAAATCAAAGTGTCCAAGCTAGAAATCCCTGCATAAAACAGGATGTGTAATGAAGTATACACCACCTACAAGCTCATCCGAGGGTATTCATCCTCTGTTTTTGTGACCCCTGTATGCACTCATCATTGTTCTTTGGTAGTTTGAACATATGCCATGGTTATACTAATATAATTATTTTTGTAATATTCATTGATCTGTTCTTTATGACAACAAAATAACGAAAAGTGTCAGATGAAGGAAAACAAATTTGAAAGCAGACTCTTCTGCTTTCAGAATATTTAATTATAAATTAAATATTAAATATATTTACTTCTGAAACTATGGACAACCTGAACTTACCAAATCTACTTCAGGTTATGTTCTAGGAATTGAAAGTTAAGACATATCTGTATAAGAAATATATGAGAGTAGTCCCAGTGAGTGTGCTTGAGGCAAAATCAGGGGAGAGGGAAACCCACCAAATGTTAAGTAATAATTAAACTAAATAAGAATATAACTCATCAACGTGAGAGACATTATATGGCTTAATGCCAGAGAAGCAGTAAAGATCACAAATAATATGAATTCAGAAGATAGATCATGGGTTTTTTTGTTTGTTTTTTGTTTTTTATCTAGATAGGCTTTTTGTGAGAGATCAGACTTGAACCACAAACATATTTCTTCTTTCATTAAATGCAACCATTGTTTCCCCTTATGAAAATCCAACAACTGCCTAAGACAGATAGTGGTGATGGATACCCGAGTAGGCAGTCAATAATGTCTGTTGTGGGTGTTTTCTTCTCTTTTACAGTCTCTAGCAAAATGTAAAATGGTTGGGATTATAACAATTTGCTTGTGGTAAAAATAAAAGAAATTATTATCTCAAATGAGGAAATCTGTTGCTTATTATTTCAAGTAACAAGAGTCCTGAGACTGGCAAACCTGGAATCAGATACTTCAGCTGTTCATTGACATCAACCAACTTTTCCATCCTCAGGGTATTGGCTTTGTCCTCACCTCACATCCATCATGTTCTCAAGAGGGATGTCACAGAGCCAGATATATATCCTGTCATCTCCCCTCCCCAACACACAAAACATCTAGAAAAGTTTCTATTTGGCAGCTCTCCAACAGGCTTTCCCTCTTTCTCCCATCTCATTGATTGGCCAGAATGAAATCACACACCCACTCCAAAATCAGTCTCTGGTAAAGGGAAACTTTAGAGAAGTCCATGACCATGCAGAAAGGTGGTGGAAGGATGTACCTATACAGATAGATAGATGAATTATCCCTAGAGTATTGATTTCCAAAATGATTTCTTTAATCCTTCCCTGAAGTATTTGCCTTTGAAAAGAGCCAGTTCTGTTGTCAGTAATGTTTCATTGGTGAATATTTAGGCAGCTTGAGTTAGATTGGTAGCAGGAAGAGAGAAATTGAGCAGTGGCATTCCCAGGAGGCCAGAATTTTCCTAATAACCCAATTTTCTCTTCAGTCAGTGATATACTTCCTATGTGGAAAGTATTGATTGTGATGTATTTCTTTGTGGCTTCTGTTTGGAATTGGAAGCCAACATCTAGGGTGTCTAATTATAGAGTTTTTTTCAGTTCATAAGTGTATATTTGTATTCTCATTGTTTGATCAATAATACTAATGATAACTGGATTAAAATACAGTCTCACTTAAAACACAGTCCTATTTAATATAGTTTATTGACCTAAATACATACAAAATGAATTTAGACATCAGCAGTTTTTCTGTCTTCTAAGGAATTATAAATCTAAGGCCAAAATGAGCTCATGTATTTGAAGCATAACATTTAGTTACTCGTTAGGTGTTATATGAATCTTGTTCATAACCTTTCTGTCAGTGGACCAGCTCAAGGTCAGGGAAAGTGGGCCATGTATCTTTGTAGGAGCAATCCTTCCTCCTATTTCCATCTTTTTGCCTTACCCAAAACAGTAATTCCATCTTGAAGAAATGTGAACATCAAAAAGAGCATCATAAAGAGCTCTCTGTTGTCAACAGCTTACAGGATGACAGTTTTAATTTAACTTAGTAAACAGATTTTATAACCAAGTTTTAATATCTTTATGCTTCAGTAACTTTATTTTTAACCAAAATAGCTGAGGAGCCTATGAAAGCAGAACCACAGGAAGTGGAGTGCTGAACCTTGACTATACTGCCCTATTTAGGACAGTGAGCTGCTGCCCTTGGGAACAAATGAGATGCTTATTCCCCTCATGCTGTGCCTTCTTCTCCATCATTTGTCTTCATCTCCATCATCTCCATAAATGCAAACTTGCCAGACTGTACCCGTGCTGAACACTGCCCAGGAGGCATAGACAATAGTTGGGGAAGAGCTCAAGTGAAACAGAAATATTTAGAATCCCTGGCTAGAAATTCCTGTGGGTTTGAATTATGCTAAATTAAATGTGTCATTAATAGCATTTGCTTCCTTCCAATGACCTTTCTTGAAACTTGACATTTATTTAGTCTTTCAAAGCCACATTCCCTTGGGGGCAGTAATTTGTGTCCTAAAGTACACATGTGCACAGCAGGGAAAGAGATGAGGACTTTGAATTGTCCATGGTCAGCTAAAGCCAGAGGCCAAACTGTGGGGACAGTTAGGTTGTCCCCCTCCTTACTCCTCAGTGGCAACACCACCCTCTCCTACATAGCATCTTACTGCCTTTTATTTTTTTTAAGAGATTTGATTTATTTATTCATGAGAGACACAGAGAAAGAGACAGAGATATAGGCAGAGGGAGGAGCAGACTCCCCACAGGGAGCCTGATGGGGGACTCAATCCTGGGACCCCAGGATGATGCCTTGAGCCAAAGGCAGATGCCACCCAGGAGTCCCATCTTACTGCCTTTAAATCTCTGTCCCTAGCATCTCATCATTTACTCTCTGAAACCCAATGTTAACTTTTTCAGAAAGCTATGTGTTTAATTGACTGCACTTTAATTCCAGGAGGAATGACTTAGCTCCTATCCTAGGAACTCTAGGCCTATTGAACAAAAGGGGAGATCTGTATCAGATAGGCAGATTTCTCCTTACCTTGGAACCTTAAAGCTAAGAAACACCTTTTTGATTTTCCCTCAGACTAGAAGTGCTGGGTCAGTTGGTGGCTTGGGCACCTTTGCTGCCACTTCTCTCTTTCCCCAAACCCTCCCAGCTTTCTTCTGCTCCAAGATGCCCATGTGTCAGGAATTCATCCATGTGGAAGTATTGCAGGTGGTAAACACCAGGATCTCCACATCTGCAGCATGGGAGAAAGGTGCAGGGTTACAGAGCATTCAGTAATGCAGGTTGTGCACTGCTCATGAGAGCCCTGCTGAAGGAGCACATGAGTGTGAAAACCCAACCTTGCTCTGTTCACTGAACAGCATGCCCAAGTCTGGAGGCTGTGTTTGCCTTGAGAAGGGGCATTCTTCCTCTCTGTACTGAGGTAATAGCTAAGTCCTGCACCCAAAGAGGTGACTTTTCATAATTAAATTAAAAGCGTGTTTTCAGTGAATAGAGGCCCCAAGAGGGAACCGCAATTGTTGGAAAAATTTTTGACCTTTCTACTTTGCGGCAATAATGATAAAAAAAAAAAGAAATAAAGAAACATAGATGGTACCAGAAAAAAACATGTTAGTGTTGATATGAACAGCTAATGAGATGAGGAAAACAAAATCAAAATACTCTTGACCATAAGAATACTAAGTATAATCATTTACACAGAGGGTTCACCATTCATGCTTTATTAAGCCTCTTAATAAGCATGTCTGTCATTACAAATGCATGTGATTAACTTCACTGTAAATTGTATTTGATTAGAAGAGTAAACTTGGCTCACATAAGCTTAACCTTGGCCTGGAGTGTTTCTCTGCTTGTGAAGTACAGTTGGTCACAAGCAACTTTTAAAAATACATGAAAAAAAAAAAATAAGCAAGACCCTTCTCAGCCCTGACATTACAATATAGCTGAAGTATTTAAAATGTCTTGAAAATGTAGATCATTGGGATACAATCAAATCCCCAAATTTCCTTTTTATTTCAGATGATAGCAGAGCCTTCCCTCTTCCCCCAGAACTGTTACCCACTTAGTGCAGTTCTGTCTGTAGCCTTATTTCCAGTCAGAACATCATTTTCCAAAGTTACTTAGGTCAATAGATAGAAGCTTTAATAGCAGTAACTCCCAAGTATAGTGATTTTTATAAGCCATGAACAAATTAGCTTTACCCTAAAAAATATGGGCTGCATTTGAAAACAAGAGAGAAGAAAACAAAATGTTTCAACTGGAAAAGCAGTTATGAAAGGGGTCACTTCCCCTTCCCTACCCCTGCCATTTATTTCTTCATATACCCCTGGCTTTCCTGGTAGTATTTCCTAATTATTGTTTCACCTTTGATGTTCTTATTGTTCTGCTTTAAAGTTTCCTAGCTTTCTTATTTTGTCTCTTTGATGAACTCTTAAAGATGGTCTAATCTTATTAAATAAACCCATTCCAACCATACCTTGCCCCTGCAACAGAAAAGGCCTTTCAGACTGGCATCTAGGATTGGTCTCTTTCAGGTGATCACTCTGACCTCTTGATCATCAACACCTTTAAATTCTTGGACACCACCCCAAAGTTAAGACAGAATTGTAAACAAGATCATGGAAGTTTGCAACATTTACCTGAATTCTTTTAATATGTCCCCTCAGATATATCAAGAGTCCCATTAACAAGAAAGCATAAAGAACTAGAAAATTATAGCATTAACCTGCCCCACACACACATATACACCCACCCCACATACACATGTACACCCACCCCACACAGTGCAAATTGAAGGAGGCCTCATATGCAAAATAATGTTCCAATTTATTTAGCATAGACAGGGAGAAATGCTGCCAAGTTGCTTAATTTCAGGGTGTTCTCAGTCAAGATCCTAGACAGTCTTTTGGATTTGAAGCATATTTAGTTATATAGTCCCCATGGATCTCTTATTCATTCATAATAATGCAAAGATACACATTCCATAAAATACCAATAATAATACTTTTGAAAGTGAAATCGAAGAAAAAGTTAAACTTTAATGCCATCCAGCTAGACAGTAATAAAACTACTAATACCTATTTTACTGCTCAGGATAAATGAGTGTTGATTTTTTTTCTCAGTGTCTGTAGTCAAAGTCACCAACTCTCAGTCTCAATTATAACTGAACTCCTTTTTGATATCTGTGATGATTGTCTTCAGAATTAGGTTTGAAGGTTGGCAGTCACAAGACCTTTTTTTCGAGGAAATGAGTGGGTCTAATTTTGTTTTACCAGGAATTGAGATTTAAATTCCTGAGATGATCCTATGAAATTTAAAGACTTTAAATACTGGACCTTGCATTTCATTTCAAAGAGAGTGTCATTATTTAGGATGCTTTAAGCTGAATATAACAGAAACCCTGACTCAAACTGATTCAAATAATAAGGAAAGTTATTAGGTCAAATAAGTCCAAAGGACTTCTCATTCCTAGGTTCGCATTAGAATCACCTAGAGAGCTTGAAAAAAAAAACGTCAGGAACAGCAGTACTGAATCAGAATCTCTAGGTGGGGCATGGGACTTTGTAATTGTTAAAAACTTTCCAGGTTATTTAAATGTCAAGGTTTAGAACCAGTTCATCAGTGTCTTCAAGGACCCAGGTTCTTTCCACCTCTCTGCCCTGCCTTGCTTAGCAAAGGCTTTGTTAGAAGTGAGACAGCTATAGCAGTTCTCAGCATCATATCTATTCACCAACATCTAAAGGAGAAAGATAAACCATGTCTTCTTCTTGAGAGGAGGGCCCTATTGGGGCAGAGGATATGAGATATGAACATGGAGTACCCATACTCCTCCCTACAGTCAAAGTTCTGTTAGGCCTATTGAGTGCCACTATGATCTGTCAACTAAAGCTTTTCTACAGTTACTGTTAGGGAAAAATACATCAATTTGACTGTCATGACGTATTCATCTTCAAATGAACAGTCATCTTCGGAACAGTCGTTTCTGTTAGAGGCAATTTATATGTTCCCCAAAATTACCATGCTATGCAAAGTCATGCATTCAAAACTAGTGGACTCATGGAGAAATGGGATTGGAGAACATCACTCAGAAACTTCATCAGTGATACATTAAAAAAAGGTAGGAACCTGGGCAGCCCGGGTGGCTCCATGGTTTAGCGCCGCCTTCAGCCCAGGGCCTGATCCTGGAGACCCGGGATCAAGTCCCACGCGGGGCTCCCTGCATGGAGCCTGCTTCTCCCTTTGCCTGTGTCTTTGCCTCTCTCTGTGTCTGTCTCTCATGAATAAATAAATAAAATCTTTGAAAGAAAAAAAAAGGCAGGAACCTGGTTAAAGTGGTAGCATGGTTTATACATGTGAAATGATTAACAAATAGATCAATACTGTAATAAATACAGTCCTGAAGCTTGGTTGGGGAAATAGACCTCAGAAAGATTGCAGCTTGTGAGTTACCATGAAGTAGTGGATGGAGGACTGTCTAGAATCAGATGAATTTGGGATCTGGGCGTAGCTTATCACACACACTGTCAACTGAGGTAGCTGGCAGACTTGCGACATGCGTGCACGTACGCATTTTCTGTATTCCTGAATGTCTGGTTATGCGGTTTCCAGCATTCATGTGATGTTCCGTGTGGATATATTTGTGCATAAGCAAACGTGAAATTCACTCAGTTCCCTAACCCATCAGTCTTGTTGGAACAGATTCACATTTTCAAAACAGGTGTTATCACAGAACTAATTCTAATCTGGGTTTGACGTGCAGCTTCTGAATGTCATAGGTTAGGGCCAGGAGAGTGAGGATATAGAAAAACTATACTTAATTAATTTTTTGTTCTCAGTTCAGTAACTACCATGTTAATTAGAAATTTTAGAGGAAGTCCATTTTATTAATAGTCACATACATCTCAAGTATTTTGGAACACTTAGCTTGCTCCCAGTGAATGTCTTCCTCAGTATCTACCCACCAGAATTCTTCAGGGGTTTCTTCTCCCTGGGATAAATCCTGTGATTTTAAGGCACAGCCTACAGGGCCCTTGATCTCATGCCTTCAACCTTATCATCAGTCCTCACTCCATTTCCTTGTCACCCCTTCAGGAACGCACAACTATTAGAGTTCCCTCACACCAGCCATGCTGTCTCATGCCTCTGTGTTGTTCTGCTCTGCTCTTTCTTCTGACCAGAATTATTTATGTGGCTACTGAACTCCTCAAGTTTCCTCCAGTCTCAGCACAAGTACTTTGTGGCCCATGGAGTCTTCCTTCCCACCCTCTAGAAGCTTTAAGTACTTTCCATAAGTAGCTATGGGCTGACCTAGGCACCAGATTCCAGAGCCTCTCCTCAAACCTACAGAAGCAGCATCTTGAGATGGGGAGAGGAGTGTTTAGATTATCTGCAAATGCTTCCTTTGCTGTCAGAGAACTACCTATATTCATGTATAAGGGTTCTGTTGCTATCACAGTATCCCCTGTGCCAGATATTGTGCCTCACACTCAGTAAATGTTTATGAATGAATATTGTTGAAGGATTTGCATGCTATGCATGAATTTAGATGTATTAGGCTTTACTCTGACCTTTCCTAGGGCCTGAAAAGTCACTTCATATCCCGGTGACACTCACCAACCCACGTAAAAAAAAAAAAAAAAAAAAAAACTAAACAGCAATTGTTTGTATATAGTGAGAAATAGGGTCTTTATAAATTAGTTTAAGGAGTAAATTAGGCAAAGTGTGATAGGCATGTGAATAAGCCAGGTAACTTAGAGAATTATTTCTCTCTCTCTCTCTCTCTCTCTCTCTCTCTAGCATCTCGGAATTGATAGTGTTTGTGTTCATCAAAGCTATTCCAATGCTTGGTTTCCTTTTACCAATTGTAACAAAGTATTTCTTAACCTACGCTTGATCCTTTCCTTGGATTTGCTATAGGGTGCCATTTTTTGCTGTCCTTAATGGGACATTATGGGAGTCAGCCCAGAGAATGGTGGTATAAGGGTGCACATTTCATGCTCACATGGGTCATTTAGCTTTGCTGTAAGAAAAACAACCTTGGTAAAGGCCCTTCTATCTGGGTCAGCCATTGTGCAGACGCCTACTTTTTGGTGCCAGGAACAGCAAGGGAAAGCACACAGATGGTACTACCCAGCCAGTAATAGTATGAGAAACTCAGCTGGAGGCCCCGATGCTGGCTGGGTGGTTTCATCAGTTGGTCTGATCACGTGTAAGCAAAGAGGGAAAAACCCTTGTTAAATAAAGTAACATCTGTGCTAATTGGCATGGTGGAGGAGAGAGCTATTCTGGTCTACAAAAGATTGGTCAGGTTGGCTAATTACAAAAATACAGCATGAGATGATAGAGCCCAAAAATCCAAAAGATGGGGACATTTCTCCACAGATGCCACTTAATGCACCAAACACAGGCCCTTCTAGGAGAGACCTTTTTTTAAATGTTCAGTAGACGAGCAATTGTCATAATAACTATGCTTAACACTTTTATACCTTTTTTTTATTTTAAAATACTTGTTTATTTATTTTTTTATTGGTGTTCAATTTACCAACATACAGAATAACCCCTCAGTGCCCGTCACCCAATCACTCCCACCCCCCACCCTCCTCCCCTTCTACCACCCCTAGTTCGTTTCCCAGAGTTAGCAGTCTTTACGTTCTGTCTCCCTTTCTGATATTTCCCACACATTTCTTCTCCCTTCCCTTATATTCCCTTTCACTATTATTTATATTCCCCACATGAATGAGAACATATAATGTTTGTCCTTCTCCAACTGACTTACTTCACTCAGCATAATACCCTCCAGTTCCATCCACGTTGAAGCAAATGGTGGGTATTCATCATTTCTAATGGCTGAGTAATATTCCATTGTATGCATAAACCACATCTTCTTTATCCACTCATCTTTCAATGGACACCGAGGCTCCTTCCACAGTTTGGCTATCGTGGCCATTGCTGCTATAAACATCGGGGTGCAGGTGTCCCGGCGTTTCATTGCATCTGTATCTTTGGGGTAAATCCCCAACAGTGCAATTGCTGGGTCGTAGGGCAGGTCTATTTTTAACTGTTTGAGGAACCACCACACGGTTTTCCAGAGTGGCTGCACCAGTTCACATTCCCACCAACAGTGTAAGAGGGTTCCCTTTTCTCCGCATCCTCTCCAACATTTGTTGTTTCCTGCCTTGTTAATTTGCCCCATTCTCACTGGTGTGAGGTGGTATCTCATTGTGGTTTTGATTTGTATTTCCCTGATGGCAAGTGATGCGGAGCATTTTCTCATATGCATGTTGGCCATGTCTATGTCTTCCTCTGTGAGATTTCTGTTCATGTCTTTTGCCCATTTCATGATTGGATTGTTGGTTTCTTTGGTGTTGAGTTTAATAAGTTCTTTATAGATCTTGGAAACTAGCCCTTTATCTGATATGTCATTTGCAAATATCTTCTCCCATTCTGTAGGTTGTCTTTGAGTTTTGTTGACTGTATCCTTTGCTGTGCAAAAGCTTCTTATCTTGATGAAGTCCCAATAGTTCATTTTTGTACCTTTTGAATTTTTTAAGGCTAGGAAGTTCCTAAGACATACCACATGTGTATAGTTATTTATTTAAAGGAGCACTTACAGGATTTTTGTAAGTAATAACGTTTATAACTGTGCAGGTAAGGTTTTGTTCTTCCTCTGGTTATACCTGTGTGAGGTTATCTTAGTTAAACATTTAATTTCCGGTATATTTATTTCAGGATTATAAATTTATTCAGTTTACTTAGAATTTGTAGTAGGTGATCCTGTTTTCTGACGCCATTCTTTTCTGTTTATTGTTTTTGTAAACAACTTCTAGAAAGGTACAGTTAGATTAAAACAGCTCACAATGTTGCAGTGCCAGTAGGCACAAAAGCACATTTCTAAAGGCTAAACATATTTAAGAAATATTACTTATTACTGTAAAAATATTTTCAGAAATGAATTTAAATACCATGGATTATGGACATGTCCTGCTTTATCCTTTTTATTACATTCATGTTTGAATCTTTTGTTCTCTGAAACTTACACACAACCTCTGTTTATCAAAAGTTACAGAAGAGAGCCTGCATAATCTGACAAAATTGATTTATATTTGGCTTTAAAATAAGTGCTTATGTCTACAGTGGGATAAATTAATACCTAATAGTCTTAAGAATTAGCTCTAAATAGAATAATGAAGCCACCCTGTACAGAACTGACCAAGGGAGATTGGAAAGCCATGTTGGAAACCTGTCTGCCATCCTTCCCCTCTTCTCCCTGCATCCCACTCCATGTAGAGGTCTTTTGGACTGTTACCAAATATGCATCTAACCATGCTTCCATCTGTTAAAACTGCAGGGAAATAGAGCAGGGAAATAGTAAAGTGTTTCACAACATTTCCTACAGGGACTGGAAACTGTATTCAGAAGTAGGAGGGCATGAGATGGGTCATCTGCATCTTTGCCATTCAAAGTGTGGTCGGTCGGTAGACCAGCTGCATGGTCATTTCCTGGGAGTTCATTAGAAATGCCGAAGGTTGGTCCCCACCCCAGACCTACTAAATTAGACTGCATTTACAACATTCCCCAGATGATTTGTGTGCATATTAAAGATTGAAAAGAGTCTAAGAATAATTGAGTACCAAATCAGAACTAAAGTTTGCTACAGATAAATCCAGTTTCAAATATATCCTAGTATGAACATGTTCTTCTAGTGGATGATGGTACAGTGCTATGCTAAAGGTTGTAGTCCACTGTCCATGTATGTCCTCTATTTTAAGCATTTTACATATATTAAGTCCTTTAATCCTCAAAGACTGAATGAGGTCAGTGCTCTAATTACCTTTGATTTTGTAGATGAGAGAGGTAAGGATAGAATGTGGTTAACTCCACATACCAAAAAAAGAAAAGGTACTAGTCATGGACAATAGGTAATTTCAGCCTTATCAGGTAGAGCCAAAAGAATAAAATAGGGTAAGAAACTAAGATCTTTTTACTTACCTCAATAAAAATTATGAGAGGCACTTGAATAAAAGAAAAATTATTTCTCTTAATTTTGTGAGCCCCACGTTCTATTTTTAAAATATCATTTATAATCTGTGTCCTATATATACCACCCACAGCAAGCACGTGATCTGGGTTATTATTTTAACCTGCCAAAACCTGACTTCAAAAGGATATTTGGAATACTTTCATATGTAAAGCAATGAAGTGAATGTGGATTTAATGTGTAATTGGTCAACTCTAGGGGTATGCTAGAAGTCACATTGCAGTTTGGGAGAGGAAAGATTTGCATGGAAAATAAAAGTTTCTCCCTATATTTCACTTGGTGGCCCTGCCCTCTGTCTATCCTAGGGCTACTACAGGGAGAGTCTCCATCTACTAGGCCCAGCTGAAGCAGCAAGATCAGGCCTCACCTAATTACTCTGATTTTAAGGCAAGCAGTTTTTAATTTTATTAATTATAAGGAGGCAGTGTTCTCCTTTTTACTATGGTAAAAAAGACAACAAAATTTACCATCTGAACCATTTGTAAGCGTACAGTTCAGTATATTAAATCCTTTCATAATGTTGTACATTGATTCTATAAACTCTTTTCAGTAGAACTGAAACTCAGTATCCATTAGGCAATAACCTTCCACCCTCCACCCCAACCCTGCCACCTTGCAACTGCCATTCTACTTAATGTCTTCATGATTTTGCTCCAATTACCTCATATAAATGGAATCCTACAATATTTGTGTTTTTTCTGACTGGCTTATGTCATTTAGCATAATGTCCACAAGGTTCATCCACGTTGCAACATGTGTCAGAATTTCCTCCCTTTTTGAGGCAGAATAATATTCCATTTATGTATATACCACATTTTTCTTACCCATTGGTCAATGAGCACCTTGTTTTCTTCCATATTTTAGCTAATATGAATAATGCTGCTGTGAACATGATTGTAAAAATATCTCTTTGAGTCTCTGCTTTTAATTATTTGGGGTATATAACCCAGAATTGCTGGATCATTTGGTAAATCTATTTTTAATTTTTTGAGCAATGTCTAGACTGTTTTTCATAGCAGCTGTACCATTTTGTATTCCTAGCAATAGTGCATGAGAGTTGCAATTACGCCACATCTTCCCCAACATTTGTTATTTCCTGGTGTTTGGATAGTGGCCATTCTAATGGGTGTGAGACGGTATCTCATTATAGTGGTGGTTTGTATTTCCCTAATTATTAGGGGTGTTGTTCATCTTTTCATGTGTTCATTGACCATTTGTCTAGCTTCTTTGGAAAGTCATCACCTATTCTGTAACCTATTTAAGTCCTTCAGCTAATTTTTAACCAGGTTATTGTTCTGTTACTAACTTTTAGGATTCTCTCTATATATTCGGAATATTAATTTCTCATCAGATAAATGATTTGTGAATATTTCTCCCATTCTGGAGGTTGCCTTTTTACTCCATTGACTGTGTCTTTTAATACACATTTTTACATTTTTTCATGAAATCTAGTTTGTCTATTTTTTTGTATTGTTAGCTGTGCCTTTCATGTCATATTTAAGAAATCTACCAAATCCAGTGTCCCATGTATTCTTCTAAGAGTTTGGTAGTTTTAGGTCTTACATTTAGATCTTTGATCCATTTGGGCTCATTTTTGTACATTATGTTAAATAAGCATCCAACTTCATTTGTTTGTAAGTGGATATTGTTCTCCCAGCACCATTCATTGAAAATACTGCCCTTTTGGGGATCCCTGGGTGGCTCAGCGGTTTGGCGCCTGCCTTTGGCCCAGGGTGCGATCCTGGAGTCCCAGGATGGAGTTCCATGTCGGGCTCCCGGCATGGAGCCTTGCTTCTCCCTCTGCCTGTGTCTCTGCCTCTCTCTCTCTCGCTCTCTCTCATAAATAAATAAATAAATAAATAAATAAATAAATAAATAAATAAATCTTTAAAAAAAAAAAAAAAAGAAAATACTGTCCTTTCCCCTATTTAATGGTTTTGGCACCCTTGTAAAACTTGACCATATATGCAAGAGTTTATTTCAGAGTTCTGTATTCTAATCCATTGGTTTATGTATCTGTCATTATGCTGGTACTACACTGTTTGAATTATGGTAGCTTTGTAGTAGGTTTTGAAATCAGAAAATATGAGTCCTCCAGTCTTTTTTACTTTTTTAAGTTTTTATTTAAATTCCAGTTAGTTAACATACAGTGTAATATTAGTTTCAGGTATACAATTCAGTGATTTAACACTTTCATATAACACCTGGTGCTCATCACAAGCATGCTCCTTAATCATCTCCATCACCTGTTTAACCCATACCCACCCCCACCCTCACCCCCCATGACCGTTCCTCTGGGAACTATCAGTGTGTTTTCTGTAGTTAAGAATCTGGTTTTTGGATGCTTCTCTCTCTTTTTTCCCTATACCCATTTGTTTTGTTTCATAAATTACACATGAGTGAAATCATATGGTATTTGTCTTTCTCTGACTAATTTATTTCAAGATTGTTCAGGATGCTTTCAGGTTCTATATGAATTTTAGGATGAGTTTTTCTATTTCTGCAAAAAATATCATTGGGATTTTAGCAGGGATTGCATTGAATCTGTAAATGACTTTGGATAGTATTGACGTTTTAGCAATATTAGGTCTTCCGATCCATGAACATAGTGTGTATTTCCATTTATTTATGTCTTTAATTTCTTTCAGCAATGTTTTAAAGCTTTCATTGTACAAGTCTTTCACTTCCTTATTTAAGTCAAATCCTAAGTATTTTATTCTTTTAAATGCTATTGTGAATGGAATTGTTTTTTGTAATTTTTTTTTCAAATTGTTCGTTGTTAGTGTGTAAACACCAAACTCATTTTTGTTTGTGACTTTGTATCCTGCTACTTTGCTGAACTCATTATAATAAGTTCTAACATTTTCTTGTGGGGCTCCTTTTTTGTGGCATGTTCAGGCTTTTCTGCATACAAGATCATGTCATCTGCACATAGTTTTATTTCTTCCTTTGAGTTTGAGTGTTTTTTTATGTCTCTTTCTTAATTTCATAACTGCTCTGGCTGGTGCTTCCAGTATTATATTGCATAGAAGTTGTGAAAGTGACCTCTTTGCTTTTTTTGTCTCTGAACTTAAACGAAAAGCTTTCCATTTTTCATCATTGAATTTGATATTCTTTGGTTTTTCCATATATGCTCTTATTATGTTGAGGGAGTTCCTTCTATTGATAGTTTTTTTTAATCATAAAAGGGTGTTGAATTTTGTTAAATTATTTACTGAGCAATTAAGATGATCATATTTTTTCCCTCATTTTGTTAATGTAGTTTATTACTTTGAACAGTTTTCATATTTGAATCACCTTTGCTTTCCAGGAATAAACTGCAACTGGTCAAGATATATAATCCTCTTAATATGCTGTTGAATTGGGTTTGGTTATTAATATGCTACTGAATTTGTTTGGTTTTTACATCAACATTCAAAAGATATAATTCGTTTATAGTTTTCTTGTAGCGTCTTTGACTTCGGTATTGGGGTAATACCAGCCTCATAGAATGGGTTGGGAAATGTTCTCTTATCTTCAATTTTTTGGAAAAGTTTGAAAAGAAGTAATATTTGTTCCTTTCTAAAAGTTTGCTAAAATTCACCAGTGAAACTGTCAGGTCCAGAGCTTTCCTTTGTTGAGAGTATTTAAATTACTGATTCAATCTCTTTACTAGTTATAGGTTTATTCACATTTTTTTTTATGTGAGTTGGTCTCAGTAGATTTTGTGTGTCTAGGACTTGGTTCGTCTAGCTTATCCAGTTTGTTGGCATATAGATGTCTATAGTATTCTCTGTCCTTTTTATTTATTAGAATTAGTACTAATGCTCCTACTCTCATTTCTGGTTTTAGTAATTTAAGTCTTCTTTTTTTCTTAGGCCATGTAGCAAAAGATTTGCCAATTTTGTTGATCTTTTTTTGAAGAACCAACTTTTGGTTTCATTGATTTTTCTCTAGTGTTTTCTATTCTCTATTTTGTTTATCTCTGCTGTAATCTTTATTATTTCCTTCCTCCTGCTAGTTCTGGGTTTAATTTGTCCCTTAAGTTGTATAATTAGGTTGTTACTTTTCAGCTTCAGGATTTCTTTTTGGTTTCTTTTTAGGTTTTTAATCTCTTTACTGATGTTTCTGTTTTGATCGGCCATCATTTTCTTGATGTTCTCCACATCTTCCTTTAGTTCTTTGGGCATCTTTAAAATGGCTGTTTTAAAGTCTTTGTCTAGTAGATATGCTATGAGGTCCTTTTCATGGCCAGTTTCTGTTGAATTATGTTTTTCCTTTGAATGGGTCATCTTTTACCATTTCTTTGTGTGCTTTGTGACTTTTTTGGTTGAAAACCAAATATTCTAATCTAATAATATGGTAACTCCGGAAATTCTCCCCTTTTCCCAGGGTGTACTGTTTTTTGTTATTGGGGGCTTTTGTTTGTTTGTAGGCCATCTCTGTACCAGTGATCAGCTTGTGGTGTATATTTACTGTCTTCTCAGGTCTTTTCTGAACCTGTGCTTTTCCCTGGGGTATATGCAGTCACTTTCTTATTTCCCTTGTATATGTAATAGGTTTTGAATGTTCTAATCTAATATTTGGCTCTCTAAAGAAGAAAAAGAAAAAAAATGAACTGGGGATTGGAATGGAAGCTCTTTAAATCCACTGGAAGTTAGTGGGTGCAACAATAGTGACTACTCTCTTCTTTGTCTCTAACTCTGTGATCAGAATTAGCAATCAGCGATCAGAGCACAAATCCCTGATGTTTGGAGGACGGGGTCCTTTTTACCCAGCCTGGATCTCACAAATCCCATGTAAGCTGCTCTGGGAACAAATACAAAGCTGCCTGCTACAGGGCTAGGGGTGAGATATGGGTTGTGCTGTTGTGCTGATGGCTGAAACTCACCAAAATTAACCTCATTTTACCCTCAAGCCTTCCCCTGGAAGTAGTCAGCCTTCAGTGGACTTCAGTTTTCTAAAATAGTTACATGACACAGATTCTACCAGTGTGATTGTTGTCTAGGTGGGGAGACAGGTTCCTGGTGCTTCCTAGCCGTAGTCTTCAGAGTAGTGGTTTTTAACAGTATGAAGTCCTATAAAATAATGTTGAGTTTAGGGTTTGGTACTTGTTTTTCTAGGCTACAGTAGGCAGGAAGGAACATCACCATTGTAGCGCAACACGGGTGGAGGGAGAGGTCTCAGTGATTGTTACAAAAAACCTATCCTGTGAGAATATCTGGTGTCTGCAGGCAGCATCTCAGTGGTGGGAGATAGCACTGCTTCAGTGGCTGAGAAACAAGGAAGTCTTCCAGCACAAATTTTGCTACAGGCTAACTACCTAGCTATGTTAAAGTTTATTTGTAAAATGAAGGGGTCAAAATAAATTACCTTTAAGGCAAGTTCAATATCATCTGTTACCTTAAAGTGTAACACCTTAAGCTTTGGATTTCAGTTCAGAATTTCCATTCATATTTAATAGGTTTGTTTGCATTATGTCTGAAAGCAGGAACTATTTTATTTACTGGGGAATTTGCTTACCATCTTTACTTATTTAAGTATCTGTAAGAATCTCATTCTTTCGGGATCCCTGGGTGACGCAGCGGTTTGGCGCCTGCCTTTGGCCCAGGGCGCGATCCTGGAGACCTGGGATCGAATCCCACGTCGGGCTCCCGGTACATGGAGCCTGCTTCTCCCTCTGCCTATGTCTCTGCCTCTCTCTCTCCCTCTATATGACTATCATAAATAAATTAAAAAAAAAAAAAAAAAGAATCTCATTCTTTCTAGGTAGTCAGAAAGAAGAACATAAACCACTGATGTTCGCATTTTAGATTCATAGAAAGAAGCCTTTGCCGTGGAAGTATGCTCAGGGTTTGCACACTAGACAAAATATTGTAATTATTTACTTTTTTTTTTTTTTTACCAGTTATTTCATGTAACTTGTTCTTACTGTTTAGAGTACAGGTTTGTTTAGACTGTAGTGTTGTTTAAAGTTTGATTTGGAATAAATTTGGGTAATTTAAAAATATTAACATCTTTTTCTTATTGGCATTCACCTTTTACTTTTTTTTCTCTATTCTGTTATTTGAATAATGATTTTATTATTACAAAAGTATCTGATTTAATTGTAGAAAATCCAGAAAAAAATAAGCAAAGAGAAAAGGGAAAAAATTATAATCCCACCATTTGGAGAATAACCAATATAAACATTTTGGTAAATATCTTTTTTTTTTTCAGAAACATTTTTTACCTACTACTTTGTAACTTGTTTTCCCTTACTATATGATGTTATCTTTAAACGTTCTCCTATGAGAACATTTCAAAAAGTTGCATAATATCCTGCTCATGAATGTACCACAAATTACCTAAGTCATCTTGAGTAGACATTTAGGATTTGTGTGGACTATGTGTGTATATGCATGTTGCCATTGAATGTATGATGAATATCCTGGGACTTATGTTTTTGCATGTATCCATAATTCCTTGGAATAACTTCCTAGAACTCTGTAATCTAGAGACAACAACAAGATGAACATTTATTGAGTGTTTACCATGTGCCAAGCACCAAGCAAAGCACTTCATATGGAAAATCTAATGTAATTCAGTCCTCCAACAATCATCTGACACGGGTTTAGCATTATTGCAATTTTACAGACAGGAAATGGAAGGCAGAGAGCTTTGTTCTTCTGATCCGGGTCACAGAGATGGTATGTGGAAGCATAGCGTATCCGGACTCTAGGGCTCATGATCCTAGTCCAGCTTGCTCCAACATGACAATGCTGCTTTACACACCCTTACCACTTATTTTTATACTCCTAAAAAGTCATCTTTGTGTTCTTCTTCCGTTTTTTTCTAGCGGTGTCTTCCTCTGCCGATACCATATGCTCTGGCTTGGATTTCATCCACACCGTGTGTGTATTTTGCCCTTGTGTACACCACAGCTTCCTCAGAACATCCGAGGCCTTCCCACTTTTCTCCTTGAGACTTTCCGTTTCCTTCACTTCCCACTTCTTGTTCACCCATCTGCTCAAGAAAGACTGGGCGTCTTTCCTGTCTTCTCGTTGCTATATTTAGCCTATTCCTGCTGCCTGCAGTTGGTGTCGGTTCTCTTGCCTGCTTCGCTTGCTCTCTAAGGGCACCCCTTGGAGCTAAGCAGAACTCCGTGCTGGTGCTCTTCCTGCCCCACTTTTCTCCCAAACCAGGGACTCTGGGGTTTTAATTAGTCCACTAATTGCAGCACTGCTGCAGCCTGTTGTAATCATCCCAAGCACGGTGCATGTTAGGGTCAGTGGCCACAGCAGTGTGCATGTCAGACTGCAACCCCTTAAAACATAATTATCTGAAGTAAAAATGTAATAGAGATGAAGGGGAAGAGAAGGGAGCTTTTCTACTGACCCTCAGCTCCTGCTATTCTCCATGCTGTGGCTCAATTCAATGGCTGGGTTCTTTGCCCAGGTCCCCCACTTCTGACTCTACTCTTTGTTTCCTGGGCCCCTGCCTCCTAAAACACCTTTATTCATCATTTCTTCTGAACCAATTCCCCCCTACTTCTTTAGACCCACCAAATTGCTGCCTTTTCTAGAAAATCTGCTTTTCTTTCCACCTCTTGAATTGGAAGTCATCTGCTCCCCATAGAATTGTGAAGCCTCATCTTTCATATCTTCTACAGAACTCTTCTCACTCCTCTATTAACTACCTTTAAACTTGGAGAGATCTGAATCCAAGTCTCATTCATTATTGTATTCCCCACAAGGTCTAAGAGGACACACGAATATATTGCTGAATATATTAGAATAAGTGAATAATAAACTATAAAAGCTTGTTCTGTTAACTAAGAAATAACAGGAAGACATTGAATCATATTAGAAAATTGATATATAAATTCCACATGTTATCATCCAACTTATACAGCTGAAATGTATAATATTTGAGTAGAAGTGTACTGATACTTCAGCTATTTGGGGGTGAAGGGTGTAGAAGAAGCACTACTTTTTAAAAGGCAAATTTTTTAAAAAGTCTCCAGATACAGTTGAAACAGTAAAAATGGAACACAGCCAATCATACCTCAGTGTTTTCGAAGGAAAACAGGTTATTAAGTAATTTGGGGTTAGGGCCCAACATTCTAATTTGTGCATCTCTCTTAAAGGAAACTGAGGTGTGAGGTTATTCATTGGAAGGGCCTTAATAATTAAACCTAGAAAGAATGTGTACCCAGGGAAGAAATAGGAAAGTGGACCACGTGACTTGGATCCTCAAATAGCTGCCTAAACCTTGGCATACACTTCCAGAAAATGTAGCTTACAGTAGAGGAGACAATGTTCCGTGCAGAAAATAATGAGAGAATCTACCTCATAGTTTTGTTGTGAGGATTAATTGAGTTAATGCATGCAAAGCTCAGTGGCTGGCATATTGTAATTGCTATAAAGGGTTAGATGCTAGCTGTGTTTCTCTTCAGGTGGAGTCACCCTCATTCTCTGGTCCTTCCCTACACGGCTGCCAAGTACAGTAGGTGACGTGTTGCACACACAGTAGTCTGCATGTGGCAGACTTCATAAACCTCCATCAGTTTCTTGCCTTTAGCCCTAATTAGTCTTTCTGTGCTAAGCCACATAAAGTTTTGAAACTATGAACCAGTGTTTTCCAGCAGTAAATCATAAAACCCTGTAGTTAAATTCCATTTCACTGTCTTGACCTGATTATACATGAAGTTTTTAAAAGAATAATTGCCTTTATTGAGTAACTGCTCAGTGCCAGATGCTCTACCTGTATTCTCATTTCATTCTCTCACCAATTCAGCCAGTGGAGGTGAGGGGAAAAAGAAATTAAAGAACTTATCCAATGTTACACGGCTAGTAACTGGCAGAACCATGATTTGAACCTAGATGTGTCTATACCGGAATTCCAACCTCATCCTCCACACTACCTCCTGTAATGGAAGGCAGAACGTAGATGCCAGAGTAAATATCATAAAGATTTCTCTGCAGTGTTTTATTTACACATAAAAATTACACTAACTGCTTGTTTCCATAAAACTTCACGGCAATTAGCCAAGCATTTGTTTTTGATTACAGAGGACCAGTTTACTGAAAACAAATGACTAAAGCTGTCAGTGTTTAAAGCATGTTGGGGGGTTAGGGGGGGAATGGGGAATGAAGCATGAGAAGCTAAGATAGAAATGTAAAGTTGGTTCCCACAACTTTAGAAACTCAATTCTTGGCTCTTATTTTATCTGTAATTATATAATAGAATGAAAAATAAGTGACAAGCCACCCTTTGCCTCCAAGTAATTCCATTTCTATTTATAAAGTCTGAGAAAGTTGAAGGGTTTAGGAATGTTTTAAGATTAAGCAAACTCTAGAGGGGTAATACACTGGATTTCAAATTTCCAAGTGGAAGAGGTTCTTGGGCTCCTCCACCTGTTTCAACCAGAATGTTCCTCTTATCTCATTTGGTGGGCCTTCCTTTGAAAAAAACTTTTAAAGGAATGAAAGTCATCATTTTCTACAGTATAGATTCCATTTGTACTGAGGTTTACTTGGGATTAAGGCAAGAAAACACTCTTCATTTGCTGCCAGAGCTATAAGCACAGCTACTGACTTGGAAAACACCGTCCTTACGCTCGTGGACCCTCATCCAGCAAGTGCCGCGAGCTGCCATGTTCTCAGGGCTTCCCTGTGGACACCACTCTCACCACGGTTTTAGTATTCATATGTTCCTGCTAGCACAGTAAAATGTTTGATAGAAACACCCCCTTTGAGCTGCAGACTTCCTTCAGCTGTCCAACACCTCACTGCCGGCAGACCAGGCCTCCCTTCTCAAAGGGGTCTTCTCTCAAGTTCTTCTTCCCTCTCAGCTTTTAAAAAGAAAACAAACTAAACAAAATAAATCCATTTAGATAGGAGTGACTACCGAAGATTAAAGCTCCCAAGGGTTTTTCTATTTTAAAAGAAACGATTGCTAAATCCAAACTAAACTAATATATAAGATAAATGGGATGTTTTTAAGCCAGGAGGCAGTGCATTCCTAGTGCCCTTTGTCTACTCTGGGCTTCCAGCACCCCACTTGGTAGCCACATGTAAGGAGAAACTTGGGCTTCTGCCAGCCTCTGGCCCCTGTACAGTTTTGAGCTCATCCAGCTGGGGTTGTGTCTGTCTAGCACTGAAAAAGTGACTTGTTCAATAGAGGTGACAGGAGACAGGGACCAGGATTTCCCAAAGAATTACTCTTATTTCATTATAGGACTTGCATGTGCTCTATCTCATACACTAATTTATATAACACTCCTATTCCAGCTACAAGATTATAAACTCCTTGGAAGCAAAGTGTCTGTATTAGATGTTCTCCAAAGAGTGCTGAATTGAGCCCCAAATCGGGTGAGGATTACTTAGGGTTACATGACTTGTTAATGGCGGGACTAGAAATAGAACTCAGATTTCCTCGTGCCATATACCAATATACCAGTCTAGAGTTCTGTCCATTGTAGCACTATTTCAGTTATCCATTGCTGCATAACACACTAATCCGAAATTCCACTCCCTAAAACAGTAGCACTGCTGTTTCTCATGGGATTACAGTCAGGCATTTGGTTGGGCTGTTCTGCCTCATGTGATGTTGACTGAGTCGCCCACTTAGCTTGCTTCAGATGAATTGGGCTAAAAGGTCCTGGTAAATTTCATTTACATGTCTAGAACCTCAGTGCTTCTCTCATGGCCTTTCTCTACATATTTTTTCTCCTCTTTCAGTATTCTAGCCTGAACTTCTTTACAAGTTGGTACCTCTTTTCCTCTAGCAGATGATAAGCAGAAGTAAGCAGAAGTTGGCCAGCCTCTTAACACTAGCCTAGAACTGGCACAGTGTGACTTTTACTACATTCTCTGGGTCAGGGCAAGTCACCAGGCCAGCCCAGATTCAAGGGGAGGAGAAACAGATACTACTACTACCTCTTGATGAGAGGAAGAGCATATACATAAAGGGAGGGAAGGAATTGACGGTGGCCGTCTTAGAGACGAACCATAACCATAGTCAACCAGCAGATGTAGCCTTCTCTCCATACTTTCTAGCACCCTGATAGATTAGGAAAAACTTAAGCCTTTGCAGAAACAAAGGAGAAAAGAGAGAAGAAAGATGCCCTGAAACACTCCATCCCTTTCCATCTCAAAGTCCAGCCAAAGAGTTAGGAAGGTGACACCTGCCTACCCACCTACCCCTCTGATCCTTCCTTGGCTGAGTCTTCTGGTCATTATTTGAGCACCAGAGTAGAAGCTGCTGCACTTTGTGCTGTATGTAAAGCACAATTAGTGCTTATATATCCTACAGTGGGCATTTTACGATAATTTGGTTTCAGAGCTACTGCTAGTTCTAAAATTTGGTTTCCTGTGTCAGGCTTTTAAATGCATATTTCTAAGGGCTCATTCTCTATGCAGTAGTTAAAAACAATGCCTTTCAGTGTTGCATTGTGTTTTGCTAAAACATAATACACCTACAAGTAACCTTTTCAACTGTTTATTTCCATCTATAAGTCAAATTATACTCAATCGCTAAGAAAAAAGCATATCTCATTAAGTTTCTTCTGCTTTCTTTTCAACAACACAGATTTTTATGTGAAAGAACAAGCACCTAAGACTGGAAAATCAATTTTCTAGCTTCTTGCACCTCTGGCAACATCCTTTCTTTGTATTCTAACGAACTTGGTTTAAAATTCCTATAGAATGAGGATTATAGGCATACTTCATCTTATTACACTTTTCAGATACTGCATTTCTTACAAATCGAAGGTTTGTGGCAATCTTGAATCAAGCACGCCTATCTAATGGCACCATCTTTCCAACAGCATTTGGTCAGTTTACATCTCTGGGTCGCATTTTGGTAATTCTCACCATATTTCATTCAAACTCATTCATTACTAATGTATTTGTTTGGTAATCTGTGATAAGTGATCTTTGATGTTACTATTCTAAGTGTCTGGGGGTGCCACCAACTGCACCCATTTAAGACAGTAAACTTAATAAATGTGTATTCTGACTGACTAACCATCTCCCCACCTGTCTCCCCCTCCTTGGGCTCCCTATTCCCTGAGACACAATATTGAAATTAGGCCAATTAATAACCCTACAGTGACTTCCAGGTGTTCATATGAAAGGAAGAGTCACACATCTCTCACTTTAAATCAAAAGCTAGAAATCATTAAGCTTAGTGAGGGAGTGGTGTTGAAAGCTGAGATAGGCTGAAAGCTAGCCCTCTGGTGCCACACAGTCAGCCAAGTTGTGGATGCAAAGGGAAAGTTTTTGAAGGAAATTAAAAGTGCTGCCTCAGTGAACATATGAATGATAAGAGAAACAGCCTTATTGCTGATATGGAGTGGTCTGGATAGAACAAACCAGTCACAACATTCCCTTAAGCCCAGGTCTAATCCAGAGCAGGGTCCTGACTCATTTCAATTCTGTGAAGGCTGAGAGGTGAGGAAGCTGCAGAGGAAAAGTCTGAAGCCAGCAGAGGTGGGTTCACGAGGTTTAAGGGAAGAAGCCGTCTCCGTAACATCAAAGTGCAAGGTGAGCAGCAAGTGATCCAGAAGATCAAGCTAAGATAATTCATGAAGGTGGCTGCGCTAAACAGTAGATTTTCATTGTAGATGACACAGCCACCTCTGGAAAAGATGCCATGTAGGACTTTCATAGCTACAGAGAAGGAGTCAGTGCCTGGCTTCAGAGCTTCGGGGAGCAAACTGACTCTCATTAGGGGCTAATGCAGTTGGTAACTATAAGTTGAGGCCATTGCTCATGGACCATTCTGAAAATCCTGGGGCCCCTAAGAACTGTGCCAAATCTCTGCCTTTCCTCATTAAATGGAACAACAAAGCCTGAATGACAGCACATCTATTTATAACATGGTGTACTGAATATTTTAAGCCCACCCCCGAGACCACCTGCTCAGAAAAAAGAAAAATTCCTTCGAAAATATTACTGTTCATTGACAATGCACCTGGTCACCTGAGAGCTCTGATGGAGGTGGACAATAAGATTAACGTTGTTTTCTTGCCTACTAATACAACATCCATTCTGCAGTCCATGGATCAAGGAGCAATTTTGACTTTTAAGTCTTATTATTTAAGAAATACATTTCATAAGGCTCTAGCTGCCATTGATAGTGATTCTTCTGGTGGATCTAGGCAAAGTAAATTGGAAACCTGGAAAGGAGGCACCTTTTGGATGCCATAAAAACATTAATGAAGCATAGGAAGAGGTAAAAATATCAAAATTAACAGGAGGTTGGAAAAAGCTGATTCTAACACTCATGGATAACTTTGAGAGGTTCAAGACTTCAGTGGAGGATGTAACTGCAGATGTGGTGGAAATTCAAGAGAACTAGAATTAGAAATGGAACCTGTAGCTGTGACTAAATTACTGCAATCTCTTGATCAAACTAACGGATGAGGAGTTGCTTCTTATGGGTGAGCAAAGAAAGTGGTTTCTTGAGATAGAATCTTCTCCTGGTGCAGATGCTATGAAGACTGTTGAAATGACAATGAAGGATTTAGATTATCAAATAAACTTAGTTGATAAAGCAGCAGCAGGGTTTGAGAGGATTGACTCCAATTTTGAAAGAAGTTCTCCTGTGAGTAAAATGCTATCAAACAGCATCACATGCTACACAGAAGTTGCTCATGAAAGGAAGAGTCCATCAATATGGCAAACATCATTGTTATCTTATTTTAAGAAATTGCCACAGTCACCCCAGGTGTCAGCAACCACCACTGTGATCCATTAGCATCCATTAACATGGAGACCAGAGTCCTTACCAGCAGAAAGCTCAGATGATGGTTAGCATTTTTAGCAATAAAGTATTTTTTTTACAGTTTCTATTTTTAAGTAATCTCTATATCCAACATGGGGCTTGAACTTAAAACCCTGAAATCAAGAGTCTTATGTTCTATTGGCTAAGCCAGCCAGGTGCCCCATAATAAAATGTTTTTAAATTAAGGTATATACATTGTTGTTTCAGACATAATGCTAATGCACCCTTAAATGACTATAGTATGATATAAACATATCTTTTTTTTTACATTTATAAACACAACTTTTATATGCACTGGGAAACCAAAAAATTCATTTCACTCACTTTATTGTGATACTGTTTATTGCAGTGCTCTGGAACCAAACCCATAAGCTCTCTAGGGTATCCCTGTATTCTCTTGCTCTGAAAAAAATTCTCTTAATCTTCCAAATTTCCTTGGGAAATTTTTTTGCATGTAAGTTTTTTCCTTAAAAAAAATGACTTTGTTGTTGCTGTTATAGTTAGATTGTCTTTTACCATTTAGATAATTATTCAACCCAGAGTATTTTTTCCTAGAAACAATCACATAAATAAAATTCTCTAGTGTCATATCAAAAGAGGAAATGTAAGAGCAGCTGTTTATGGGCTGTAGGGGCAAAGCTTTTCCAAGTGCTTTGGGAAATCTTACATTTTAGGAGATTATCATTGTCTCTGGTTCCCTAAATGTGCATGAGGAAATGTAATGTTCTTGTACCCATCTGCCTGAAATTGCATTTATTCTCCAGTTTGTATGGCCCAGTTATTGAAGATATTGCATGGCCTTTTTTTTATACAGGGTTGTATGGGTAAGCATTTACACATAGCACAAAGCTTGTATTCATTAGAAAAAGTCCAGATTTTTTTAAAAATTCCACTTTACTCTTCTCTTATTTTGCTGGTGGTGACAGTGGTGGGTTTGCTCTTAATTTATTTGCTATTTTCTTTTGTTTGTCTACAACTGAAAAGACATTGTGCCTCTTTGAAATTGTCCAAATCGTTTGGAGAACTTCGGGGATTTTATTTAAATTTTTTAAAGTTTCCATATGGGGCACCTAGATGGCTCAGTCAGTTAAGCATCTGATTCTTGGTTTCAGCTCAGATCATAATCTCATTGGTGGTGGGATTGAGTCCCACATCAGGCTCCACGCTCAGTGGCGAGTCTGCTTGAAAATTCTCTCCTGCTGCCCCTTCCCCCACTCAAATGCATGTTCTCTATCTCTTTCTCTCTCTAAAATCAATTACTCTTTAAAAATAAATAAATAAAATTTCTGTATTTTTATCCCTTTCATTTCAGGAGGAAGAATTAGAAGCCCAGATTTCCTTCCTTCAGGGACAGTTGAATGACCTGGATGCCATGTGCAAATACTGTGCAAAGGTGATGGACACTCATCTTGGTGAGTGAGTTACTTTGGCCCTAGAAGTAATGATAGTCATAACAACAGTATCCGGTTGGCTCTGTGTTAAACTTTTCACATGCATTATCTCACTAATCCTCACAGCAGCACTGTGGTAGAGGTGGTGTTACTATCCACATTGTACAAATGAGGAAACTGAAGCTCAGAAAGATTAATTAAATATCCCAAGATTATATCACTAGTAAAGAGAGTAGAAACTTAAAATCAAGCAGTTTAACCATGGATTTCAATTCTTTTTTTTTATTATTTTTTTAACAATTTATTTTTGTTTATTTATGATAGACATAGAGAGAGAGAGAGAGAGAGGCAGAGACACAGGCAGAGGGAGAAGCAGGCCGCATGCAAGGAGCCCAACGCGGGACTCAATCCCGGGACTCCAGGATCACGCCCTGGGCCAAAGGCAGGCGCAAAACCACTGAGCCACCCAGGAATCCCCCTAGATTTCAATTCTTAACTGCTATACTCCCCTCTATAAATATTTGTCTACCTCAAACCAAAATGAAATGTTGCACTTTCAAGGGTCCCTGAGTGGTGCAGTTGGTTAAGCATCCGGCTCTTGGTTTCAGCTAAGGTTGTGATCTCAGGGCCATGAGATCAAGCCCAGAATCAGTATCTTTGCTCAGCATGGAGTCTGCTTGAGATTCTCTCTCCCTCTCCCTCTGTCCCTCCCCACCACACACACTCTCTCTTTCTCTCAAAAAAATAAATAAATCTAAAACAAAATAAAACAAAACAAAAGAAACGTTGAGCTTTCGAGATCAAATAGCTCTACTGTTGTGCCAACCTGTCTGTAATTACCTATGTGATCATTATTTTGACAGTGCTTTATTTTTTAAAAATACGTGTGTTTAACCACCAACCTAAAATGCATGTCAGGACTACATGACCTTTTTTACTTCTGACTGCTTATGTTCTCAGAAATGTCCTAGTTTGAAGTTCTGTTTGCATGTGAGTCATACATATGTCACATTAGAAAGTCATCAGGCATTACTCTCTACATTTGTGAAAGTCCTGTATTTTGTATTAAAAATGGTCTCTCCTGGATCATGTATGTTTTGCTTTAGCAACTCTGTACTGATTGCAGAACTTTATAATGCAGACTGTTACACTTTTTCAGTTCTCTTATGGGCATTCTTTCTTTATCCATCCTTCAGTATCTAGTATCTGTAGTTCAGGAACTAATTAGGAGAATAAAACATAATCTGTAATGGAAATGGCCAGTATTCTGCTCTATGAGTATGGACAAATGGCAATACCAAGTATTACAGGAAATCAGGATGCATCCCACTTCTGAGGGAAAACCAAAGAGAATCCACCAAAGCCCCTACCCCTGGCAGGGGTCCTAAGAGTAGCCCATTTCTGGGACCTTCACTGGACTCTACCTTGGACTCCACTAATCTCTCAGCCGTTAGACCATGAGTCCACTGCATGTGGTCAGAACAGCTGTCATTTAAGTGTAGCCTGAACCATACTGGCCTCTAGCAAGGAGCAAATATCCTCTTATGGTTGGAGAGGTGCTTGACCTCGGTGGCTGCTTGTCTACCAGTGTCTTCTAGGCAGCTGGCTGGGCTCTGTTCTAGCCTCAGCCTTATTTCTCTTCTCCTGACCACTCCTTCAGAGAAAAGAACTCAAGAGGCAGAAATAACAGAAGAAATCCCAGCAGGTGATCAAAAGGGTAGTGTCTCTTATCAGCAAGAAATGTTACCCTTGTCACATCTGATTCACCCTGTCACAGTGGTTTATTTATATGCTTCATTATGATAATTTTTAAAAATTCATATAGAACTAAGTTCTCATGACTCTCATAGCATCCCACTTTAAAATTTACCAAAAAGAAGTGATGAATAGAGATAGTTTATTTATTTATTTATTTATTTAAGATTTTATTTATTTATTCATGAAAGACACAGAGGCAGAGACATAGGCAGAGGGAGAAGCAGGCTCCCCACAAGGAGCCCGATGCTGGACTCGATCCCGGACCCCGGGATCATGCCCTGAGCCAAAAGCAGATGCTCAACTGCTGAGCCACCCTGGCCATCCCAGAGAGATTGTTTATATATAAATTGTATATATTATGTAACTAATTTTAGTTAAATATAATTTTAATTTTAAAGCAAGTGTGTGGGCGGGTATATATGTGTATGTTTGCTTTCCTGGCTGTGTGGGTGACCTTTGTATTGCTTGATTTGGTTTTCCACCAAAGTAGGAGAACAAAGAAGTGACTGAGAGAAAGATTTACTGGAACTCTAGAAAATCCTGTTAGGAAATTTCTAAGTTGTTTGGTCCACATAGCAGCTTTTAAAGCAGCTTTACTTAAGCCTCAGAATTTTCAAAGAGCTTTTGCTCTGATTTTGGTCTCTCAGTCAGCACTGTAAGAGTATTTTCTCATTGCATGGGAGGGGGAATCACTTTAATTAAAGAAAAGCCCATACCAGATGTGAATTTTCAACAAGCCACAAAACTAAATTTGTTTTTGTGTGTACGTTTCACTTTCAGCCAGAATCCCTGCATAGAGCTGTCAACTTCTTTTCTCCATATAAATAGCAGGACTGCCTTTTTAAAGCAGAGTTGAAGGATGCTACAAGGAATCCCTGGCCCCAGGGCCCACAGATGCATTTCATTTCACCTGCCTATTATAATATTAGTTTATTAAAGGGTATTCCTGTGTCGTAGGCAGTTTTGATTCCAAGGAAAAATTAGAGTAAGACACAAAGACTAATTCAGGTAAAGCCCTTGATTTACTTTTTGGCTTCCTGTACTTCCTTTAAAAATGACTTTGGTACCCTAGTATTTTTCCATATGATGTTTTCTATTTTTCCTGATTATTAAGGCAACAAAATTGGAACAACTGAAAAAACCATTAGTAAATGACTAATTATAACTGTGTAATGCAATCTTAATACTAGATATTAAAATATTTTTTATCGGGATCCCTGGGTGGCGCAGCGGTTTGGCGCCTGCCTTTGGCCCAGGGCGCGATCCTGGAGACCCGGGATCGAATCCCACGTCAGGCTCCCGGTGCATGGAGCCTGCTTCTCCCTCTGCCTGTGTCTCTGCCTCTCTCTCTCTCTCTGTGACTATCCTAAATAAATAAATAAAATATTAAAAAAATAATAAAATAAAATATTTTTTATCAACATAAGGAAATATTCATGCTATATTATTAAAGGAAAAGATAGGTAGCACAGTAGTATATATTTGATGTGAAAATACTTATTAACAGTGATGGCCTGGATGAAAAGAAGATTATAGAGGGACTCTCCAGGGGACCTAATTTTTTATGTTTAGAAAATGCAGGAAAGTCACTGAAAGTCTGTAGATGGCTGAAGCGCCTAGGAGGTCATCTTTAAACTGTAGGCAAGAGTCAGTTGTAAGAGTATCTGGAGTAGTGTCAGGAAAGGCAGCCTTGTGTGGCACCAGGCAGACACAGAATGAGATCAGACTCTGTCACTTTTTGGCTCAGCCTGCTTATGATCATGTCTTCATATATACAGTGGAGCCACAATCATCTACTTGCCAATTTGTTGCCGAGACTAATGTTTTTAAAGCCCAACAGAGGGCATGGCCCAAAGTTGGGTTTTCAACACAAATTCTCTCCTCTGTCCCCATAACTCCTAACTGTCCCTTTTCAGAGAAGATCCTGAGACACTCATCAAACCCATGAGCAAAGTGCTGGGTATTGATAGGTCTGGGCCCCTACAACTAGTTAGTGGGAGAAGTGGGACCAATACCAAATTTCCCAGCACTTAACTAAATATTCCTTTATCAGATGATGCAGAAAGATACAGGAATTTGGGATATGCCAGTCCTCAGAGGGAGGTGCATGAGCTCTTTGATCAAGAATAGCTTTAGCAGAACAGAATGATACAGACTCTCCTTGACATGAGCACTGCTGGGCCTCCAATATGCCCTGGGCTACCAATGGCAGCTGTGAGAACAGCATCAGAAACTTACTCTCGGAATTAATTCTCTGGATCCTCTCCTCGTGTTAATTGTTTTCACTAAGTACCTTTCATTTCAAGACAATTCTGTATCACCCTACATTTTCATCAGACAAGAAGTAATATTTTAAAATGTCAAGTACAGTTCAAAGCTATTTTTATAACTGATAGAACAAATACAGAGAAAAACCTCTCAGTTAAAAATTATATAAAGGCATCTTTTCAAATGGTCCTTTAATTATAGAGCTAATAACATCAACAAGTTAATCGATTCTTTCCTTACGGTCCTGGAACCCAAAACTAAAGGAACGTTTGTTTTATCAAAATTCTAATTTTATTACTTCCACATAATTGAACTACTTGAATTCAAAGACTGAGAGACAGGAATTGAAAATACATGTTTTATTAAACCTAACTTTCCTGTCAACTTCAGAAGACTTGTTTTACGTATTCATTTTTCTGTTGCTATAGTTACTCCTCTTCCTGTCATCCTGACAGTTGAGTTAAAAGCCATTGCCAGTATTAACCTCTGTGGCTGAGCTCAGGCTATTTTTAGACTTGCCGTATCTTACACATAATTGCACGTGGGTGAGCAGCCCACACTTCTCTGATCTCTCAGCAGCTGGGCTGAGCTGCCAGCTGTTTACAAGGACTACAAGCTGCTCACCCTGCTGGCCCTGAAGCCCACACCTGCCTGCTCCCAGGAGAGGTATTTCCAGTCCTCTGTTTGGTATTTAGACTGTGGTTTCCAGCAACTCGCCCCTTCAGGAGTGGTTTGTGCAAACAATGGCAGGATTAAACGCAGGGCATTAAGGGCAGTTAGGTTTCCCAGAGTGCTGTAGCTCATAGGATCTTAGAATGTTGAACATGTGGAAGCTCTCAAAGCCAACTCAGCAGTCCTTCACAGATGAGGAGACCAAGGTCCAGGGAGGATGAGAGAGACACACAGCTAGCTTGTGACACAGCACCATGCATCCAGACCCATTCCAGTCCCTGGTTCTCTTTCTGATGCTTCTACTAGGGCCACACTTGAGTCAGTAGTGGGATGTCAGATCCTCTGCTATTTTTTTGCACACGTTGTTACTGATTTTACACTTGTCATAATATTTATGTAAGACTTAGCTGTAAGAGGAGGCCAGTTTTGAAAATCAGCTTATTTGCTTCTGTAAGAACTTTATAAATCTAATTTTCTCGTGTTTATGAAAACAACTTTTAGTGGGTGTCTTTGGAAATGTTCAATAAGGCAGTTAACTAATGGCATTTGAAATACAAGGAAGGTAAATGTGATCACCAGACAGCTTCCTCTCTGTCAGTCACACTGTGATAAAAGTTTTCATAATTACTTTAAGAATTTTAAATACTGCATTTAATTGAGAGTATCATAGTCCTCTGTAGAAGGAAAAGATACTTTCCCTTGAGAATCATAAAATGCCGATTTCTGATTCAGTAGGTATGCTATGGGGCTTCAGGTTCTGTATTTCTAGTAGAGCATGGTGTTACTGGCCCTTGACAGTCTTCAAGCAGCAGAGAGCAAAAGAACTTAACATTATGTGGGCAGAATTAAATGAATATATTCAAAATCCTATTAATGTATTCCTAACTCTACTCTTCAGGCACATGTGCAGCTAAACTGTGGGCAGACAGCACATACCTCTCCTGGTATTTTTATGTAGCCTTCAATCATCTGAAATTCAGTTCTTTTTTCAGCCTCTTTGAACTTGTTCTATTCTAGTTGTAGAATGCTCTTCCTGCCCCCACCCCAGTTTTATTATCAAAAGACTTGGAACAATTGGTTAACATCTCCGTTGTACCAACCCTATGCCTGTTTAGAAAAACTCAGCTAACTCTATACTCTCTTATCCTTTCCCAGGTGAAGCTACCAAAGCTCTGAACCCATGGCTTCAGTATAGACTGTCAATCTTTCATCATTTTGCTTTCCACTTTCTGGCTGTCTCCCATTTTCCCACATGCTCTTCCACGTAGGAGGAACCCACACTGAATATTTCTCCCTCTCTTTCTGTTTTTAAATACAATGTCCAAATCTTCCATCTTTCTTAAACTGTCTGACTGCATAGCCTGTTCTCAGCTCTCCATACCAGGCTGCCTCTCCATGTCTTCTAATCCACAGGTCCTCTCCAGCTAATGACCCGATAGACAAAATACTTGTCTGCCTCATCTTGTGGAAACAAGCTTGCTGCCAATTGCTTGAAAGCTCCAGGATTTTGTGGCCACTACAAGTGTCTCATGTTAAGCATAGAGCTTGTGTGTAGGGGAGGGTGAAACCCAAGTTAAGAAGGCTAATGTTGAGGGATCCCTGGGTGGCGCAGTGGTTTAGCGCCTGCCTTTGGCCCAGGGCGTGATCCTGGAGATCCGGGATCGAATCCCACGTCACGCTCCCGGTGCATGGAGCCTGCTTCTCCCTCTGCCTGTGTCTCTGCCTCTCTCTCTCTCTCTCTCTCTCTCTCTCTCTCTCTGTGTGTGTGTGTGTGTGACTATCATAAAAAAAAAAAAAAAATCTTTAAGAAGGCTAATGTTGGGATGCCTGGCTGGCCCAGTGGTTAAGCATCTGTCTGCCTTTGGCTCAGGTTGTGATCCTGGAGTCCCAGGATCAAGTCCCATATCGGGCTCTCTGCATGGAACCTGCTTCTCCCTCAGCCTGTGTTTCTGCCTCTGTCTCTCTCTGTGTGTGTCTCTCATGAATAAATAAATAAAATCTGAAAAAAACAAGGAAGGCTAATGTTTGCTGCCTTGGGCTAAATTTAAATACTGATACTGTGGTAAATACTTTCACTAGATCATCCTATCAGCAAAACTTTTATTGCCTAAAATTGACAAAAAATTATATCCACCTTAAAACCAGTTCACGGGATCTTATTTGACTAACTGATGTGATTTTAGGACAGTCTTATTCAAACTGCCCTTCTATGTCATTGCTTCCAAATGAGAAGATCTGATGGCAGCACCCTAGGATATTTCCTTTTAATAAGTCTCTACCAATGTTTCTCCTTCTATTTTTAGAAGTACATCTTCTGGCAAAGGCATCTAACCATTACTGGAGCTTAGAGACTTTTTAAGTTTAAAAATATATAAAGTCTTTTTTCTGGTTGACCCTCAGCCATATGATGAACATGATAGATTTTGCTGTGAGGAGTCATGCTTCCATGATGCTCCCTAGCTGGCAAAGTGGTGAATCCTGAGAATCAGATGCTAAATGGTAGAGATGAGCAAAGATTTCTAATTCTGCTAATCACTCTAAGTTTACTTAAGAGAATTATTTATTGACAACAAAAACTAATATTAAGTGCAATACACGTATCTGCTTAGTCTTACCCTTGGATTTTCCAAACTAAATATTCTTTTCTCAGTGCTGAGTTTAGAGTTTTCAGTCATTCTGACAGCTAGATGCAAAACAGGACCCCTGATTATATTTTCTATGTGATCTGCTTTTGCTTTTGAAAGAAAATATTGAGCATAAAGTGCCTGATTCAGTACTTGGCTCTTAATAAATCATCAGTGAAACTTATTTCCCTTCATCTGCCCCTACCACTTCTTCATCTGAGATCTGATTGATCATGTTAATATCCCTTAATTCTTCACCTGAGAAAAAGCTCACCTACATCTGTTCCTAAGGACATAAAAATCATCCCTATTGCTGGTGGGAAAACCCTGTGTTGTTCATTCAACTGGTATTTACTAAGTACCTGCTCTCTGATGTAAAAACAGGTTCTAGGAGACATAGTTTGGGATGAAGTGGAGGATTGGTATTGTAAAATTGAGCTCATTGCATATGGAAGATGTGAGTAAAATTTCAAAGTGGAGAGAGAGAGAATGTGCCAAGGAAAATATACCTCATTGGAAATACCTAAAGTGACACATAGTGTCACATGAAACCAAGGTCCTCCCGGAGTGATCTCAGAAACATTGGCAGGGACCAGTGGAGTTCTAGAGTAATAGGGATATAATGAACAGAGTACCACATTTGGATCCAAAAGACCTTGAGTCCATCATTTGCCCATAAAACTGTGAAGCTTCAGAAGACTTTAATCTTTTTATTTTTAAAAATTTTATTTATCTATATGGAAAAAAGAGAGAGCATAGAGGGGAGGGAGAGGGAGAGGGGAGGGGAAAGGGTCTTAAGCAGATTCCATGCTAAGCATGGAGCCAGACGCAGGGCTCAGTCCCATGACTCTAAGATCATGACCTGAGCTGAAACCAAGAGTTGGATGCTTAACTGAGCCACCCAGGCATCCCCCCACTTTTAAGATTTTATTTATTTATTTAAAAGAGAAAGAGAAAGCTTTAATCTTTGAGCCTCATATATAATACAGTGCAAGAGTAAAAGATGAAGCAGAAGAGAATTCAACAACTGAATACTTTGAGAGGGAAAACTGTTAATAGGAAGCCAATGCTTGAACATGGTTTTAAGGCAGACTTTGAAGAAAAGAAGGGTGTGTTATTGTAAGGAGGCAAGGAGGGTCTTATTGTAAGGAGGCGAGGAGGATCTTCTGGAAGGAGAATCACATTTGCAAAGACACACAAATGTACATGATCTGTTAATGAATTTGGCACCTACAGTCTCTTCTAAACCTGCTTTCTCCCAAGATCTGGCCAGCAATGGCACACACACTCTGTGAGCAGAAACTCCTTTGTCAACAGTGTAGCCAAAGCCAGTAGTGACAAGTTACAGGTCTGCCCCTCTTCCTTGACTCATGGCCACCTCTTCAGCTAGTACGACTTTGATCACACATGTGACCCTAGGTCAACCCTACATGTGACCCCTCCATTTTGTAACAGCCTGCATATTTTTTCTTTTGAGGCTGGGTCAGTCCCTTATAAGATTATCTGAGGTCAAAGTAACTAAATGTCTATCAGAGACAAGAACCTCGAAAAGCAGAATCTACCTATCTGGATCTTTGAGGTACTAGAAAAGGAAAAAAAAAAAACAAAAACAAAAACCATACTAACCAATAATAGTATTAGTGAGCAGTTTGTTAGAAGTAGACCACTTTGATCATCTCGTCTAATCTTTCCAGCAAGTCTCAAGATAGGCATTGCCCCCATTACTGTTGAGTTTATTGATATACAGATCTCTGTCCAAGATCATCAAAGTTCAAGCTGTTTGATGCTAGTCCCAGTGCTCTGGAAAGTTCTGATAGAAATGATAGAGCAGTCTGTTTTACATGTAGGTTGTGCCAGCTGACCTCAGGTCAGTTCCACCACTAAATAAAGGGCACTGGCATTAGAAAGCAATCAAGTCTGTAGCAAGACCCTGGCCTGTGCCTCTCTGGCTTCTTGTCTCTCTCTGGCCCCTCCATCAGTGCTGCGTATGTAAGTTCTGAGGAGCTCAGAAGTCCAGATGATCTGGGATATTGTCTTAGCTCTACCACTTTCCCATCATAAGACTTCAGATGATGGACCAGGGATTGCTGAGCTTGGCTCCCTTTTCTGTAATTGGATGATGGTCCTCATCAAGAATGGTCGTTGGGATAGTCAGATGAGATAATGTAGCCATGTCAAAATAAAAGGGTTACCAAGTCCTTGGAGCACCTAGGTGGCTCAGCCGATTAAGTGTCTGCCTTCAGCTCAGGTCATGGTCCCAGGGTTCTGGGATGGAGCCCTTCATTGGGCTCCCTGCTCAGTGGGGGAGTCTGCTTCTCCCTCTGCCTCTGCTGCTCCCACTGTTTGTGCATTCTCTCTCCCTCTCTCTCTCTCTCCCCCGTCTCAAATAAATAAATAAATTCTTAGAAAGGGAGGGGGGACCAAGTCCTGAGCTTCTACAGTGGGTGAGATACTGTGCTAATTTGTTTATTCTTCATCGTAATCCTTTGAGGAAGGTTCTGATATTACCCTCAGGCACAAGGAAGCTGAATTCCACCACCTCCACTAAAGATAGATGCTAGTTCTCATTTTATCTCCTTTCTGCTACCCTTCTTAATGAATATGGGCTGGTGTTACCTTTTGTACCAACCATTCAAATAAAACACTTTTATTCCAGCTTTGAAGAAAAAACATTTTTAAGAAATTGTAAAAAGTAGTCTGTGTGCCGTTTCCATTACTTTTAGAGTCAGAGATCTATTTTTGTGGCATTGACACACCTCTTTAGAAGTGGAGTCACCATGCAACTGTTATGTTGATGAGATTTTAGTTGATGAGATTTTTGTATAATTTCCACAGAAGTAGTTCTGTGAGATTTCCCCCTTTAGTTTCAGTGCTGAAACATTTATAATCTATAAAACTTAAGTAGAAGATTATAAAGAACGTAATCTTCCTTCTACAGAGAAACAAAAAGAGCCTTTATCTCATAATTTATTCTGCCTCTTGCTATAAGAAAAAATGTGCATTACATTAGAAATTTAAACATTTCATATCTCTGCGTTCAGTATTTTAAGGCATAAAAATTCATTACGTTTTTCTGTTTTTACATGCAGGTGCAACTTCAAGCAGTAGATTTATTATTGAGAAGTTGTATATTCGTAGAATGTTCATAAATGCCACCTTAAATCAATATTAGGCAAAGGATTTACATGGCCAGTACTTTATTAGTAAAATCAAAATTCTTGTATTCAAAACATTTAACAGCCTTCAAAAGTACCCTTTTGTTTTATTTTTTCCCTTTTCAAAACTTTCATTATTTATTTTTAATTTAAGTTCAATTAACATGTATTATTATTAGTTTCAGATTTGGATTTCTATACGCTGGATTTCCTAATTTTTTTTAAGATTTTATTTATTCATGAGAGAGAGAGAGGCAGAGACACAGGCAGAGGGAGAAGTAGGCTTCATGCATGGAGCCTGATGTGGGACTCGATCCAGGGCCTTCAGGATCGTGCCCTGGGCTGAAGGCGGCGCTAAACCACTGGGCCACCCGGGCTACCCTGGATTTCCTAAATTGAGTCTAATCAGCTTAGTTGATTATAACAGATTTATCCTTAAGATTAAATTTATTTTTTATTGGTGTTCAATTTACTAACATACAGAATAACACCCAGTGCCCGTCACCCATTCACTCCCACCCCCCGCCCTCCTCCCCTTCTACCACCCTTAGTTCGTTTCCCAGAGTTAGCAGTCTTTACGTTCTGTCTCCCTTTCTGATATTTCCCACACATTTCTTCTCCCTTCCCTTATTTTCCCTTTCACTATTATTTATATTCCCCAAATGAATGAGAACATATAATGTTTGTCCTTCTCCGACTGACTTACTTCACTCAGCATAATACCCTCCAGTTCCATCCACGTTGAAGCAAATGGTGGGTATTTGTCATTTCTAATAGCTGAGTAATATTCCATTGTATACATAAACCACATCTTCTTTATCCATTCATCTTTCGTTGGACACCGAGGCTCCTTCCACAGTTTGGCTATCGTGGCCATTGCTGCTAGAAACATCGGGGTGCAGGTGTCCCGGCGTTTCATTGCATTTGTATCTTTGGGGTAAATCCCCAACAGTGCAATTGCTGGGTCGTAGGGCAGGTCTATTTTTAACTCTTTGAGGAACCTCCACACAGTTTTCCAGAGTGGCTGCACCAGTTCACATTCCCACCAACAGTGTAAGAGGGTTCCCTTTTCTCCGCATCCTCTCTGACATTTGTTGTTTCCTGCCTTGTTAATTTTCCCCATTCTCACTGGTGTGAGGTGGTATCTCATTGTAGTTTTCATTTGTATTTCCCTGATGGCAAGTGATGCAGAGCATTTTCTCATGTGCATGTTGGCCATGTCTATGTCTTCCTCTGTGAGATTTCTGTTCATGTCTTTTGCCCATTTCATGATTGGATTGTTTGTTTCTTTGGTGTTGAGTTTAAGAAGTTCTTTATAGATCTTGGAAACTAGCCCTTTATCTGATATGTCATTTGCAAATATCTTCTCCCATTCTGTAGGTTGTCTTTGAGTTTTGTTGACTGTATCCTTTGCTGTGCAAAAGCTTCTTATCTTGATGAAGTCCCAATAGTTCATTTTTGCTTTTGTTTCTTTTGCCTTCGTGGATGTATCTTGCAAGAAGTTACTATGGCCGAGTTCAAAAAGGGTGTTGCCTGTGTTCTTCTCTAAGATTTTGATGGAATCTTGTCTCACATTTAGATCTTTCATCCATTTTGAGTTTATCTTTGTGTATGGTGAAAGAGAGTGATCTAGTTTCATTCTTCTGCATGTGGATGTCCAATTTTCCCAGCACCATTTATTGAAGAGACTGTCTTTCTTCCAATGGATAGTCTTTCCTCCTTTATCGAATATTAGTTGCCCATAAAGTTCAGGGTCCACTTCTGGATTCTCTATTCTGTTCCACTGATCTATGTGTCTGTTTTTGTGCCAGTACCACGCTGTCTTGATGACCACAGCTTTGTAGTACAACCTGAAATCTGGCATTGTGATGCCCCCAGATATGGTTTTCTTTTTTAAAATTCCCCTGGCTATTCGGGGTCTTTTCTGATTCCACACAAATCTTAAAATAATTTGTTCTAACTCTCTGAAGAAAGTCCATGGTATTTTGATAGGGATTGCATTAAACGTGTATATTGCCCTGGGTAACATTGACATTTTCACAATATTAATTCTGCCAATCCATGAGCATGGAATATTTTTCCATCTCTTTGTGTCTTCCTCAATTTCTTTCAGAAGTGTTCTATAGTTTTGAGGGTATAGACCCTTTACCTCTTTGGTTAGGTTTATTCCTAGGTATCTTATGCTTTTGGGTGCAATTGTAAATGGGATTGACTCCTTAATTTCTCTTTCTTCAGTCTCATTGTTAGTGTATAGAAATGCCACTGACTTCTGGGCATTGATTTTGTATCCTGCCACGCTACCGAATTGCTGTATGAGTTCTAGCAATCTTGGGGTGGAGACTTTTGGGTTTTCTATGTAGAGTATCATGTCATCGGCGAAGAGGGAGAGTTTGACTTCTTCTTTGCCAATTTGAATGCCTTTAGATTTATCCTTAAGATTAAATGAACATCCTCTCTCTCTCTCTCTCTCTCTTTCTGTGTGTGTGTGTGTGTGTGTGTGTGTGTGTATGGGTTTTCAGGGTAGAAGGTCCTGGTTTCCATTAGATTGTATAAAAAAGTGATCTTTGATCTTCTCTGAAAAGTAAGGCTGAAGAATTCTCAGTAAGGGTCTCCTTCCGAGGATACTAAGGCTCTGGGCTCTTCTCCCTCCCTGGTACCCTTGGCCAGTCACATTGCGTAGCAGGCCGGAGCCAGCCTGGAATGTAAAATTGAACTCTGCATGCAGGAGAGGAGATTGGTAGGACTGTCTCAGTCCCCTTTCGTTAGAGAAACTGGATGGTTTGTATCCTGTGTAACAGTGAACCAGTTTGGCTAGTGTACTGGGTCGCATAGTGATCCCCACTTCACTTTCTTCCTCCATTCCCCCATTCATGTCCATCTGGAACTTGTGAATGTGACCTTATTTGCAAATAGGGTCTTTGCAGATATATTCAAGTTGGGACAAGGTGATACTTAGTTAATCCAGTGACTGGTGCCCATATTAAAAAAAGGAAATTTGGACACAAACCTAAGCCCAAAAAGCAGTAGAATAAACAAATCAGGAAGTTTTGTGGGTTTTTTCTTTTAAATAAGCCTGGAGGTAGGCAGTCCAAGCAAGCATAGCAGCTCCATGATGTGTCCAATGCCCCCAGCTCCCTCTGGTTTACTGCCCAAAGTCCTTAAGCTGTGATCCTCATCCACATGCTTATAAGATGACTTATGGAGCTCCTGCTAGCATTTCAAGTACCAGAGGTGGAGGTGTAAAGGTCCAAAAGGCACAAACTGAGTCAGACTCCGTGAGGAGCTTCCCAGAAGCTCCATCCAGGGATGTTTCTTACACCTCGTTGGCCAGAGCTATGTCACATGACTAACCTTGGCTGTGAGGGTAAATGCACATGGTATTACCCTGAATGAGATCTGGGACATGTTGAGGAAGGAATGGAAGGTGGAACTAGGGTGGCCCACCAGCAGCTCTGCTACCTCAAGACCCAGGAGACAGTACAGTAGTGAGCATCCAGGCTTGTTGGTTGTTCATGCTCTTATCCAGCAAGAGTGTATGGGGGAAAGTGGCTTTAGATCTTGGAGCATTATTCCTTAGGCCTGTAATGAAAGACAAGAGGCTTCTCTTGTTCTGGCTTACCATTACAGCCATCTTCCACCTTCAGTGCAACCACCACTCAAGCATTACGGGTTTGTGGTATCCAAGAGAGGACACTTCGGTGACTTGCTTCCTGGGATTTTCAGGCAACATGGCCAATACTATTTTATATCATCTCGAGTAGACACTGATACTTCTGTAGTGAGATAATGAATCATATATTTAAACTCAGGTACACAGAAGTCTCACTCTAAAGTTCCATTCCCACCAATGGCAGTCCCAGGCTTAAACTTGCCAATTGGTCCTAAATTTGGTCTCTTACAAGTAACCATCTCATCTGAACAAATGCCCACAGAGTTTCTCTACTTTGTCTCTTCTCCCTGCCAGGATGGTGTCTGGGTGCTGGGATGGCTCATATTTCCTGGGTATTTGAGGAAGGGTTGCTGAGTGCCCTCTGGGTCTTTGTTGGCCTCTAAGGAGAGCTCTATTCCTGCATAGTTATCAGCTTCTGTCACCACTGGAGTCACTGACTGACTGCCTTGTTAGCTTGTAGCCCATGACCCTAAAGGCCTTTGATCTTTGTTGCTGTTGACTGTGGGCCCCATATTACACTGGAGGCAGCAGCCAGGCAATTTGGCCAAATCTTTGGCTTCAGGATATGTTCCACAGCAAACTGTCAAAGGGGTGGGCAGGAAGTGTAGATAGAGTCATGGCAGCAGGATACAGCACATTTGGTTTGTGCATGTTTCCTCTTTTCCTTGCCCCCATCCTGGTTTGTTGGGCATGGCCTCCAGTGGCCTCCTCTCCATTAGCTCCTTGGACTCAAGAAGCTCCCCATGCTTCTTCCAGATGTCCCAAGTGTTCCTGCATCCATTAGGTGAGCTTTCCTTCAGGGTCCAGGAGTTATTCCCCTGCTGTCCCCATTTACATAGCAGAGGCTGGGAAATCTGGCCCACCTTGCAGCTCAGTGGGACAGAACTCACCCCCCCCACCACCACCAAACTCCCCAGCTACTACGTGCCATGCTGCCCCAGGCAGCCCGAGACCCTCAGACATCTGCCTTAAAAACCCTAGCAGTCATAAAAACAAAAGCCACCTTTGCAATCCTCTAAAAGACCTATATAACTGGTTTTTGTCAGTTCCCTGCAGTTGGTTGTCGTTTATGTCTTGTTGAGTGGATTCTGTGTTGTTTTTTTGTTGAGAGAGAACAAATTGTTACAGGCTTTTAAGGAAACCAAAAACATTCACTCTCTAATTATATCTATTATTCCATTCCCATTCATCTTGCTTTCTTGTTTTGAAGCGGGCCTTTATATTAGCCAGAAACTAGTCACGTTTTCTGAATAAATAAAAGCTGCTGTTTTTCTGCTGTGGAATGAAAGAGGACTTGTCAGCGTGGTCTAGAGATTTACTCTCGTTGAAGATTCCAACAGATTGTCAGGCTAGGCTTATGTTGATGGTATCAGTCTTTGCCTCTTCCTTTGCAGGGAATACTTTTGGAAATATTTACCATAGCGGTGTTTTGAAATGCAAGTTCCAGGAGTGTTTTCCCCCATTTGTTGAGTCCATTATTACTTAACTGTATACCTGAAATGCACCAGGCCTCATTCTAAGCGCTGAGACTATACCCCTGAACAAGACAGTCTTGAAGCTGATACCCTCTTGGGAGAGATGGACAACAGATAAGCCCACAAACTCATGTGCTAATGCCAGCTGGTGACAAGTGCCTAGTGAAATATGTACAGGAGAAAGAGATAACAAGGCAGTGGCCAGATGGGTGGGAAGGCTGCTATGAGGAGGCAACATGGGACCAGAGTTGAACAATGAGGAAAAGCCGGTCTGCATGGATATGAGCCTGCAGGCCAGGAGGAGAGTGTGCTGACTCTGCTGCTGCTACCAGCAGGACAAGGGCTAAGCAAGCAGGGAGTGATACACAGGTCTGGTGGCTGAAGGGGGCCAGGCATGGAATTGAGGAGTCCCACATTCAGACTGGGACACTTACTGAGTGAATTATTAAGTGTGGGGCATCTGTAAGGCCCTATAAGAAGATGTGATCCAAGGCCACAAAATAGGAAAGGAGACGTTAATAGAAGGTAAGCTTACTTATTGTAGTGATTCTCCAACTGGTGTGCGTAGAGTGTGTTTTAGTCCTTCCCACCATTGCATTCTCCTGCCTCGCCCTGGGGTAGGGAGAGGGCTCTGCTTCCTCCCCCTCAGCTCTCCTGAGAATCCAGGCTCAGTGCGCCCCACCACTCCCGGGGCTGTGTGTATCCCTCAGGCATGCGGTGGGGGAGCGCTGAGGACCACTGTGTGTTCACCCTATTGGTGGGAAGCTCAGTGTAGTGCTGAGCCTGGCAGTCATAGCTCACTTGCTAGATCTCTCAGATCAGGTCTGGATAAAGGACTTCTCATGTGGAGGGTAAGCTTCCCAGAGGACTTAGAGAAGTAGTACTCCCGTGAAGACCCCAGGTGAAGTCAGGCTGATTCCATAGGCATTGTTGTCCGATGGCACCATGTAGCTCCATGAGCTTGTCCATGGCTTTGGTAAGAGGAAGAAGCAAGGGTGGAAACAGAAAATTAGCTTGGGCTGCAAGCTAGTCAGACATAATCACTAGAATGTTGATGAATGTTATGTTGAAGAAGGTTATTCTTACCATTTTGTTGAACTGACAACATGCTTTACTGTTTAAATCTTTAAAGACAGTGTCTTGATTACTTCATTACCTGGAAGGGCCTGGTCTTCAGAGAGAGAGGGGTGAGTTACCATCATTGAACCATGAGACCGTGTAGGGAAGCCCAGGCTGAACCGCTTCCTCCCAGAGGCTGGATGAATGCTCTAGGCTGTTCACATCAGAGGTTAGCAGGAGGTGCCCTGGTCTCCCTGTGGAAGTAAAGACGTATCTGTCATCATAAGAATGTATGCGTGTCTCATTGGTGGAAAGGCTGTGCATACTGGGCTCAGTGCTCTCTCCTCTCCTCTCCTGCACACCTGCCTCATCTGCATTTGGACAGAGCATCCTTGGTGGAAATACTTGCTATGAAATGGGACAGAAAAATTTCCAAGCAAGTTATGGTGTGATAGGTAGGTTAAGTTATACCCAGCATTAGTTATAAAATGTCATTCTTCTATTTTCAGTAAATATTCAAGATGTGATATTACAAGAAAATTTGGAAAAAGAAGATCAAATTCTGGTTTCTCTGGCAGGATTAAAACAGGTATGTGCATTTGATCTGGCCATTCTTTTAGTACCTGCTGGGGAGGGCACCCTGTGGCATGGCATACCGTGATACCAGCACCAGCCCCTCATTCCCTCCCAGGCACAGCCCAGCCTGAATCACCACCTCCTTAACACCTCTTGCTCCTACTAGTGATTATGTCTGACTAGCTTGCAGCCCAAGCTAATTTTCTGTTCCCACCCTTGCTTCTTTCACTTACCAAAGCCATTGTTCCTTACCTAGAGCTGGTATTGTGTGGTCCAGCAGCATGTTCAGTTTTTCATCCATAGAATATGCTGTCCTTGGAACACAAGTTCCATCACCACCCACAGCAGGTCTCAGACCCACAAGGACCACATTTACCCATCCCTTGGAGAGCTGAGTGGAACATACACGTTAACGAAAAGAGCATACTGCTCTCAGATGTCTGCCTTTGTTATTAACAGCTCAGCTTGGGTGTAGCCACTTGGGGAGCCGAGGGCTGTTCAGCAGGGCTGGGTGTGTAGGCAAATGGTACTTTCTGCTCTAGGATAACTGCTCCCAGACTGACCCTGTGAGAACCTAGCCATTAAGACTGAAATTTTCCTTGGTCATTATTAATTGGCCCATGGCTTTGATAGAGTTGGGGCTTTTTTTTTTTTCCTGTTAATTCCTTTCTTATGGTAATATATTCATATCCATGCTATTAAAAGATGGTCAGTGAGTAAGTCTAGTTTAAATGTATTAGAGGTTTTGCTAGCATTGCAAAACAATTTATCCTTTCATTTATTTTCCTCTTTTTTGAAAACTAGATCAAAGACATTCTTAAAGGTTCCCTGCGTTTCAACCAGAGTCAGCTGGAAGCTGAGGAGAATGAACAGATCACCATCTCAGATGACCACTACTGCTCCAGTGGCCAAGGCCAGGGCCAGAGCGACCAAATGCCTAGGACCACCAAGCAGGTATAAGAGCTCTGGTGAACAATGTCATATTAACTTGATGGGAGCACATTCACAAGTTCTTCAAAGCTGTGAATAACAAAAACTGCCAGAGTCATTTCAAATTACCGTGTGCAAAGTTCAACTATAAAATACCACCAGTGGCCTGAACCAGAGGTCCTATACAGCTGTGCAAGTTGTGTACTCCAGTGCCCCCTGGGAGGCCGGCCATTCACAATGATAATAATTAGACTGTTAACCCATAGATTTGTGCAAGGTACAACCTACATACATACCCGTATGCAGCAGCTTTAGCCTGAACCTCCTGCCAGGCCTGCTGTGTGGCCTTAGAAAGTCAGACCTCTGCCTCAGCTATCCGTTGGCTGCCTCCAGCTGATGCCTGCATTCCCTATTAGTACAAGAAGTACTGTTTGTGCTTTCTTAATGCTGTCCTTAGTGGACTTCACTTGGCTACAACCTTTTCTGCCTTCATGGAGAAGGGCTTCTCATTAATGTCCATCCTCTAAGGGAATGAGGTCAGCAAACTTTCTCCATAAAGGATCAGATAGTAAATATTTTAGGATCCATAAGCCACATATGGTCTGTGTCACATATTTGTTTTTATATTTGGTGTGTTTGTTCTTATTACCTTTAGAAATATGTAAGCTGGTCTCAGCTTGAGAGTCCTATGGAAAGAGGCCACAGACCAGATTTGGCTTATGGGCCATAGTTTGCTGACCTCTGCTCTCAAGGTGTTGACATTGTGTGTAATTTATTCTAACATAGAAACAGATTTTTCCAGTGAGAAAGGATCCAAGAAATTCCTTGTTGACTTAGTCTTGTCTGCTTATTTTACCAGTGAGAAAATGAAGGCCCAAGAGGTACACAGATTCACTAGGCATCACGTTTTCAGAACTCCTATCCCAATCCAGCAAGCTTCCAGCTCCACCATATTTCCTCACTATACTTTATCTGATAGGACTAAAAATTCCTAATAATACACTTTTTAATAGCTTACAAAGTTTCATCTTGAAAAATGAACATTACCAAAACCTCATCTAAGGCTCTTTTTTCAAAAACTAGTATCCAGATGCTTGCAGATTATTTTTTACAATTAAAAAAAAATATTTTAGAATGGGATTATCTTTAGTTTTAAGAGTACTTTTCAAGAAGAGGGAACCTTATGTGGTTAATTTCATCCAGCTTTTAAAAGAAGTTTTCAGAGCCATTAGTCTGCGTGTTTGACCACACAGATAGGGAATTAACATTGCAAGTTTAATTTAATTAGTTCTTCCAGATTCTCCTTCCCTAAACAGATGTTTAGTTTTTCAGTAATTATTTCTTTATTCAAATATTGTTGAGCTTAGGCTCACCTCCCTAACCATTTTTTTTTCCCTAACCATTTTTAATTAATAATTTTATTCTAAAATTTAGCATGATTTTTTTAGTTGAACGTATACAAATGTTACTGAAATATTACCTTTCAAGAACACTACTGAATTTGCTAAATTTAGCAAATTTAAAGCTTCTTGATTATACTTTGCCATTGTTTTTCCAGGTTCTCATATCTGTAAGAACCTGCCTGTCACCATGTGCATACTGAGGGTGCACCAGCCATGAAATGTAGGTGACATGAAATAGGACATGCCCTTGGGCAGGCAGTGCTGCACTCCTGTACAGCATCCAAGAGGCCTTTTGCCTCTGCATGTCCTTCTCAAACACAATCAACCCAGTCTTCACCCAGACACCCCACTGCTGCCTTTTGGGCATCTCTGTTCCTGTGTAGGGCTAAGTGGAAAAGGAGAAGAGTGGGGAAAGGGCAGATCAAAGGGCTCTTCTTTTCTCATTCCTGCCATGGCTTCTTTCTCAAGGGTGTTAGCAGTTTATTAAAAAAAAAAAAAAAAAATCTGTCCTCCTGAAAGAGGTTTTACATGAGGAAGGGAAAAGTAGGGAAGCAGTGCTCTCCTCTCATGTTCAGGGGAGGAAAGGCAAGTGAAGTCCCAGGTGAAGCAGTGACTCCTGCAGAAAGCTGAGTGTCCAGGGCTTTGGGCTGCAGCACCCAGGGATCTGGACTAGACTCACACAGCCCCCCAGCCCTGGGAGGAAGTCGACCCACCACCTTTCCCAAGCCTTGGGTGGTGGACAGGGCTCGGAGCTGGCTGGCTGACTTTCTCACTGCTTGTGGGGACAGGGGTGGGCTCTGGATAGGAACATGGTACCCAATGGGATTCTGAAGGCTTTTCCCCTCCAGCCTCCCAGATGTGAGCTGAGGGTCTTTGCTCTGCCAGGTACTGGGTAGTCAGGGTTATGGGATGTAGCCTCCGCTCAGGAGCTTCCAGTTAAATGGAGGGCCTGAGGGTGGGGCAGTGCTAGGCAGGCTTTTGTGACATTTTCTGGAGATGTAATCACCACAATGTTGGGTCTGTGGTAGGTTGTACTACAGTTCATTCCTAACTTAGAAATGTTTTTGCTTTCTTGATTTAGCATTAAATTACATGTGAAGAATAATACAGAGGACCAGGCTCACCTGCCTTGGGGCAGGTGGCTCAGGGTCCCCCTGCTAGTGCCCTTCCCCATCAGGAACTTCAGAAGGGCTCCTTTGGAGATACATGTACCCTGCTCCCCCCTGGCATATTGGTGGGGATGTGACTAATACTTTTTTTTCCATTTGACAAATCTTATGTCCAGCTCTAAAAATGATAGGTGCAAAATTGTCATCTGTAGAGTGAAGAGAGCCACATTCTGTCCCTCTCTCCAAGAGTCTTTCCTTCACATACTCCTCTGGGAGGTTTTTGTTGAGCTTGACTCAAATCTATGCCAGTAGAAGCCAGGACTTGTAGGACCTGGACTCACTCACTAGTCAGCCAGCCCCTATTAACTAATATGCCTCCCTGCGGCTTGGGGCCCCTATTTTTATCTGTATGGTCTGTAGCTACATTGTCTAAATTCAGTAGCCAGTAACCACATGTCTGTTTAAAATCAAACTCATTAAGATTAAATAGAATTAAGTTAAAAATACAGTTCCTCCATCACACTAGCCACCTTTCAAGTACTCAATAACTATGTGTGGCTGGGTGCTACTGTATTAGCACAGAAGGAGAATACTTCCATCACTATAGAATGTGTCTGTTGAACAGCTGGTCTGTAGTTGGGCTCACCTGCTTCCACCTTCCATGATCTTAGACTCAGGGTAAGAAATGAAGCAGGGTGATTAGCAGGGTTAGGGGGAGTTGTGCTGTATATTGTGGTCCTGGCCAATTTTAGACAAGACTGACAGGTTGAAAACTTCTTTCATTGTATAGTACATCTTGTGTTTGGCAAAAAGAGAGGATTGACCTAGGAATTTCCAAAATGATCTAAATAGAACCAGGTAGTAGCTAAGGCTATATGGAAATCTAGAAAGAAAACATCTTTGTGTCTAGAAAAAAGTTCTAGGTAGGAGTCCAGAAGAGGGAGATCTTTTCATTTGCTTTGTGACATTGGCCAAACCACCATACTTCTGATATGGGCTTTGTTTTATGGCCTGCAGTACTGTGCTTTGAGTCGGTCCATGATTTTATCTGGGAATGGGGAGCGGAGGGGTTACCCAGAATTTATAACTTCAATACTTTCCTAGAAATAGTGACAGTGGGAACCATCTTTACTTCCAGGCACAGGCTTTGTAACCTATTTCTCCTCTTCAACATCATGTGATGTATTCACTGTAAGTTAAAGGAGAATAAGTGATGATGGTATTTCTGTATTAGAGACACCACTCTGGAAATAGGGCCTGCTGTACATGCCGTTTTTATTTTCATACTAAGATAAGCTCTACCAAGCAGCACTCTTAGCCAGAGACCTTGTATGGGCTGAGAAGTGAAGGTTTTCACCTTACAGTTTACAGTTCAGGACAGCAGTCCTAGGAGTAGTGTACACACTTTGGAGGTAGAAGGTTGAAGCTGAGGTCCCCCACAGCCTTTTGTGTACCCCATGTGCAAATGCATGGGAGGACAAGCCAGCCTCTGCAGGGTGGTACAGCCGGGCCCGAGTGCACCTTCTGGTGGCACAGCCTTTGTCTACCAAACTGTCCTGGTGCCAGTTATGATCACGTCCTCTTCTACCACAGTGCCATGTTCTGTGTAGCTCTTCAGTTTTGTAAGCATTAATGTGGTGCTAGAATGTAAACAGCTTTAAATTTTGAGATGAAGAGCCTCAAGGCCTATTGTTTCAGCAGTGTGATCTTAATGCTAATTCGGTTTCTCTTCTCCCAATTAAAGATCTTAAAGGTGAATGAATGGTCAGAGGATGAGGCACCCGAACCATCATTTAGCCACTCACCACCCCTGCACCCCACTCGCGCCATGACACCAAGAACATGTAGTTCAGAGAGAAGACTGGCAGGCCCAGATTACCCTTGGAAATGTTGCCAACTACCTGTCCGGGCTCTGCCCATAGCCCACAGATGGCCTAGGCCATACCAGCCTGGAGGCTCTGTACATCTTGTCAGACTTCAGACTCTGGTGCCAGTCCCTACCCATGCTGTGGGAGAGTAGGCAGGTGGGTGCTTGAGCAGGTGTGGGATTATGTCAGCTTATGTCAGCACTTTTTCTGTCAGGCTGGTTTTGGAACGTCCTTGGTCATACTGTAGCTTTACACCTATCCAGGTGTCCCTCTTCTGTTCAGGAGCTTCTCTGGGTTTAACCCAAAACCTTTACTGGTGTTCATAGATGTCAGCCTTTTTTATTTATTTTTGGGGGTTTTTTTTAATAATAAATTTATTTTTTATTGGTGTTCAATTTGCCAACATACAGAATAACACCCAGTGCTCATCCCGTCAAGTGCCCCCCTCAGTGCCCGTCACCCATTCACCCCCACCCCCTGCCCTCCTCCCCTTCCACCACCCCTAGTTCGTTTCCCAGAGTTAGGAGTCTTCATATTCTGCCTCCCTTTCTGATATTTCCTACCCATTTCTTCTCCCTTCCCTTCTATTTTCTTTCACTATTATTTATATTCCCTAAATGAATGAGACCATATAATGTTTGTCCTTCTCCGATTGACTCATTTCACTCAGCATAATACCCTCCAGTTCCATCCACATCGAAGCAAATGGTGGGTATTTGTCATTTCTAATGGCTGAGTAATATTCCATTGTATACATAAACCACATCTTCTTTATCCACTCATCTTTCGATGGACACCGAGGCTCCTTCCACAGTTTGGCTATTGTGGACATTGCTGCTTTAGTTAAAAAACAAACACTACTCATAATTGCTTAAGAAGAAAGGAAAGATAATTGTAAAACAATTATCTCTATATGTTTTTTGCCATTAATTTGCAGTTGCTATTCCTGGTTTTCATGTTTACCACCATTGTCCCAGGAGACCCCTAAATCCATGCCCGTGACGAGCTGGTTAGGAGACACCTACACTGGGCCTTCCTGAAGCTCTTTAAGCAGGTAGTAGAATCACTGTAGATGTAGGCTCACAGCCAGTCCTGTGCACGTCCACACATCATCTCTCTGCATGGTGACCACATGCTAGGTCAGAGAGGCTGTCCTTGTCCCCATTTCACAGGTGAGAAAATGAAAGTCCAAGGAAGATGAGTGATTCGCATGGCAAGGTGCCACATGAAGCTGGCACTTTTTTTTTAAGATTTTATTTATTTGGGAGAGAGAGTGAGAGCATGAGTGGAGGAGGAGCAGAGGGAGCCAGAGAAGCAGACTCTCCACTGAACAGGGAGCCTGACGTGGGGCTTGATCCCAGGACCTTGAGATCATGACATGAGCCAAAGGCAGACACTTAACCAACTGAATCTGTCCCCCAGGTGCCCCAGCTGGTGGGGATTCCATGTGCAGCCTGCCGCCTACCTCCTGAGCCGACCTCTCTTAATTTACCAAGTAGGATGTTTACTTTATTGCCCTGGGAACCCAGCATCCAGCTTCAGAGGAACTGGCCCCACAGCACTGGGACATCCCAACGGCTTCAGGGAAGCAAGATCAAACACCATAGCTTTCCAAGGAAGAGCACAGGGCCTAAACTTCCAGGAAGCTCCCAGCTCATAGGGTTGCTCCTTAGTTCTCTCATTTCACTGGATTCTTCTTTCATCCAACTGTTCTTCTGACTGTACTTCACAGGCCTCTTCGGAAACACCAGGGCACATGGACAGAGGGAGTGCAGACGACTTCATCCTGGTCTCCAAAGAAGATGAGGGGGGCAGTGCCAAGGGGTCCTTCTCAGGCCAGGCCCAGCCTCTTCGCACCCTCCGCAGCACCTGTGGGAGAAGTGAGCCCCTGGCCCGTTCACCTCTGGTGTTCTCTGACCCTCTGATGGGCCCCGCCTCGGCTTCCTCCAGCAACCCCAGCTCCAGCCCTGATGAGGACAGCAGCAGCAACAGCAAGGACTCTGGCTTCACTATTGTGAGCCCCCTGGACATCTGACCACAGGGCCCCTGGTCTCTTCTGTGGGGATTGGGCGCCCCCCTCAACAGCCCCAGGGCCCAGCTGAGGCTTCCTCAGCAGGAGACCCCTCTGAAACCAACACTCCTTTCTCAGCATGCCTGTGGCCTTAGTACAACCCATCGGAACCCTCTAGAGAGAGGCAGATGGCCACAGAGCACACAGGCTGATGGTCCCCAAATGCAGACAGGGCTTTCTGGGCCCTTTCTGCATCCCACCTCACATTTGGTCTGAGGTAGACCGGGGTTAAGTATCCGGTATCAGGCTCACTGTCAAAAAAAGACCAAACCAAATGAGAATCACTTTTCCTCTGTCCCCTTCTCCCCAGCTAAGAATTAGGTATGGCAGCCCCATCTGTTATAACTAGAAGAAGGAAGAAGAGTTGGTTTCAAATCTTCCCTCCCTCGGACCATCAGGCATAGGAAAATTGACATCAAGAAGGCTTTCTCTCTGGAAATCTGTATCTCAGCCTATTTCATTCCTCCTTTGGGAAGCCATACAGCAGAGCCAAATACAACAGAATGGACCACAACTGGTGGATTCCAGGGCTGGAGAAAACCCGTCACTGACCTCTCAGAAAGTTACAATGATCTTTAGAAACAGGGTTAAACTTAGGAATTCTGTTTAGGTGTGATGGGGTCTAGATTTCTTCATTTGTTAAAGAGTATACTTCCAAACCTCAGGCCAGATGGACTCTGGCCATCGCTGTCCCTCCTCAGATGATTGTATTTCACCCTTTAGTATCTTTTACAACCAGAAAACAAGGTCACATTAAGCCAGTCTTTGCTGCACTGATTTCAAAAGTCATAAGAATATGACTTCCTGGAGAAAATGTGACCTTGACTGTGGGACAGACATCTCAGTAATTTTCTGGTAGAGTTTCTGTAGTTTTGGCGCTGGAACACACCTGTCACCTGTCAGTTGAGAAGGAGAGGGAAAAACCCAAGCTCCTTCCCATCCAGAGTCAGGATCTCCCATTGGCCTTAAAGTAACAGTAATAGGAGTCCCTTCTGGGGGAGCAGGGCTTCCCACAGAACACTCCAGATGTCAGGAAGGTGCAGGATTTCTGCACAGCCCTTCCCTCGCTGGGTGCCAGGCACAGGAGCTGCAGGGCGTGGGTTCACTTGCGCCCTGTGTCCCAGGCACCCCCGCCAGGGCAGGACCAGCTCTCACACGCTTCAGCACATGATAGAGATTTCCCCCTTTTGGTCGGCAGCTCATGGAATCGTGCTGGACAGAGTCCCAGGAGTGGTTTCTCTCCTTGAGAAGAAAAGCCATGAAAAGGACACTTGTCCCGTGCTTTGCTCAAACAGGCATTCTAACAGGAGCTCCGGAGCGCCCTTTCGCCTCCCCTGGGGGCAGCCCCCGCCCTGCAGTGACCACTGCTCCGCTCGGGGCTTCTCCTCTAAGGACGGCAAGGCCTGTGGGCAGTGGAAGCTTTCATGCGAACCAGTGGAAAGCTAAGTTTGGAAGAACACACACCGTTTACAGTCCTTCCCGTTAACCGTGTAGTTCTCCGCAGTCTGATAACACCCTGATTCCCCATGTGCTCTCCAAGAATGCAGTGATGACTCGGAGTCAGCTGCTGCACAGAAGGTTCCAGTTAGCTCTACAGTTTGCTCTCAGCCTCTAGCGGGAGAATCTGTGAACACGTGAGCATGGAAGATGAATAATAACTCTGCTTTTGCTCAAGTGACAGGGTTGCTGGGCTCTCCGTGATTCCTCCAAGACCTGCTGCTGAGCTCCCTGGCTCCCTGATGGAGTGGTCTGCTCAGCACGCCCTGGGGGTGACTCACTGACTTAGTTACTGCCAAGTATGTGTCGCTCGCCTTGAGGACACTTTGTTCGCTTCCTAGGCCCCCCTACAGTGACTGGCCTTGCAGCTGCGCACAGTTGCCATTATTTTCTCTCAGATGACCTGGCTCGGCAAGTTGTGTTTTCAGTTCTAAGGTGAGAAGTGTGGGGCTGCCCTCGCCAGGGCTCCAAGACCCGAGCTGGAAAGGGCCATGGAGATGGCTGTCCCTGGGCAGTGGGTCACAGCCATCTGCTCACTTTCAGCAGTTCCTTCACCCTGAGAGCTAGAGTCCTGATAGTCCAGTGTCACCGGGCACACAGTAGCCTCCAGACACCCGCCAACCTGACGAGGCTCTAGGCTCCTTCCCTGCAGGTGGCTAGATGTTTAGTGGTCCCAGAAATCTCCCAGTGCTCCAGCACACAAGGGGCGGGTCCCTCCATTCTGTGCTTCCATGTTGGTGCCACGTGAGACCCAGTGGGGTCACTCAGAGGTGTTGCTTCTGTGGTCCCCAACAAGCCCCTCCCTCCTCAGAGGAAAGAAACACGAGGGTGGGTGGGAGGTGGGCAGTGCCACCCTCAAATCCTCATAGGTCCGTGGGGGTTTGAGAATTGTATTACTCTCTTAATCTTTTTGAATGACTTGTTTTTATTCTGCATACTTGAGCATCGTTTGCATTTTTATTAGTTACAGTGCTATTAAAGAATGTTTTTTTATTATTTTATCAGGTACTTAACGTTTAAATGCACATTTTTTTAAAATCCTGAATATATGAAACCTTTTTGTTTTCCTTTAACAAGTATAATCAGTGGAGCCCTCTCATGTTTTGATTATTAACAGTTAAATATGTTATATGTGTAAAGCTTAGATGAATTCTCATCGTCATCCACTTTTTTAATACATGTGCCTGTGTTTCATGCATTCCTCTCCAATCAGTTTGGAAATTTGAGTTAAAATTTACCTCTACATTGCGTCTGAGAGCTACAGATTAGAGAAAGAAAGTCGTCATGACTTTGCCTTACCTTTTGTATATGCCCAGGGGTCATGATAACACTTTAAACATTTAATTATACTGGATTATTCTTCCAAAGATGGCCTCCTGCTAATGCTCACCACTAACTGCAATCTGGTAAGAAATCATATCACTGCAGATTGAGTGTGACTAAAAATAAACCCAGGCCTCCCTGTGCTTTGCCGTCTCTGCATCCGACCAAGCGCAGTCCCGTGCGTGGGTCCTTGGGGGCAGGTTGCCCACCACCCACGCGTACGATTCCTCCACTTTGTCAGGGACGAAAAGCAAACCTAAAACTTGGTGGCAGTTACGTTGTCTGTGGATGATTGATAGGTCACCTGCCAGAGTTGACTCACATTTACTCTTTTTTTATTAAGAAACCGCCCGGTGGGGTTGTTACAGAACCCGAGTGTGTGGGGGGGGGGGGGACAGGGGCCCTCTGGGTGGCCGTTCCCGCCTCCCGTGTGTCCCGAGCAGGGGAGAGGGCCAGGATGAATTGAGGGCAGCACCTGGGGAGCCGGGCCGGGCTTCCTTCTCACAGGCCATTACTGCTCCCCCCTGTGTTACTTTCAAAAGCTCTTTTTATCGTGTTGAAAAGAAATAAAAAGTTCCTGTAAACAGGCTGGAGACCGCTTTGATGTAGAAGTTGTCATCATCATCTGTCTCACGACGGCACAGTTCACGTGACTCATGGAATACCCTGTTGTGCCATCATATCCTGTTGCTCTGTTCTCGTTGTCTTCAGGCTGTTACTCACACTGACTTAAGAAACGACTTCTTTTGGCAAAGCGATCCCATTCCCTACGGTTATAATAAAAGACTGATGTGAAACTGAGAATGTAGCCTGACTTGTTCCAAGCGGGGCTCAGGGCAAGGTGCTGAGCGGGCCTGACCCAGAGGAGACCCGACCAGGGTGCGGCCAGCAGGACGCCCCGACCCCCCACCCCGGCCTCACCCGCCACTGCGAGGCAGGTACCTAGGTCTCTTCCCCAGTTTGGGCCCTGCTGCCGGTCCAAGAAGCCAGCTGGGGGCAAGGCCGCAGGCGCTCGCCACTCCCTCTCCGCGGCCCGACACCAGCTTTGTCCTGCTAATCGCGCTCCGCAGCACGGGGAGGGGAGCTGACGGGGAGGGGAGCTGACGGGGAGGGGAGCTCCCGGGGAGGGGAGCTGACGAAGGCCGCAGTGGGGAGTGCACGCCCAAGTCCTAACTGGCAAACAGGAAGCGTAAGAGGGATCCTTATAGCTTACGGAGAACTACGAGGCCAGTGGTGCCTTTGTGCCCCTGCCCGACTTTGTGCTTGGACCCGTCCCTAGCCTAGGCCTGTGTCCCTCCCGTGAGTCACGACCCCTTCCCCCACAGGGACTCTATTATCCACCAGGTCTGCCGTGAAAAGGCCGGAGGGCCGGGCACACTTGTCCTGGTGCTCCTGCCTCCCCGGACCAGGGACGACCACTGGCATCCCTCACCGGCCGCCGGGAGCGGAGACTATCACAGGTGAGGTTGGGGCCTCCCCGCGGCCCTCGGGAAGACGACCCCTGGCTGCGGGATCCTCCCCCTGCCCTGCCCGCAGCGCTCCGGGAGCTGCTCCCCACTGGCTGAGGAGAGGTGAGGGCGGGCTCAAGTCCAGGTGCCGGTGCCTTCCCTCTCCTGACTCAATCCCCACCCCCGTGTGGTGTCGCTGAACCGAGCCACACTCTCACACGTCTCTCAGGGCAGGCTTCTGGGGGAATCGCACTTACACATCTTCCTTCCAGGGCTCGTCCTGCAGGCAGAAGCCATGCCCCTGGCTCCTCCTCAGCCAGGGCGATGGGGGAGCGGGACGAGGCTGCAGGTGGCCAAGGTGGGTCCTCCGTCCTCGCAGACCTGCTGTGCAGAGAGGTGCCTGCTGCAGAGGAGGGGTCTCCCCAGTCCCAGCCAGGGCCGGTGCTGCCTCTGAGGGGGCTGCTGCTCCCTGCCCTACCCTCATTCCGGCTCCCCGAAGTGCGCAGTACCCATGGCTGCAGCTTTAACTTTCTAATTTGCCTCCGTCACAGACAGCACCCTTTGCCTCTTAATTTCTGGTGACACAGACACCCTTAATGCACCCTAAGAGGCACACCTGTTGTGAGAAAGGACCCTTCTCACGAAGAGGTGACAGACTGTGGAGGCTCTGGTGGTTAGTTCTGACCCAGAGACTCCATCCAGCATCAGCCCACTGTTGGGTCAGCAGACTCCACCCAACGCCCTCCAAGTGTGAGGCTGCGCAGATGCTGACCCACACCAGAGCCCCCAGATTGCCAGGAAAGAGCGGGGAGGAGACCCCCGTCTATACTAGGAACACCAGGAAAGGTTTCAGGACCAAGGGAGCCCAGGGGAAATCCTCCGGCTAGGGAGGCCCTGGAAGGCTCTGAGGGGAGACCAGCGAGCTCAGCCCAGCATGCCAGCCCTCCTCCTGCGTGAGGGAAGGCCGTCCCACTTCCTGTCAGCACACACTAGGAGCGGATTGGAGTAGGGGGCGCACTTACAGCCACCAAGCAGCCACGTGCTGCAATGTGGGCTCGCTGCTGTCCCGTCAGTTCTGGCCCATCAGGATCCTGAGGGCCTGACGTCATCCCCGCCGCCGTAGGTGAGGAAGCAGCAGCAGCAGCGAGAACTCTCCTGTGTGTCTATGTCTCAGAGGAATGAGGAGATGTCACAGGGTGTAGGGGGAGGGGGAAGGGGCTGCTGTAGATGTCACCTCCCCAGGGGATCTTCCCAGAGGAAGGACAGCTGGCAAAGGCCATGCTGTAAAAAGGAGAGCATCGTACACTGCCCTTCCAGTGGCACCCTTGTCCCTCAACATGGGTATCCCCTCCTGCCGCCTCAGCTTCTGCTCCTCGCCCCACATCCAGCCAGTCAGGAGCCCCTGGTCCAGCACTGCCTCTGGGCCATGGCTTGGTCAGGCCCGCTTGCCCCCCGTCCCACCACAGTAGAGGCCTTGTCCCTACTCGCTGGGCCTGACCAGGGGCCTTGTGCCTCTGCCTACCCATCTGCCCTCCTCGCCTGAGAGCAGAGCTGAGCCAGGAGCCTCCTCCAAGTGCTCAGGCTGAGAGGCGGCCCCTTGCACCACCCACCCCGTCCCCGCAGGGCTGTGCTCTCGTCCACTGGCCCCGTGCTAGGCCCTTTCATCAAGCTGTTTCCTCTGTCCAAAACGCCTCCCTTGCTCTGCAGTGCATACCTGGTGGAAGCCAGCTTCACTGGCCAGACTGCTCTGGTGGGTTCCACCCGACGACTCCTGCCGTGGAACTGCTTTCGGGAGGTCCCAGTGTTCTCTTTCACTTTGCCCACTGTGCCAGTTACTATGGCTGTGTAACCAATGACCCAGAGGTTGGTATGACGTAACCATTTGGTATGCTTAGGAGCTGTGTGGGTCAGGAATGCAGACAGAACGTGGTTGGTCACTGGTGCCTCTGATGCCTGGGGCCTCAGGTAGAAGAAAACTCAAAGGCTGGGAGCTGGAATCCTCTGAAGTTTGGCTCACTTAGATGCCTGACGGTTGATGCTAGGACCTTACCTTGGGCTGTCAGCTGGAACACCGACAGGTGGCCTCTTCCTGTGGCCTGGGCTTCCTTGCAGCAAGTGCCTCTGTTCCAAGAATGAGTGAGTAGAGAGAGGTGAGCATACTGAGCACCAAGTGGAAGTCACCTGACCTGTTAGGACTTAGGCTCGGCAGCCATCCAGTGAAGTAGTCACAAGTCCATCTGGTTTCAAGGGGAAGGGAAATAGATTCCAGTTGTTTTTTTTTTTTAATTTTTTTTTAAATTTTTATTTATTCATGATAGTCACACAGAGAGAGAGAGAGAGAGGCAGAGACGCAGGCAGAGGGAGGAGCAGGCTCCATGCACCAGGAGCCCGATGTGGGACTCGATCCCGGGTCTCCAGGATCGCGCCCTGGGCCAAAGACAGGCACTAAACCGCTGCGCCACCCAGGGATCCCTAGATTCCAGTTGTTGATGAAGTAGACCACGTTCTAGAAGCACATGTGAGACAGGAAGTGCTATGGCCACTTCTGGAGAATATAATTTGTCATGCCCGTTGCCTGGAGGCTTCTTCAGGGTAGCTGGAACAAGGCCTCAGCTGTGCTGCAGGAAACCACGACTGCTCCAGCCATACGGAAGAGAGCTACAGGTAGCATTCAAACCTTTAGTGTTTGTAGCTGCTCACTCCCCCTCCAGGAAGCCTTCTGTGATTATTTTAAGGCATGGCCCCAAAACTTTTTGACATTCTTTCCATCAGGAGCCCCTTGAATCTTAGCTCTGTGACTTCTTAACCAGTAAAATATGGTGGACATCATGCAATACCAGTTTCTGGGCCCAGACCTTAAAAACACAGGCAGCTTCTACTTCCTGTCTCTTGGTATACTCCCTCTTAGTCACCATGTGCAAGAAAGCCCAAGCAGCTCTGCAGAGAGGCCTAGGTGAAACCAACAGCCAGCAGCCAACTTAGAGTGAGCCACCAAAGGAAGTGGATCCTTTGATCCCAGTTGACACTACGGAGCAGAGACAAGGTATACCAGCTGAACCTTCCCAAATTACAGAATCATGGGCAAACAAAATCATTGTTATTTCATGCCACTAAGTTTGGGGGTGGGTGGTGATATTGGGGTAACTTTCGCTGATATCCTGACTTGCAGGGCTCATTTCCTCTAAACTCCCTCACCTTGGGACAGTACGTCTTTCTCAGCCCTCCAAGCCCAGAACTTGCATTTCCCTCCTTGAAAAGAGGGCCTGAGCTTTAGCAGGTCATTCACCCATATTTATTGAGCACCTACTATGTTCTAGGGGCTGAAGACGTTCAGTGAACAAGAAAAATAAGATCCTTGTCTTCAGGGAGCTTGGGGTCCAGTGAGGGAGATAGGCATTGCCTTCTTATTCAATGTGTTGCCTTGATTAGTGAACAAAGGGCATAACTCCAGATGAGAGGGATGTAGCAGAGACTCTTCAGGAAGTCCAATTCCTTTAACCCCTGGATAGGGACACAGCAGGACCACACTTTCCTTGCAGTGACTGAGCTTGGACCACTGGATGTGGGTGATGACCCAAGAGCAGTGTATGGGGATGAGGGGGGAAGGAAATGAGTAGATGATCCTAGGAGCCCCAGAGTGCAGGAGTTGGGGAGCTGGGAAACTCCTTTCTCCCCAGATTTTGAGATCTAGCCTGTCCTAGATTTTTCCTAAGCCTCTTTGTCATCCGTTGCTTTCATTCCCACAAATGTTACCCGTAGGGAAAAAGCCAGAGCCGGCTCTGACAGACTAGAGGGAGATGGAGGCAAGGGTCTCTCCTCACCAACTTCCATTCATTCAGAGGAGACTTTAGTGTCACCAGATCCAGTGTCCTGAGCCCTGCCCATCTTAACTCTCAAGATGCCAGGGCTTCAGCCCACTCGCCACCAATTGAGAGGGTTCTTTGAGTGACCAGTGAGCTCTGAGAACCTCCATCTCCTTACCTGTAACAAGAATGCCAAGCTTGGCCACCTCTCAGGGGTTGCTGCAAGTAGAATCAAGTCAGTGCCAGGTCCTATGTCCACCTGCCACTTGCATTATTAACTCTTACAATAACCTCCTGGGGATAGGTGATGGGGAGGGCCCAAGCCTCACAGGGCTGAGGTGGCCTCGAGCCCCAGGGTGGCCAGGCTCTGCAGGTCTGTGGGATACAGGAGCGCAGCGGCCTCTGTGTGCTCCCACCCACCCGGGTCACCGTCGGCATCAGTACCAGGGCCCAAACTCACTGTGTGGTAAGACATGGAGGTATCATTCCTGGGCGTGTGTGGGCGACTCACCGGGTGCTCTGATGGTGGTGGCCAGGCTGCCGCTGGGTTTCTCAGAATCCTGTACCTCAGAGATTCAGAGAAACTCAGACTTTCAGAGAAAGTCTGTTTGTGTGCCACAGAGATGTTAACCACAGAGCCTGAGCAGAAGCCAGGTGAGAGTTAGTTCAGCAAGCCACGCAGAGTTCAGCCTTCCTGTCTCCAGCTGTGGGCAGAGGTCCGCAGCAAAACGCAAAGGTCAGATCCATGCCCCCAGACGTGCGTGGGTGTGGGCAGAGCACTGTCCCGGGAGTCTGCAGCCACAACACTCAGCTCTGCTCCATCAAGCAATACACAAAGGCCACTCAGGCCATGCAGTGTTCATCCTCCTGCTTAGGCAAGGTTTGGCCCCAGCTCGCTCCGAAGACTTTGGGGGAGGGGCCCCTCACAGTTTGATACTTGATTTCTCCATCTGAAAAATAAAGGGGTTTAGATTAAGTCAGGTACTTTTTGACAGGCTTTTTGATCATAACCCACATTAAGAAAAACATTTTACAGCATATTACACCGGGTAACCTTAAGTGCTATAGCTCAGGTCCCAAGATGTCAGTAGCTTAACAAAAAAAAAAAAAAAAATTCATTTCTCACTCACATAACTGCAATGTGAGGTTTCCTGGTGGGTGGCTCTCCTCCACACAGTGATCCAGGAACCAGCCACCTTGACCTGGAAGTAAAGTCATTTTCAATCTCGGTCCATTGGTGAGAGCAAGTCAGCCAGGGGCCCCGCCTAGAGGCGGGAATCTGGAATATCACTGCTAGCAGGGCACCCCCTCCCTAGGGACACCCGTATTCTGTGGGAGGGGAGACCAGACCTGGCAGCCAGTCAGCTGCCTCTGCCACACCTTGGACTCACACACACAACTGAAGTAGAAGGTTCATGAAACAAACTCGCTCATGCCGCATGTGATGCCTTCTGACTCTGATACCTTCTGCCTTGTTTCATTAGCGCTGTGCGTGACCCACTAAATTAATCCCATGACCCACTACTGGGTCAGTGCCTACAGTTTAAAATTTCAGCTGATTCCTCAAAGAGAGGACCATAATATTATCCAACTCTAACGTGTACAGAGTTGAGTGGCCACCTGTCTTGAAGGACTTAATTCAGCCTAAAAGAGAGCTGCTCAAAACCACGGCTGTCATTCAGGGGATGACGCCATGAGAAAAAGTGGCTTTCAACTTGCAATAAATTCAGATGAACTCCTACCCAGAGGAGTGAGGCCCAGTCAGATACCCAGGAGCAGAAAGTGTACTTGGAGGCCCAGGAGGGTGGTTTCCAAAGCAAATTCCAGACCAGGTTTGGAGGAGGGACATGCGGACTCCAAGCCTCCTTCTGACAGGGATCCAGCATGCACTTTGGACAAAATTCCAGCTAGGTGGCAATGGTGAGTCACTAGAACATTGGAGAAGGAATCTTAGCACCTGCCATGAAATATGGCATCCCCCACTGAGGGGCCTGGTATCCCCCCAAGGCCGCCTCTCCTTCTCTCTATTCCCCACCCCCAGGGAAGGTCGGGTCTGCCCTAGCTCACTGCCGAGGTGTCCTGAGCTCTGACAGGTCTGCCAAACTTCTGTACCTGGAGGTCTTTTCTCAGAAACAACTGGGAAAGAGCCCCATAACTGTGACTCAGCTCATGACGTCTATGACCCAAAGTCATGCTGGAGACACTGGCCCATTTCTTTGAAGAGACAAATCAGCCTTTAATGAGTGACCTAGATTTTCCTGTATAGATCTGATTCAGAACTTCCAACTAATTTTGGTCCATGCACATACCTTGTGCAACTATCCTGTTATGAACCCAGAGCAATGAGCCTCTCCATTGAAAAGGTGTGTGAGGGCAGGGAAATGGGATTGTGCAGACAATGGATCTGGTTTCAAGAAGGGCCTCTGCCCCACTTAAGCTACGTGCCCTTGAACAACTTGCACAACCTCTCTCAATCTCCTATTACCTGGGAAGGGATACATTCCCTGCCTCTCAGGACATGTGTGAGGAGCAGGTGAGTTAAAGGAAGGAAAGGGCATGACTCATGGGGAGTGCTCAGCAGACACTGGCTTGTCTCCCCTCAACCCCCAGTCACGAGGAAGGACCACAAAACCACATTTATATTCTAGGTGTAGACTTCACGGCCCTTCTATATGGCATGGCAGGCCACACGAGGAACCCGTGTGAGGTAGACTGTGGTGCATCCAAAGGGCCATACACTCAGCCAAGAGACTGACCTCAGGGACTTGTATGACAACTTGTGAATCTGGAAAGGGCAGTAGAGGAGGGATGTGATGTGCCCTGAACCAGGAAGAAGGGGCAGCAGGTGGGCTTGCCCAAGGAAGTAAAGTGTTGAGCTGGAACTTGGAGTTGACAGGGGTTTTGGGGGGAGATATTCGGGGTAGTGGGAGGAGCAACAGCACGTGCAGAGGGGAGACCCTGAGCAGGGAGGGAGCAGGGGAGGTACCTCGTTGGGGGAGGCCCTCAGTGAGAGCGTCCCCCCATCCGTCCCCTCCCTCTGCAAGGGCTGAGGACTCCAAAGCCTCTCTGGTACCTTCTTCCCACTCTGGGATTGTGTTTGTTGGAGGTAAAGACTTCTAGAAAATCTGTGGTTCAAAGCTGAGGTTCAAAGCTCAGATTTAAGGAACCACCTCAGGACAGTCAGGCTGTCTCAGATGGGAACCTCGGGAGACTGGCACTGCTGCAGAACAGCAGCAGCAAAGGCAGAGAAGCTGGGATAAAAGAAGGAAAGAAAGATAGTCCAGAGAGACATTCTGGTGTCAGGAAGGAACAGGAGCTGGAAATAAGAAGGATCTGAGTTTCTGCCCTGGCCCTGCTTCTCACCGGGTGACCTTGGGCCAGTCTTGTCTCCTTATTGATGGAGTGAGAGGTAGTAACGACAACAGTCACCTGCAGGGGTCTACAGTGGGGACTCCAAGAGCACAGGGTGCAGGCGCCCTTCCCCAGCATGGAATCTGGCCACTGCACAAGTGGCTGCAGCGGGGAGAAGGGAGCAGGAGAGGAATCAGCCCACCAGCGAGGGGATCTACAATCTGTTCCTGTAACAACAGGCTGCTCCTGACAGGGAGGCAAAGATGGAGGATCCATCTCCAGGGAGAATAAAAATGGTGTGATGACTTTTTTTTTTTTTTTTTTTTTTTTTGGTGTGATGACCTTGAAAAACAGTTCAGCAGTTTCTTTCTAATAAAGTTAAACGTTCACTCCTCACAGTCACACTCCTAGGTATTTACGCAAGAAAAATGAAATACAGGTTTCACAAAAAGACTTACACATTAACACTCACAGCAGCTTTGTTAATTAGAGCCCCAAACTGGAAACAACTCAAATGTCCACCAGCAGGGGAACGGACAAGCCATGCAAGGGGGAGCCACTCAGCAGCGCCAAGGAATGAACGTGTGTGGCACAGGTGACATGGAGTCTCACAGACATAAGGTGAGTGACAAAAACCAAAGGAGAAGGAACACCTACTAGGATTCCATTTACACAAAGTTCAAGAAAAGACAAACATGAGTCTATAGTGACAGACTCAGACAATGGTTGCTGCCAGTCTGTGGGAGCAGGTGTTGCCTGGGAAGAGGCCTGAGAGAAGGTTCTGCACGGAGTTCAGTAAAAACCCTCTTCTCCCTCCCCTGTCCTGCCCCCCCTTTCCCTCCTCTCAATAAAACTGTATTCCATCTCCAAATAGACAAATATAGTTGCAAGAACTCAAGAAAAGGACACATGCCTATCCTATGGTCACGTGGACACCTACCACAAGACCTGCGTACATGCATTCAACAAGTGTTTATTGAGCATTTCAGACACTATTCTAGGCACTAGGGATGTGGTAATGGGGGAGAAAACAACATCAGATACAAGGTTATGGAGGTGACAGTCTAATGTCACCATCCTCCCCAGTGCCCTCCCTACCCCAGTCTCCTCTGGTCTCATACATGTTACAAATCTGGGTCATTAGTTTGGGTAAATGAAAGAGCTCAAAAAAAGTTCACAATAAATAATAATTATGGTTATAATCATCATCATAATAAGCCATAAAGAACTTGGAAGAAGTGATTTTATATTTCAACATCATACATAAATAGAAAGCTCACAATTAGACAGAAGGATGGGAGAGATAGTTAAAAACACAAGGTAATCCAGAAATGGTTTCCACTGGCTCTCTTACATTGGCTTTTGAGGTGGGAGGGGGGCAGAGGGAGGAGAACCTCAAGCAGGATCCACACTCAGCACAGATCCCAAAGGGGATGGGGGGGGGCTCCATCTCACAACCCTAAGGTCATGATCTGAGCCAAAATCAAGAGTCTGAGACCTAACCGACTGAGCTACCCAGGTGCCCATCTTTCACAGGCTTAAAAAAAAAAATTCACCTTTTTATTTTGAAATAATGTTAGACTCACATAGAAATTGCCAAAATGGTGCACAGGGAGTTCCTATGCACACTGGCCCTGCTCCATCCAACGATCACTAACATCTTAGCACCGAGAGCGCAGTTCTCATGACCAGGACACTGCTGTTGGCGCATTACTATCAAGCAAACTGCAGATCTTACTCAGACCTCACCCCTTTGCACATGCACTCTTGTGTGGGTGTGAGAGGTTCCGTGAAATGTCGCCCCACACACAGATTCGCAGAGCCACCGCCCCAGTTGGGACATGGAGAAGGAGCTCCCCCGCGCTCCCACCACAGCCGCAGCCTCCCTGCCCCCTGAACCCCTGGGGGCCTGTTCTCCATAGCTATCATTTTCTCATCGGAGAATGTTCTATAAACTGAATGAGCAGGTGATCCCTCTCAGGGACTGGCTTTTTTACTCAGCCCTAATGCTCTCGCGATCCATCCAAGTTGCATAGACAAGTATTTGCTCCCTTTGTTGCTGCGTGAGATTCCCATGGTGTGGATGGACCACAGTTTGCCCACTTATCCACTGAAGGACACTGGGGCTGTCGGTAGTGTCTGGCTGTTACAAATACCGTTGCTAATTACATTGGTGTAAGGCCTCTTAAAAGGCCTTTGACGCACAGACTACTTTCTCTGCTCGCCTCCAACCTCAATATTCACTTTTGTGAATATTACTCCACCACCCATGCACAAATCTTCACTCATCTGGATGTAATATATGTAGCGACACCGACTATAACACAACTGAGAGTCAGGAAGAAAGCAGACAAGACATGGAGAATCAACAGTAATTTGTAAATGTCACGGAGTCTCTGTAGAACGCCCGTCAGCCATCGCCCCACACTTTTTAATGCATATTTTACACCCACCTAACGGCTTGGCCATGTTGTCTCCTGTCCACATCAATGTAGAAAGCACAGAGGGGGCTTTTGACGGCAGCTGGAGTTACAGCTGACAGTATGACATTGGTGGGGGGGACTGGAGAACCACCCCATAAAGCTGAAAATACGGCCGTTCTGGGCAGGATGAATAATTCAATTCATGTCACCAATTCGCAGGGCATCTGCATCACTGCAGCTGAGCACCCTTCATGAGGGTTACTAGAATCCTCTAGAAAAGACTGAACTATGCTTCGTATGCTTCACAAGACAACAAGTGGCATGCATTGGAGTGATTTTCTCCTCAAATCATTGACAATTACAGAAATCAAAACGCTTCAAGTAGTCAGTTCTAGCAAACCAGACTTGAAGAATACCACATTCTCTAATGCCAGATAAATAAGGTATCACGTTATTGATTTTAATGACATCCCAACAGAACACAGGCCAGGAGTCGCACATAGGCTTCATGCCTATAGGGAGGGCAGAGACAACAATTGAGTCGAACTTTTCCCAAAGAACTGGAGTCAGCTCTGGAGTCACATATTATACCTGATGGTCAGTGGGGTGACCTTGGTCAAGTCATTGAATCTCACCGAGCCTCGGTTTCTCTGTCAATGAATGGGGAGTGGCAGTACATACCTGTGGGGGTCATAATGGGAAAGGGATAGGATGAAGGTCTGGGGCATGTCAGGGTCTTGGGAAGTAACAACTTTCATGTGTGAACTTTCCCTTGAAGCAGTTTCAACTCCCCATCATCCTTGATGTGGGTGTGAATAGGCCAGTTGGTCACAGCTGTGAAATCTCTGTCTTCAGCCACTTCCTGCCTCAGTGTCCCTCTGTCCCTCCCCATCTGACTCCTCCCCACCATCAACATCAAAGGCTGTGAGTTTCATGGACTCTGGGACACTCAAGGACAAGCTGGCTGGTGAGGAATCTGACTCAGGGCCGCTGGACACTCCCCGACCCCAGGATGCCTGTCCACACCCCCTCTCTCCATCTCCACGGTCTCTCCTCTCTGGAGACCGGAGGGCTCCTGGAGGCACCTTTGGCCTCTTAAGAAATTATCTTCAACCTCCAGTGACAGTCAGAAGCAGCTCATTCCCTTCAGACACTAACCATTTACTTAGATTCATTGGGGCAAATATTTTCTTTCTGAGAGAACCCGCTCAATGCCCATCTGCCTGAGCAGGAAAACGTGGGCACCCTCTTTGCTGCTCTGGAACCTACCCATGGCTACCGCAGGGGATGGGATTTTTTAACAGAGCATCTGATCCTGAAGAAACTCCTGCTCAGGAGAAGCTCAAATCCCAAGCTCTGCCCTGAGTCCAAAAGTGTGACGTCTCCTGGTGCTGCCAAACAGGCGTGTAATTGGAATAAAACTCCTGGTACCTAAGGGGGGGCGGGGAGCCTCGGCTTCCTCATCTATAAAATGGGATGATGAGACCCTCTCCTAGGATAGTGGTAAGAATTAAAGGAGATCATTTATGTAAGTTTCTCTAAAATGTCACTTTCCCTACACTAGCAGACAAGGACACATTTTTCGCATGGCCCTGCAAGAGAGTAAGCCCCATCGTGCAGGCACAACCTGTTTGCACCATGTCTGCCAGCAGCCCACTGGCCAAAGCAGGGCACGTGACCTAGTAGGAGGGGGAGTAGGCACCCAGTGGGATGAGGGAGGGAGTCTGGGTGGGAAGAGCTAGAACAATACTCCCATTGACATTGGGTGGTACGTGGTTGAGCTGGGATTTGCACCCACATCCTCTTTGAGGGTGAAATCTCTCCATTATTAACCTGTAGTGACTCAAATTAAAAATGAATACTCAATTTCTTTACTTGCAGGAAAGAGTCTTTTATTAACATCCATCTATGATTGGCCTTAAATTGTTTTCCCAGCAGGAAAAGGCCTATTTAGCAAGTGTTTGTGGGAGTGCTTTGCATATATTAACCAAGTAATCACCTCAACAACCCTGTGAGGTTGGTGGTGGTGTTACCTCATTTTAGAGAGGAAAAAACTGAGGCACACAGAGGTTAAATAACTGGCCCAGAGTCTCACAGTGAGCAAGAGGCATAGAGAGGATATGAACCAGACTGGCTCCCTCTAGAACGTGCGTGGGCTCTCCCCGTTGGGCCTGCCTAGGATGGGGGCAATCCTGAAAGACTGTGGCAGTGCTCAGCAGGCAGCGGGGAAGGGCCCTACTTCATACCCCCAACCCAACTCGGGGTGGTTTCTGTCATGAGCAGCCTCAGCTCTGATTTCGTGCTGCTAGAAGACCCTCTGCCGTGGACACACACTCCTACTTTTGCAGACAAGGCCTCACTTAGTCCTCGCACCTGTGGTGATACCCAGGCAAGGAGCTGAGCGGGGGTGGGAGGGAGCCAGCACCGGGGCCCCTTCCTGGAGCTCGCATTGCAACCCTGAGGCCACGGGGCCGGGTGGGCACTAGAGCTAAGGGCTGAGGAGAGAGGGAGGGCGCCCAGCAGCAGCCAGGCCTGGGGCACAGGGGGCACAGGGCCCTGGCTGTGGCATAGCATGGGGTAGCCCTGATGGCAGGGAAGGGGCCTTGTTCCAGGGAGGCCTCCCGTGGGGCTCTCCTCGCAGCGCCGTCCTGGGGACCCACCATTCCAGCCAAACCCGGACCTTGGCCCCTTCCCCAATCCACAGCAGATGAAACACACGAATACACATTTGCTCTCAGAGAGGTTCTAAGAGGTTCCCTCTAAGAAGTCCTTCGCACTCGACCTTTCCTTCTAGAAGCACTCACCACTCCTCACATCTCAGCCCAAGATGGCATCTTCCCAACCCAGCCTCAGACTGCTCTGCCGCTTGCTGGACTCGGGAGACATCAGGAGCTCGCAGTGCGCAGCGCGTGTGCCTCAAACCTGTGGGAACCCTCACCAGCCCCGTTGTTAACCAGACGCTCCCTGGGCGAAACTTTTAAGAGGGGGTGGTTAGCAGGCAACAGCTGAGGGCTTGGTGAGGCCCGCTGATCTGCAGCCGAGGCATCATGGCGGACTCATGAACAACAGGGCCTTGAACCATGAGGGGGCCACCCCCATGCGGAGTTCTTTTCGATAAACATATTGGAAAAGGTGGTGGAGGTTTGCAACAATTCAAAAAACTCACAAACCAACAGGCTAGAAATTAATATTTAAAAGTCTTAAGAAAAAGTGAGGTATTATCGTAGAATGCAGCATATGATACACAACAAAATAGGTCTTTGAGAGAGAGGGAGAGAGCGAGCGAGCGCAGGCGAGCAGGGGGAGGGGCAGAAGGCGAGACAGAGAATCTCAAGCAGACTCGCTGCAGAGTGCGGAGCCCAACGCGGGGCCCCATCCCATGACCCTGAGAGCATGACCCGAGATGAACCCAAGAGTCGGATGCCCAACCTGCTGAGCCACCCGGGTGCCCCACAAACAAAATATGTCTGAAGTGATGACGCTAGCAGGAAGGCTTCTGGTCACCCATGAGCCATTAGTGCTGTTGTTGCCAACACTAAAAACAGGGAGATCTGACACAAAATCGGGACTTACGGCTTCTCCTGAGGCTGGGAGGCTCTGCCCACGGGCCACCCTAGGCCAGAGCTAGTGAGCCAAGGAGGCACCGAGGTGCACAGTCTGAGGAGCCTCACCCCCTGGTCCACGCCTGCCCCTCCAGGCGGCCGCAGCAGCTGAGCTGCGCATTGTGTTTGTCAGGCCTGCTTTTAGGGTCGGTGGGTGCCTCAGCTTACCCTGAGTGGACCCTTGAGGAGCCAAGCCACATCCTACTCTTTCCACTCCCTTTCCCTCCCCTTTGCTTTCCTTTTTTTTTTTTTTTTTTAAATAATAATAACTGGCAGCCTATTTTTTTCTTAACTGAATTAGAATTTACATCCAGGAAAGTGGATCTTAAAGATTCAAGTCAGTGAGTTTTGACAGGTGGTTGCACCATGTTAACAACCAGTTCATGGAGAGAGAGCGCTTCCCTCGCCTGGAAAGCTCTCCCGCCCCTCGCAGGCACCGCCCCCCACCTGAGGTGCCACTGATGAGCCCTCCAGCACCAGGGCTGCTCTCACCTGCTCTGGGACTTCCCAGGGATGAATCCTACAGGGTGCGCTTTCCAGGGCCCATCCTCCGTCCCTCAACCTGCCATCGGTGAGACTGGCCCATCGCTGCAGGTCTCCCCAGTGGTTTCTTTTTTATTCCACGGTGGGGCCGTATCACATGGGGCACAGCCATTCTCCCGCCGGTGTTCAGCTGAGTCACTGGGCGCTCTTGGTGCCAATAACACTGATGCATGAACCAGCAGCGCTGGGGGGTTGCTGGAATCTCTAACCCCCTCACCTTCGTGGGGGAGGAGAGGGTGCACATCAGGCCCTGTCTTCCTGACCCTCATCCCCTTCCCCAGCTTTAACACGTCCACACACACACGTACACAGGTGCACACCCAGAAGCATGCATGGGTGTGTACACACGCCCAAGCCACTACTACGTCTCTGGGGTTGGGCTGAACCTCCTTAGATGAGCTCCTGCTCATGAGGGCGTCACTTGACAGTCTGTTTTCTAGCTGCCAGTCTTGCCGCCCACCCTGCCCAGCGATCCCGGAGCTGCCAGGTTTCTTTCTGTGCAGGAGATACAATTTTGCTCACGTCACCTGCTGCTCAAGCACCTTTCACACCCCAAGTCTGATCTCCACAGGCCACTCCCCCACCTCCCTCCCGCACTTAATCCCCACCTGTTCCCACTGCAGGTTCTTCAGGCTTTTACCTAAGCCTTCGCCTGGTCGGCAGCCCCGTCACTCTGCCCTTGATCTGCCCCTGTGGACACACTGTCACCTTCACACTGTCCCTGCTGTCCTTATTTTTGTGACCACCTAGGGGTAGGGCTAGAGAGGAAAGGAGCACCCCATCAGGTGTCTCAAGGCCAGACCCTCTCAAAGGCTGACAGGAGAGGTCTGCACATCTAGCCTATCAGAGGGTAGGGGTCATGGGCAGTGTGAATCGGGTGTGCTGGAGACAGGTCTTTTTCCTCGGCGCCTTGGCTGCCACTTGGTGTCCCTAGGTCTTTGGGGTACAGGGGCTGCTCCCCAGTGGACATGCCAGTCCCCACATCCCCTAAATGCTCAGGCAAATGTGAAGGCCACCTTTGCTCAAATGTAAGTGACCCCCAAATATAAAGTTTTCGCAGTAAGATCTATCGGATTGTTTGTGACCATCTAGACATTTAGGGATCAAGTGAAACTATCCAAATGTCCTGTATATTTTATTTATTGATTGTTTGCACATAAGTCCTAAGCATCTCTTGAGACTGGATTGTCTTGTGCTCCTTTTCTTCCCTGTTAGGTTTGACCCAGTCTAAGTACAGAGCTGCTTGGCACAGGCCAGGAACAGCCCCATGATGGGGCCCCCATGGTGGGGATGACTGGCACCGATGTTCCCCCGGGGGTCCCCAGGGTGGGCAAGGCAGAGGGGGCTGGACCATGTGTACCCCCAGGCTTCTCCAGGAAGTAAACGGATGGTTCCCCTTCAGACAGACCAGCCCTGGCTGGTTTCCCTGTGGTTTCCAGGTGGAGCCAGTCCTGGCTCACCCACGTCCCCATGCCAAGGTATCTGGATTAGACCAGAGAGAGCGCGAGAGACCAAGACAGAGAAAGAGACAGAGATAAACAGACATCGAGAGAGCCAGACCAAGAAAGAGAAAATACTGGCCGAGAGACACAGTCAGAGAAAGAGCGAGAGAGGGACGGACATGGATGGACACACAGACACAGGCACACACAGACCCAGAATGTCAGCGAGTTGCTGAGGTGCTCAGGAGACACGGAGTCACGCCGAGAAGCAGACGCAGGGATGGGGAGAGGAAGAAACATCGCCGAAGAGGGAAAGACTTAAAATCTGCAGGAAACCAACAGAAAACCCCTTGGCGGTGGTGCAGAGCGCTCATCAGGGGGCTCCTCCGGCCTTTCGTGTCTAGCAGGCCCCCCGGAGGGCTCTTCGTGGGTCTAAAAACCTTCTCACCCAAACCCAGCCCCCAGCCCAGGTGCCTCCTCGGAAGGGGCATCGCGAAATTCAGGGCAGTCTCCACAGTCCTGGCCGGGCACGCGCCCCCAACCGGGACCAGGCCGCCGGGCTCGGGCCTCTGCCGACAGCGTGACACGGCTGAGGCCGCATGGAGGGACAGTGGCCACAGGCTGAGTCCCCAGGTGAACAACCCGGTGCCCAGAAACCCCCCTGTTCCGAGGGGGCCAGGGAGATGCCAAGACCCCACAGTTGAGCCCCGTCACCTCTCAGCACCCCAGTGGCCCTTGGTCCTGGTCCTGGGCAGGACTGTTCTGGGCTCAACAGTAAAGGCAGAGAAGACAGAGGACTCGGGGGTCCCGGTCTCAATCCCGGCCTGACTGGTCCTGTCCGTCTGTCCACAGCTGTTGCCCCAAGGAAGCCATGTGAAAGGATGGGTATAAATAAACCTGGAGCCACATGGGTTCCGACCAGGGAGCTATTTCAGGGTTAGAACAAATGCTGGCCCCTGATGAGAGAGAAATTCCACCAGCAACACAGAGCACGTCCCTCAAGCGTGGGATTAAGTGTTTCTCCAAGTCACAATTGCAGGCCAAAGTGGCCGCACTGGCAGCTGGCGGGGTGACACCACACGGTTCAGCAGGGCTGTGGGCCCATGTCTGCTCCCAACTCCTCCCCGAAGGGCACTTTTCCTGTCTGCTGACCAACCGTGAAAACAGATGCACCAACTGCCCCCCAAAATAGATCATACTTGCTGTGCCCTTACTAAGAACATTCAAAACCCTTTAAAAAAAAAACTGAACATCGTGAATGTACTTAATGCCACAGCACTGTACACTTAAAAATGGTTGAAATGGTAAATTTAATGCTATGTATATTTTACAGGGTTTTTTTTTTTTTTTAAGATAAATCTTTTTAGAAATGAGCGGTTCAAACAATGCCATCAGGATCTCTCAGCTCTGCTTTGCTGTTGGCTTCATTGCAAAGCAGTCTCTTCCCACCCAGTGACAAAGTGGCCAGGCCACCCCCTCCAGTTCAGCAAGTCCGCACACACCAGTGGGCTGTTCCGACCCATGCAAACAGCCATATCCTGGGCCACACCAGCTGCCCACCTGGGGTCATATGCCCACCGGGGAGCCCCCCCTCCCCAACCTGCGGGGGGCTGGCAGGGGTAGGAGTGGGGGTGGGGGTCGGGGGACATGGATGCACGCTCACGGATCAGGCTTGGCTCCAAGCTCAGGGATGGACAACCACCTCTACTGACAGAGATCGCACACTGCAAACCGCCCCCTTCAAAGGCTCTGAGGGCTTTTGTCCTGCAGGAATCACAGGGCTGGCTGACAGGCTGGGGAATTCTGTCCCCAAAGCAGCGGCAGCCCTGGATGGAGAGGGGAGCCGTCAACATCCCAGCCTGCTGATGCCCTGCCCTCCCCTGTCTCTAGTGTTTCCCTGGATCCTGAGATCTGCCCTGTTTCCCAGGATCACCCTAAAGGAACTGCCTGCACTTGAATCCTTGTCTTAGAGTCAGTTTCTGGGATGACCCAAAGCACAGAGGGCCCCAGAGGAGCCAGGACACTACTCAGAGAGGAGAGAGTGGTTCTGGGAGGCGGCACCCAGCTTCCCCTCCCTGTCCTCAGAGGGGCGGAGGCTCAGCTCAGGGCGCCGGTGACAGCTGAGCCGCAAGGCCCTCTGCCCAGGGACTCGCCCCCACCCGGCCCGCACCCCTCTCCCTCTCGGTCCCGGGCAAAATCCCGACAAAGAATTCCTGCCTTGAAAGACAGGATGGTGCCTTCTGGCAAGACATTTAGCTGCTAAATGTCAGAGGCACCCAGGCGGCAACACTGGATTTAAGCAGAAAATAATAATAAAAAAGAGATTAGAGCAGAGCGCTGGTGCAAGAAGGCTGGCGGCAGGCGCGGGACCTCGACTCTGCAAATCACTTCCTTGAAGCTGATCTGTCACTTGAGGGTGTGTGACTCAGTCCCAAGTAACCTTAATAAGAAACCAGGAGAGCTAATTAAGGGATCAGTGGCTCCTGGGGAACAGATTCCCCTTTTGTTTGTAAGTGTAAGGAATTAAGGGGATTTCACGGGAGAAGGGGCTCCTGATGACTTACTCAGAGCAGGAGAGAAAGGCGCCCGCTCTGCAGGCTCCCTGCGCCCAGCCTCGTCCTCGAAGTGCTCCTGGGCTTGTCCTCCTGGGGAAAGGACAGTGCAGAACCCTGCTGGGCCGGCCGAGGGGGCCGCTGACCCCTCAAGAGTGTCAAGAGCAGCAGCTAGGATCTGTTTATGGCTCGGAGTGAGGACTGTGCCTCATTTGATTCTCACAAGGCCCCCACAATCCCCATTTTACCGCTGGTCAGCCAGGGGGTGGGGTGTGCTGGGGTTTTGAATGTGGCAGGTAATCTAGCCCCAGGGACCTCTTCACTGCTGTGGGGCTCTGTGTGCAGGAATGGGGGAGTCAGCGAGATGGAGGCAGGGATGGGGGAGACATACAGAAAGATGCGCACGGGGTGCCTGGGTGGCTCGGTGGTTGAGGGTCTGCCTTCAGCTCAGTCACGATCCTGGGGTCCTGGGATGGAGCCCCACACTGGGCTCCCCGCGGGGAGCCTGCTTCTCTCTCTCATGAATAAATGAAATCCGAAAGAGAAAGAAAGAAAGAAAGAAAGAAAGAAAGAAAGAAAGAAAGAAAGAAAGAAAGAAAAGAAAGAAAAAAAAGAAAAGAAAAGAAAGAAAGAAAGAAAGAAAGAAGGAAAGAAAGAAAAGAAAGAAAAAGAGAAAGAAAGAAAGAAGAAAGAAAGAAAGAAAGAAAGAAAGAAAGAAAGAAAGAAAGAAAGAAAGAAAGAAAGAAAGAAAGAAAACACACACACACGCGGCGCCCTGAGCTAGATCCAGCCACCTGGACGGACCGTGAGCAGCAGCGCCCACCCACATGCAGCCCCCCCTGTCTGGGTCTGGTGAGGTCCTGCCAGCAGAGGAGCAGGTGGGGAGCAGCTGGAGAAACACAGGCCCGACCAGGATCCAGGCTTTGCTCTTCTCCCTTCCGGGCCCTCCGTGTACCAGCTGAGCCCCAGGACTTCTTCAGCGCCCCTGGCCTCAGGACCCCCTCCCTTATGTCCTGACCCGCAGAGACCATCCCTCCCCAGCACCACGGCCGCACGCTGCGGTTGGGCAGCAGCAGCTCCCTGCATCCCCGCGGAATCGAGGCCGCTGTGTCCTTCAGACCGTGACGAGGGGCACTGCGGAGAGCTCCGCCGGCCACGTAACAGGAGGGAATGAGCCTGGCTGGCTGGAAAATTGAGGCTAAGCACAGCCGCAGAAGCAGTCACCGTCCAGAAGGCTTTTCCCTCTGCAGCCGGGGCGCCGCCCTGCAAGAGCTGGCCACAGCTGGCTGTTCTCATGCAGGAGCACAGGACGAAGGGGTCCCTTGTGCCCCCTAGGGCTACCCCCCCCCACCCCGCTCTAAGGGCTTTGGCAACAACATTCTGAAACCTCCTCCCCCTCTGGCCCCCCAGGCCTGTATCATTTGGGGTCAGGCAGTGAGGCAGGCTCAGTAAGGTCCACCCCAGGACCTCTCCCTTCCCTGGTCCCAAATCAATGACTGATGCAAAGTAAGTGTTACTCAATAAACACTGAGCCCTCTCTGCTCTTTGTCCAAGATTTCACAGAATCAGGGGTTGTCCTTGGGCACGTAGGGGCAGATGGCAATGGCACCATAAGCCTACGCTGTATCACAGAATCCACAGGCAACTCAACTCACAAACTCTAGCTCCCGTTCTGGGCAGAGCCCCGTCCTAGGTGCCTTTCCTTCATGAACCTGTTTCATCTTCCCAGCAGGGCAGTGGGTGCTGGTCTAGTTGGTTTAGAGTTCAGCTGTGGGCCACAGGCCCAGCCCAAATAACCATAGCTCAAAACTGTGAGTGCTGCTCACTTTACTCTGTACACAGATCACCTGGGGATGTTGTTAAAATGCAGGCTTTGATTCAGCAGTCGGGGTGGGGGCCAAGAGTCTGTATTTCTAACAAATTCCCAGGTGATACCAATGCTGCTGGTCAAGCATCAGAGGCCTCAATGAGATAGTGGTTAACTTCTCTGCCGGTTAAATGATGTTCGAAGAGAAGCAGCTCTAGGCTGACATATGTCTTGATGATCTCCTTTTGCTCTTCCACCCTCATTTTCTAGATTCTTCCTCCTGCCCAAGAACCAGCCATCATATCCATAGTTGAGCTAGCAGGGAAAAGAAATAATTGAAGGGCATACTTGCTCCCTTGAGGCACCCCCTAGAAGTTGCCTATGACATTTCTGCTTGGATCCCATTTTCCAGAACTTAGTTACTTACATGCCTCAAAGAAACCTGAAAAATGTATTCATTATCCCCAGGAAGGCAGGTGTGCTGCTAAAACTTGGTGATAGTGGTGGTGTTGGTGGTGGAAGGTTTACTAGAAAGGAAGAAATGAAGAATGGATATTGTGAACAGCTATTCTCTCCCCCAATTAACATGATAAAAATGAAGAACAAGGAGTTTAAGCAATTTGAGGATTAAATGAGTTAACATATGAGCACATAGTGATCATTAACTGCTGTTTTTATCCATGAGTCTGTAGCATTAAAAAATAAAATAAGCAGGGATGCCTGGGTGGCTCAGCAGTTGAGCACCTGCCTTTGGCCCAGGGTGTGATCCTGGAGACCCGACATGAAGTCCCACATCGGGCTCCCTGCATGGAGCCTGCTTCTCCCTCTGCCTGTGTCTCTGCCTCTCTCTCTGTGTGTCTCTCATGAATAAGTAAATAAAATATTAAAAAAAAAAAAAGCAATAAGGTCATGTGCATTGAGAAGCCAGGGAGACAGGCTCAACTGCTTGTCAGAACAAACATTTGGAGGAGGTACCAGAAGGTCACAGGTTATTATGATCATCAAAATGGGTCCATTGAAATGGAATGGGGGAAGGAGAAGGAGGGTCGAGTCCTCTGCGCTTCCAGGTCCAAGCCACTGGTTGCGGACCAAAGGAAACAGGACAGGGTGAGACCTGAAAGAGCTGCTCGTGGCCTGTGGGGCATGTTACAGCTGCTGGCTCAGTCAGGTTGGGCTGGGTTATGCTACAGTAACAACAAATCTCAGAGGCATCAAACAGCAGAGCTCTGTTGCTCATGCTCCCCGCTTGGGAACCAGGCTGGGAGAGCTGCCCCCCATCGCAGGTTGCCTGGAAGGAGAGAAGAGTGAATCACACACTGGTTCTAAAAGCTTCCCCCCAGACAGGACACACATCGCTTCCACTTGCATCAGCCCATTGGCCAAAGTGAATCATGTGGTCTCGCCCCACCGGAGGGAGGTGGGGGACTGGAGACCTACCCCGTGCCTGGAAGAAGAACTGGGAAAGTGGGATGAATGGCACAACCTGACTACCACAGATGCACAGGGTGCCCTGTCTAGTCTGGTAGCATCAGGGAAGACTTCTTGCAGGAGGAAGTGCCAGAAATAAAATATACGCTGTGTATAACAGGAAATGCATGTTATAATTGCTTGAAATAGAACAACAACCACAACAACAAGACTTACAGGGGATCACGGGTGGCTCAGAGGTTTAGCGCCATCTTTGGCCCAGGGTGTGATCCTGGAGATCTGGGGTCCAGTCCCACGTCCGGCTCCCTGCATGGAGCCTGCTTCTCCCTCTGCCTGTGTCTCTGCCTCTCTCTCTCTGTGTCTTTCATGAATAAATAAATAAAATCTTTAAAAAAAAAACACTTACACACTTTCTTCTCCCTCAAGCTCACCGGGAAGGGAAGTAACATTTTAGTCAAACTTCCATGTGCTGGACACTTTTCTAAGTGGCACGTCCCCGTCATAGAACCCCTGCAAGGGAGGTACTGTTATTGCAGATAACGAAACTGAAGCTCAGAGAGATAAAGCAACTTGCCTGTGGTCACACAGGTTGGAAGCAGAGACTGGATTTGAACTTGGTTCTCTCTGACTCCAGGCATGTGTACTGCTTCACAACCCCCTACCTTTAGCCCCTTGGGAACATGGCAGCACAGCTGACAGCTGCATTGTGCCCAAAGGCTACTGTTGGAAGGTTCTCACTGGTCTCTTCTTAGTTTTAGAGGTGCCAGAGATGGCGGGGGGGTCTGTTCAGGGAATTTCTAAAGCCCCCCTCCCTGGAAGCAGAACACACTCTGGTCTCTCCCTAGGCCTTAACCCTCCTGCATCTCCAGCATCCAACTGGGTCTGGCTAGAACCACACACTGTGGCCTTACGCCTTAGGAACTGATTCATAAGGAATTCACTGAGTCATAAGAAATCAATTTTATGTCGATGTTAAGAATATTTAGAGGCACACCTTGGTGGTTCAGTTGGTTGAGCATCTGCCTTTGGCTCAGGTCATGATCCCAGGGTCCTGGGATTGACCCCCATGTCGGACTCCCTGCTCAGTGGGGAACCTACTTCTCCCACTCCCTCTGCTGCTCCCCTGCTTGTGCTCTCTCTCTGTCTAATAAATAAATACATTAAAAAAAGAATACTTAGAGAAATATGAAGCCAAATAAAAATCAATCTATACTCTGGTTTTCCAGTTTCATTTTTAAGCTGAGAATCTCAGAGCTAGCTGTGGTTGAGGGCTTACCAGGGCCAGGGACTGCGCTAAGTGCTTTGAATGTCAACACCCTGTCTCCACATCACATCGTGCAGGTGCCATTCTTGCCTGGTTTTCCAGATGAGGAAGTAGACCCAGGTTTGAATCCAGGTGGTCAGACTCTTGAGCACTGTGCTCCATGGCGTCCCTAGCGGGAGGCCTGGGAACCCACAGCCTGACAGCCCCGGAGGCACCTGCTGCTGAGGGCCCAGATGCCCCTGGGGGTTGGTGTATTTCCCAGGGGAGGAACGGGGGGGGGGGGGCGGGGGAGATGGCGGGGGGGGGCGGTGCTAGGGGCCATAGGGGCTAGGGACGCCGGAGCAGGGGTCTGAAGGATGGGTGGCAGGTTGTCAGGTGGCCAAGGAAGAGGAAGATGTTTAGGCAGAAGACAGGATGAGGGCAACGACCCGGAGCTTGAAACAGGCCTGTGACACTGTGGGATTCATCATGTGAGGAGAGGCAGAAGGTGGTATCTGAGCGATGGAGGCGTCCTGAGGGAGAATGACAGCATCTGAACATGACTTGTTGCTGGAATGGGAGAAGCCAAGAACTCCGAGGGTCCTGGCCTGGAGGCGTGACGTTATCTATTTGTTCAATAGTTGGTTTTAACCACTCATTTCCTCACTTGCACCATGCCTCGCCTGGCAAGGCTGCTGAGGCACCTCCCAGGGTCCCTCCATTAGAAAATCAAGTAAGAACCAGAAGGAAATTCCTCCCAATCACTCATGCCTGTTGAGTCATGGCCTCACACAAAAGTGACACATCCACAGGGGTGTGTCCATATGCCTCACAGCTGAGATTCAATAGAAATTGCTCCCCATAGAAGGAACACCAGTGAGGGGCACGTGGGTGGCTCAGTGATTGAGCATCTGTCTTCAGCCCAGGATGTGATCCTGGGGTCCTGGGGTCGAGTCCCACATTGGGCTCCCCGCGGGGAGCCTGCTTCTCCCTCTGCCTGTGTCTCTGCCTCTCTCTCTGTGTCTCTCATGAATAAATAAAATGTTAAAAAAAAAAAAAAAAAAGAATAGCGGTGTGACAGTGGATACCAGGCAGGACACACAGCTACTCCTGGTAACGTTGGCCTGCGCTGTCCTGGTGCAGTGACACAGCCCAGGGAGAGCCTCGAGGAACAAGTGCCCGACCATCTCATGTTCTGGCTGCAGCATGAGGGGTTCTGGGCCTTCATCACGGTCAGTGAAAGCTGTGGTCTTACCACTCAAACACAGGAAACTGCAAGAGCCCACTGGCCCTTTCTGTGGGCAGCCTGCCCCTAACTCCCAGCACAGGGACTCCCACACACTCCCTGCCGTGCCAGGCAGGGCCCCCTTCGCAGTAGGCAAGGCAGGCACAGTGCTCATGATACTTTTAGGGGCCCACAAAAATGTTTTAATTTCTTTTAAAATTAGAAAGAGAAAATTGAATTTCAAGGTCAAAGAAAATGTTTTAACATATAAATTAACAAAGTTATCTTCAGAGCAACATAATTGTCCATGATAATATGTTTTTAATTTGAATTAGTTAACATTATAATATTGGTTTCCAGAGTAAAATTAAGCGATTGATCGCTTACATGTAACCCCAGTGCTCATCCCAATAAGTGCCCTCCTTAATCCCCATAACCCATTTAGCCCCTGCCCTCACCACCCTCCCCTCTAGCAACCCTCAGTTTGTTTTCTCTAATTAGGAGTCTCTTATGGTTTGCCTCCTTCTCTATTTTCATCTTGTTTTATTTCTTCCCTTCCCCTATGTTCATTTTTTTCACTTCTTAAATTCCACATATGAGTGAAATCAAATGGTATTTGTCTTTCCCTGACTGACTTATCTCACTTAGAATTAATACCATGTAGTTCTATGCAAGTCATTGCAAATGGCAAGATTTCATTCTTTTTGATGGCTGTGTAATATATATATATATACACATACACATATCACATCTTTATCCATTCATCTGTCAGTCTGTGGACATTAGGGCTCTTTCCATAATTTGGCTATTGTGGACATTGCTGCAATGAACATTGGGGTGCAGGTGTCTCATCATTTCACTACATCTGAATCTTTGGGGTAAATGCCCAGTAGTGCAATTGCTAGGTCATAGGTAGCTCTATTTTTAACAGTTTGAGGAAATTCCACAGTGTTTTCCAGAGTGGCTGCACCAGTTTGCCCTTCTTACTAGACATGTCTCCAAAGGCAAGGGAAAGAAAAGCAAAAATGAACTATTGGGACTTCATCAAGAAAAAAGCTTCTGCACAGTAAAAAATAAATAATAATAATAATCAACAAAACTAAAAGGCAACTGATGGAATGGGAGAAGATATGTGTAAATCACATATCAGACAAAGAGCTAGTATCCAGAATCTATAAAGAAAATATCAAAATCAACACCCCCAAAATAAGTAATCCAGTTAAGAAATGGGCAGAAGACATGAACAGACATTTCTCTGAAGAAGATATACAGATGGTTAATACATTTTTGTGAAGAAAGTGTTCACAAAGGTCCCAACATGGCCCTGGGTCTGGGCTCCATACTAAATCTTTCCATCCATGATCTATCTAGCACTCACAGTAACCCGCTGACTGGGCAGTGTATCACTCCCAGTGGGCAGTCTATCACTCCCAATTTACACACGAGCAAACTGAGCCAGAGTGGTGGTAAGTGACCTGCTCTGGATCACCTAGGCGAATGGCCAAGCCCTTCCAGATGCAGGTCATCTGAGGATGATGCTTGAGCTCTTTAGATCCCACCAAAGCAGTGGTCCCTGCAGGCTGGTAGCTCATATCCCTGTGGGACCTGTGGGAAGTGATAGCAAGCAGCCTTATAGTTGGGAAGCGGCAGTGGGTTGAGAGTAAGGGGTAGTACAAAGGAGGAGGGAGTAAAGGAGGTGGGGGAGGACCTGGAGTTAGCAGAGTGACCCTGGGCTAGCCAGGCTGCATGAAGTGGGGCTGAGGTCCTCCTTACATTTGGCAATCGTGGGCTGGGTTTGGGAGTCCTTTGGGGTTGGGTGCAGGGCCACTGAATGGCTGTTGGGTCTTGGGTGAGTCACTTTACCTACCCGAAGGCCTAAACTATAGATGCGTTGGTAAGGGCGCCTCCACGTGTGGAGGTCCGTGTGGCTACGATGAGATGGTGCGGCAAGTGCCTGGCACAGAGCTGGGAGCCCATAAATGCCACCTCATGTTGATATTATGCCTGCGGGCCAGACCCAGGGCCCCATTCTCTCCCTCAGTCAGACATGACCAAGAACCTTCCAAGCATCTGAACTCCCAGAGAGAATGCAATGAAAACATCTTGAAGCCTGTGCAGAGACCGTTGGGAGGCTGGACACAGGTATTCCAGAAACAACTTCTCCAACCAACGGTGGCCATTTAAGGAACACCAGTGATTTGATGAGTTCATTGAAACTAAAGTTTGCACAAAAGCTACTAAGGCCAAGAGTGGCTAGAAGTTCGTGCCTGCTGTCTCCGAGTCCTGGGCAAGCTGACTACGATCCCCAGCCTCGCTGTGGTTGGAGCCCACCGTGGAGGGAGGCTCTGCGCAGTGGCAGGGGGCGAAGGGCAGCGTGCCCCTTCTAGTCCCGGCCACGATGGCCGCTGGTATGCTCTACATTGCCAGCTGGCCCAGGGCAGAGGCTGAAGCAGGGGATGCCGAAGACCCGAGGGGATCATGCTCTGTTGGTGTCCGCTGTGTGCCCTCAGCCTCACTGTCCCCGTTCATGCCACTCACAGCTCCTACTCCAGGTCCAAGGGCTCTCAGGGGCCGAGGGTCACACTCAGCCCATCTGGCCAGGGAGAGGGGGCGGGGGGGGGGCAGGGAGTAGGCCCCAACCTCTGGTGGATGGAGGTGCTGGGTGCTGCCCCGTGGCCCAAGCCACTCGGGGGGAGCACTGGGAGCCTTGGTCCAGTCCCCCACGGCCCGCACGCCAGGCGCCAGTGTCCCACAGCCAGGAGTGCTCAGCAGGGCGCCTGGATTTGCTGCTTCTCCCTGCCTCATTGTCTCGCTCCCCAGGGGAGCTTCCCCGGGCTCTTTAGGATCTGCTTCTGGGGCAATGCACTAAGTCACAACCGAGGATGGAAAGAGATTCCCTTCCTGGCACCTGATGGGTGGCCTGCTCACCCAAACACACCGCGACCACAGAGAGAGACATACCTTGAGAGCAGGTCTGCAGAGTTTTCTCGAAAAGGGCACAAGAGGCTACATTAGGCTCTGCGATGCGTAGAGTCTCTGCTCGAAGTACTCAGCTCTGCCGGCCGCACACCAGCAGCCAGAGATGGGGCACGGCAGGGGCACGGCTGCGACCCCGCAGGACACGGCTCGGGCAGCAGGCCTCGGGGCTGACGTCTGCGAGCCTCTGCTGTACAGTATCAAGCCACCGAAGCGCGAGCCCCATGTCACTGCAGCTGATGACCCCACCTCCGGGGCCCAGTCTCCTCAGAAAAGGAGGCAGAATGTGCTCTGCCCACCTGTAGACACAGGTGAGGCGAGATTTTCAGCGTGGCGAACACTTCTTTCTACTTATTGTGGTGATTAGATTTCTTTTATTTATTTTTAAAGATTTTATTAATTTATTCATGAGAGACACAGAGAGAGAGGCAGAGACACAGGCAGAGGGAGAAGCAGGCTCCATGCAGGGAGCCCGACGTGGGACTCGATCTCGGGTCTCCAGGATCACACCTTGGGCCGAAGGCGGCGCTAAACCGCTGGGCCACCTGGGCAGCCCGATTAGATTTCTTTTAAAATAGGTTTGAGTTAAGAAGTTAAACAGATGAGTCAACTTAAAAAGAACAAGTCAGCCTCTCCCCGTAGGGGAAGAAGGAAAGTGGCCAAAATCCTGACGCCGGGAGGTCTGCTGTCTGGGAAGAAGCTGGGGAGTCCCAGAGGGTTTTGGCGGAGAGATGCGGGCTGGAAGCTGGGGTGTCAGCCAGAAGGAGAGGGAGGGAAAGGCCTGGAGGCCCAGACACCTGTAGGAACAATGTTTCATTAAAGGGTCTCTGAGGGTCTCGAGGCAGGGCTCGTTTTCTGATAGAGCAGTGAGAAAGAGCCCAGGGACTCAGGAGCGTGTCTGAGCTGTCCCTGGTCTAAGCAGATGCAAGCCAAGCCAGACACGAGGTGCCCGACTGAGCCCTAACGGGCTCCCAGCCCCCCCGCCCCCCCCCGCCCCCCCAGCCCATGAACCAGGCCGACTGGGCTAGTCAGGAAATTAGGGCCCGTCCTCAGCCCTGCAGTGTTATCTCGGGCCCGTGTGGCACACGAGGCAATGCCCCACCTTTCTGCACCTCGCTCCCCGTCCTTAACCAGCCACCCGTCCGTCCAGCCAGGCCAGCGTTCCCTTCTCTGTCCACAGCTCCATCCCCTCAGTGAAGTCCCTGTGCGGCCCTGCTCTCCAGGGCAGATTCCATGCTGGTTCTTAGCTAGGCTGCAACTCCGCCTTTGGGGCCGCCACTCCGAGTCCACTCCAGGGGTTAGTGCCAGGCAGACATCAGCCCATTTCTGCAAAATGATACGGTTCTCTTCCTGGACCCTATTCTATGCTGAATCTTTAACTTTTTTTAAAAAAGATGTTTATTTATTCATGTGACACAGACAGGCAGAGACACAGGCAGAGGGAGGAGCAGGCTCCCTGCAGGGAGCCCGATGCGGGACTCGATCCCAGGACTCCAGGATCACAACCTGAGCAGACGCTCAACTGCTGAGCCATCCAGGTATCCCTGGATCTTTAACTTGAAAGCAAGATGCACTTGTGTGAACCCCACCCTATTACTGACCAGACACCCCAGTGTTGGGACAGAAACTTCGTTTTGAAAAAGTTCTTCAGGAGATTCTGATGGGCAAAGCTGGTGAAAAACAGCTCTTCCACTAATCCAAGAGTTCGTAGCAATATCTCCACATTAGAATCACCTAAAGAGATTTTTAAAATCCTAAACTAAATCGGAATCTTGGAGCTGAAACCCAAGCGTTGGTATTTTTACCAGCTTCCCAGGTAAATACCAATGTGTACCAAAATTGGGAAGAATCGCTATAAACCAAGGATTGCAGACCAGTGCTTATGGGTTGAATCTGGTCTACAGTGTTTGTTTGGCCAAAATGTTTTTAAATTTTTTTTAAATTTGAGGTAACCATATGCCACCAGCCCCACCATTGCCACTAGCCCCACCATTGCGTGTTACTCACCACTGACTGTTTTCTTGGTCCCAAGCCCTCCTGACCCCTAAGAGTATTCAGGACTCTCCCAAAGTGGCAGTGGGACCAGCACTCCTCTTGGCCAAGACTACTGCCTCACAATTCAATAGAACGAAGGAAACAGGGAAGGTTGGGAGAGGAATCATGGAGAGGACAGCCTGGGTGGCTAAAGTGGCACAGACTGATGCCTCCTTGGGAACAAAGTCTATACAGAGATGGAGAGGCAATCTGGAAGGAACAATCCAAGCCAGAGAGTGGGAGAGTATATGTGCAAGATACAGAGTCCAGACAGGGCTCATATTCAGAATGCACAGAGAAAGCCTAGTCAGTAAAAAAATAAATAAATAAAAATGAAAAGATAAAGGGGGCAGAGAGCCCACAGAAATATGTGCAAAGGTCTTGATTATAGTCACAAAAGGGAAATCCAGATAACCAATAGACGTATGAAAATGGCTCCAACTCCATTAGTAATCAGAAAAATACAAATGAAAAAGGAGAAGAGCTCTCCTAGGGAGAGAGGAAGAATCGAAGGCCCATGTACATTTATCTAAATATTTAAATGTTTTCTATTACTCTGGGAAAACTGTTTAAATATACGTTTTATCAGGATCCCTAGGTGGCTCAGCGGTTTAGCACCTGCCTTTGACTCAGGGAGTGATCCTGGAGTTCCGAGATCAAGTCCCACATCAGGTTCCCTGCATGGGGCCTGCTTCTCCCTCTGCCTGTCTCTCTCTCTCTCTCTCTCTCTCTATCTCTTATGAATAAATAAAATATTTAAAAATTATAAAAATGAAATAAAAATATGTTTTATCCATTCAGTTATAATCTTCATAATATACCTTCAAATACACCTTCAGGGCACCTGGATGGCTCAGTCAGTTGAACTACCAACTCTTGATTTCAGCTCAGGTCATGATCTCAGGGTCATGAGATCAAGCCCTGTGTCAGGCTCCGTGCTGAACGTAGAGCCTGCTCAAGATTCTCTCTCTCTGCCTCTGCCCCTCCCAGGCTCATGCACGTACATTCTCCCTCTCAAAACAAAACAAAACAAAACAAAAACACCAAAAACAAAAAACAAATAGACCTTCATAAAGACAACCTTGCAAATATGAATAAAACTATAATTTTTATATGACTGATTCAGTCATTAAATACTAAAAGTGACTGAATTTAATTGATATTTTACCTCTGTGTTCATTACCAGGCCAGTGGTATTTGGATGGGTAGTAAAATAAAGACATAATAATTCATAAATGTTGGTATATGTTATTTCCACAAAAGTTATTCTTCTTGCCTTCATTTCAGCCAAATCACTAATTTCAGCAAAATCATAATGTTTTCATATGATTTTTATTCAGTTAACAGTAATAATCTAAAGGATTAAAACTATATTCAATGTATATATAATTTTATTAATTGTTTGAAAATTTAAGATAAGTACAAACATAAAAAAATAAGATTATTTCAGATATCCTTTTGAATTTAAAAAAGTTTAATTTTTAAATCAATTAAATCTTAGTATTTTTCAATAAATTAAATATCCATCATTATAGCCTTTAATGTCCACCTACTGCTTACGTAAAGGACTAGTATCCCACATCATGTTCGTTGTGGCTAGACCAGTAATTCTTACCGGTGGCTATTCTGGATACATTTGGCAATGTCTGGATATAATTTTGATTGTCATAACTGAGATGCTGGTGCTGCTGACATCTGGCAGGTGGATCCCAGGGATGCTGCTGAGCAGTCTACATTTGGACACCTGCAACTGAGAATTATCTGACCCAAAATGTCAATAGTCCCAGGATTGAAAAGCCTCAGTCTAGACTTAACATAATTGCAAATATAAGAGGGTTACTGGTTGGTTAATGCAGCAAAAGTTGCTCAGCTGCAATGCACAGGGCTGTGAACACTGCAGTAATTCCCGAGTACCTCTAGAACCACAAATTGGAAAAGGAAAAAAAGCAAGAAATGAAGAAATGGAACTCCACTCTTGCATCCTTGCTGAGGGACAAGCTAGATTTGACAAGTTAATTAAGTGGATTTTCTCTTGCTAATTGCTTCCTCCATTTTAACCCCCCTGCCTCCCAAGGCAGTGCTGCTCCCTACGGTGGCTGTGGCACAACCCACACACTTTCACCAAATTTGGACATAGTTAAGTTTTGTTGAGGACACAGGGCAAGAAATGTGCAGAAATAGTTCTCTGAGATCTTGACAGTGTTAGGAAGAAACGTAGGCTCTCTGAAGTGTGGGCCACAGAGCAGGGGTCCCTCTGCCCAGGTTGAAAGTTAGCGCTACAATGCGACCACCACACACCCACCAGCATGGTTAAGATCAACAACACTGATAATACCAAGCGCTGATCAGAGCGTACGTTTTGTATTACTTTTTTTTTCTTGCTTTTTTTTTTTTTTTTTTTAAGTAGGCTCCATGCCCAACAGTGTGGAGCTCAACTTGGGACTTGAACTCACAACCGAGATCAAGTCCTGAGCTGAGATCTAGAGTTGGACGCTCAACTGACTGAGCTACCCAGGTGCCCCTGTACCGAACCTCGAATGCAAAAATGTTTGTGAAGAATGTCATATTTACTGTATATTTCTTCAGAAACTACCATCACCCACTGAAGCTAAATAAACATACACACACAGCAATTCCAATTGCAGGTAAATACCCAACAGTGTGGATGAGCCTGGCAAACACGATGAGTACCTTTTTCTGTTAAGGAAGGCAGTACGTGCACTTTGTAGAAAGTTCAGAAAATCAAATGAAAATGAAAAAACTGACATTATTTCCAACTTCTACAGATAAATGTTGTTAACATTTTGACTAAAACAAAAACAAAACCACATTTTGACTGTTTTTTTTTTAAAAAACCTCCTTATGCATATATATAAATAGTAGGAAAAAAAACGTGGTATAGTCTCTTGTTTTAAAAGTGTTATAAGCTTACATGGAAATTAACCTCAATTATAAGCATTTTTGCATATCACTCAATAATTTGCTATGACATAATTTTAGCAGCTGTATGAAGTCCAGTGCATGAAATAAGTACTTAATCAATCTCTTATTAACAGCCATTGACGTCATTTCCAGGTTTCTGCTATATATACATCTGTCTGTATCTTTCTGATTATTTCCTGGCATGCTTTTTGCAAATGAGATGGCTGAGTCAAAGAATTATGAACATTTTTAAAGTTCTTGATACAACAGATTGTATAGATACAAAGTTCTTGATAGAATAGATTGTTTATCCAAAATACAGCCGCAGCTCACATTCCTTTCAGGAGTGTACTAGACTGCCCTCTTCACAGCACCTGCTCCAAGTCTGAGCATTATTGTTTTTTAGCCTTGCTCAAAGATGGAAAAAAAATACTAATACCTTTTCTATGTCTATGAAAAAATGCCTTTGAACTTTGATAGGGATTGTATTTGCTCAAAGATGGAAAACTGTATCTTATTTTAGCTTATTTCTCCCTGATTACTAGTGATGTTAAATATATTTTTCTTAGTTTTATTATTCTATAGAAACATGAATATCACTATTCTGAAAGAGCAGAGTCTAATATATGGAAATTTAAACTTAAAACATAAAAATATTCACAATAGGGAACTATGTGTATTATTGTACATCACTGTATAATCCTACAATGTCCTCTACAATAATTTCTGTCACTGTAAAGAAGCATAAAATATTAAAAACTGTAACTGACACAGTGAACACATCAACATATAGGATACAACAAAAACATAACCCTGTCTCTTTAAAATGCATTCAGTGGGGCAAGTTTCCACCCTGCCTGGGATGGAAACTCTGGTGTTACTTTTCTGCTCATTCATAGGTATCAGATAGTCTTAGGATCACTTACAAACATAGGCTCAATTTGCTAACTAGATTTCCGGAATCAGAATAATCAAAATTCCCAACTTGATTTAGAGTTAAACCTTCCCCTCCCCCAGCTAGCCTGACTCCAGGGGACCAGGAAGGGGGGCGGTGTGTGTGATCACTCCACTTTTCTTCCTCACCTTTCCTCTCTACTTGCTAAGGAAGTAGCTTCTGGTCTTTTCAGAGAGTTACACAGGACTGGGGACAGAGAAAGTTCTTATCTGTCCGGTACTATGATGATGGTACTTCAAACTCTGGGGGTCTGGTGAGTATTTAAGGCCAATTCCTTCATGAGCATGTTCAAGGATTTATCAGACTTTCCCTTGTTGGGATCCACTAGTCCCCGACAGGGAAGGGAAATTCTGTTCTTCCAGCTGCTTCTCCCTTGCCCCCTCTCCTGGTTTTTCAGTGGTCTCTCCAGCACAGAACTCTTTCTGTTGGAGTCCACTTGCTCCTCCTTGCTGTCCTTCTGCACAGTGCCAGAGGGTATCTCTCTCTTAGGTGACTTGTCTCCAACTCATAAGAAACTTAATGCAGATTCTTCATCTGTTCTAAGTGGCAGCGCAGTGACTTCCCAAATTCAGCCTTTGACTCCCTCTCTCTGCTGGTGACTGTTTAGAGGTAACTGTATTCTCTAATCTTAAAATTTCTTGGTCAGGTGCAAGAAGTTAAATCCAATGTCCCGCCATAACGGCACTATTTCAAATCTACTGAAGACTCTTGAAAAATTGACCAAAATTCTCCACCCCACCCTGCAGTCACACCCCTTTCCATGACTTCAATGATTCTCCAAGCAAGAGGCAGAGTTTATTTTCCCTTCCTTGAAAATTGGCTGGTCTAGTGACTTGATTGGCCAACACAATGTAGTGGAGGTTAGGATGTACTTTTCCGAGCATAGACCCTGGAGAAGCCTTGTACACTTGTGTTTGCTCACTTGGATCTCTGCCACTGTCTTGCGAACAAACCTAGTCTAGCCTGCTGGGGAATGAGAGACAACACGGAGCAAAATGGAGTCAGCTAATTTGTCCCAGATTCGTAGGGGGCTCAGACAAGATCAACAGTTGACTACACAAGTATAAGCAGGACAATCCTAGACATGCTAACCCTGGCCAATCTGCATGTGCCCTAAATGAACTCTTATTAACTTTCTTTTTTTTTAATTTTTATTTATTTATGATAGTCACAGAGAGAGAGAGAGAGAGAGAGACAGAGGCAGAGACACAGGCAGAGGGAGAAGCAGGCTCCATGCACCAGGAGCCCGACGTGGGATTCGATCCCGGGTCTCCAGGATCGCGCCCTGGGCCAAAGGCAGGCGCCAAACCGCTGCGCCACCCAGGGATCCCTCTTAGTAACTTTCTGAGGGACCTCCATACTGTCTTCCTTAGTGGCTGCACCAATTTACACATCCACTAACAGTGCACTAGGGTTCCCCCTTCTCTACATCTTCACCAACATTTTTTATTTCTTGTCTTTTTGAGGACAGCCATTCTAACAGGTGCGAAGTGATACTTCATTGTGGTTTTGATTTGCATTTCCCTGATGATGAGTGACATTGAGCATCTTTTCATGTGTCTGTCGGCCATCTCCCTATGTCTTCTTTAGAAAAATGTCTGAATAGGTCTTTTGTCCATTTTTAATGTAATTTTGTTGTTGTTTTGCTGTTGAGTTGTTTGAGCTCCTTACATATTTTGGATATGAACTCCTTATCAGATACATGGCTTACAAATATTCTTCCCATTCCGTAAGTTGTCTCTTTACTCTTGTTGATTGTTTCCTTTGCTGTGTAGAAGCTTTCAGCTTGTTGCACTCCTATTTGTCTATTTTTAGTTTTGTTGTCTGTGCTTTTGGGGTCATATCTTAAAAAATCATTGCTCAGACTACTGTCAGGAATATTTTTCCCTATATTTTCTTCTTAGGAGTTTATAGTTTTGGGTCTTACATTTAAGTCTCTAATCCATTTTATGTTGCTTTTTGTACATGGGATGAGATGGGGTCCAATTTCTTCTGTGGTTGGATATACAGTGTTCCCAACATCATTTATTGAAGAAATTATCTTTTCCTCATTATGTGGTCATGGTACCTTTGTCAAAGATCGTTGACAATACATTTGTGGATTTATTTCTGGGCTCTCTATTCTGTTCCATTGACCTATGTGTCTGTTTCTGATGTCATACCATACTACTTGGATTGTTATAGCTTTGTAATATATTTTTAGATAGGAAGTATGATGCCTCTAGCTTTGTTCTTCTTTCTCAAGAGTGCTGTAGCTATTTAAGGTCTTTTGTGGTTCCATATGAGTTTTAGTATTTTTTTCTATGTCTATGAAAAATGCCTTTGAACTTGATAGGGATTGTACTGAATCTGTAGATTGAATCTTGGGGATTTCATAGTTACTACGTTATGGTACCTTAGTCAAAACTTCCAACTAACATGCTGTTACATTCCTAGAAATGTGTCTATTAGTTTCACTTTACCTTTTGCTTATTGTAGGTAACATTTAACTCATAAATGCCAGTGCCTGGTGATTTCTGCCTCATTACTGTCATTGTAGATTGTGATCCAGGTGTCTAAAGTGGTCTTTGGACACCAGGCAAAGCTACTCACTCATTGTGATACCAAGAAGCAAGTTGTGTTCTTTTTCATACCCAATATCTCAGGTATGGGTAGAACACTTTTATGATGCATGCAGGGCAGTTATTAATGACCTCACTTAATAGATGAGAAAACCGGGGCATAAAGGGATGAAGCAAGTGGGTCAAGGTCAAATTAGAACCTAGGATTCCTGACTTCTGCCCGGATTGTTTCTTGCTTTCCCTCTCATTTACACCTCTGTGCCCATTCCAACTTTCTGGGTCAAGGGTCTTGTGACCTTGAAATCTCTTAATCAAGGGAATATAATCAAAGATACAGACAGATGCTTGGCTTGGCACTTTCTTTAAGAGGTCAGGCTAACCCTTGATTTAAAATCTCTCAAAGGCAAGGACCAGGCATTCTCTTCAATAAACAGTAAACAAGCTGACTATAAAAGGAAAATTACAGTCACATGGGGTTACACAGCCTATTTATTTGAATTTCAGTTATTGTTACGAGAATTTATGGTATATTTATCATCATGAAAAGCATTTATCTTCAGGCAACTAAAGCAATAAGAAAGGCGTTGCATTTAATTTTACCCACAACGTTTCCTTTAATCCAATCTGACACCGCAAAAAAAAAGAATCAGTTAGGATTTACTGGCTCAGGATAATCCCTAATTCTCAGATGGCAGCTGCCAGAGAAGCTAATTAAGTCAGATTGACTGCTGGGCTTCATTTTTATTTGGATTTTTTTTTTAAATGAATGAGGGTAGCAGATCAATAGCATATGTACAGCCTGGACTCAAATTCTAAGATGATATCTGCCAGCTGGAATCTGTGCCCTTCTGAGGCTACATCCACAGAAGCAAGTTTCTGGGAGGATGGTGCCTTTCAAGTATTAGCAAGAGCCAAAGCCCTCTGGGCTGGGTTCAACAGCAGGACTACCGGAGAAGTCTGAGCACTAAATTCAGATAGGTTTGATCTCATTCTGTCACTTACTGTGTGACTGTGGGCAAGCTGATTCACCATTCTGAGCTTCTGTTTCCTCATCTATAAAATGGGCATAATACTGCCTACTGCACAGGCTGTTAAAGGGAACTAAACTTCACTGAGTATGTAATCACTGGATGGTAAGAGCCTGACACATATTATGCTCTGTTACACCCGGTCTTCACTGTGTAGTGTTGTGTTTTAGAAAAAGTTCACTCCTCCATTCATTTGTTAAACTAATATTTACTGAGCCCCTATAATGGGCTGTGGTGCTGACTGCTGGGGACAAACCCGTGAACAAGATGGATCAAATCTTGGCCATTGATAGTGTTTACACTCTCACTGAGGGAGATAGTATACAAATAAAAAAAGTCTTGGAAAGAATCAGTACGATAGAGAAGGTAGAGAGTGAGGAATGATATCTCGTGGCCAAAGAAGGCCCTAGGAACATTAGGATTGAGACTGGAATGATGGTCTTGGGAAGTGCTGGGAGGAGGGTGAGCACAGTTTGCGGGTAGAGAGCAGGAAAGAGGAAGACAGGACCTGAAGAACCTGGAGATGAGGCTGGGGTTGGGCTGGGGCCACTTCAGGTGGGATATCCTCACTATGGGTAAGCAAACTTTTTCTGTGAGGGGGCCAGGTAATAAATGTTGAAGACTGCGTAGGTCAGAGAGACTCTATCAAATTTACTCAATTCTGCTGTTGGAGCTGAAAACAACCATAGGCAATATGTAAAGATTGGACATGGTTGTGTCCTAATAAAACTTTGTTGATAAAAACAGACGGTACTCCTTGGTATTTATCCAAAGGATAAAACATAGTAATTCAAAGGGACACATGCACCTCAATGTTTATTGCAGCAATGGTCACAATAGCCAAAATATGGCATGGAGCCCAGATGTCCATCAATGGATGAATGGATAACAAAGATGTGGTATGTGTATACTTTTATAATATAACATATATAATGATATATATTATAAATACACTATTCATTATAAATATATAAGTAAACATAACATGGATATAATGGAATATTAGCCATCAAAAAGAATGAAATCTTGGCATTTGCAATGACGTGGATGAAGCTAGAGGGTATTATGCTAAGCGAAATAAGTCAATCAGAGAAATACAAATAGCATATGATTTCACTCATATGTGGAATTTAAGAAACAAAACAGATGAATATAGGGGAAGGGAAGGAAAAATAAAATAAGGACAGAGAGGAGGCCAACCATAAGAGACTCTAAAATATAGGGAACAAACTGAGGGTCGCTGGAGGGGAGTGGGGCAGGGAGATGGGGTAACTGGGTGATCGGCATTAAGGAGGGTAACTTGATGTAATACGCAAATTAAGGAGGGTAACTGGGTGTTATATGCAACTGGTGAATCACTAAGCTCTACCCCGAAGCTAATAATACAGTACATGTCAACTAACTTGAATGTAAATTTAAAAAAACTTCCACACCAAAAAAAACAAAACAAAAAAAAAAACCCAGATGGCAAGTGGGATTTGACACACAGGCTGTTGTTTGCCAGTCCTTGGTTTAAATACCAGTGATGAGTTTGAAGCTTATTCCAGGTACGATGCACTGTCGTTAGAAGGCGTGGAGCAGGAGCGGGCCACGGTCTGAGTAGGGGCTGTGACTGTCATCTGGGGCTTCATGCCAATAATGTGCTGAATTACAGCAGGGCCCCCAGGCGCTCTGCCCGGAATCCCAGGGGCATCCAAAGCCAATGAATGAGAAGAATTAAAAGAAGAAAGGTGGAGGAGGAGGAGCTGGAGCAAGAGAACGAGAAGAAGAAGATACGGAGGAGGGAGAGGAGAAGAAGAGGAAGAACAGAAAAAAAATGTACCTTGTATTGAGTAAGAATGGCTTTGGGTCTGGCTTCCTTCTCTCACTGTTACACCCATGAACACCTAATGTGGTGGAGTTGTGGTATTGTGTTTATCACTGTTCTAAGGCATTCCATTGTGTGAACATATCACAATTTATTTATACATTTCCTGTTGCCTACTTAACAAGAAGTACTTGGGTAGCCAGGAGCCCTCAAAGGTTTGATTCTGGTGTCAGCACCCAGAGCTGGTCCTACAGCTAGGCCCTGGGCCACGTCAGGCTGGCTCTGGGACCTCTGGGGCTCCTCCTTGATCTCTGCAGGTCCTAATAGACACGGAGAGCAGGCATGACTGGGGTTCCCCACAAACCCTGGCCCAAGCCCCATTCTTTGAACCTGAGCCAGTTGACTTCAGATAAACCTAGATCGGTACCTGGGCAGTGTACACAGGAGGAGGTAGTGATGGGGTGGGGCTTTCAGTGTTCAGTCCATTTGTCCCCACCTGGCTGAAGGTCACAGATCCATGCTGGAATGATTATACCTGTTGCTAGACCATTGGTGTATTTCCATAAGAGTAGGAAAGTAGCCACTGCCCTGTATGTCCCTCCTCCCTAGCCCCCCAGGCCCTGCCTGGGGCCACTCTGGATGTCTAGCAGCCTGCCAGCCTGCCACAGCTCCCATGCCCCAGCCTCTGACCCTCTGGCCAATGCAAGTCTGGACCTGATGGGAGGAAGGGGTACCTAGTACTGTGCTCATACCCTGGCCTGCAGACCTGTGATAGCTACCAGCCCCCAAGACTGGGACCGCCTCACGTTACCACAGTATCCATCATGCATGGTGCCAGTTGTTAAGCATTTGAAATATCACATCTGCCTCCTCAGACAGTTGGAGTGAGAATTACTTTGATGACTGAATTTGATCCTTGATAAGAGAGCTACCAAGAACATGAGTAATGATACTCTCAATGGAGACCCTGATAAGGACCATAATAGCTGACATTTACTCAGCTCTTAAACATCCTAGGCCTGGTGCCAAGCATGTTACATGTATGAGCTCATACAATCCTCATAACATCACTCTGGGGTGGGTGCTGTAATGATTTCCATTTACTGGTACAGAAATTAAGGTCAATTAAATTGTTCAGGACCACACAGTCAGTCAATGGCCAAGCTGGGATTCAAACCCAGGCAACCTGACTCCAATGCCTAGAAAGTAAAAGACAAGATAAATAAGCACATGCATTTATTTTCCTTATGCATTTGTTTCCCTGTCCTTCCTGGACAGTAGAAACGGTATGCAAAGGAGATAGAGCCTAGAATCCGAGCAGGGGTGGAATAAACACCCCGCCTTAACTGTTTACCTTTACTTACAGTTCACTTTTTTTCATTTATTCATGTATGCATTGATTCATTCATTCAATGGCATTTATTAAGATGGTATTAAATATGAGACTTTGCCAGACCCAGGTGATGTCTTTGTTCTTAGTGGGAGTGAGAGTCAACCAGGAACAGACAAGGAAGTGGAGATGTCTTTCCCTAAGTGGGATCTCCATCCCACCTCCATGCCAGCCATGAGCCCAGAGTCTCACCCAATCTCTCTTGGGTTTATGGATGTGCTGGGGATCTGTCCACATCAGGGATCCTGTGGGGGATTAAGCCTAATCCGGGCCCATCTTTCTGGGACTTGGGGCCTGGCTGATTGCTGGTGGTAGTTTTGAAATATGGCCATTAATTCTTGACATTCCTCCCATGAAGAAATTGGGGTTATGTCACTTCCCCTTGACCTGGTTGGGCCTGTGACTACCTCAAGGAAGGGGTTATGGCAGGAGTACTGCTATGTGACTTCTGAGGTGAGACTGTAAAAGGCCATGCAGCTCTTTGTCACTGGAGAATGTTCCCGACCTGGGCCTTCAGCAGCTAGACCTCCCTGAGACCACCATCAGGACAGGCTACATGGAGGTGCTCTAGTCAGCGGTCTGGCTGAGTCCAGCCTCCCTTCATCCTAGCCCCAGATCTGGGAGTATGTATGAGGAAGTCATCTCAGCCTTGATTTCCCTAGTCTACTGAATCCTGCCCCACCCCATGCCCGACCCCGCACAGCCATTGAAGTCGTCTCATGGAGGCCCCAGCCATCAACAGAGGAGAGAGAAATGCCTGCTGTGCCCTTTCCAACTGCTTGACTCACAGACTCCACAGAGAGAATAAACTGGTGGTTAGTCTAGCCACATAGTCTTATTGAGATTTGTTATGCAGCCAGAGCTAACTGGAAACCTGCCTGTAACAGTCAGAGTCCAGAATTAGGAGGAGATATATACCAAGAAATGTATTGCAAGGAACTGGCTAAAGTGATTGTTGGCAAGTCCAAAATCTGTAGGGCAAAGCATGAGGAAGGGCAGGCGGGAGGTGAGAGCAGTATGGGAATACAAATTCCAGGTTGGAATCTCACATACATCATCCCACCTAATGCAAGGTGCCCAGAGTGACACGGTGGGGCAGAGAGAACCATTGGGCCAGCATCTGGGCATGGGAAGAATGTGTTCCCCAAGGAGGGCATGTTGGAGGGATGAATAAAGGATTAGAAGGAGGTGGCCATGGGGCCTAAAGGGTGGGAGACGGGGCAGAGAGACATACATGTCAGCAGAAGGATCAGTATCAGTGTGGCTGGAGCAAAGGGTGCTCCAGGGACGGGGGCAGGAGGCTGGGCAAGGGGCCTGACTCCCCACAGAGGGCTCTGCCTGTGAAGGCATTTGGACTTCATTCTGAAGGAGACACAAACAACACACTATGTTACAGTGTTGTTTGTTCTCCACGACACACAAATCTTGCTGTGTCATTTCCTCTCATACGGCAATGTCGATGAGGTAAATGATTAAAAAATACAAATGGTGCCAGTAATGATCCACTGACGGTGAGCAACTCTGCTGTTTCCTGCCTCCTACATCATCTCCAAAGTGATAGATTTGGTTCTTCATATAAAATTTCTCTTGTGCCGTTGAAGAGTATGTGGGAAACATGACTCAAGGCAATGTCACCCAATACCATAAGAAAAAGCAATGATGTCAATGGTGAGAATTCCAAGCAACAAGCCGCTTGTCAGCTCTAAATGTTGGGCTCCTCACAGCTCTGTCCTGAGTCCACCACTTTACCAACACCCTCTCCCAGATGTTCTCATCGACCCCCTTGGTAATACACGCCATGTATGTATGCTAGTGACTCCCCAATATATCTTCCCATCCTTGACTGCCCCTCCACACTCCAAATCCATATATCCCCCTGCCTACTTGACATCTCCACTCAGATGTTTAATGGGCTCTCAACATGTCCAAAAAGGAACTCTTGACCTCGTCAAAATGTGCTTTTCCCCTAATCCTTCAGGTACTGTTTCTTAAGTCAGACCCTAGAGGTTATCCTTCATCCCTCCTTTTATTCATTCAACCCATCCATGTGTAGAAAATCTTTATCACCAACATGCATCCCGGACGTATACCTTCCTCTCTCCTCTAATGCAACCTCTGTAATGGAGGCCACCACCCCCCTTACCATGAATTACTACATCTGCACTCTGGTTCCTCTGCTACAATTCTTGCAACCTTCCACTGTCTCCTCCACCAACCAACAGAAAGGATCTTACAACAAAAATGGAATAAGACCCTTAAAACCCTTCAATAGCTGTCCGATCATATTTGGAATAAAACTCACTTTCTCTCACACTTTGGACCTACAAAGCTCCATGTTATCTGGTCCATGCCTGTCTCTCCAGACTCATCTAGGTCACTCTTCCTTCGCATGTCTCCTCTTACTCCCCAATATACTGAGCTCCCCCACCTCACATGCATCCCTCTCTCTGCCCAGAATGTTAGCTCCACCACTCTTTGTTTGGGTAAATCCAATCTTTTCAAAGTCAGAAGGCCTTGCCTTCCTTGACACCTATGCCTGTACTAGAATCCCTCCTGCCATTCTTTAACGTACCTCTTGACTTGACTCCTACTACAGCTTGCCATTTATTCAGATGTCCGTCTACTTGTTGTTTGACCCTTATCAGCGTCAACTAGTGTCCTCTTTCCCTAGCACCTAGAACAGTGCCTGGCACATATGTGTGCTCAATAAGTAAGTACAGAATGAATGCAGACTGTAGAATGCCTTCATTTGTTGCTGATTAGGAAGGACAAGAATCCTGCCACAAGTGCACACTTATGAGGCATACTTTGTGAGCATTTTCTTGCTGATATATTTCTTACACAAGATGTGTTCCATTTAGGTCATAGAGATATCAAAAGAGAGGGGTCCCAAAAATACTTAGGTGAAGAAGTCAAAAAACTCTTCATCCGAGACCCTGAAGGCAGGGGCTGGGTTGGGGGTGGCTGCTGTGTGTGTGTGTGTGCCATACCAAGTCCACTTATAAAGGTCTGTTGTGTGACCACAGCTCAGTCCTGCTTGATTACCTAATTCAGTTCAGCCAAATTACCCGACACTGAGGAGGCAAGAACCTCTGTTGGCTGAGGCCTACAGCCAGGCATTCTTATTTCTAGGACCCTTGCCCATGTTCACACTGCACAGTAGAGTGGGTAGGATCGACCATAGGGGAGGAATCAATTTGAATCCTGAACTCTGGTCATGTGTCTGAGACAGTACCTGTTTCTCAGAAAGAAAGCACCAACAATGACAAAGAGAGTCGGGGTAGTTTAGGGGAAAGCGGTGCTGTGAGAACAGAACTGATAAGAACACGGGCAGGGCTGGGGCTTGATCTCTCTGGGGAAGTCACTTTGCCTTTCAAGGCCACAATTTCTTCATCGGGAAGGCATGGTTTCCAAACTTCCCTTTTAAATATTCATAGTTTTAAAAATCGAGGCATAGTTTACATTTGCTTCTTCCCCATGGCAGCCCTGAGTCCCCTCTGTGGAACCCATGGGCTCCTGCATTGGTGGCTCTAACCAATCCTTCTGGGTTGTGGGTCTGGTCTGAGGGAGGGTCCCTGGTGCTCCCCTTCCTGGCCACAGGCATGGCAACACCTGGGGAAGCTTTCTCCTGCTCACTTGAGCCAACACTAAGATTTTACTGAACTTAGGAAAGATCCAGGATAGAAATGCACATTCACTAATGACTTATTACAGATTATGGTGAATATATATGGTATATCACAGAAATTTATGATAAATTTAAGTGGTGATTTTAAGTATGTCATATACTCTCTTACAAATCCACCCAATTTCCCCCAACCTTCCAATTTTTCCAGTGAAAATCACTGGGCAAATTTAAATGCCTCGTATGTATTATTGGCAGAATCAATTCCTGTAACTGTCTTTGTATAGATAATCAGGCTGTTCTCTAGACTCTTGCAATTCAAATGTGATCTTTGCACACACAGAATAAGCATGACCTGGCAATTTGTTATAAATGCAGAATCTCGAGCATCATACCCATATTTACTTTTGTTTTTTGAGGGTTTTTTCCCCTAAATACTTATCTCTCTTATACTGTTTTCACTAATGCTCTATACTCAAATCTAGGTCAATTTTTGTACAGGTTCTTTTTCAGAGAAAAACATCATCAGCCTTTTCCCACTATCTTCAAAAGCTGATCTTAACTATACTGTATATAAGATAAAGCTCGTATTTCCTAGAGTCACTTAACAACAGATATAATTTACACAGTAGGAAGGTATGTATTTATCCTAAGGGATATGGACTTTTATTTTTTAGACCAAAATTTCTACTTCTTGTTTAAGTGAGGTAGCAGACAGGATTACATCATTTTAGTAATAAAAGCGATTTTATTACTAATAAAATGTGTTGTTAAAATTCCTAAGTGAAGATGACTGCAAAATTCAAGAACCAAAGTTTGCTACACCCTACGTCATTTCTACCACTACTGCTTAGGTGCTGGGTTCAGAACAACCAGGAGGAGAATCACCTAAATGACACGTGCCATAGCTTTGACTGGTATGTTTCAAACTGGTGACCTACATGTACGATGGAGTCATCTCCAGAGAAGATACAATCACTGTTAAGCATCATCTCAAAATTAAACAAAATGATAGGAACAGAGTTGAAAGAGAATTGCATTTGGAACCAGAGTTCCCAGGATCTGGTCTTATACATCTGACCCTGGCTAGTTCTGTGGCCTTGGATACTCTCTTAACATCTCTGGCCTTGGTTTCTGCATTTTGAAAAATATATTAGATTTGATGAACCCAGGAGCTGTTGCCAGATCTAAAATACTATGGTGTCATCCAATTCCTTTCCTCAAGCCCGAAGGAGACACATTTTTATCCCTGATATGTTCCTACAAAGATTATAAATTTCCAAGATGCGAGTCTCATCAGCTCCCCCAAATCTTGTGAACATGACCTCAATTTGCCTTTTTCATTTAATCAGCATTCATATTATATTCATATGAATATTCATGTTCATAGTGAATGCCATGAGCCAACGGCAGATGTGGGAGGAAAATTGCAAGAAGATTCCCCACCCCAACCCCACCCCAATCAGGGCAATTCTTTTCCTTCTCCTATATGTCCTTGCAAATAAATAGAGATTCTGGGGATAATGCTCTCTATATTAAAGGTAATTTTGAAGTAAGTTGGAAGCACTGCAAAATAGCAGCGGCTGGGTAACTCGAAGCACCATCACAAGTCACAAGCACCCCAGAGGTGGACGATTGCCCCGACTATTCATGAGGCAACAGTTCTAGGACAGAGGTTCTTACTGCCCACAATGCCACAAATACAGTACGCTATGGGTTCTGAGAATTTTCTGTATGACTGGGCATTACATTGGTGGTGGTGGTGAACCTGAATAAGTGTGTCTGCGGAGGTGATTTTAGCTCTCCCCTTGGCTGCAGACTTCACACTCCCTATTACCCTTCCATCTATTTCACACATTTATACTATCAGCCTGGCTTCTGGCTTCTGGAAGCACTTATATTTACAGCTCTGACCCATTTCCCTCTCTTGATCATCATTTATTCCACCATCATGCCTCTCTTTACTATTTCTGATTAACATTTAGCCTCACTATCTCGCAAAGCTGGGACAAATTCCTGAGCATCTCATCCAGGCTGAGTCTGAGCTAAAGACTCCGGAGCTAGGACCCTTTGGCAGTGCTGTGGTCTGAAGCAGGAATCACACTGGAGAGCCTCCTGCTCTGAGCCCCTCCTCATCCAGGGCAGGCATTACTAGTTGATCAACCACGCGAAAAGAGGCTTGATTAATTGGTAACATTTACTTGTGTTTTCAGGGGTAACTTCTGTTCACCACTTCTTTTCTAGATTATAATGCAATTTGTCCAAAGAGTTCATGCTACATTCAATTTACAAGCATTTGAGATACATGCTTGACTGGCAGTTCTTGCTGATGTGCTGCAATGAAGCCTGCTAACAGACACACTCCATCCTCTCGGGGTGTCCCCACTCAGGGAAAGACAAAGAGAACACACACACATGGAACCCTTCCCAGTCATGTTGACCACACTAGTAATTTTTCATTCATAAACACTACAGCCCTCCTGACACTTGATGAAAAACACAGTACAAAAGAGAAGGTCCAAGAGAAATAAACAGAATAGCTGATCACATAAGAAATAATACAGGGAAAAGAAATGCACTTATGGGAGATCTAAATAGGGTCCTGATTCTAGTCACAAAATAAGAACAGATTGCCTGGAAGAAGAAACCACCATCAGGAAACCACAAAGAGGTCTTGGAAATAAAAAAATTATTAAAGCCAACATCACCTGGATCAATATAACAGCCAGAAAAAAGTCAAGAGAGACATGGAATTAAAGGGAAAAGAGATGAATAAAATGGAGGACAATAATAAAATGAAGATTGGTCCAAGGAACTTAACATCCACCTAATAGAAATTCTGGAAAGAGAAGATAGGTAGAATGCAGAGGGTATGGGGACATAAATTTAAAAAAATGTCTGGACTTGAAGATATGCAATTCACACACAGACTTCATAATGAAAGGGCCCGTCAGTTACCACACAGGGCCCTGAACACCAGCTGCACGCTGGAGACTCTCACATCAGCCTCCCTAACCCTTCACCTGTCCCGGATGTCTGGCTCATACACTGGACACCAATGGTCTCTCTGGCATCTCAACTTAGATGTGATTTTCTCTTCTAAACCTCTGCTCCCCACATCTCCACTCTCGCAGTTAAAGGCACACCATTCACCTAGTTGCCCAGATGAAAACCCAAGTCATTCCTGATTTGTTTCTCTCCTGCCACATCACGTCCAATTAAAACCCCAATCTGCCCACGTCTCCCCCTCTCTACACTCTGTTCCCAACCATCCCTGGCCCCTGATTTACAGCAACAGCTTCCTACCTGGGCTTCCTGTTTCTATTCTGGACCCCCCTCAGCCCCTCCACCCCCTGCTTCATTTATAGCCAGAGTGATCTTTTAAAAATATAAATGAGATTGTAGTACTCCTTAATTTACCTAGGGTAAGATCCAAGATCCACACTGGGTCTGCAGAGTCTACTCCTATTTGCCCTTGGTCCTTATTTCCTGTGGTTTTCACCTTTACTAACTCTCCAGCCACCCTGTCTTATTTCTGTCCCCCAACACTGTGAGTCCATTCCCATCTTGGTCCTTTGGGAGCATGTTCCCTTTATTATAATGTTCTTTCCCAGATAGACCCAGGGTTCCTCATTACTCAGGGCTGCATTTAATGCCACCTCCTCAGAGAGGCTTCCCCTGACTGCTTCACCTAAAGCACCCCTTATCCTGTCTCATCTTGTTACCTCATTCCTGTTCTATTTTCTTCTTGGTACTTATCAGTATCTGCAGAAATCTCATCTACTTGTTTTAATTTTATCGTCTCTTTCCCACACCAGAATGTAACCTCCATGAGAATGGGGAAGTTATTGCTGTTTCTAGCTCCTAGGCTTCCTTGAAATCAATATCTACAATAAGTATCTGTTGAATGAGTAAGCAAACATCTATCTATCATCTATCTATCTATCTATCTATCTATCTATCTATCTATTATCTATCTATCTATCTATCTATCTATCTATCTATCTATCTATCTATCTATCTGTAACTCATCACAACATTTTAGAACACCAAAAATAAAGAATAGATCCATAAGTTCCCAAGAAAATGATACTGGTTACCTACAAAAGAATCAGAACCAAAATGGTATGTCTGCATACCAGATGCACGTCACATCTGCATCTTTCCAGAAGTTCCCTTTGCGGGCAACATCCTCCACAATCCCTTCTATTACAGAGTCCTAGCTTTGCCTGTTCTACAATCCTTAAGAATGGAACCACACCATAGGTACTCTTCAGTGTCTAGATTTATTCCCTCAGCATGAGATTTTTTTTTTAACTGTCATCTATATTTGTGGCAGGCACCATCAATCTCTTTAGAGCTGAGAAGTTTTGAACAATTTTGTTTTGATGGATAAACAATTTTGTTTATCCATCTTCTTGCTGATGACCATTTGGCTAGTTTACAGTTTTTGAATATTATGAGTAAAGCTGTTGTCAACAGTCTTATACCAGACTTACAGAGGATATATGTTCTTTTTTCTCTGCAGAAAATTTAAGATTGGAATTGCTGGTTCATAAATTAAGTATAATTTTAACTATATCAAAAAATGTCCACCTGCTTTCCAAAATAGGTTTGAGAATTAGAGTTGCTCCATATTCTCATCAACATGCAGCATTGTCAATATTTTTAATTTTAGCCATTTTAGTGGGTATGTTGTGGTATCTCACTGTGGTTTTCATTTGCATTTCCCTAATGACTAATGACACAGAATATCTTTTCTTAGCTTTTTGACCATTATATTTTCTTTGTCACTAGTCCTTTATCTATGATTTTTATTACATTGCCTGCTTTCTGACTACTGAGTTGTAAGAATTCTTTGTGTATTCTGGAAACAAGTTTTTTGTCAAATATAATGTTGCAAATATTTATTCCAGCCTGACTTTCAATTCTCTCAATAGCATCTCAAAACAAACAAACAAACAAACAAACAAACAAAACACCCCAGAAGCTAATGTTAAAGTCAGGTTTATCAAATTTTCATATTTAATTTTGCCAGTTGTGTTTTATTTGCTCCATCTATGTATCCTTTTCCCCTTTTTCTTCCTTTTCTTTTGAGATTTACTATTCTAGTTCACCTCATTTTTTACTGTGAGCTACAACTCTGTTTTGTTATTCTGTAGTTTCCCAGGGGTTTATAGCATACGTCTTTATTTCCAACACTACACTTTGAACTGATGTCATGTCACTTCACACAAAGCATAAGAACCTCGCAGTAAAATATTTCTATTTCTCACCTCGAGGATCTTGTGTTCTTGTTGTTATACATCTTACATTTACATAAGTTGCATCATTATTTTTGAAACGGTCTTCTTAAAGATATTTAAATAATAAGAAAAAATCCTATATATTTACGTATGTGGTTACCATTTCCCAAACTCTTCAGTCCTTTGTGCAGATCCATATTTCTGTCTCCTATTACTTTCTTCTTCCTGAGGACTTCCTAAAAATGTGATGTCTTGGGGCACCTGGGTGGCTCAGTCAATTAGGCATCAGGCATCCGACTCTTGGTTTCAGCTCAGGTTAAGATCTCAGGGTCAAGGGATCAAGCCTTTCATCCAGCTCCACACTGGGTGGAGATCTGCTGGAGATTCTCTCTCTCCCTCTGCCCCTTTCCCTCTCCCTGCTCTCTCTCTTAAATAAATAAACAAATAAATAAATAAACCTTTTTTTTTTTTAAAGTGGTGTCTCGTAGTGTAGGTCTGTTGGTAATGAATTGTTTTAGCTTTTGTACACCTGAAAAAAAGCTTTATTTTGCCTTTTTTGGAAGATGTTTTTGCTGGCAGAGAAATCCAGGGAGACTGCTACTTTTCTATCAGGCAGCCCTTTACAGATGTTACTCCACTGACTTCTCACTTGCATCGCTGCCACCTGCAAAATCTGCTTGTCCCTCTCATTTTTGTTCTTCTGTATAGTATGTCTTTTTCTTTCTGGTTGCTTTTCAGATTTTCCCCTTTACCACTGTGGGCTTTGAGCAATCTGATTCTGATGCAGTTTTCTTCTTGTGTATTGTGCTTGGGGTTTGTTGAGATTCCTGCACCTGTGGGCTTAAAGCCCTCATCAATTGTACAAAATGTTTGACCGTTATATTTTCTTTTTCTTTTTTAAAATTTATTTATTCATGAGAGACAGAGAGAGAGGGAGGCAGAGACATAGGCAGAGGAAGAAGCAGGCTCCATACAGGGAGCCCGATGTGGGACTTGATCCCAGGACCCGGGATCACGACCTGAGCCAAAGGCAGATGCTCAACCACTGAGCCACCCAGCTGCCCCTGACTGTTAGATTTTCAATCTCATTTTTGATCCTTCCCATCGTCTCCTCGCCTTTGGACACTCCCCAGTCACACATATATTAAGCCACCTGAAGTTGTCCCACAGCTCACTGACGTTCTGTTCATTTGTTTTCTTTTTTCCCCCTATGTGTGCTTTATTTTGGAGAGTTTCAATTATGCTGTCTTCAGGTGCACTAATTTTTCTTTTGCAAAGTCTAATCTGCCATTAATCCAATCCATGGTAACTTTCATTCACACACTGATGTTTCCATCTCCAGAAATCCAGTCTTGGTCTTTTCTATCTCATCTATGCAACTACGTAATTTTTTGAACATAAGGAATACAGCTGAAATAAGTGTTTTAATACTTTTGTCTGCTAATTCTAACATCTGTGTCAGTTCTGGTTGGTTTTCATTCATGGATTTCTCTCCTCATTAGGTTGTAATTTTCTGCTTCTTTGCATGCCACATAACTCTTTTGGGTACCAGATGTTGCAAATTTTACCTTTTGGGGTCCTAAATATTTTTGTATTCCTATAAATATTCTTAGCTTTGTTCAGGGATGTTCAGTTGCTGGAAAAGTTTGACTTTTTTAGGCCTTACTTTTTTTTTTTAAGATTTTATTTATTTATTCATAAGAGACAGAGAGAGAGAGAGAGAGAGAGAGAGGCAGAGACACAGGCAGAGGGAGAAGCAGGCTCCATGCAGGGAGCCCGACACGGGACTCAATCCCGGGACTCCAGGATCATACCCTGGGCCGAAGGCAGGCGCTAAATCGCTGAGCCACCCAGGGATCCCCTAGGCCTTACTTTTAAGATGTTTAGGTGGGGTCAAAGCAGTGTCTGTTCTGGAGTGAATTATTTCCCACTACTGAGGCAAAACCCTTCTGAGTACTCTCATTGGGGTCCCGTGCATTATGTGGATCTCCAGTCTGGCTGGTGGCAAGCAGCCCAGAGGAGCAATATTTAATTTTCAGAAATTAACTTTCACTCTGTTTATATATAAAGCAGAAATATACATAATTATATGCATATATATACACACATAAATATATATACATATATATACACACATATACACACATGTGCATACAGTACAGAAATAGCTATATAGATACATATGTATATGTGTGGTATTAAATCTCATGGGAGAGAATGATTGTGAAAAAATGTCTAAAATGACTCATTAGGGAGTTGATAATCTTAAAAAGTCGAGAAATTCTATCCTAATGATGGAGTGGGTCTTTCTCTGCCTCAGGGATTGTCTTCGTTTGTGCCTACTGGCACTCTGCCGAACCCCCATCCTCTGCAGCTCCCCCACCTCCAGCACCCTGTCCCATACACACACTCTAGCCATCTTGATCTCCTGGGTCCCTCAGCTCCACTTCCTGGACTTGGGTTTGAGGGGGAGGGTGGCTTCTAGGCTCTGCCTCGCTTTCCTCTCTTGGCATAGGGCCTGCAAGCTCTCTCAAGGTTATCAGCTGGGGCAATCACAGGGCTCACCTGGTTTGCTTACTTCCTCTAAAAGATCAGTGTCTTTCTATGTTTGAGGTCCCATGTCTTGAAAACCATTGCCTTCTGGGTTTTGGCTGTTTTCTGCAGGAAGGCAAATGTATTCCCCATTACTCTGTCTCGGCTGGCAGTGGAAGTTAGTTCTACTCACCTTGAATGGCACAGGTTTGGTGGCCTGGGCTCCCAAATGTCTCCTTCTGGACAGGTTTAGTCACACTATTTCTAGAACAAATTAATTCATATGAAATTATAACATTATAAAGCCTAGTTATTTAATTTTAAAACCAATCTTAAAGAAAGCACAGGAAGTTTACAGTTACAGGTTAGAATATAATGCTATCCAGAGACCTTGCCGATGGGAGAGGGAGAGGTGTGGTGGTTGGCAGCTGCAAGTGCAGCTGTCGTGGAGGGAATAGGGGAGAACTCTAACGTCCTGACCTAACATGGTGGTGGATCAAAGTATGACAGCAATGGATGTATCAAGAAATAGTATAAAATATATTACTAAAAGCTATAATAGTAAACCAACAGCACTAAAACTAAAATGTTCCTAGGAGGGCTTGGGAATGAAGGGAGGGCAAAGAGAAGAAACAGTGATGTGAGCTATATTTTTTGTTTGCCTTCGTGTGAAGTCACAGGTCTTTTCCAGTTGATGAAGCAGAAGCAGAGGGAGGAGCATATTCTCCGTAGCTGCACTGTACATTATGGTAGCCGCGAGCCACATGTGGCAATGGGATGACTGAAATGTGGTTAGGGTGACTGAGGAACCAAATTTTTTATTTCATTGAGTTTTTATTAATTAAGATTTAAATTTGCAGCCACATGTGACTGGTGGCTACTGCATTAGATAGCACAGGTATATATGTTTCCATCACCATAGAAAGTTCTTTGGACAGCATTGGTCTAGAGTTTGGGAGAAAATTATCAGAAGAATCAAAACCAGAAAGGATTAAGCATGAGAAGCTCTTGGCACTGAGGCTAGGGGGAAATGTAAAGAAGGCTTTACTCTTCATCTAATACCTTTTCAATGTTTTGAATATTCATTATCTATATCATATATGTTCAGAATGCTCATCTCAATAATCTCAATGACTACAACAATCCATTTCCAAATAATTTTTGTGATTTTTGGTTTAGAGTAAAACATCTTTCTGGAGGGGATCCCTGGATGGCTCAGGGGTTTGGCACCTGCCTTCAGCTCAGGGCATGATTCTGGGGTCCCAGGATCGAGTCCTACATCAGGCTCCCTGCATGGAGCCTGTTTCTTCTCCCTCTGCCTGTGTCTCTGTCTCTCTTCCTGTGTCTCTCGTGAATAAATAAAATCTTTCAAAAAAATTAATAAAAGTCTTCAAAAAAATAAAAATAAATTAGAATGTTCTATCTTTTTTGACAGTAAAAGTGGGAACTTATCAGAGAGAAGACAGCATTTGTTGGTGACATCTGAATATCTCCATGTTTGACCTTTTTGGTAACAAGGAACATATATTTCTTTTGTAATTAAGTAAAATGAATAACAGGTGGATTAATATGACTATCTTTTTTAGGAAAACAAGGCCAAAACCTCTGACAAAGCCTACAGAGAGCCTTTCATGGTGGGCTCCAGCACCCTCACCACTTTTTCCTCACACCTTCTCCCTCTCATTGTCTGCACCCTGGTCTCACTTTGCTTCTTTATGTCCTCAAGCATGGCCACCCTCCCTCCTACCACTGGGTTTTGCAACATGCTGGGTTCTCTGCCTAAATTGCCTAAATTCATCCTTTGCTGACAATTTTTGCCTTCAGGAAATCTTCTGTGGCAGCCTGTATCTTCCAAAGGTGGTCTTTATATCTCCTATCCCACATCCTCTGCAACGTGACCTTGCCCCTCCCCTGTCAAGAGAGGGAGCTGATTTCTCCACCCCCTTGAACCTCGGCAGACTTAGTGACATACTTGAACAACAGAATACAGCAGAAGTCACATTCTGGGACTTCTGAGGACAGGCTCAAGAAGTCTCAAGAAGACCCACAGCTTCCATACAGGTCTTCTGAAACATTCACTCTTGGAAACCAGTGCCCTGCTTATAGGAAGTCCAAGTCACATGGAGAGACCACATGCAGATGCTCTGGTTCACAACCCAGCCCAGTGCCCTGCCAAGAGCTATGTGAGGGAGCCATCTTGCCAGATGACCGCAGTCCCAGCTGACATCTGCCAACAACTGCATGATATAGACCCCAAACAAGAACCACTGAAGGGAGTCCAGCCAACCCACAGAACCGCAAAAGATATAATTACTGTCTTAAGTTCTGAGGGTTGTGTTTCAGAGCCATACATATTCAGTCCATCTTCTCAAGAGGGTGAGGCCCCTCTGTATACTCTCGTGGCCCTGTCTTTCAAGAATAACTAATGGTAATAATACAAGTCCACTGCGAGGCAGGCACCTTACAAATACCATCTTATTCAGTCCTCACAAGAATCTTGTGCAGGAAAGAAGCTTTTTTTTTTTTTTTTCCTTTTCAATCCTTGAGTTACAGAAGCAGCAGAGATTAAGAACACTTCCCTTCAGTACTCAGCTAGGATGTGAGCCCGTGTAGCCCCTTCATTACCCTTGCCATGGTTTGAATTTTATCTCATCTTTATAATTATTTGGAGTAATGTCTCCTCTCCTGCTCCTCAAAATCAAACTGTGAACTCCCTATGGGTTGGGACCATGTCTGCTTTTGTTTATGGTGATCCCTGGTGTCTAAAATGTGATCAATAAAATCAGAGTGAGTAAATCTCAAGTGGCTTCTAGGGAGCTCATGTTCAGCATGAAAGAGGAATGAAATGCCAATTACCTCATTATTCTTAATGACATAGTACCCACCTTGTAGTTTAGAGGAGAAATATATATTTGGAATTCTAAAGAGTATAGTGTTTGGGGGACACAGGCTTCAGAACAGGCAGATCTGGGTTCAAATCCTGATTTGAATAGTCTGTGACCTTGGCTAAAGTCATCATTTGTTCATCTACAATATTGGATAAGTACCTTACCGGTTGTTGAGAGGATGGAATGACATATGCAAAGTCCCTAACCACAGCCCCAACAAAGGGTCCCACTATCAAACATAACAAACGGAAACTTTTCCAACTCATGGTAAATGTTAGGTCTACTCATATCAAACCCTAGTTCAGACACGAGCACCTACTGAAAATGGTAGAGCAAAATCTAGCCTGGGCTTTCTCACTCAGTGGATGGGTACAAGGGAGCAATGCTGTTGACTAGGTTCAAATTTGCATTTATATTATTTCAACCCTTGATTATAGATTCAACACAAACTATTCAATATACCAAAGGAGGCCACATGATGAAGACTGCAAGCCAGAGGACTCTCCCCATCCAGGACTTGACTGCTGTCGCCACACCTGATGAACTCAGGACTATGTCTCACTTTTGTTTAACTAATGGGTTCAATTCAGAGCAGACCAGCGAGTCCTTTACAAGAACAAACTGCTTACAAAGGTCATCGGTCATAACCTTGGCCCATGTGACAAGTGGTTCCCGTTTCAGTATGAGTGAGGAACAGGAGAGAGTAAGTAGCTCAGTGAGCCATGAATGCATGCTCCGCTGGCTGGAGCCATCATCTTTAACAGAGGGTGGGGGACTCGCTGGGCAGGGTCGAGGCAGGCGGAGGAACAGGGCAGCTTTAACTCAAGTGTGACTCCTTTTCCCCATCCTGTGGCTAATTCCTTTGAAAAGATGAGTAAAAAGAAAGCTGATTTTTTTTTTAATCTAGGAAAAAGTGGGCAAATTCGGGACTGGGTGCGGTGCCAACACTGCCCTGTCAGGCTTTGTGACATGGGGCAGCACATCACATCGTTCTCTGTGACTCCCGCATCTGGAAAAATGTCACATGCCATCCTCTCAGGCTCCTTCTGTCCTAAAGTTGCCGTTTCCACCCCTGTATGAACCACATATGGCAAATCACAAGTGCCTTGCTCTCATTCAAGTCACACCTGTGATAATAATGCCTGCCATGACTGTAAATGGAGCATTTTTTTTTTCAATTCCATCATAGTTTAAAAGTCACTTTTTATTATTTCTGGGTTTCACTTAAAGTTGAATGTTGCTATTACTCACCAGCTAAATTCAAGGATTGTTAACAATAGTCTAAATCATACGTTATTTTATTTCTCATTCTGTAAAACTACTTTTAATTCTTTGCTACATTCCCTTTCCTTTTTTTCTGTGTAGAGGTCATATCTGAGCTAAGAGCTGAAGCCATCGGCCGGTTGTTTGCCGAGATGTGCAGGGAACCACGCTCTCATTCACGTAACAGATAGGTTTAATTTTCTAGCTAGAATTACATGTAGCCGAGAGCCATGGAGATGCATGCCTCAATTTATGCACACTGTTAGCATGCCAATGACAAGAATTGAGTAGAGAAAGCTTTTTTTAAAGAGGATATTTAAGAATCTGAGCAGAAACAAATTAATCATAGCAGCCTGAGCACCTTCCTAAGGATGTAGCAGATTACTCATACTTAATCTAGCTCCCAGGCCTGAATCACCAAAAAGGACAAATCAAGAAGGGTTGCTGGTAGCTTTTACTCTTCCAAAATCTGAAAGCAAGTTTGTTTTGGGAGAAGCAGTAATTAGGCTGCAGTGTCTGGGATCTTTTAAAAAATAGCACAAAGTTTCACTGATTTAGGAAAGAAAGGCTTGGATTAAAATCCCAGCTGGCCGAGGACAGCTATGAGTGCTCCAGCCCCTCTATCTGCCCCTGAGGTCCTCCCTGCACTGTTTCCAGGCACACATCAGGGCAGTGCGAATTGGAAGGGGAAAGAGGTGTCTGGGTCATCATCAGGGGCCATTGCACAAAGTTGTGAACACCTTCCTTGAAATGAAAGTGTTAAGCCAGACAAGCAACTCACCTTTGACAAAGCTATTCCACAACCACTGGCTACTCTGAAGAGTAGAGTATTCTTAACAGAAATGTTAAAATTTAAAGTTTCATTAAACACATGTACTGCTATTGGAGAAATATCATAAAACATCTTTTTAATGTGAACACGACTTCATACAATGAAAAACTATTTACAGTGTGTCGCTTCAGATTGGTTGCTTTTACATCGTCTGTGTCACCCCAGCGTGTGTCTTCAGCCGGGGAGCTTCAGTCCAGTTGCCTGTTCTCCTTGTATTCGATGGCTCTCCAAGGACCCCGGGGACTCGGGGCATCTCTCCACTTACATTGTCCCTGGTAATTATGGCTCAGCAGGCATGCCACCAAAATCATCTATAACCCAGAGGCTCTGGCAATCATGTATAAGCAAAATGCGTAGATTAGGTTTCTCTCCAATAAATACTACTTTGACAATACAATCCATTTCCGTCCTAAGAAACTGTTTTCAGGTAGGGAAAACATTTTTTCTCAATGGAACTAGAACGAACAGTCTTGGTGTTCACACTGGAACGGTTATGATGTCTTTGTATACAAATATAGCATATTTTGGCCAGGAATATAATTTCTTGTTAAAGAGTTTATTTGCCTTCACACGCAGAATTGCTACATACATTCACAGTTTTAATAGACTGTAATTAGCTATTCCAGTTGTGCTTTAAAATCCCAAATATTATTTTCATTAGTGAGTGCAAAGCAAATGTCCCATTTGACTACAATTGGTCCTAGAGTTATAAACTCCATAATGGTTTCTAGAAAATTCCTTCAATCTCCAGTTTCATCATTTGCTTTTTCGGGTATGACTTCCAGGCTCCGGCGTGGCTTCTGAACGTCGGCATTTTCTGTGCCTGGTTTATTCAGCCCACATGAAACAGCAGCAAAATGGATTTGTTTCAGGTTCTCCAAAGTCTCGTTCTTTGCGTATTTCAAAAGATCCGCTTGTCCCTGTAACAAGACATGCAATTAAATGTTAGGTGTGACATGACTTCCTGTTGCAGTTTGACAACATAGGTCTTCCACTGAGATAGAAATATTTCGATGCCGCGAGAGGGCAGATTATTTGATACTGGTTCTGCATCCAAATAGGTCAATTTTTTTTAAAGATTTTATATATTTATTCGAGAGAGAGAGAGTAAGAGTGAGAGAGAGGCAGAGACACAGGCAGAGGGAGAAGCAGGCTCCATGCAGGGAGCCCGATGTGGGACTCGATCCCTGGACTCCAGGATCACGCCCTGGGCCGAAGCAAATAGGTCAATTTTAATAAAAAACAAGTTTGTTTTCTACACCAAACTCCAAGCGCTGCCTCTTCAGTCCTTTCTATTTATAAATCTGAACAGAATTCTGCGTGTGTGGACCACTGCTGTCTACCCTGGTTAGAATTATATCTTTTGCTAAATTGTTTGGCCCATCTTGGTTTTTCCCAATGAAGATTTGCTTCATTTTTAGCTTTTCATTCTGAAGTAAGTATAAATTCATGGAAAGATGCAAATATAGTACAGAGAGGTCTTATATACCTTATCCCAAATTTCTCCCTGTGGTTACATCTTACATAACTGTAGCACAATATGCAAGCCAGTAGCTGACCTCGGGGCAATGCAAGCTTAGAGCTCTGCGTCACTTCAGACCATGGGGAGATTCAGGTAACCACCACTGCAATCAACACACAGAGCTAGTCTGCTGCCACGAAGATCTCCCTGGTACCATGACTATAGTCCCACGCATCCCCCCACCATCCTTAGCCCCTGGACAGCCCTACGTCTATTCTCCATTTATAAAGATTTACTTTTGAAGCAGGCTTTGGCAGTTAGGCACACAGCAGGTTTTCACTGACTACTTGCTAAAGAAGGAATGAAAGGAAGGAAAGGAAGGAAAGAAAGGAAAGGAAGGAAGGAAGGAATTCTTTACTTCAGATGCACTTTCTTAGCTAAATTTAATTTCTTTTATGGGGTATGGCATCAACTTGGCATATATGCAGTCTAACAGATATAGGTCAAAACACAATGGGATAGACTGATGCTTGGTCACTAGGAGCCCGGAATTTGAGCTGATGTTGGGTCAATGCAGAGTCTGTGAGCCTCATCACTCTTGACATTTTGACCAGAGTATTCTTTTGCTGGCTGGGTGGGTAGATGGGCAGTTGTCTTGTGCATCTTAGGTTTGCTGCATCCCTGGCTTTTTTTTTTTTTTTTTTTTTTGCATCCCTGGCTTTTATCCACTATAGACCAGTAGCACCCCCTCAGCTGTGATAACCAAAATGTCTGCAGATGTCAAATATCCCCTGGGGGGTTGAAACTGCCCATATATCAGCCGATCATTTCAAGATTAATGATTAGAAGAGATGAGGTGGTTCTCCACTGTAAATTCCAACGATCCTACTTTGGTCTTTTGTTCTATTTTTTCTTCCTATCTTTAATCGCCTCCCATTAATAGTTCTTTCTACTTATACTATTTCCTTCTTTCTTATTTTTATTGTTTGCTTTTTTTCCTTCCCTTGAGCTCTAAATTTCTTCTATCATTCTCTTTATCATTTCTCCATAGTTTGGCTTTTTCTTGTCATACTTGCATTCTTGGTACTTTCCTCCTTCTCCCTTTTTGTTTAATTCCCTCCCAATGTGCACCCTTGTTCAAGTACTTCTGTACAACAAAAGCTGGGGGCCAGCTGGCAAGGGTAACAGGTAAGGACTTAGCTTGGGAGGCAACTGGACTAAAATCAAATCTCAGTCTCTGGTGAGACCAAGTTGCAATATAATTTTAAGCCCCTATGAGGCCAGAATCCGCAGAATGGTTTGCTGTTTACCATTCACTGTTCATGATCTTTCTGCTTTACAAAGACCTTTAATTAGTAACTATAAATAGATGCTCCATTGCGTATTTTAACTGAAGGAGCTTCATTTTTTATTCATTCTTACTACTACTGAATTCATATACTGAAAGTTTATAAGCAGTGAGGTTTTTGTATGTAATTATAGCATATTATGCCAAAAATATAATTTCTTGCTAAATAGTTTATTTGCCCTTACATGTGGGATTGCTACATATATTTATGGCTAATGGACTGTAACTAGATATTTCATTTGTGCTTTAAAATTCCAAACATTTTTAAAAATTGATAACTTCATTTTTTAGAGCAGTTTTAGGTTCACAGCAAAACTGAGCAGTAAGCACAGAGATTTCAATATGCCCCCATCTCCACAACAGGCACAACCACCTCCACTACTGACATCTTGCCCCACTGTGGGACATCCATTTGTTATAACTGATGAACGACACTGCACATCATTATCAGGGCCCACAGCTTACATTAGGGTTCACTTTTGGTGTTGTACATTCTATGAGTTTGGATAGATGTATACTATCATGTATCTACCACTACAGTATCATACAGGGTAGTTTCACTGCCCTAAAAATCCCCTGTGCTCCATCTATTCATCCCTCCCTTCCCCGCAATCCCTGAAACCACTGATGTTTCTTACTAACTCAATAGTTTTGCCTTTTCCAGAATGTCATAAAGTATGTAGCCCTTTCAGATGGGCTTCTTTCACTTAGTACTATGCATTTAACTTTCCTCCATGTCTTTTATGGCTTGATAGCTCCTTTGTTTTTAGTGCTGAATAATATTCCGTTGTCCGGATGTACCACAGGTTATTTATCCACTCACCTACTGAAGAACATCTCAGTTACAACCAAGTTTTTGGAAAATATGAATACAATTGCTATAAGCATCCATGTGCAGAATTTTGTGGTGTGAGTTTTCAATTCATTTTGGTAGATAATGAAAGGAGCATGACTGATGTATCATACAGTAAGAGTATGTCTACTTTTGTAAGAAACTGCCATACTGGGATGCCTGGGTGGCTCAGTGGTTGAGTATCCGCCTTCAGCTCAGGGTGTGATCCTGGAGTACTGGGATTGAGTCCACATTTGGCTCCTTGCAGGGAGCCTGCTCCTCCCTCTACCCATGTCTCTGCCTCTGTGTGTGTGTGTGTGTCTCATGAATAAACAAAATCTTAAAAAAAAAAAAAAAAAAGAAAGAAAGAAACTGCCATACTGCCATGGCTGGGCCATTTTGTATTCCTATCATCAATGAATGAAAGTTCCTGTTGCTCCCCATCCTCACCAGTATTTGATGCTGTTAGTGTTTTAGATTTTGGTCATTCTAACAGCTAAATATTGATGTCTCATTCTTGTTTTAATTTACAATTCTCTAATGATACACAATGTTGAACAACTTTTCACATGCCAACTTTCCATCTGCATATCTGCTTTGGTAAAGTGTCTGCTCAGGTCTTTTTGCCCATTTTCAAATCAGATTGTTCATTTTCCTATTGTTGAATTTTAACAGTTCTTTGTATATTCTGGGCAACAGCTGTTTATCAGATGTGTCTTTTACAGATATTCTCTCCCAGTCTGTGGCTTGTCTTCTTGTTCTAATGACTTGTCTTTTGCAGAGCAGAGATTTAATTTTAATAAAGCCTGGTCTTATGAATTCTTTCTTTTATGGACTGTGCTGTGGGTGTTATACCTAAAAAGTCACCATGGTACCCAAGGTCATCCAAATTTTCTGCTATGTTATCTTCCAGGAGTTTTATAGTTCCCATTTTACATTTAAGTGTATAATCTGTTTTAAGTTAGTTTCTGTGCAGGGTGTAAGGTCTGTGTCCAGGTTCCCCCGCCCCCCCCCCCCCGCTTTTTTTTTGCATGTGGATACTCCGTTGTTTCAGCACTGTTGTTTAAAAGAGCATCTTTGCTCCACTGTATTGCCTTTTCCCCTCAGTCAAAACTCAGTTGCCTATATTTATGTGGTTCTATTTCTGAGCTCTCTATTCTGTTCCATTGATCTATTTGTTCTTTCACCAGTACCACACTGTCTTGATTACTGTAGCCTCATAATAAATCTCAAAGTAGTGTTATTCCTCTGACTTTGTTCTTCTTTAATATTGTGTTGGCTATTCTGGGTCTTTTTGCATCTCCATATAAACTTTAGAATCAATCTGTCAATAACCACAAAATAACTTGATGGAATTTTGATTGGGATTGTGTTGAATCTATAGTTCAAGTTGGAAAGAAATGACATCTTGAAAATATGGAGTCTTCTTAACCATGAACAGGAGATGTCTCTCCACTTACTCATTTCTTCTTTGATATATTTCCTCAGAGTTTTGTGGTTTTCCTCATATAGATCTTGCACATATTTCGTTAGATTAATACCTAAGTATTTCATTTTTTGGAGGTGCTAACATAAGTGGCATTATGTTTTTAATTTCAAGTTACCCTGTTCATTGTTATTATCCGGGAAAGTGATGGGACTTCTATACACTAACTTTGTGTCTTGCAACATTACTATAACTTTATTAGTTCCAGGAGTTTTTTGTCAATTCTTTCAGAATTTCTATGTAGATGATCGTGTCATCTATGAACAAAGACAGTTTTACTTCTTCCTTCCCAATATACATTTATTTCTCTTTCTTGTCTTATTACATTTGTTAGGACTTCTAGTACAATGTTGAAAAACAGTAGAGTCAGGAGATATCCTTGCCTTGTTCCAGATCTTAGTGGGAAAGGTTTGAAGTCTTACCAGTAAGTATGTTGCTAGTTATAGGTGCTTTGTAGATGTTCTTTATCAAATTGAGGAAGTTCTTCTCTATTTCTAGTTTGCTGAGAGTTTTTTATTTTTTAATCATGAATAGGCATTGGATTTTGTCAAATGCTTTTTTCTCATCTATTGAGATGATCATGTGATTTTTCTTCTTTGACCTGTTGATGTGACGGATTAAATTAATTGATTTTTGATTATTGTACCAACCTTTCATACCTGGTATAAATCTCATTTGGATATACTGTATAATTCTTTTTATGCATTGCTGGATTCAATTTTTTAGTATTTTCTTGAGGATTTCTGAATCTGTGTTCATAAGAGATACTAATTTGTAGGTTTCTTTTCTTGTAATATCTTTGTCTGGTTTTGGTATTAGGATAATGCTGGCCACATAGAAGGTACCAGAAAATATTCCCTCTGCCTCTATTTTCTGGAAGAGATTGTAAAAAACCAAAACAAACAAACAAAAAAACTGGTATAATTTCTTCATTAAATGTTCAATAGAATTCACCAGTGAACCCATGTACGTTGGTGCTGTTTTAAAAGGTTATCATTGTTCACTCAACTTCTTTAATAGAGATAGGTCTATTTCAATAGCCTGTTTCTTCTTGTGTGAGGTTTGGTAGATTGTGCATTTCAAGAAATTGATGTTTCATCTAAGTTATCAAATTTGTGGGAATAGAGTTGTTCATCATATTACTTTGTTATCCTTTTAATACCCATAGGATCTGTAGTGATATCCCTTCTTTCATTTCTGATATTAGTAATTTGTGTCCTCTTTTTGTTTTTCCTTCCTAGTTAGCCTGGCTAGAGTCTTACTGATTTTAATGATCTTTTCCAAGAGCCAGCTTTTAGTTCTGTTGATTTTCTCTATCAATTTCCTGATTTTAGTTTCACTGATTCCTGCTCTCATATTTTTATTAATAAAAATTAGTGGGTCTATATTCAAAATGCTTACTTGGCATGTCCTCTTAAGACTTCACCTGTCCAAAACTGAGTTCCCGATATCCTACTATTTCTCTAACCAGCTCCTCTTGGGTTAAGACAACTTGGTTCTTGCAGTGACTAAGACTAAAGGCCCTAGAGTACCATTTTTGACTCCTCCTTTCCTTGCACTCCTCCCCTCCCCTCACTTTCCGTAGTCTCCATTGCCTCTATCTTCAATAAATATATACACATATATAGGTTCTCGGCACTTCTTTCCACCCTCATTGCCACCACCACAGCCTGAGCCACCATCACCTTTCTCTGAGTTTATGGCAATGTTCTTCCAACTGGTCATCCTGCTTCTCCTTTCTCAACATGACAGCCAGAGAGATGCAATTAAATGCACTCAGAGCACGTCCTCTCTTCTGTGACTCCTCATATAACTCAGTGAGAATCAGAGTCCTTTCCCACAGCCCTAGATGTCCTATCCCTGAGCTGTCCTCACCCCCTTGATCACTTCACCTTGTTTACTCCTCTTTAATCTTCACAGCTGTGCCCCAAACCTGTGCTGCCCCCTTTTCTCTGCCTTTATATATCTATATATTATGGATAGGTATTTTATTTTATTTTACTTTATTTTTACAGAAATGGAATCAAACAATCAGATTCTTCATTTTTTTTTCTACCAAAAATCATGTCTTGGCAATCTTTCCACGTCAGTATATACAGATCTGCCAAGGATGATGGGGCATTTAATTACAAAAATCCCCAGATGTATAAGTTAATTAATGTGGTAATAACATAATTCTTTATCTAGTTGAATCTTATGTTTCCCAAGTTCAGACAGGTCATTACCGCATCTTGGACAGTGGAGGCATTCAGCGCTAGCCCAGGGAGACACAAAGGACCCCTATCGGCCATAAACCCAGGCTGGAGAGCTGCTGAGCTTTATCTGCATCACTTGTATTTTGTTCTGTGCATCTAAAACTGCATGTCAGATATGTTTCGGGATTGTGGCATCCAGCAGGAGTAAAGAACAATTCTGAAAGAGGTGATGGTGTTTGCTATAGCAGTGTTCACATCCCATTGCCTCAAAAGACTTCAAAAGAGCAAAGGCTATTTAAAACACTGCCGCCCACTGACACAGGGTATCTGGGTTTGAAGACTCCTACGAAACTGGCTTTGCAATGTTTCCAATTAAGTAACGCAAACTCTATTTGGTTTCACACATTCTGTTTTGAATTTCATAACTCCTTCTATTTGGTTTTTATCTTGAAAGAGTTATAACAACCTTAGGTCAAAATATTTAAGGTTCCTACTTGGACTCATAACAATCTTTAAAAGACAGAGCTAAGGGCAGGGCTGGATCCCAGCGGCTCTTGCTGAGAGTCTGCCCTGACTGTGCTCCTTCAGGCCCTGCTGCTGGCTGCCCGAGATCGGGTCCAGACACCAGAGCCAGCACCCCAGCCATACTCAACACTCAGCACCAACAGGCACCAAACTTTCTGTCTGACCACAAAAGATGTCCTAGCTTGTCACATATGTTCAAAAATACTTCCACATCTGTTAGTGCTACATAGTGTTTGAATCTAAAATTAACAATCACAATTTCCTGCTTTTATTTAGACCTAGAGCTACAACAATAGGGATCCTATACTTCATTTTTTTTTTTTCCAAAGCTTTTTAAAAATTTTTAATCCAACTATCTATTAGAGAAGAACAGAGCTACCTTCCTTCTGAGGTTGAGTGACCGGAATGGCCACAAAAACTCCCCTGACCTCCACCACCAACCCGTGCAATAGCCACATGGCTGAGAGCTGAAGTGGGCAAGACGGCCACCTGCCGCTCCCTGGAAGTTAGCAGACATGTTTCTTCCAAATTACAAGCAGTGGGAAGGATGGAAAAAAGAGGACACTCGAACCAATTGGGGAGTCCAAAGGTGGCATAAAGGTAGTCAAAGACTTTTCAATTTCATGCAAAGAAGAATGTAAATTATCAGTGTCTGGTTTGACCTCAGCATGTCTGAGGCCCACACTGACTTTTGGGTTGCCCTAAGGTGGAAATCCCCAACCCAAGAAGGTTCGCTTGGATGGTAATGGACTAGGCTGCCTCTTTCCTGCTTCTTTATCCACTGAAGAACACGGAGAGGAACAGAGCAGCTTCTAGGTACCTTCACTCCCTTCTGCTCCCCTAAGAGATGAAGCTAACTCTGGGACAGAGGGAAAGGACAGACACCTAGAGAGCACCAAGGGTCAGCAGGAAGAAAGACTGCCACCCCGCGTGAGCCTAGCACCAACCCACAGGCTGGACCCTTATGCTATGCACGTGCCCTCATTTCTCCTGTCACCCTGTACGTCTTCACCCTGTACATCACTCAGAGGCGATGGCATGAGGCTCTAGGGTTCTTCTGCTGCCTCTCACCAAAGCATCTTCTGCAACCCAAACCAGAGAATGGAAATTGCAAAACCCTAACGCCATCTCATGACCAGAAAACATCTATTGGTAACAGAATGATTGCTGTGTGCCAGGCACTGTATTAAGCCCTTCACAAACATTATCTCATGAGAGTCTCAATTATGCCAGAGGTACTCTTATTATTCCCATTTTAATAGATGAGCAAACTGAGTTTAGAGTTAGATTAAGGGCTTTGCCTAAGGCAGAGTCTACACAGAAAATTACACTTAAACAGACACAATCTCTTCTCCGTGTGTTCTGTTTTCTTTTTGGACTAACTAAACCACTGGGCCCAAACTAAAGAGCTGAGTTCCACATGTTCCTTGTGACACTTTAAAACCAGCCAAGAGGAAGGTCTATCACATCCCTAATGCACTCACTTCATCACCACAGATGATTTGCTCTTCCTGCGCTCAAACCCAAGCACAAACCCAAGCACAGAAATACAGATTTCCATCCGTATTTGCTGAATGAGGAGGGAGTGAACAATACAAGGTGGGGCTCCTGGCTCTAAGCTGCCTCATTACACTCTGACAGCTCCCCCTGAGAAGCCCGTGTGGCTGGCTAAGGCTGTAGCACGTTCATCCGAGTTACAGAACACCTTCTTCCTACTGAAGTCTCAGTGAGTCTTACACCTGAAAAAAGATCTCCGGATCATCAGTCACCTCAAGTTAGAGCAACAGAGCAGAGTGGCACATGCCTCTTTCTGGGACATTAAATTCATCTTGAGTGTTTCATGATTTTCTCCTGTCCTATTGGCTTCCCCCAAGTTCATTCACATGTTGAAGGGGGTGGAATGTGAACTGTATATAAACTCAATCTCTCTGCAGCAGAATGGGTTCACAGGTACTGGCCAAGGGGATGAGGGGCTCTCAGGGTGTGAGAACAGTTCTGGAAACATAGCTCCGAACCCTTGGTTTTTCCCTTAATCCAAAGAGATGTTTCAGTTGTATAAAGCAGTGTCTGTCTGGATCACACAGGTATGGTGGGTGGATCCCAAGACTCTCCTTGCACCTCGGTCCCCTCCCCCTTGCCAATATTTTGGCTATTTCATCACATTGACAACGGTTCCTCAATTTCACGGTGGCTGTGCTCAAAGGTTTATACAAAGTTTAATTTAAATTTTTACATTTAAGATGCAATTTATATTGAGATGTCTCTCACCTCAAAAGCAATTTTACATTTCACTCAACAAAGATGGAGGGTGGAGAGCTCCCAGGGGCTCCCAGGCAACACCGTGGAAACGGTGTGGTGTGTGAGTTGGGCCCGGACAGATGGGCAGGAAAGGATTTCAGCAGGCCAGAGGGCTAAGGAGGACACTGACTTCTACACGTGACTCTAAGACTCTAATAAATGATGCCTTTGAGGCCTAACCATAGCTTAGTAGCATGATTTCTACAGTACTAAGCTTTCTGAGCTCCAACTGTGGTTACATCTCTCTCTCTGAGAATGGAAATGGCCATAGGAAGGTTTAAATTTCATGCTAGTGGGATCCCTGGGTGGCGCAGCGGTTTGGCGCCTGCCTTTGGCCCAGGGCGCGATCCTGGAGACCCGGGATCGAATCCCACATCAGGCTCCCGGTGCATGGAGCCTGCTTCTCCCTCTGCCTATGTCTCTGCCTCTCTCTCTTTCTCTGTATGACTATCACAAATAAATTAAAAAATAAAAAAAATAAAAAATAAAATAAAAGATACTGTCTGAGTGTTTAAAAAAAAAAAATTCATGCTAGTGGTGAGCGCTGGCCCCCTGCAGTGGGATATAACTTCATCTGACACAGAGCTGGTGGGTCTGGTGGCAGAGGTGGGGTGAAGGTTTTTAGGAGCTGCCACTGGGAGCTCTAGACAGTGGAAGTGAGCCATGACTTAAGCACAGGAGACAGGAGGTCAACAGAGGGTTCCAGGTAACAGGACCCAGAGCAGAGGGGAGGGTGGTATGCCTGATGTGTAGAGAGAGGAAGCACAGAGTAAGGGGATGTTGAGGAATCAGCAGGGCCAGGATCAGGAGCGTGGAAGCTCCTGAAAAATTAGTAAAAACAGCATGCACAAGCACTTCCCTTGCACTGTTAATCTTTTAAGTACAGCTCCTGCATAATAATTAAACATTAGCTGAGAGATCACAAATTCCACAGTAGTGGGATCCAATGTCTGAGGTTTTACTGTGTTTTAAATGGACCAGAAAGCACAACCTACCTAATGACAGACACTACTGTAGCGTGGTTTTCTGTGCTATGCTGAAGAGTCTTCACACACCAAATAGAGGAATGGCTTTCAGCCAGTTATAGATTTTTAGGAAAACAGCCAACATAATATACCTCCTATAATACATAAAATAACTAAAGGATAATACCACCAATAAAGAAAAGGAGTTACACAAAGACCATCACAGGAATTTTCGGACAAGAAACAAATGTTAGTGTTCAGGTCTTCAAGGTAAGTACTGCACCTCGGGTAAAAACGAAATTGAGATTAATGTTTTACCAGGTGCAAAAACCGTCTGGTTTAATTATTTATTTTTGGCAGAAGTCTTATGTTCCTAAAGAGAAGAAATCTCTAATTGCTTTCAGGGTTTAGTTTTTCGTCTTACTTCTGAGGGTGGAGTGGCCCAGAACAGGGAGAGCTAGCTTGGCAGCAGTTCATCTGGAAAACACCGCGGATCATAATAAGCTTCGTTTGAGTCTAGGATATGACACAGGTGCTAGAAAATCCAGCATAATTTTGGCCTGTATTAACAGTATGATCATTTTCAGACTATGCACAAGATCATATTGACGACTCCTACCCTGGGGTGATTAGAGCACTGTGCATCCAAAGTATGGGGATAATTCTGGCTACCCTGTCTTATGGAGGACACTGACAAACTAGTGTCCTCAGAAGACCAAAGGACTTGATGGGGAGGGGATCAGATGCCATCTCATCCTGGAATCTGCATAGACTGAGCGTGTCTGACCTGCACTGGGGAGGTCTAGAGAAGATAATGATAGTTCTCAAAGGTGTAAAGGGATGTTGGAGGAAGAGGGAACAGAATTCTGTGCTGCTTTGAGGGTATTTCTGTAACCAGCAGGTAGAAGCAAAGTTACAGAGGGTTCAGATTCTATATACTGGATGGCTGAACATAACTCAAATTGCATGATGGTGGAGTAGGGCTGGCAATCTAGGGGAAGCAGCAGGAAGGTGGATCTGATGACTCCACAGTGTTGTGTCGCCAAGCCTCTACCCTTCTGAGGGAAAATGCTTCGTTCTCACGGTTTGCCACTGCAGTACGCCATCTGCAAAGGCAGCCTCCTGTAATTCCTCCCATCCCTGTCCAGGCATGCCACTGCATCCACTAAGAGGTGGAGGAGTACACTTCCCCCTCCCTTGAATCTGGATTGGTCTTGGTTTGCTTTGGTCAATTAAACACGGAGGAAGTGGTCTTAAGGACCCTGGCAGCTTTTCCTTTTGTTTTCTTGGAATCTCGCAGCCATTTAGGAAGCTGGGGCTGGTCTACTGAAGGATGATGGATCATGTGGGAGAGGAAGAGAGAGAGAGGATAGACCTAGCCACTCCAGCCATCACTGGTGAAATGCCAGCCATGTAAGTGGAGCCTTCTTGATCGTCCAGGCCAGCTCACCTCCCACCAGAACCAAGCCTCATAAGTGATCCTGATCAACACCAGGGGAGCAGAAAAACCACCCAGCTGAGCTCAGCTAGCCCACAGAGTCATACAAAATAGGAAGTTGTATTACACCGTTAGTTTTGGCATGGTTTGTTATACAGCAACAGAGAACTGAAGTGGCCGGTCAAGACGGCTGTATTTTGTGCTGTGTGATGGTACCTTTTTGGGCACAGTGGATTGAAGCAGGTAGAGAACTTGATCCAAGAAGAATTTCATAAAAGGGGAGGCTTATAACTTTAGGATCACTGGTCTGGACGTGAAATGAAAAGGATAGGCCGAGTTGATGAGATTTCCTCTCTTTGTAATTTGAACTAGGAAATATGAGTAGATTGAGGACTCAGAATAAAAAATGCTAAGGTACAGTCAGGGCCAGACCAAGGCAAGACCAAGTCACAGAGCAGGAGGAGCCTCTGGCGGAGGGAGGAGGACAAAGCAGATGGCCACAGGCCCCCAGAGAGCTGCCCAGGCGCTGCTGGGCTTCCTGACCTCTTTACTCCCGTGAGGCTGGACCACAGCTTCTCGTCTCAGGGCTCCCTGACTTTCATGATCCCTTCCTTGAGCCAGCATCTTATCCCTTTTCTGTGAGCTAGCCTGCAGGAGTTTGGCTTCTTAGCACCAAAAGGAAACAATTAAAGAGGGGCTCTTCTATCATGAAATTCTACCATTTTGGGAATTGTTATAAATAGAAACAATGAAAGTGATCACCAGTTCAGTGAATATTTTAGCAAATGGAAAATAAAAGGAGAGGAACATCTTGATTACACTGGTGGGTGGAAAAATGTATTAACAGAATTTCCTTCCCACATTCCTGACGAAAGGAGCAAAAATTAGCAAACACACACACACACACACACACACACACAACACAAGCAGCAAACAAACAAAAGGGTATGACACAATTTAATAAACTTCTAAAATTCACAGAATTCACAGTGGCAATTCATAAAAATCCTGAAACTTCCAATAGCCAATCAGATTGGAAAGACACAAATGGAGTGTCCTTTTCTCTTTTACTTCTGTTTGATGGAGCAGAAGAGATGATGGGACAGAGGGTGGGATGAAAGAGGTGACAAGGGACAAGTTAGGAATAGGTCTGACACACATGGAGAAAACTGGATTCAATATATTAAACAATGATGTTCAGACAGTGCAACACAGGGTGTTCTGAGGGAAGACACACACAAACAGGGTTTGTGTCTACTTGGAGGGGTTCCCAGCTGCAGTGTGGGTGGAGCCCAAGCAGAGCTCAGTGGCCCCACCGAGCTGAGGAGATGGGAGTTTGGAGTTCAGGGAGGCACGGCGGCTAGGATGGGAGGGACAGAGTAGCAGGCCTCTTAAGCAGTCACTGTAAATACCTAGGTCCACGAAGATAGAGGATGTGATGAGCACAAAGACGAGAGAAGTGGGAAGCTGGACAGGATTAATGGCAGAGAGTAGATGCTGCAGAAGATATAGCAATATTGCTAAAAAATGTAGAACTAACAGAAACTATTTAAAAAAAAAAAAAGAAAGAAAAAAGACCTTAAAAGAAATGAATAGTGTATCTGTCACTTCTGGGAAGGTATCAAGCAGTATATATGTATAAATGGAGTTATAGAAGCAGGAGAGAAAGGGTAAGACAGGAAAAAAAAAGATTTAAAGAAAAAAATGGCTAAATTTTTTTCCAAATTTAATGGAAACTATAATTCCACACAAAGAAGCTCAACAAATAGTAAGCAGAAAAAAACATGAAGAAAACCGGACTAAGACTCATAATAATCCTTTTAAAAAGCTTAAAAAAAACCCAAACAAAAAGATGTTCAACCTTTATACATTTACTAGAATGGCTAAACTGACAATAGCAAACGTTGACATGGATGTGCAATAATCAGAACACTCATAACACTGCTGGGGGAGAGAATACTAAACGGGCTAGTTTGGCAATTTCTAATAAAGTCTGACATACATTTAACCATATGACCCAGCAACTGCACTCATGGTATTTACCCAAGAAAACAAGAACATGTCCACACAAAGATCTGCATGTGAATGCTCACTGCAGCTTTATTCTCAATAGCTAGAAACTGGAAACAATCCAAACGTCCATCAACTAGTGAATGTATGAAAGAGTAACACAGCCATCAAACAGAATACTGTTCATCAATAAAAAGGAATGCATTGCTGAAACACACCTCAACATGGATGAATATCAAAAAGCATCATGCTAAATGAAAGAAATTAAATGAACTGCTGAATCATCTTTACTGTGAGATATTTATTTCTTATAAATTCATTTAGCTTCTTTATGGTTTACTTCTGTTAAACTAGGTAAAACTTAGTACTTTTTAAAAAAATTAAAAAGAGTAATTACAGTAGGATTCCATCTACTGGAGTATCTTATTTCACAATATCTGAGACACTAGTTCTTGTCAGATGTACCATTAAGAAAATAAGTCACTGCCAATTGAACTAGGATACAGTACACAAATGTCATGGACTGTAAGATACATACCAATTTCAAAGATGTCAAAAATAGAAAAAAGAAGTATGATTCAGAATCAATAAATGTATCTCCATCCATCCATTTATCATCCATATGCATCTAAAATGTTACCCAAAGTAAGGTCACCTACATTTAATAATAGTTATTTCTCAGAGGGTTTGAGGTCATTTTAAAACTTTTATCTTTTCTACATTAAAAAAGGTTCTGCATAATGAAGATGCATTTACAAAAACAAATGAATAATTTCTATTCAAAATAAAAATGACTGGAATATGCCAAGGTGTCAATAGTAGATAACTCTGGGTGTAGTGATCACAACGGACATTTCTTCTTTGTTCGTTTATGTATTTTAAAGCAATTCTTAAAATTGCAAAACTAAACAAAGCAAGTAAAAATTCATAAGAACTGGGAGGAATGTCCTTACATGAAAGGAATTTATGGCAGGAGGCCTCCACTCTGAGTGACAGATCATCCCCTACAGGGCTGCCACCTCTCCAAGCTCACCACAAAGAACAAGTGGTCAGAGGAATCCAAAGGATCCAACTCCCTCCTGCCCCAAAGAGGCTAGTAGCTCAACTCAGACCTAAATTCATGTCCAAGAGGTCACTGATTCTCTTAAACAAAGTTAAAACTTGTGAAACACCCAGGAGTGGAAAAAGCCCTTTCATTGCTTGGAAATGACACACAGATCTCTCTAGTTCTTCCCCATTAATCACTCAGGTTCTACCAAACTCAAACACCATCAAGGGCAAATACACTGGAAATTTTAAAAAAGATCTATTATCCTGTCCTATATGTTAGTTTCCATATGAACATAAGTCTGAGGTGTTAATTCTCTCTCCTGGACATAACTCAAAAGAAAATAGGTTTCCTCAGTGTAGCTATTTGCTTCAATTACTTATTTCTAAAATCTGGTATATTACTTTATGTCAGCTGTTTTTCATTAATATGTGCACCAGGCTCCCATTTTCGGTGGCTCTTAGCCAAGTGCGTCTCAGACTTTAATGTGCACAAGAATCCCCTGGGCTCTTGTAAAAATGCAGATTCTGATTCAGTAGATCTGGGGTGGGGTTTGGGAGTCTGCGTTTTGAACAAGCTCCCAGGTGATTCCCAGGCTTCCAGTTCCTAGACCACAGACGAGTAATAACAAAGATAGTTCACAGGTTAAAGTTTGGACTTACGGACCAAAGTAAGTCTGTTTTTGCCTATAATAAAACAAAAGCAAAATGAGCATTTGTTCTACCACTGTTTTTGCCTAAAAAAAGTCTGTTTTTGCCTATAATAAAACAAAAGCAAAATGAGCATTTGTTCTACCACTGGCTTAAACTACTGTGCTTTTTTTCTTGAGGTTCGCAGGAAATTTATTGTGTACCCCTATCTCTGAGTGGGAGTGAGTCAGCAAATTACAAAGCCAAATTCGGTTTCACTGTAAATTCTTCTATCTGCTGTTTACTGAACTGCAAACTATCAAAGTTAACTTCTAAGCAGAAGATTGAAAGATTACAAAAGAAAGCACATGTGAAGGAAGGGAAGCATTTTAAGAAGTCAAGAAATGATTTTAATTATAAAAATGAGTAGAGGTTTAACGTGAGAAAATGCAAGTTGGCTAGCTTTGGAAGGGTGACTTTTTATTAAATCACATCAAAAACTGTTGTCAGCTCCAGGAATGGATCTTTTAACTTGAGGGGGAACAGGGAAATTAAAAGAGACAGCTGTGATAACGTCTTTACAGTTTTGACTTCAAGGGAGCAGAAAGTTTGGAGGGTGAATACCAGAGAGTACTTTAGATTTAGCGATCCAAGATCCAGAGTGAAATAATGTTTTTGTGTTAGATTACTCAAGTTCCCAAACACTAAGAAGAAGAAAAGTAAAGACCACTGAGACAAAACTTAACAGAAGTTTCAAGGTACATAGCTAGCATTATTTTTAAAATCATGTCACATCATACGCAGCACAGAGAAAAAGGGAGAATGTATGGCTAAAGGCCAGCGGTAAATGCCTCTGAACAGTGGGACTATGTTCATCTTTGCATTTCTATTTTGACAGTTTCAACAATGATAATGTATTGCTTTTATAATAAAAAAATAATCGCTTCTCGGCCTTTTGGCTAAGATCAAGTGTAGTATCTGTTCTTATCAGTTTAATATAATAAAAAAATAACATCTTAAAAATGGTCACGCTGAGGATGGAAGGAAGGAAGGAGAGAAGGAAGGAAGGAAGCAAGCAAGCCAGGCAAACAGATGGCTTTTCTCTCGAAGGAAAATTTATTTTAAACGGCAATTCCTTTACATATTTGTTTAAATTATGCCCCACATAAGTCTTTCCTATTTTTGTCCTGGGATCATATTAATATTAAGGCTGTGATTATACTTTAAAGAGTTAAATGACATTTGAGTAATTAGAATCTAAATTCTCAATCATTCCCTCTGTAATCACGCCATCCATTTCACATATAGCAACTGGCATTTCTAAACCTGACGATGCTTCAAGGATAGAAGCCAAGGTCCTTTCCCTTCCTATCAGAAGCCACAGTGTGCCAGCCATGAGAGCCCCGGTGCCGTCTCCATGCCGCACTGCCCAGCCACGTGCCTGCAGGTTCTCCTGAGGGCCGAGATCTCACTGGATTGCTGTGGGGTGCTATCGCCCCAGTGGCTGAGGACGCACGATGCAAGATATGTTGAACTAAAAAGGGGAAACATGCTGAGAAAGATGGCAACATCACCAGCACTGGAAACAGCGTGGCCACGTACCTTTAGGATGGTGATATTCCAAGTAAAGCTCTCCACTGCTTTTTGCAGTTTTCGTTCCTTCAAACCTTCCTTGGTGCCGATGCTGTGCAAGTGTTCATGGAATTCCATGGCTGAAAGAAACAAAAGTATTTTTACTTCCACGTCCAACCTGCGGTAATGAACTGGCAATACTTATTTTTCTTGGTATAGCTAAAAGGATTCCAATCTCCAGTGCAAGTTCACAAATGCACCTGTTAAGAAAGTAATAATTGAGGGCAAACACTGACAATTCGCGGTCTCAGCAAGGCGGAAGGCTTCTTAGAGGTCAGCAATCATTCCTTGCGGGTTTGAAGGGTGAACAGGGCACATTCATTCTCATTCTTATTTTAGAGATGAGGAATCTGAGGCTTGGCAAGGGTGAGAGATGGGAGGCTGTGGGGGGGAGCAAGAGGAAGAGCTGGGATTAGAAGCCAGGTCTTTGGAACCTCAGAAGGCAGATGTCAGCTCTGCTGACACCATATTGGTAACTGGAGATGAAATGAATGCAAAGTAATGTACTTCCTGCCACAGAGAGTCAATCTGAGGTTAGACAGCATGCCTATTATGAAGGGGAGTGGACTGGGACAAGGACCCCAACCTTGACTCTGCATTTCCATTATGACTCTTTACCATAATTTAGCTAATCAAATGAACATTCCCTATTGTCATTCAAAATAGTCTCAACAATACAATAATGCAGGAGTAGTATGATGGTTCTTTTGTTTTCATACCATTACAACTCATGGAATTTTATTTATTGAACTGCAGTCAATGATACTACCTCTGGACAATGGGAACCCTTCAGACTGGTTCCTAAGTCCTTTTGAATGACTAATCAGCATTCTGGCACAAGATGCTCTAGACTTACCAAGTACATTTTCCACCTTGGCCCCAGAGCCAGACATTTCTCCAAGGACCTCTTGATTCTTTTAGTGGGGAATGATATTTAAAGACCACAATCTGGGTGTTAGGAATGCCCATTTTTATGGAACTTTCATTGTTTCCTAAGGCCTTTTCATTGGACTGATCTCAGACACATTATTTTTAAAAGGGAAGAATAAAATATTGCTAATACTTCTATGTTTTAAAGATTTATTTATTCAAGAAAGAGAGAGCACATGAGCACTAGTTCGGGGACTGGGGGGAGCAGAGGGAAAGGAGAGAGAATCTTTTAAGCAGATTCCATGCTGAGTGTGGAGCCCAATGCAGGGCTCAGTCGCAGGACCTTGAGATTATGACTTGGGCCAAAACCAAGAGTTGGCCACTCAACCCCACTGCGCCACCCAGGTGCCTGCTAATATTTCTAATACAAATTTAAGTGTACAAGGTTTTTACTTATTTTTTAAAATTTTATGCTTATTTTGTGTCTTTTAGGTGGAAAATCTTAATTCCTAACCACATCAACCTAACTATTAATAGTAAGACTACTAAATCTGATTTAAAATCTACATTTGGGGAGAAGGTCTTCAAAGAGTATCTCATTAAGAATGTACAGTAAGAATATTGTGTTCTAAGATCAGTCCAAATAATTCTTTTCTCCATATCGTTATGTTACTAACAAAGTCCAATTAGGTTCATTTATTTTTTTTGTGGGTTTTTTTCATTCTCTGTGTTTGTGTGATGGGGCTGCACTTTTATGGATGTAATTTGTTTTACGATCATGTCAAAGCTTTACATGATTCTGAAGTCAAACCTCGTATCAAGTGTGCTCTGGTAAGCGTTGCTTCCTCTTGGTGTCTTGCACCCTGACTCCTCCCTTCCCCCTACACATTTCTTGCAGTTTTTAATTTACCTTTTTCCTGTATTGTTTCTCCTTGAAAATATATGCAACTGTGTATGTATATCCATGATCTTTCCTTTCTTGCACAAAAATTTTCCGTACTTGGTTTTTGTTTTCTGTACACTGTTTAGAAGTACCCTGTTCTGTACTTTGGTTTTTCCTCATGTAACTACATAGTGGATGGAGATCACTCCATGTCAATGTGGAGAGCACACCTTCGCTCATTTTTTTTTTTCACTCATTTTTTTAACAGCTACGTGGACTGCTTGAGTGGATGAACCAGCATTTATTTAACCAGGCTCCCCGATGGATACCGGGTTGTTTCAAAAGCATTTGCTGTTACAAATAATGCGTAGCAGTTGTAATCTCTACAAGACATTTCCTGTGCTCTTTTGTGAACACTTACTATTCAGTTGGGCATTCCAATTTCTAACTCCCTTTCTATGCAACACCATTTCAAAGCAACTCTTTATACTGTGATTGACAACAACTTTATTTCTTAGTGTCTTTAAACAGTAAGCAAAAGCTGATACATATGATAAATACAGTAAAAGCTGCCAATTTAGTCTTTTTTCTTCTCCCCCCACCCTCACTGAATAGAAACGATGGTTCTAATTCCTGCTAATAAAATTTAAGAACATAACTGGTTTCAAGAAAGAACAGTAAAATTCATTATATTGTTTAGAAAGTTACCACACTAACCACTCTCCTTTTCCCAAATTTCTCTCTTGCCAGTGATGGTACCTGAGAACATCCCAACTTGATTAACTAAACCCACTCCACCATGATGGCGACCTGGCTCAGATAGCAGGCTGCATTCCCTAAATCTTGTTCTGACTTTTACTGAATGTACTTGGCTTAGCTTACTGCAAAAACAAACAAACAAACAAAACCCTAAAAACAAACAGAAATAACCATGAGTAGGTAGCAATCTTGTTCCAAAACCCAGGTGTTTTGCTATAGCATTTAATTGGATGCATGGGCATGTGCAAATGCATCCACACACTCTTTTTCCCTGGTCTCATCTGGGAGACACCCCCCCTCCCCCCCCCCCCCAAGAGAGTGCTGTGATGACTTAGACCCACTTCTTAGAACATGGCCAGGTGAAGCCTGAGCGGTGAGACCTTGATGTGCTGGCTTTCTGATAAGATTTAATACTGGGCTTTGGCAAGATCTGGATTTCAGGATGGGTCATTAACACTCATAATGCTTCTATTCTAGCTGTCAGGAGGCACGATAGCCTTATAAGCATCACTGAGGTGTGGCAGATGGAATTCATGACTGGAATACAGGAAAGAGAGGAGACACAAGAGAAGTGGTAGGGCAGTAGCTCTCTATAAACAAGAAGATAAACACCTGCATGGTCTTTGAGGGAATGCTGAGCTTAGACAAACATCTACCCTCAATTTTAAGAAGCTTTCTGAAGGAAAGATCTACTCATGGCCAGAGGCAGTAAAAGGACAGGCTGCCTTGAGAAGGACTGAGGACTCAAGGAAAAACAGTTAAAATTATAAAAAATGGTAACAATAGGGAAGAAACAGGGAAACATTTAAAGAAATAAGGGTAGCAGAATACATATATGCTTGCTGTCTAAAAAGCTCCTATTTTACATGTTTACTAAAAAATGAGACTACATATTCCCTCTTCTCTCTCTCTTCATGAAATATCAGTGGTCCAATCAAAGTCCATAGGGAAGTACAAAAAGTATTACTAATGAGATTCTTTTGAAAATGCACACAAAAAAGGTGACACGTTGAAGACTGGAAAAATTATGTTAAAAATATAAAGCCCAACAAAAAGAAAAAAAAATACATGTAAACCTGAAACTTTAAAAAGTGACCAAGACTATGGGTCCCACTGTTACTTATTTCATTATTTGGCTTGCTGCATAACACAACAGTTTCATTAAAAATTTTTATATTAATAATTTATAGACTGATCTTTGAAAACACCTGCTAATCCACTGATTCAAGGCCTATACTGCTTTTCTTTAAGTAAATCAAAGGATTCTGACCTTGGCCTGTATAATACAACGGTACCTTTCACTGCTCCCCTGTGATGTGCAAAGCCCAGGGCAAGGACTAGGGGCACCAGTGAGGAAACTGGCCAGGTGCTTTTTACATATATTACAGAAGAAACATGGAGAGGAGCCATAGTACGTTCCCAAGGAAATGGGAAAGAAAGATTTGAATACTGTTTTGCCTGAGCCCAATGCCCCACGGTTTTCCAACTACCATGAATTATTTCTAATCAAGAGTCCTTACCCTTAATATGATCTCATGCTATGGTTATATGTACCCAGTAATCATGCCATGAGGCAGAGTGCTGTAAGGGCTAATGCACAGGCACTGACCCAGTTCTAAGGGAATATGGAAGGACAGCAAATGAGATTACGCATTTGAACTGGGTCAGTCCATACATAACAAGGAAATCTAATTATATTAGATGCAAATTGCATTATTCCTCTGATATTAAATTATCAGGAAATCTACTCTAACATGTCACAGGAGGTCTTTTTTGGTTCTTTACATCAACATGGAGTACAAAGAACCTGTCTGGGTTATATGTTAAGTAACTTTCTCCCTATTTTCCAAATTATTTTCAGCAAGGAAACATTAGCCCAATGAAAAAGTCTTTATCTTATTAAGAAATGTAAAAGCACTACCTCTTTTCTGTCCATAAGTTATGCCATTCTGTCTAAAGAGCAGAGTGAGATTTAAAGTAGCTGGTGAAAATCTAATAAGCAAAACTTTTGAGACTAAGTTAGCACCTCTCTCACCTCTGCCCCAACGCCCACAAGGAAGCCAAATTGTTTTTGTTTTAAAACTCCTTTTCTCTATTTACGGTGTGAGGGGGGTGGGGACAGGGTGTTAACCAGGAATGGGAAGAGCCCTGGGTGGGCCAGGAGCTGCTGCACCTCAGTGGCTGCAGTTGGAAGGAGTCAGGAGCCGGTTAGGCAGGTGTCACAGTAATCTAGGAAGCGTTAAGAGCATGTGGCTCCATTGTTAGAGACACTGTGGCGAAGGATATGGAGGATCCTATAAGAGGATCATAGCCAGGCTTCACAGAGAAGTCACGCCAATGCTGGGGAGTGGGTCCCAAACCTCACTGTACAACAGAGTCACTGGGGGCGTGTGTTTAAAAGGCAGGATCTCTGCTTCTCCCCCAGGATCCCAGTCAGAAGGCCTGTGGCAGGTCCAGACTAAGACATTTTTAGCAAGTACCCCCAGAAGATTTCCATCAAGGGGGCTGGGGATCACTCCGAGGAAAACCAGATTCGGAGGATGAGGAGATGAGAATGAGAATGAAAGTGATGATGAAGTTGGAGAGAATGTCCAGCAGGTCTGAGAGGGCCATGATCTGAGGGGCATTTCAGAAAAATGTAAGAATTACGACACTGCCAAGTCCATCTATCCTGAAGGAAGGTAGCGGGCAGGGAGGGTGAGGGAGACGGGAGGGTTAGCAGGCATCACAGTCAAAACTCTATTTTTTTTTTTTTTTAATGACTGCCTAGCCACTCTTTTTTTTTTCTTTTTTTTTAATGGTTGGATATAAAGGGTCTCATCATTTTAGATAATGAAAGTAATTCTTGGTACTTGAAGTAACACCACTAATTGGTAAGAGAATAATTTATTGATTATACACCATGTGTAGGTCATTTGGCTATATGCAGTGTTGAGCCCTATTAAAACCCATTGCTTAAATCTGTAATCCCATCACTTAAACCCGTTCCTGACCATTCTGTGAAAAAACAGATTTCTAGAAGTATGGGGAACAAACTGAGGTACGGGAACTAGTGCTTACGTTATCAACTCACTGGCAGCTCCTTCATAAAGAAATATTTATAGTTTTGTTCTGGAATACAATGGCTGAGTTTAGAGGCATCAGTACAGCAAACAGGGCGACAGCATTAAAATGATGATGTAAGGGTACCTAACAACTGCTGCTTTTTAAATCAATGCAAAAATAAACTCTGTAGGAACACTATCAAAGCAGGATTTTTGAACTAGGAAAAAACACTATGCATGGGAGATTTAGGAGGCTACAAGGTCTGTGTATTACAATGTAAAATTTTACAGGATAAATTACGAACAACTGATCATTTAAGACTGGATTGAAAAATAAAAAATCAGACAAACTAATTTTTCTGAAAACCTGAGTAAGTCTGTTCTGTGTTTTCACTTAAGTGACCGGATGGAAAATGAGCAGATAATAAATATGCCGTAAGGTAGAGTTGATTACCCTTGAACCTACTGTAAAATTGTTAGCAATACAGAATTGCTATAGAGGAAAGTTACATAACAAGGTGGCCAGGGAGTCCTTTATCATCACTTCCTGCTCTTGACCTCTGCCAGCCTTAGTGTCCTAAATGAAGGAGTAAGAACACTGGACTCTGATTAAAGAGAGGCTAACTGCTTAACTCCCAGCCTCAGCAAGCAGGTAGCACACAGAGCTGGGGACGCAGGGCATGCCAGCAGCCAGCACACAGCTCAACTCCACCCAGGGTGCAGGCCGGGCCTCAGGATGCCTCCGCCTCCTCTTACTTTGGTTAGAGACCTGGCCACTTCTAGTAGCAATTCTTGTGTTAGCCTACGGAGATTAGTTTTACATTCTGTTTTCTTCGCAACTACACTGTAAACCAAACTGACACCTGCAATTACACAAAGTAAATAGCCACTGTTTGCATGTTCCTTGTTTACCAATTAGCAGGGCGTCTTTTATCTGCCTGTCTATATTACCAGTATTTTAGAGTGAAAGCCCCACTGCTCTGGGATTCTTAAAAGGATAAGAAGATGCAGAACCACCCAAACCAGCTTCTGAGAAAGTAAAAGGAGAACACTGCTGCTGTCATCCCCTTAGCAGACACCAGAGTGAGGGCAGGTGCCACACACGGCCCCACCAGCACCGAGATGGCTGGCTGTGGAGATTGTTTACTCACCTGGGGCAACAGGGCTGAAAGAGAGAGCTTTTAGTCTAAAACCCAAGTATTTCTCATTGGTGAATCATAGGTAAAACAAAACAAAAACAAAACAAAAAAAATCTACATGCTTCTGAAAATAATTAGAATTTTATTGATTCTGAGAAAATTTCTTCTGTGACCATCTGGAAAATCATTATCTGGAGGTTTCTAAATTGCAGATTTAAGACAAAAGGGTTCTAATATTCTTACAAAACATGGCTCTTAGCTTCTGTGGCCTGAGGGTTGCAGTGAACTTACAGAAAGCTCACAGGCAGGCACTGAAGAGAAGTGAGGCAGCAGGTCCTTGCACGTGTCCTACCGCTGCTTAGTGACAAGAACTCCCACTGTGAAAACAATCTATGGGTTCAAAAATAGATGCCGGGCCAATAATAAGGAGGGGATAAGAAGTGGGATCTTTTTTTCTTTCAGGAACAAGTCGTATTTTCTTTCATGAACAAGTTGTGTTTCCAGCATCTTCCAAATACTTTACTAACACAATTTATTCATAAATTTGTATATTTTAGAGCCATGTGTGGTTGTTCACAGTATCTTGTATTTTCTTTCTTTAGTAATGTCTCATATACTTGTCTGATTTACACTAAGTAGCATTACAAGAGCCTCAAATAAAACACAGCCTGGCTAACATTTGTAACATTTAGGGGCAACTATTAAGGTAGAGGAAGCAATCAAGATGCCTCAATTCCACCAGGATGTTGTCACCCAAGTGAGACAAGAGGTAACAGTTAATTTTGCTCAAAGAAATGGAAATCTTTGTAAGTTTCAATGAACTTCACTTGAAAAACCAATGCTAACTAGGTAAACTGACCTTTACAAAGTATGACATGCTTTATAATTGCAATGGGCTATATTATTTCTGTTTTTTTTTTTTTTAATTTTTATTTATTTATGATAGTCACAGAGAGAGAGAGAGAGAGAGAGAGAGAGGCAGAGACACAGGCAGAGGGAGAAGCAGGCTCCATGCACTGGGAGCCCGATGTGGGATTCGATCCTGGGTCTCCAGGATCGCGCCCTAGGCCAAAGGCAGGCGCCAAACCGCTGCGCCACCCAGGGATCCCTGGGCTATATTATTTAAGAGTCAAAATACATGATGTGTCTGAAGGCATTAAAATCTGAAGACTGTGAGTATATATTACGCAAATCCAATTAAGTGCATGGGAACACGGACCAAAGCCTGGGGGAAATAATCCAGAAAGCAGCAAATGGTCATGTTTCATGCACAGAGCTGGCCAGGTCTGCTGTGACCACTCTTTTGCCAAAAGGATTGTCTTTGAGCCCTGGCTACTCTGTGCCAAAGCACCTACAATTAGGTTCCTCTGACTCCATGACCCCAAGTTTCTGTTCCCAGGGAAAAGATCTGAGTCATTTTTCTTCAAGAATGTTAACCAAGAAGAAAATCTGCTCAGTTTTCTTGGTGGTAATGAACCTGAGAATTAATGAAATGAATAGCTGGCCATCCAACAGCAGAGAAATCACTCAGGTGATTTCTGTGAGAGTACAGTCAGTTCTGGTCTAAGGGAATGGAAGACACAGGCCATGTGAGCAAACAGGGCCATGTGTCTATGGTGGGGACTGCATAAATCACTTAATCTTTCCATTTATATAACTATAATATTAAATTTAAAAATTGGTATGGCCACACAAAAGTATATGATTTGTTTTTAAAGTTAAGAACATTTTGGAGAGCTGTCATTTCTTTCCATGTCATCTCTTGAAAATCTAAACAGCTAAGTTTTTTATATTGGTAGGTATTGGTTTCACATTATTTTCCAATTATTATTTCAAAATACTTTATAACCTAAATATTTTAAAGAGTTTCTTTCTGGAAGGGCTTAAAGCTTAGTGACCAAAAATAAAAGGTAAAGCTGAAAGATTAAGTATCATGTTTTGTAAAAATTAATAACTGAGTGTAAATTTTCCAGAATGATATAATTAAATTAACTAAACACGTTACTATAAAACTGCAAAGAATGGGATGTAGGAAGTAGCCTCTATTAAGTTTCCTGCTTCCTATCACAGATAAACTTAGATGAAAACCAGCCAGCCATAAAAATAAAATAAAAACTTAAAAATATGATATATACAATAAATACTAAGATATGAAAAAGAAGCTTTTGCCTGGAAGGGAAGGGAGACTCAGTCAGAAACATGGCATCATTTCCTCTTCGATTGAAATGGATGCCATTTCTTCTTGCCAAACATAAAGCAGATGACCTTTCAAACATTCTGGTTGGGATTTTCTCTACCAATCTAAATGATATGAATCTAAAATACAACATGCAGCACAAGGCTAAATATTTTTAGAAACAAGTATAATTTAAAAAAATACTCCTAAGAGAGACATATTGATCTTAAACTTAAATACTTAAAGATTAGTTTTTCAACAGAAAATTTACTTTGCTGCTCTAAAAAGCTCACAAACACATCCAGTGAGAAAATATTTTTTTTTATGTGTTGAAAATAGAAACCACAAGCAAGGGCAAAATCTTTCAAATGGTGACAAAAGAAATATGTTATTTATATTTTAATTTATTTCAAATTTCCTAAAGTAGGTGTAGTGAGACATATTTCCTGGAAGATGGAATTCCATATAACACAGGTCTATTTGGGACCTCATTCAAGAGGATGATTCATTAGCAATATTAAAAGTACCTAATAAGTGCAGTCTGCCCGTGTCTCGTGGCACTTCAGAGTATCTTAAAAACAAAATACTGTATCTGGTTATTTTCCCAACTACTTTACATATAGCACCCATTAAAATATACAGCCTTTGTAAACTATACACTCTGCCCCAAAACCACAGGGGTCTTAAGTTTGTGTGTGCTGCTGACATGTGGGCATTTACACCATAATCCCCATGGAGACATGGAAATGCCTAATTATTTTTCATATAGCTCCAGTTGGTAGTCTCTTTTTCTTGGCCTTCTTTCCTATCTTGGCATTAACAAAAGCCAAATTATTTTAAGATGGATTTCTGAGCTGTTAAATCCCGTTCCACACGAGGTGGAAGAGATAAACCAGGTCTCTTAAATATATCCATGAAACCCAGATGGATGACAAGATCCCCAGAATGCCACATCCACAGCAGTACACTTTGTGAATGAATTGCACGAGGGAGGTTTTCCTTCCTCCGCCAGCCTGCTCCATCTGGGTGAATCTAGGTGAGAGGAAGTTGTATAACTTTCAGTTCTTGGTGGAATCCAAGTGCCACGCCACCATCCTCAACACGTGGCCATGTGATTGATGCACATGGGGTGGGGTCACAGGAGCAATGATGTGGTTATAGCAGGACCCTCTCCATTTCATTTCATTGAGAAGTAAAAAGGCCACCTTCACCCCCTAATTATACTCAAAGATTAGTGTTTTTTTGTTTTTTTTTTTTTAAACCTAGGACATCTTTGTTTGTATTGCCACTCTTAAATCGGATCCTTCCTCTCTACCACAGTTTGGCACCTCCCTTGCTTTTTGTACCTCTTCTTATCTAAATTTTTGAACAGATAATATTGTGATATGACTCAGCAATCTGAAAAGTCTTATCTTTCCTTTCCCAGTCTCCTTGCTCCCTTCCCATCAGGCAACTGCTGTTACTCCCCCATAGGTATCCTCCCAGACGGATGTCCTCATAAGCACACAGGCCCTATTCTCCTACCCCACCTTTTAAAACAAATTTTAGCAAATAGCACACACTGTTTGCTTTTGAAAATAATATGTTTTAATACACACACATGCACGCACACACACAGGATATATATCTCCTGTATGTATATATAAGATCTTCCTTATATAAGTGTAGTACGTAGCATGTGTGGGTGCAGGTAAACGTATATATACAGGTTTATATTTTATTCTCTTTTATGGTAGCATAATGTTTTTTTATGTGGCTCTATCAGGATGTATTTAACAAGGGCCCTCCTATTGAACATTTAGGGTGTAATGTTAAGCTTGTTCTCAGTAATGCAAAGAAAATTCTGTACATATTGTCCTTCCCCCAAGTATGTGATCATATATGTAGAATAAACTCTGAAAAAATGGAATTGTTGGTTCAAATTGCACATACTTATAAATCTGATGTCCACTGCCATATGGTCCTCCCTAGGCGTGGCCCCCCCACAATGGGACAGGTATTGGTTTCCCCTATATCCTCACCAATCCATCATGACCCGTGTGTGATATAACTCTGACGTCTTGGATATAAACACTTGGATCTGATGCATGAAAAGTGGCATCTCCTTGAAATACTTCATTTACTCAACTTCTAGAAGATCACAGTGTCCTCCTCCTTCCTGCCTGGCTATATCCTAACCTCGTGTGGTTGGTCTTACACATCTCCTCCCTGACATCTCAATGTTGGAGGGACAGGGCTCCGTCTTCTCCAGCCACAGTCACTTCTTAGGTGACGTCGGGTCTCCAGCCTTAAAAGATACCTTTGCGTTTATGGATTCTAAACTCATTTCCTCTAGTCTGGACCTCTTACCAGACATGGAATCCAGCCAGGCATAAATTAAGATGTCTAAACCAAATCTTTAACGTTCCCTCTCGAGCCTCTCCTCCTCAGTTCCCCCCACCTCAGTAAATAGCAGTGTCCTCTTTCCAGCCCCAAATCCTGCAGTCATACTGACTTCTTTCTTTCCTCCTACCCCACATCCAATCTACCATAAATCCTGACATATCCAAAATGTAGCTGAATATCCAGAACGTAACCATTTCACATCATTCCACCCCAACTACCATCCATCCGACCACAACCACAGACTGGGCTGGATTGTTGCAAGAGCCTCCTGAATAGTCTTCCAGCCACTGCTCTCACCCCATGCCCTATCCTCATATGTTCTGCTGCAGCCACTCCTCTTCTCAGGCCTAGGAAAAGACCTCTCCTCTCACTGAGAACAAAGCCAGCCCAGGTGTCTGGCCTACTGTTAACTCCAGCTCATTGTTAATGCTGGCTCCTACCCCTCTGTCCCTCCTTGTCCTTGCAGACGCTGCAGCCACGCTGGCCTACTCATTCCTCCGCTGACACATGAATGCTCTCACCTCAAGGTCTCTGTGTTCAGTCTTCCTGGGATCATCCCTTTCCCAGATGTTTAGAAAGCTTGCTCTCCACCTCCAATCATGCTTTTGTCAAAAGTCACTGAGGTCCTCCAAGAGCGCTTTATTTAAAAGAGCGGTCTTGCTTGCACTCTGCGCACTTTCAATCCCATTCTCTGTCTTTGTTTCTGAAACGCTCACCACTGCCTGACACCTAAATGTTTTATTTATTTGGTTTTTGTTTATTTTCTGTCTTCCACAACTAGACTTCAGCTTCACAAAGGCAGGGATTTAGACTTTTTGTTCATAACTGTCCCTGGAACAGATCTGCATCTTTGATAAATGAGACTGAACATCTTTTCATTTTGTTTTTAGTCTTTTAAGTTCTCTTTACCATAAAGAGTTCAAATTCTTTGCAAGAATATAGGATTGTTGGACTTTTTCTTACTGATTTTAGGGGTTCCTTACATAGTAGGGACATTAGCTCTTTGTGATATGTATTGCTAACACTTTTTCTGTTTGTAGTTTTTGTTGGAACTTTGCTCCTGATAGTTTTTGCTATATAGAATTCTTTTCATGCAGCCTAATATGTCAAGTTTTTTGTTGTCATTCAATGTTATGTTCAAGCTTCTGGGTTGTGTTGTTTCCTGCCCACACCTCCAGCCTCATTTGCGGCTCCCGTCTTTGTTACGGCCACTGCTGGCGTGGGCTATCCTGTGTCACCCTGTGTGCACTCTTCTCCCTGCATGGGATTCCTGTCCCAACCAGCCTTGCTCCCAGACAAACCACCTGCCAGACTCAACTCCTGTTCTGAGATCTGGTTCCCTGATCACCCCCGACAGAGTTCATCACAGGGCATGCTATTGTGGCTGCACGACAGTGTCCTCTTACTACTGCATGACATACGCTGTGTAGGGGGGCTCTCTTCACAGGCATGTCTCCAAACACTCCACCTGGAGCCCCCTCTTTCTCCCCCCCACCCCCCAGGGACAAGGAGCCAAGTTTCCAGCTTCTGCCATACTGGGAGTAAGGACCTCATAAGTAGTGAATAAAGGAATGAACTAATAAATGCAGCATTTAACCTTCAATTCAACTCAACATATATCTGCTCAGTATCAGGCACTATTGTTGGAATTTGGGATACGTGATGAATAAACTCCTGCCTTCAAGTAGTTTATATTCAAGTTGCAAGAATATACAGTAAGTGAACTGTATGGTATCAGGTGTGCTGGGAATGCTTTTATGACTTGAGGGAAAGTAAAACAACCAGTCTGAATTACAGATTCATAATCATCTCCTCAAATATTCAGTATTTCCTCCCAATTCTTTCCTCCTGAGAGAACTCATCCAACTTCCATATGGATGACACCAATTCTATCTGTAAGCCTGACTCCATCCCAAGCTTCATTATAGTTGCTTCAACACTTGCTAGCTTTTTCCATTTGATCATCTGCTAAGGTCTGAATGTTTGCTTCCCCCTCCAAATTTATATTTTGTAATTTTAATGCCCAATGTGATGGTATTAGGAAGTGGGGCTTTGGAGAGTTGCTTAGATCATGAGGATGGAGCCTTCATGAATGGGATTAGTGTCCTTATAAAAAGGATCCCAGAGAGTTTCCTAGACCCTCCCACCATGTGAGGACACAGCAAGAAGGTGCTATCTATGAACCAGGAAGAGGACCGTCACCCGCCACCATATCAAATCTACTGGCACCATAACCTTAAGCTTCCTAGCCTCTAGACCTAGGAGAAATAAATTTCTGTTGTTTATAAACTGTCCGGTCTGTAGTATTTGTTATAGCAGTGCCATCCTACTGTGATCATGCTCACCAAACTTGAAACAGACCTTCACAATCAACTCCTTCCTATTCTGACATTGCAAGCATTCCCATTCCATTGCCAGAGGGAGCATCTGAAAGCATAGGGCAAAGGGCAGAGTCCCCAGACCAATGAGTCCCCAAGCCTGTCCCAAACTATTTAGCACCCCCATCTATAGCAGTTTCCTAAAGTATTCCAGACATTGACAGGAGTTGAAACAAAGGCTTTATAACTATGTACCTTCAGGACACACTGAGTTAACCTGGAAGATATTTAGCATGCTAATGTGTACTGAGAATCTCCAAAGAGGAATCAGTTTTGCTATGAGAATTTGACGATGAGATCCTTTGCTGAGAAGTATGACTAGTGTTCCTTGAATCTATTTTTGAGAAATGCTGTCCTAGAAAGTCAATCCCAAATACTTTGTCCTTGAATTAAAAGGCTTCCATCCTTTGAAGCCAGCTCTAGTTCCACTCCTAATTTCTGAGGCTACCTAAAACAAGTATCTCCCGTTAGCCAGGACAATAGATTTCATGCGCACAGAAAGCACACCTTGATAATGAGAACTTCTACACTCTGGCCAGCCTCAAAAGCCCTGTTCCTTCTGCTCTGCCTCCATGGATCCTCCATGCCCTCAAGTCCCTAGATTCAAGTCTACCTCCTTCCCTACCAACAAAACCTTCCGGGCTTACCCCTTTCTTTAAACTTCCATTGTACTTATTATTTACACCATGTGCTTCGTTGTGACCACAACCACACTTAGAAATACCATTAATATGACGATGTGGGGATCTTAAAATGGGATGGGTGATGGGTACAGGAAACAGAGGGGTGTGGTGAGGCAGAGGGTTATAGAGACGGAGTGCTTATTTTGAAACTTTTTTGTTCTGAATTGGCCTAGTTGTCACCTTTGTGATCATTCTCTCTATTCTCTCTAATCAGCAATGAAGGTTCCTTTTGGTGGAACAAAAGGGCAGGTAGGGCAGACTGGCCTGGCCACTGCGGACCTTGCAACCTCTTGGCTTCCCATGGCTTCACTAACTGTGAGTTAACTCACGTGCCTGGGGGAGGATCTGGCAATTCAACACCCATTCTTTAAGAAGAGTACAGATGCTGAGAGTCCCAGAGAACTTATGGGGTCTGACTCCAGGTCTGTATCCCACCTTCAGAGAGGTCACTCTTCGGCTTTGATGTTAGGCATTGATTTTCCCTCTTGAAACTCATGCTGATGGGCTGCACTTTCAGTATCCCCATGCCCCTGGATGGGATTACTTGTTTAATCTTGTAATCTTTTTAAGTAACTGTAATCAAGCCATTCCAAAATTGGTAATTAGGTAACTGGTCTTAGGTCACTGCATTTCAGAAGATTTTAGAAGTGGTCAGGAGAAGATCAAATACTCCAATGTCCCTTAGAAGGAGAAAATAGAGACAGAAAGGGGTAGTGACTAACCCAGTATCACACAGCAAAACACAAGAATACAGGTCTCTGGATCCCCAGGGAAGAACCTCCTGCTTCTGTCAAGACACAGCTGCAAAACATCCTGACATAAATGAAAACAAAAGTTATAGGCTCCCAGGTCTCTATTTGCAAACTTTTTCAAACAGAACATTTGTGAGGTGCTTTCAGGATAAATCTTATAGATGCTTCTGTTTCCTGTGCTGGGTAAGACACTGATGTGAACAAAGCACGTGATGGATGGTGACAGGTTGCTTATCTGGTAACCCCAGCCCCTAGGAACACACTGAGATGGGAGGAGTTTGCAAAATAAAAAAGGAGCAATCAAACCCAGGCCTGGTCTGATGCTCTGCTTGTTCTCTCCGTGTGGGAGTGCGTCGGTCTCTCACCTGCTTTTAGTGAGACAAATCTATCAAGCTTGGGCCACAGGGGAGATGCCAACTGCTCAGCAGACTAGAAGCAGCAAATTAGAAAGGAAAGAAAGAGTCCAGGGTACTAATAGGCAGTCGGATACAGTACAAATTAGCAGTAGGAAGTGAAAATTGAGTGGAAGTAACAAATAAACCATTAACCCTGAACAGGATCTGAGCCGACAGAGAGGGTTAGGGGCCCTCCAGGACATACAGGCTCCTGGGGGACTTGCCATTAAACTGCAAGATAACAGAAGCCTCTCAAAACGACCCTCAGTCACCAAAGTTCAGATTGTTTGCCAAACCAAATTTAAGGAAGCAGGGATGTACAGAATCTATTATAGAAAGTATTCCATTAAAAGGATTAAAACGAAGGGTAATGAAAGCTTTCATTATTTGGGGAAGTTGGCTTATATCCCACTTGGTAATGATGTGACCCTGCCATGCATGAGAAGCCCACAGAGCTTTTAGAAAAGGCACTTCTATTTAAATAGCTCTAGGGTGGGCAGGGGTTTCTTTCATTGAGAGCTTGATCTTCCTCTGTCATTCAAAAAGAGGGCAGAACCAATTCTCCTGCTAGAAGAGGAACCAGGCTCTCGTGCGCCCCCCCAACCCTCCCCCCGCCCCGCCCGCCCCAAGACACCCAGCCATCACCTGTGCACTGTGCCCACCCATGCTGCCAGGGGGGCCGGCTGGAGATCTTGGCAGAAACCTCACCTAATCACTCAATGCTGCCCCTCATGCCTTGGGACTATGGCCCATGTCTTCTCTTGGAACATCCTCAGTCAGGGACTCCTGTGGCAGCTTCTGGTCCTTGATTCCTTCCTCTTTTTTTTTTTTTTTTCTTTTACTTTAATCATTTAAATTAAATTTAAATTTATTAGTAATTTAATTTTTATCAAAATTATGCACATGGTTTAAAGAGCCAAATAGTTGTTACCCATTCCCCCTTTCTAGAAGTAGTTATATTCAATCCTTCTAGCTCAGTTTTTTGTTTCCTTTTTTTAATGTGTATGTCCATATTTCTAAGTAACATGTTTATATTGTTTAGACTTTTTTTTTCCTCCTGAGCACTATCTACTTAACTTCCCAAATGAAGGATGGAAACTTTGCTATTTTAACATCTCCACTGTCGGGACACATGTAGTCTCCCAGCCTTCTGGGGTCTAATTGCTCCCTAACCCAGCTTTTGGACATTTCTCTTTTATCCCTACCTTTACTCCAACATGCAGGGGCATCTGAGCAGGTGGCAGGTGGAGGTGGTCTGCAGTGTAAACCAGACTGCCTGCCCGTGCCCAGCTAATCAGCCTCAGATTCAGCTCTCTTGTGTCATCTAAGTCAATTATCACTTATTCCAGTGTTTTTCAGTTTCAGAAATTTTGTTCCTCACATTTTTTTTTGTCCTTATGGGTTTATGCCTTAAAAAAAAAAAACCAAAAACAACAACAACAAAAAACCCTTACTGCCATTTTAATGAGGTTCAGAAGGGAGGGGAAATGAGGTGCATGTGTTAATTCACCATCTTTAACAAGAAGTATGTCATTGATTTCTTTTTCCTTTCCAGACAGCAAATTATTTTCCATTTAAATTCACCAGATAAAAACATCGAACTCACTGAAGCAAAGCAGTTAGCGTTTTCTTCTACATCATCTTTCTATCCTTTACGAAGCAGATCAATGCAGCAACTAAAGAGGAAATTAAAATTCAAAGATAGCCTGCCATTTTTGGCCAGTGTAAGAGAGAAAGAGATAAATATTACACAGTGAAAAAGACTTTTCCCCAGAAAGAACCTAGCTACCTTTTTACAAACTTTCTAAAGAACTTTTATGAAGCATTTCTTAATGCAAATTCTTCTTCTGTAGGTTCCTGTTCGGCTCCCCTGCATGTGTTCCTCACCCATCTCCTACTTCGCTATTTCTTGGAAGAACAAGCATGCATTACATTAGGAGAGAGAGAGTGTGAGTGTGCTCACCTATGCTCATGGATTTATGCATACTCATGCTTGTGTAGCCATGCAGTTTATTACTTACCCATTTCTCTCCCTCACACGTCGGCCCAGACCCCCTTGCCCCACACCACTCCTGTACCATCCCACATCTCATCTGTCCCTCTACTGGCACTAGAGTGTGTGACCCTGCCAGAGCACTCCCACACTCTTGCCCCTGTCCCTGGGCGCCCCCTTCACTCCCTCACTCCCAAAGCCAGTGCCCTTCTAGGGCACTATGTCCATTATGTCCTCATCCACTGCCCGATGGAATCTGTCTGAATATCACAGCTTTCTGGAGTGTCTGGAAAGAGGGGTCCATCCCCTTTTCTGAGGTCAAGTGTTTCCTGACTGTCCCTCCTCACTTCTTCCCTCCTTACCCTCTGTCTCATCTTTTCATGTCTTCCTCTTCACTTCTTCAGTAGATCTTTCCTATTTTTAGGGACATGGCTTTCTTATAAAGATTTCCCTCTGACCCTCCAGCCCTCTGTGGCAATATTCTCCCCTTAAGAGAGTAGGTTCCACAGGCTGCCCGAACTGCCCATCTCCTGGTTGTTCTCACTGTCTGCTCCAGGGTCCCTTCAGGCCATCTGCCCGCCTATCCGGAGGCCTCTAAGTTCCTAGCCCACCCTGGCTGGGGGTGGGTCTTCACTTCTCAGCATTCTTCTCCTGCTTTATCCCCTTCTTCCTGAGAACACCATTGGCAAAACATATTTTTATCTCAAAAAAAAAAAAAAAAAAAAAAAAGAATCACATAGCTGGGAGTCTGAACCTGTCCAAACTAGGCACGCTTTTTAACATGTGGCTGGAGGTGGCAGCGTGACTCCTCACTTCACTTAGCTGTTTAGAGGAAGGTTTATCTAGTAAGAATATAAATTTGTGATTAGGAGTTTGAAATGCTTCTAAAATAATCCTCTCTTACAGCACTTTGGTACCTGTATCTTCATTTTGTCATTGCCAGACTAAAGTTCTGCAAGCACAATAGCAATTATTTATCAGAAGTAAAATCTCATGCAAATGTTTTTGAGCAATACAAATTAGCAATTCTTCATATGACTAATGACTATATGCCCTTCCGATAACTGTAAATATGAGAAACAAAAGATCAAGGACTCTAAAATAAGCACTTGGGATAACAGAAGGGCTGTGTAGGCAGTCAGCAGTAACTGTGAAACCAAAAGATAATCGTTACGTGCTTCTCAAGATCTTCAAACCCAGAGCAACATGAACCATTACACAGTGGTTATTCTTTTTTGCCCTCCAAGCAAAATTCTTAATAGATAAGACTCTTCAGCTTTTTAAATATAAGCAAATACATCCCTTACTAAAATTAAGCAGAACAACAACATAAAGCTGCATATGCTAGAAATGGTCAAATGCAAACCAGTGAAGTTGCAAAGACTTGGCAATAACTCAAATTGTTAATAGTTATTTTTTTCTGATAAATGCAGCTTCAGATTCTAACAGTCTACAATTCTCCTGATAATTCATGCATTTAGTAGAATTAAATCCTTAATACAAGTCAAATCACATTTAGTCAGTTAGTATTCCAGGGACTATTCTGCAGAATGTTAGTACAGGTGTCATGAGTAAACTACAAGATGCAACTCAATATGCAAACTCAAAATGCAGAGTAACTCAATATGCAAACCTATGGCACAGCAGGTTACTAGCCTGTTTAGAAGAGGATATTAATAAAACATATAGGAATTGAACGTCTGAGAGCTGAACCATTCCGCAGGACTGAATAAAATGTTTAGGTAACATAACTCCTGCAATCATAAAAGGTCTCCTGGAAGACTGTGGACAAAATGAAGAAATGTACAGATTGGCAGACAGAGGAGAGGGTTGTGAAAATCTGACTAAGGAGAAACACACACTGGGAAGGCAGAAGAGCTGCTCAAGGCCAGGCTGGATGCACACCATCACTTCCCCCTTCTCACTGCTCCCAACAGCCTCCCAGTTGGGTTCTGCCCATGAAAATTCTCTGCACACAGCTATCATCACCTTAAAGTTCAATTTCTCTCCCATTCTGCTCAAAAATCAATGGCTCCCTACGGCTCCACAAACCAAATTCAGACTCCGGAGTAACACAGCATAAGTACTCAATACATCTGAGTATGTGTGATTATTTTCATATTTCCTGCTTGATTGGAAGGTTCTAGAAGGCAAACATTAATCCTGTTTATTTTTTAATATTTTGATATGTGATAGCTCTTACAAGTACCTTTGGTATAGTAGAAGTTCAAAACATATTTATTAAATGAATGAACAGATGATTTAACAAATTTTATACAGTATTGGCAAAATGGGTTGGCTGGTAAGTAGGTAACCTTGCATGGGAAGTTAGAAGTTTAGATTTGATACAACAGACTCTGGTCAGCTACTGGATGGTTTTGTGTACAAAGTGAGAGGATAAAAATGGTGTTTGAAGTATCTTGTTCTAGTTGTGGTTGTAGGGAGCATTAGCCCCAAAAGGACTAAAAGTAGAAAGAACAAGTGAGTAAATCAAGATGAGGATTTTTGCCTGTTGATTAGTCACTAATGTGCATATTCCTTCAATAAATACCAAAAAGAGAAAATTGTCACATGTATCTTTTCTTTGATCTATTTTTAACGAGTTCATTTCTGAGATAAAGAGAGGATTTTTTTTTCCAGGCCTTAGCCCCATCACTTATGATATTTATAGTCTCTTAATTTTAAAGAATAGCCACCAGGGGTGCCTGGTTGTCTCAGTTGGAGGAGCATATGACTTTTGATCTTGGGGTAGTGAGTTGGAGCCCCACACTTGGTGTAGAGATTACAAAAAAATAAACTTTTTTTTTTAAGTAAAAAAAAAAAAAAAAAAAGGAATGGCAACCAGAAATCTTAGAACTTAGGACAGATACAGTTATTTGTACATTACAAATATTCTCCATAGTAACATCTTCCAAAATGATGCTCCAAACAAAACGTAAAAATTGAAAGAATTCCATTTTGTCTATTCTTATTACAATGCAGAATACTTGAGTTTGTGGTTTTATCTCAACTAAAATTAATTCGATGGTAGCATTTTATAATGCGGTATAACATTTTGATATTAAATAGATGAATTCATCAGCACTTGAGCATGCCAGTGCATTGAAAAGTGTCAAGAGATTGTAACGAATGCCCACTCTCCTCTCGAAAAGCTTATTCTCTCTCTGCTCAAGCCTCATTCACCCTCCCCACTCTTTGCCAGAAGGTCATGGGGGACTAGAGGAGGGTCAGCAGCAGGGCACACTGGGAAGGACGTCAGTGTATCAGCTCTCAGTCTTGGCCACTCACTAGAAACATCTGGGAGCTTCTAACAGGTAGGAATTTTGCAACCACACCCCAGACCTATGTCAGGATATTTCAAAAGCTTCTCCCAGGTGATTTTGTTATCCAGCCTTGAGAAGCCATGAATGAGTGTTTTCCTTACACTGGAAAAAATAATTTTTATATCTGATTTCCTAGACATAGTGTCAAAAAGACACAGTAGTTTGAAAGGCTAAATAGATGATGTGGCTGATTTTATTTTAAAGAGGAGAAACAAACTTTGGCTTACCTGCCTTCTGACAGTGTACAATCTTTTCATACACAGCATCTGCATTTTCAATGACGGCTTTGAGAGACTGGATCATCTGCAAAGAGAACACCCAGACACGGGATTACACCTGACACCCACGTCCCAGTCTACACACGTGCATTAGGCTCTCCTCTATAAACAGGTTGAGGTGCTGGGGTGAAATGCTCTTTTATCTCACTTCCCACCACTCAGTTCAAATGTGCATGCACGCAATGAGAAATCCTGCATTCCATGTAATGGTTCACACAGGTTGGGAGTATTATGTTTCATAGTCAGGCTTGTACAACACTGAATTTGAACCTTGAGTCAATACTGAATGGAGTTTGTTTCAGTATGAGAAACTACAAATAAACATGTATACACATCTTATCTGTGTTTTAAATTATATTTTCCATCATTTGTTTTTAACAAAATCTTCAACTTCATCTTATAGAAAGCTCTGCCACCTACACACCTTACTCATTTAGGCTAAAATGCCTTCATCTGAAAATTAGTTTAAAACTTACCATGAGGATCAAAAAACAACATTTATTTTATTGTTTTGAAGGTTTATTTATTTTTAGAGAGAGAGAGAGAGACAGAGCAAGCATGAGCAGGGGATGGTGGGCCAGAAGGAGAGGGAGAGACAGAGAGAACCTCAAGTAGACTCTCCTCTGAGCTTAGAGCCCAACAAAGGGCTTGAGCTCACAAGTGTGAGATCATGACCTGAGCCACAATCAAGAACCAGACGCTTAACCGACTGAACCCCCCCACACCCCTTAAAACAATGTTTACACTAGTATTTTTAATGTTCCTATCAATGATTTTAAAAGATCTAATTTTGAAAAAAAATAAAAATAAAAGATCCAATTTTGAGTTCTTATTCCAAATTACATGTGTTTGTTTTAGCAGCCATGCTTGAATTTAAAAAAAAAAAAAAAAAAAAAAAAAAGATCAGGGCATAGCTAGCTGATCAATTATTTTACTTACCAAAAGATCTGTCTGAAGTAATCTTTTTGGCTCTAAAATCACTATGAAACCAGGGTAGCCAGATTCAGTTCTCATAGCTCAAATGGGTACAATTGATGATGCTTGCCTTAAGTATAGATCTCAACATTTTGTATTTAAATGTCCCAATATTTTGCATTATAATATTACTCATCCATTTTACGTGACCATTTTTAAGTAATAAACAGCAATCCCTCATTCTCCATCTCTTTAAATTCTGCTTTGTTTTTCTTTATAGTACATATCACTAACTGCCACAATCATTATTTTATAGAAACTAAATATATGTAGGTTGGATTATTTGTATAATTCAAAGAAGGAACGCCCTATTTTGACTAGTTACACTTATTTAAACCAAAGCATAATCAACATGCCTCTTAAGAAGTACACCAGATTCTTCAAATGAGTCACACGGTATTTATCAACTTGTCCACTGTTCTGAGAAAATTATAGTAAACACTAAAAGGTTTAAGGCCAATGCAGGTGCTCATTCATGCCTTCATTCATTATCCATGGCCCAGAGCAGGAACTGGGGACACAGGGACCTACAGGATATAGCCTCTATCTTCAGGAAGCCCACATCCCAATGGAAGAGCCTGCACTTTGGAATTCAGTATTTTCACATTTATTCTTCAAGATCTGAGTCATGCTTGTAAATTAAAATATTCTATTTTACAGCTTGACATATTGAACAGGCAATGATAAAAATGAATAGTTAAGAGCTCAATTACATTGATATAAAGTCATTTGTACCATGACATCATTTGCATACTGAAAAGGTTTATCCCGTCATCAGTAACCTTTTTCAGCTTTGATGTCAAGCCAAATGAATGATACGAAGAAGCAAGGACTTCTTTAAGCAAGGATGGTGGTTGTCACAGGTCAGTATCAAAGAAATGGCCAACTGTGCCTCCATCACTCAAACAGGAAAAAGGAGGAAAAAAATAGCAGCAATGAAATGAACCTGGTCATGAAGCAGATGGGCAAGACAGGAGCAATAACAGAAGGAATGTAGGAGAACAAATCAGCAGCAGTAGGCACAGGGTCACGCATATAGATGACCTGTGGGGGAGAGGTGGTCAAAACACACTCTTACTGGGGGTGGCGCGGGGACAGAAAGAGCACAGATTTATATGGGCTAAAATCCTGCTTCTGCTGTTCATTAGCTTTGTCACCTAGGCTGGGATATTAAACATCATGGAGCCATAATTTTCTACCTATAAAATGAGTTTAATAAAAGACACTACCTTCATAATGTTGTGAGGATTAAATGAAAGGATGCACGTGACTATCATAATGAAGACACTTGCAAACAGATGTGACAATGGCCTCCCCAGAGCATTTGCTGGTAGCCCAAGATTAGCTGTATGAGTATGCCTTCCCTTCAGATGTTCACGGTCAATGTTTCAAACATTCATTACTAATTTTAGTTTTACTTGAAAAGCCTGGTGTGGTGAAGCTCAAAGAAACAACAAATCACATCATTATTCTTAGAAGCTTCTTCCAGTTTAAAGTATCACCAAAGGTTACATAGTTAGGCAACTTTCAGCTTAAAATATAATGCAAGGTTTAAGGACAGCACATGTATTTCAAGGGTCTGGAGAGAGGAGCTCACCTGCCTCCTTTGCTCTATACTTGAATGATCAATCCTTTATTCTTGGGACAATCACTTACTGAGGTCCTCTGAGTGTGGGACCCTGAATTAAGTGCTGTGAATGAATAAAGAATAGGTGCTGACCCAGAACTATGAGCAAACAGTAATCACAACAAAATGTGGCATTGCCATTGTAGTCCATGTGCTATTGGGTGTGGTAAAGCTAAATACCCCTAAGCCACAGGAGGTAGATGGGATATTTAATGGTGGTGTACTCGTGGTGTCATGGCGTCTTGTTGATGCTCTGTGGACTGGACTTGAAATATACACTCTACCCCTTACTTATGAGCAGTATATAAAACATGAAGGTGGCTAATCTACCAGGGTGGAGAATGCAAACACAGTGAAAAGCCATTTCTCTCAGGTTTGGAAGTAAACAGTGGCAGGTATTCACCGACCCTATGGGGGGGGTATCCTGGAGAGAATCAGCCTCAGAGAAGGTGAGCACAACAATAAACAGTAGAACTCAGAGAAGGCAGGAAGAAAATATATCCAGACCTTAGCAGAGATTATTCATCTTGCCACACCTGTTACTAAATGTTTTCACCACTTCCTTGGGGAGGAGGAACTGCCAGTTTATATCTTTTTATAGTTTTAGGGTACATATTTACAGTTAGGGTGGGTACTTACATTAATGTATAGTAAACAGTTTATGGTTCTTGTCCACAGAGTGAGTTCACTGATCCTCAACTCTTGCAGTATCTGAATAAATTTTCTTTGGGTGAAAGAGCCCTGCTAGGTGTTGGTCAGCAAGCTCTCCAGACTGTGAGCTCCTGTAAGTGCACTACCTGAAGGGTCCAGCCATCGGAGAGGGCAAGGCCAGGCAGTGGGCCTTCCTGCCTGCCTACTCAGCTGGCTGATGTCATGCTTCATTCAGCCAACAACTGTGACCGAATGCAGGGCACATGGCACTGAGGATACAGCAGGGACCACACGGGGGTGGGGGTGGGGGTGAGGGGGCATTAGATCTAGTGGGGACTAATCTCTGCCTGGGTCTGCTGTGCTACAACAAGCTGTGATTATAAATAGTACAAGTGTTGGTTGAGTGAATCAAAATGAAAGTAATTGAACGCCTCCTCTGCATCAGGTGTGTAGTTGGTGCTTTCTATTTCATTTAAAGCTCACAAAACCCATATGAGATACGTATTGATGGTGTTGGTTTTATAGGTGTGAGCACTGACACCCTGAGGGCTAAGCCACTTTCCCAAGGTCCTCTGGTAAGAGAGGCAAAGGAACTATAACTAGCAAATGATGTGTTCTGTTTGACCTCAAAGCCCCTGCTTTGCCACAGCACCATGACACATCTTGGCCATACGAGTAGCACCTGCACCAGGAGCACTGGGGAAAGGGCATTCCAGCCAGAAAGACACATAGGCAGAAAGGAATTTAGTGACTCCTGACAGGTGCTACACACAGTAGGTGGTATAATCTCGACTACTGCCTTCCACCTTAATATTTCTGTAAAGCACTTTTGGAAAACATTTCTTTTAAAATGACAACAAACAATTTGCTTGGCTCCACTTAACAATTCATCATTACAAGAGAGAAATCATTTACATTTAACATGAAACTACTCGAATAAGCAGTTCAGAGTAGACAAAAGCAAGTAAGTGGGGAGTGACATCAAGAGATGAGTCAAAGGGAGAAACAACTTCAAATTATCTTATTTTCTCTGTATATATTACATGAATGTGTCAATATGATGCAAGGCCCAGGAGAGTGGTTGGCTTTAGAAGCATTATTTGCACTAATGCAAATGCATTTCCATGGATCCCCTTTAAACACAGAGGTATGGGTCTTGGCTCAGCAATCAGATCATCCTGCTGCTAACTGTAGTAACTTACCACACGGACAGCTCATACTGTTTATGAAATAGAAGATGCTTTTGTGTAGTTGTTGCTAATAGATTTTCTATTAGTGTCCAGTTACCAGTAACTCCCTAAATTTCTGGAACTAATGCATTAGGAAAATCTATGGATTTAACATAGCCCAGGAACCCATTTCATAATTTTGATCAACTCTAATGTAGAGTTTTAATATAGGACTTAAGCAGATGAAAAGCAGGAAGTTTCAACTAAAGGCAAGTAAAAATTCGTATTTTATTAAGCTGGACAGAAACCAGAAATGCCTTTCCTAAGAATGTTCCATTTTGAAAGTAACTCCCCATATGAGTTATAAGGCAAACTTCTCTGTTTATGGATATGGTTAATGTGAATTGTAACTATGTTAATATATTTTATATCACTAGATTTCTATAGATTGCTTCTTAGTTTTTTGTTTTGAAATTTGTACATCAAGTAGGAAAATTCTGTTTTCAGGATAAGTAAGTCTATGTAAGGATCTTTTATGTAAGGATGTTATATCTGATTTTGGACAGTATTCCACATCTCCTTTCATCCCAGGAACACAGATTTTGATATTCACAAAAACAATTTGCCAATAACTTCAAGTCCTTGGGGAAAGAAGTTCAATAATAACAATAAGAACATCTTCTGAGTTCTACTTTTTCCTTTTATCCTTCTTTGACCTCAGTTGCAGACAGAAAATGCTTCCCTCTTAAGACGTGGCTTTGTCTGTCCCCATCTTCACACATGGCTGCTGCTGCTGCTTTGGCTGCAGCTATATCTAATGAAGTTACAAAGTCTGAGAATGTGCTAATGTGCTAATGTACAAAAGGGAACATCTAGAAAACAAAAAAAGGTTTGTTCCTTTACAGATTCTGTAATTGTGTGTATGACATATAAGTAACTCAAGTAACTGAGCATCATTCTCAAACTTGCCAATGGACTTAGAGAAATGATACACCTGCTCCCACCTCTGAACACCCCTCAGGGTTCCAATGTGGTCATGGAGATCCATGGTAGGCCATGGTGGACAGTGAATGCCTAGGTAGCAGGTATGGTACTGCCTGGCTCAGGAAAGACCCAAGGAAGACTGGACCAAAGCAGGACTTGCCTCTCAGGACTCCAGGAAGAAGTAGCAAAACAGCAAATGTGAATCAAGGATCGAGGTCCTCAAAAAAAACTACCAAATTCAATCCAAAGAAGTGTTCTCCCCCAAATCAGAATGATCTGTATGGATGTCTCTAGAGCTCAGTGTGACCAGAGGACTGTCACCCTGTCCTACACAGTCCTACAAATTGAGTCAGTTTGCTAATGCTGAGAATGGGACAGAGAAGAAGGAAATTCTCTCAGGAATCTGTAAGCTTCAGTGCTTCTTTCTGTGCCCTTGAAAGCAGTATCTGAGTTAATAACACTACCTTTCTTTTTATTACTTTAAACAGAAGTTTTTAGAACTTTGAAGAATTTTAGAATCGAATACAAGAACACTGGGATCCAGGCCTTCTAAACTGAAATTCAGAAGTAACATTTTCTTTTAGTAAAGCGTCCAAGTACAACAAAATGTCACAGGGTTGAACCAATGGAAGCGAAACCATTTATGAAGTTATTGTTGGAAAATACAACAGAGCTTTTAACACTTGAAAATAATATAAAAGTTACATACTTGAACAGGGGTATAAGAGTTGTATCACGGTGGGGGTCTCATGCTACTATTAAGCCCAGCCCCCATCTGCGGTTCACACAGGGGGAGGGCTGTGGCCACATTTGCAGAGAGTTGGCCACCATTCAGGGGCCAAAACATGCCACGTCATTAATAGCTGCGGTCATCATCCCTTCCAGCAAGGTCACTATAAAAACACTTTCCACATAACAAACAGTTTCCAGAGTAATTTGTCCTGGTTTCCTCTTGAAACCTCACTTCCACTTTCACATTTTCCATTATGCAACTCATAGAAAAGTATAGAAAAAACCCAATATCATAGAAAAGTCATAGAAAGAACCTTAAGCTCTGTTGGATGAAAACCACTACAGAACTGTCAACAAACACATAGAGAGGAGCATAGGTGGCTGCTACCTCATATGGGGCCCCACTGCAGGCATGGTGTGGAGTGGGGCAGGATATAAATCAGTGTAAAATATCATTCAGCTCTCTAGGCATTTCCATCAGGCTAGAAGAAAACAGAGAAATGTGATTAGAAAAGGAGTGATGGGTCAGCTTGGATGGGCTACAGAATTACAACTTTGAGGAGAGACCAAGGTGCAGGAAGAAATACAGGGCAGGGGACCCAAAGGTGGGGTCAGGAAGCAGGCAGGAAGCCACAGCTACTAGAGGGACATGGAAGGTGGCAGAAGGGCTGGGAAAGGAAAGATGAAAGTGGGAGACTGAGTAGGGGACAAAGCAGGACTCAGTGACTGATTTGCTGTGGGCAGAGGAAGGGCCAAAGACTCTTTCCCCTTGGATAGACAAGGAAAATTTAACACCCCCATGGTTGTGAAGCATTTCATAGTTTACAGTGTCTTTAATGTGTTCACTCATCTAGTGGTGGAGTTGAGCTATGGTCACAATGGAACAGTCTGGTGAAATTGTGCAGCAGCAATCAGAAACTGTGGACGCTTGGTTCTGGCTTTGGAAAATTGGGGATTTTCTGCACAAAGGTAGCAACTGAGATGAAAACATGTATACATCTCCAAGGGAGGAATTTTACAAATATATGAGATGAAAACATCACAGTGATGCTCTAGAATCACTTAAATTAATAAGCAGAGAGAACTAGTCGAAGAGATACAGCAGGAGCCGTCAGAGGGGAAGGAGGAAAACCAGGATATTAAGCATTTACAGATGTGTGAGGAGTTTCTGGAAGAAGGGTGCGTCCGAGCATTGGAAGCTCTGGGTTCGGGCACTTGGTAGTTGTGGGGAATATAACTGCAGTACTCATAGTTCCGCTACAATGGGATGTACAAGTTCCTAAAAATCACTTGCACTATACAAAATTATGCAGTAAAAGCACAACGTTTGTGGGGAAAATGGAGTTGGGGCACAACATTCAAAAATTTTGCAGTGACACATTAAGAAAAGACAGGAACTGAATAAAAGTGACAGCTCAGCTCTGCATATGTTAAATAGTTAAGGAATGCAAAGCTACTATTATGCACGTGGTGGTGACTGACCTTGAGAAAGACCTGAGGTTTGCTTGGCAAGGGGTGTTCTGAGGGTTGCAGATCCTAAGTTACAGGAGGTGATGTGAGGTCTGATGAAGGCGGTAACAGGAGATGTGGATGGGCACAGCTCCAGACTCCCTCACTAACTGGGGGAGCCATGTGCTGCCTGACGTGCGTGTGTACATGCAGTTCAGCCAGGGTAAGTTTTCTGCGTTCACTAGTTTCTTGTGGTCCAAACTGTGCACAGCCAAACACAACATTTGAGTTAGGTTAAAATTGTTCCTTAATGTATCCATCACATTCAAATAAATTTGCATTTTCAAAACACGTGTTATAGCTAAGGGACTATAACAGGGAGACTACTCAAAACCTTTCTGAAATATTTTTTTTCAAAATTTCCCATGAAATTTTATTCTGAAGTACATAGTTAAAGTCTCAGTTTCTACGATATCAACTGAAGCATGGTTTTGGCATTGTATAAGCCTGCCTCGACATGGTACTCAGCTATTTTAACAATCATTTTTTTGCCAGAGAGTGGATGCCAAGTGCTATATAAATCTGGAGCAAATTATGAGTTATGAGTGACCCAGGGTCCACGTTTAGGAAGCCAAGAATTCTCTAGTTTTTCAATACGCTCTGATTTTTCATAAAGTTTACTTCAGAGCTAGGGTGGCATGTACCTAAGGAATGAATGTGGCTCTCCTGTTACATAACTTTTATCTGAACATTGGTACAATATGAATCTCTTATGCCCAAAATTTCAGATCAAATCCCATAAAGTAACATTGTATCTCATGCATAAGTATCTAGTCAAATTTTCACATGCCATAAAGGCTTCTCCACCGCCATCATTTTCTCCATCTACCACTTCTCACTTTCATTTAATATATCATCACAATTCACAACACTTAGAAAAGGCTGCATTTCACAGATTAAACCTCGAGGTTTAATTAAATTGCAGATTCTTAAGTGAATCACCATCTAAATGTCAGTAAGACGAAGACATTATGCTTACTATACACAGACTAATAAATATATAGGTTTCTCTTGTACTCACCTAAAAAGAAATTGGATTCAGTATAAAATTCATGAAAACAAATACTATCTACATAGTAAAAACAACCAATTTATTGCCCTAGGTTTGTTCTTTCTACCAGTTGCTGTGGCACCCAGCACACAGGGAGGGCCCAAACCTTTACACGTCTGGGTGCTTCTGAGTGGCACTTCCAGTGTCAGCCACTAGAAGTCCTTAGTTATACACATTTCATGGTCTGGAAGAAAGGAGAAAGGAGGAGAGATGAGAGAAAACACCACAAAGAGAAAATTGGGTTTGAGGAGGCACTACATCCAGGAATAAAAGGGGGAAAAAAAAAGACGACAAAATCACAGAAGCAGAGCTCAGAGGAATTAAAACAATAAATGCACTGGGGTGATTTATTTTATCAAAAATCATATTTTAAATCAGATTAAAAACTTTCAATTTATGCAGACAACTGAATAAACCATAAAGTCACAAACTTTGATTTAAAAGAAATTCACTCCCATTTCTAGATGAATTGGGATTTAGCATTGCTACTGGTCTCCATATGTTCCCAAACATGTTTAAATAGACCAGGAGCTGGATAAGCTTCATTGTGCAAACTAGCTTAGGGAAAACAGAAAAGGGTTCTGGAAATACCTAGGGATCTAACAGATCAAAGGATTAGTTATAAAGCCAGTATACAGATTTTAAATGTTTATCCTACTATAAACCGTTGGCAAAGTTTTAAAACTTCTGAATACTTTTAGCTTCAGGAAGTACACAGAATTTCAAAAAGTTGAATTTTGATTTTGATCTTTGGTTGTTTCTGGTCCTGTACAATACTATCTTTCAAGGAAACAAAAATTGTTGAAAATGAAGCAAAACAGAACCTAAGCTATTCTGAAAAGGAACTCCACTGAAATTATAAAACTCTCCAGAAAAATTCTATAATTCCTACTAGTGCATCTAATAATATATTGTGCTGTACTTTTCTGTATGGAGAATACATATATAGTTAAGTTCAAATGCTTTTAAATTATAATAGCTCTCTTATCTCTCCATTTTATGGCCACGGAATAACTTGGGTGTGCTATACAGCATTACTTGGTGTTTACACAATTACTGTGGGAAGACTCCAAATTCTCACACTCAACAGGCTACTCCGCAGTGTGTGATGAGTCACCATGCACCAAGGTTGCCTCAAGGAGGCACACGCAAACCCCAACCTTTCCAGGCCTTTGGTCATGTCATGTCAGCCTCTTCATGCTGCAAAATCCATCATCTCCCACTTTCCCAAAGGGTAATAACAATGTGCTTGCATGACAGCCTCAGATCATCTCAGGCAGCATGAAATCTAAGTGCTGTGTTCAAGTGTCCTCTGTGGTTAGGAGAAAAGGAAGGGATAGGAGCACAGAGGGACTCAGCTACTTGCAAAGGGACCTCTGGCTGGGCCTGAGGGGCAGCCAGGCACAGTCCAGTGGGGACACAGTCTACAGCCTGCCACTCCCTCTGGCTCCAGGAAATGCCTGGAAAGCTGGAAAGAAGGGCAATACACCACTGTAAAACTCTTGGGTCCCAGAAGTTTTCAGGGATCGTGGTGAGTTCACAGGCTACATCTTGGATGGAGGGGAGTGTCTTCAAGGAGCTGATAAGAATGGCTTAAAACGTGGCCAGAATCATCCCTGCAGGAAGAATGGGGAACTTGAGCTCATTAAACCCAATTATTCAGTGAGCAAGCTACTTCCGGAGAAAGATTAGGAACTTCTGGATGCTACATTAATTCTTTCAAGTCACCAAGGACCATTTTGAATTCTGACACGCTTGTTTAAAACAATTATTACTATATTAATTAAATTTCAAAAGATACAATTAGAATTAAACATAGTACCACTTTTATTACTGTCTATTTATATCAAGCCTTTTCTCCAAGGGGATCAAGGTGATTTAGAAACTCCTAATTAACAGAAGATAATTCAATCACAGTCTGACTGTAAGGTATCATTAGTTTCTTTCAGGTCTGTGTAACTAAGTATAGATGTTAGTTAAAAAAAGCAATTGGAGGCTTCTCTGTTATGAAAAACAATATTTCTTTTTTTTTTCTTTTCTCTCTCTCTCTCTCTCTTTTTAGCACAGTGAAGTGTCCACAGTATTCCAGGAATGACAGAGCAGGAAAGAAGACCACACAATTGATCAGCTACTAGTGTACTTACTGTATAAATCCAGGATTTTTTCCTGGTGTTGATCACATAACTCGCATGTTCCCCTGCCTTCCCCTTTCAGAGAAGAGAGACAACTCATCTATTAAGGTGGTGGGAAACCTTATCTTCTGCTTTTCACTATGTAATTTTAAACCTGCCTTTATGAAATTGAAATGGAGTAGGCATGCTCTCTCTACAGCAAAGCTGCTGCTCTGAAGTTTGGAGTGATGTTAAAATATACACACATAAAGGTCTTAAAGTTTCAAGAGCTGCAGGTTTCTAGAATTTGAAAACTCATAATAACATGATAATGACTAGCATTTATTGATCTTTATTATGGTCTGGGGCTATTTACATCTAATTTCGTATCCTTTGAGGTGGTGATATGATGCCCATTTTACAGACAGAGAAATGGACTTGCCCTTAGTCACACAGTAAGCATGAGGCAGGGACTATCTCATCATTGGGGCTCATATTCTTTGCTAGCACAGCCCAGGCTCCCAAAACCCACTCATATACTTCCTAGGGTCTAGGGTGTATACTTCCTCCTTCATCCCCCAATGTTTAGTCATGGTGTCTTTACAGAGCAATTTTGCACATGGGTATTCACACCGCATGCACACCTTCCCAGATGGTCTCTGTGAATCTACAACTGTACTTACTGACAGGTACCCTTGGCAAAATACACCAGGGCATTATCTTCTGCTGGATGCCATTGCACTGACTCAGCTCATGATGGCAGGTGAGATAAGGACAAAGACTTTACCAAGGTGGGGTAAGAGCTGGTGGATAGTGTGTGTGTGTGTGTGTGTGTGTGTGTGTGTGTGTGTGAGAGAGAGAGAGAGAGAGAGAGAAAGAGAGAGAGAGAGAGAGAAAGTCAGGTTTCTTCCCCCAGGAGCACAGGAGTGTGGTACAGCCACTTGGCAGGGACAGTGAGTGTTGGAAATGAAGAGGGTAAGACAACTGAGAGAAGTAGCTGTCTGACATTCAAGTATTATTCAAGTATTTCTCTGCTTAGCCCACCAGGAGCCTACATCCACCTGTTAGCTCACACGACAACCCATCTATGAGCATGCTTTGGGAACTCCTATTACACTACACATATATGAACAACTTTCTCATCCCAGGGTGGCTTCACTGAATCAAGCTGTTGTTCTGTTTGGCTGGGTGAACAACTAGGACTCTCCCTTCCACTCCTCAACTCTGCTCTATTTTCCTCTTGGGACATACTAATCTTCAAGTAGGGAATTTCAGACGCAGCAAAGTCCTCTGGCCAGTTAGGGGAGATTTGAGGGTACGGACAAGAGGTGAATGATCTGGGGAGGAGGACCCTCATGCCTACCTTCCCCTCTCCCCCTGCTCTAGTCCAGAGCCTCTGGGTTCCAGCCTACCCCTCCCACAGGCATCTCAGGTGTCCTCTTCTTGTGGGACCTACAAAGGTTCCATCTACTGCCTCAGGACGTGGGAGCTGCCATCTAGTACCAAGCCTGGAAGAGCGGCAGCCCCACCCTCCACCACCTGGCCATCCCGCAAACCTAACCCTCCTGGGGAAAACTACTGGTCATGATGATATAAATCAGGCAAGTTCAGGAAAATGTAGCCATTGTGGGGCAGAGACATAGGATAGGAAGAACTCCTGATCTGTGTCCTGGAGCTCAAGGTCATTTTCATTCACCAATTATAGATCTACTCCTTGCACCTGCTCTGCAGTGGAAACACAGTAGTGAGCAGGGCACACTCTGTCCCTGCCAACCTGGAGCTCTGATTCAGCAGAGGGGGAGAGAGGTATCTTTAAAAAAAAAAAAAAGAAAGAAAGAAAGAAAAAAAAAAAAAAAACAAACCAACCAATGTGTAATAACAAGCTGCAATGGGTGTGAGGAGGAAATGAACAGCATAAAGTAGCAGGGTGTGAGAAGCTGCAGAGGGCCCTCAGAGCAGCCTTCCCATTTCCCCAGGTGGGAGAGGGTTTCACAGGTTTGCTCTCCTTCTTCAGCACCTTTATAATCCCTCCCCTGATGAGACTGCTTTAAATAGAATGTGGTGAGCACAGCCTGGATCTGATCATTTGAAAGAAAGCCCTGCTCCCTGTTAGGGGAGGATAAGATGAAACCAGGGGTTTTCAGAGAAGATACAGAGCCTGCTTGGGAACTCCACCCAATTTTCCCCTTCTCTGCACCCCCTGCACCCTCTCCTGACAAGAAAATTTGGCTGATAAAAGGAGCACGACTTAAACTCCATTCTTTGGCTCATTTTTAAAGCCTCATTACCAAGCAGCACAAGCAGGACTATACACTCACTGCAAAGTTAAGTTAGTTACAAATTTTACTGGATTATAACAAAACTCTGGGTAATTGTCACCATTCCCACTGACGTGGCAAACTTGCCTCAGGAGCACTATAAACAACCAGAGAAAACGTTTTCATTGGCTTTTCTCTTCCAGTTTCCACCTCTAGTGTCTATAGATTCTTGACCATCAAAATGTTAACAGTTAGTAGTACTGCTTTAGAGGCTCACTGCTTATCCAGGGCAGGAGTACTCATGCTCTAGCAGCACTCTCTTCCTACCAAGTTAACAAGTAATATGATGTTCTTATGGATCAAAATTCAAAATGCACTGAGTATGTTAGGAAGGAAGGAAGGAAGGAAGGAAGGAAGGAAGGAAGGAAGGAAGGAAGGGAGGGAGGGAGGGAGGGAGGGAGGGAGGGAGGGGAGAAAGAAAGGCCTTTAAAAATATAATTTAAACTGGTGAAAGTGAATATGGGAACCAGTGCATTAAAATATCCTAGGGACTTTTCCTCTGATCCTCTTTTTGAGGGGTTGGCCAATTCTTTCTGCAAAGGAGCAGATGGTAGATATTTTAGGCTTTTAGGTTTAGTTTCCGTCTGGACAACTCTGTGCTGCTGTTGTGGCACAAAGGCAGTCACTGAATATGCCAGGGAGATAGATAGCTGTGCTCTAATAAAACTTTGTTTATGGATACTAAGGTTGGAATTTCACATGGTTTTTGCAAGTCATGCAATATTATTTTTTAAACTTTTTCAATCATTTGGCATGTGAGAGCCATTCTTAGCTTACAGACTGTACAAAAACAAGTGGTGCCAGACTGGCCCATGGGCCAGTCTCCCAAGCCTTACCCTAAAAAGTTACAAGATGCATCATTTGGTGACATTGGACAAAATGTATCTAAGAGAACAGCCTGATATGCTACACGCACATTTTAAAAAAGACATGAGAAACCAAGTGCAGCTAGTACTTCCAAAGGGTAAACATATATTATGAAATATGTAGGCAAAGGAAAGATTTGGTTATGGAGAATCCTAACATTGGTCAAAGATTTCCATAGACTCAGAACAAAAACAGGGCTCCATTTTAGGAAATCAACTAAAAATTACTTAAGTACCATTCCACTTCCATTTAGCTAAATACCCAAATAGCCATTTCTATTTAAAAGATAAGATTTTTGGGGGGTGGGGGGTGTTTGCTTGCTTGCTTGCTTCTGGCACCAGATAAGTGATTTAAAAGCTAAAATTATTTTGTGCTCATAGGATGACATAAATGATGGTGTGACTCCATATGACCACCCCCTAGTGTAGGAGTGTCATGATTATAAAGAAAACTAGAATGACCAACACTGATTTTAAAGAAAATTCCAGAATTAAAGATTTCTATAAGTTGATAAAGGATCTCCTATATAAAAATCTCAATAAAAAATCTAAACCATTTAGCTCTAAAGATTTGACTAATACTAAACGTAGTAGGGAAATAAATATTTTAAACTACCTAACATGTTATTTTTAAGTTAATTGGTAATTAAGCTTGTAGAGTTAAACTTAACTCTGAACACATCATATTGTCCACCCACTGAGTTTACTGTGAGAGTAGTTTTCTTATGGTTCAGAATTTAAAATACCCTAATTAAGTTAGAAAAGCCTTTAAAGCCATTATTAAGTGCTATTTTTATTCCTGATAAATTCAGATGGTAGTAAAATCAGATTTCTGGTATTAAAGGTGGTTATTTACATGGGGTGAGTGGCATTAATTATTTCACAGTAATCTGAGAGAATAGAAGTGAACAGAATGAACAACAGGAGCTGTTAAAATAGAGTAACAAGTGACAGATCCTGCAGTCCCCACTGAGGGAGAAGTTGCTGTGCGGAGGGCAGACCTGCAGACCAGAGCGGTTTGGTGAGGCTGAGGGTGGAGCACTCCTACCCATGCCCAAATCAGGAAATAATGGATCCCCAGGCAGGGCTGAATTTTATTCCTCTCACGAGTATGAGGTCAAATGTAACACATCAACAAGATGTAGGCTTCAAAGTTTATGTAGCGCCAAATGTTATTTATAGGAACACAACTAGCTGTGGAGAAAAATCACCACCTCATTATTCAAAAGGCTGTAGAAAACCACCTTTAAAATTTTTTTCTAGTTCATAACTAGGGACATAAAAGATTTTTTTTCAAAGAAAGGTCAGAAATGAGCACACACTACTGTCCAAGAAAAGATGCCAGGGTGGTTCGAGTAAGTGCCTACCATCACATTTTCTCAGAAACAATTCTGAAATATATAATTTTTAATATAAACTGGTTATCACAATAGCTTCATTTCACAGAGTTGGTTCCACACAAATTATCCTATTTCTTAGAGAGTTGTCTTCTAAACCGTGATAGCACATCCATCCAAAGAGTACATGTCCACAAAAACAGAGGCGCTCATCATTGCATTTACAAACAAATCTATATATTACCACTAACAATTTCATACAAATATCTGATGTAATTTCAATCTTTTAAACTCAACTCCAAATTATACTTGCAACACTACTAAGTCCTAAAGGGAAGAGCATATGCTGTTCTAAACCACACAAAAATGGGCAGTAATAAATCAAATTAATCTGTGAATGGATCTCCCATTTAGAAAGTCAGGGTATGATATAAAAAACATCAAAATGCTAAACAATAAAATTATATTTTCACTGTAACTTACAAGTTTTCTAAACTCTAACCTGAATATGGACAACAGTGGGACACAATGAAACATTAAACAATCCATCCTTTTGATCAATCTTTGACAAAAAGACTTCTGAAAAGAAATTCACATGTGTGATTCTTGTTAATTGTAGCCAGTCCTTTGAGGCCAGCACTGGTAAAATAATCACTCAGGCAAATGATTTCCATTTAACTGGCTGGAGAACATTCTGAACTCCAAATGGAGCCAGACACGAGGGCGAACTGCAGGCTCAGATGGCAAACGCAGCCACTTCTCTAAGTACAGTGAAGAACCACCATAGGCTTCACATCCCCAACTCCCTACCTGGTCAGAAATTGCCACTGTTGGGAAAACTAATAAGCTAAACAGTGAAAATGCATTTCCTGGGTCCTCCAATGGAGTGTGGCTCAGGTAGTATGTGGTGTTTCAAAGTAGAACCCACATTCGGGGAGCTCCAGGGTTTTCATCTCAGGTTTCTGCAACCTGACAGAGATGACGATGAGCACATTGATTTCTCTTCCAAAGTAGCTGCCAAAGCCACCTCTGTGCCAACAGCAAAGGTTAGAGTGTTGAGGAGACACACAGCCATCTTCTGGGTCCAAAGTGAGAGGACCAGAGGGCTCCCAAGCACAAGGTAAGAAGCAGGCTGAATGCATCAGTGAGCTATGAAGGGCATGTTTTAGGTTCTAGGTCAGCTAATCTTCATCTCAGTGAATCCAAAAGGATCTGGAACTCATAAGTTGTATAAAGACATACAAATAAATTACCATGCACTGAAAGCCAATTAGGTTCTTTGCTTCTTTGATCATCACTTTTCTGTTTGAAAAGGATTTCCACATAAGAGGACACATTATAAAACTAGATGCAGAGATGACACCATTCTGTGGATACTACAAAATAACTCCAAACTTTAAGATGTCAGATTCTGGACGTTGTAAAAACTTTCTTTTTTTAAAAAGAGCTGTATAGTATTAATAGTGTTTGGTGGATGTTTTAGTAGCAAATCAAAAATTTTGATTCTGGAATACTTTAATTGCTAGAGGTACATAGGCATGAAGTACATGTCCTTAGAGTTATTTTTTTCGCCCCTTTTTCTTGCTTGGCAATTACTAGGCTTAACATAACTTCTTCATCAATCCAAACACACCAAACAGATGCCACTGTTTCAAGATGCTCTAAGAAGAATGTTATTCACCTAACAATAGTGAAAGTTACAGAGAACAATCTGGCTCTATTTCTCTTGATGATCATAATATAATCCCTTTTGCTGGTGGGGTTCTTAAAGTTGTCACATCATACTTCTAACTCTACCTTCTGACTCCTTTCTGAAACACCCGGGTCTCTCTCTAGCTGACATTTCAGGACATCTATCTTTAAATCCAGAGGATGGGCTGCAGTGGGGAGGGAATGCTGACCTCTGGGAGACTGCAGCAGGAACATAGGTGCTTTGGGAAGAGTGTAAAGCTGTTTTTTTGTTTTTGTTTTTTCCCATATATATTGCCATATTTTAGAAACCATTTTGCCCTGGGGGCTTTCCACCTATTCAAATGGTTAGTTTTCAAGCTCTGGGCAAAGTGCAACTCATTTATAAAAACAAATACTTCTCTGAGCGGAAGGCAGATGCTCAACCACTGAGCCATCCCAGGATCCACGATCCAGTCCTACATCGGGCTCCCCGCAGGGAGCCTGCTTCTCTCTCTGCCTATGTCTCTGCCTCTCTCTCTATCTCTCATGTATAAATAAATAAAATCTTAAAAAAAATACTTCTCAGTTTTAAAGGTCTAGTTAGACTTTTATTTGGGTTCCCACCAGAATTACAGGCTTGAAAGTCAAGATTTTTGTCAAGGAGAAATAATTTTCCAAATTATTTTAACATAGGAAGAATCACCCCATAGATCACAAAGCTTCATGCCATAGGGCAGAGGAGACTGGCCTTTCCCCTCCCAAGGCTGGGCTGGAGGAGGAAAGGAACAGTGGAAAAGTTAGAAGTCCATCTCTTGTAGTCTCCAGTGATTGGAAATGGAGCTAGGGAACCCCTCCACTGCATGGATGAGTCTCAAGGTGAATAGGGGTGAAGGCGAGGATGACAAGGTTTAGAATGATATTCTTTAGTGAGGACACAGGAAGAAGCCTCCTGCAACCGTTCCCTTCCAGAAGTAGAGGGAAAGAGACAAAGTCTGGGAGACTGAGAATTTTCCCTAAAGAGCTGAGAATTTACAGGCCAAAGTGGATAATGTAAATTGATGCAATGGATTGAGTTCACCAAACTGAACAGAAATTGGGGAATACCCACCTCCGTCCTGAGAGAACAAGAGAGAGAGAGAGAGAGAGAGAGAGAGAGAGAGAAAAGCTACATTTCTCTTTGCCCTCTGAGTTGAGTGAGAGGTTTGCACTCAGACTCTGCCCCAGAGGCACAGCTCATGGAAGGTCTGAGCCAGAAAGCTGGCCACACGAGGGCAAAGACTAGCGTGGCTTCCTCCACTGGATGAACTTTTATTTATTCAAAGTTAAACAGAGACAAAGACTTTATGAATAAACTAGGATAAGGAAGCTAAACACTTCCTCACAGCTTTGAAAAGTCACCAATGTACCTCGTGACTAACCAAAAGAACTGTATTATTTACAGAGCAAGGATAGCATTTTAAATATGTATGCAGTCCTTTCTTCCTTCCTTCCTTTCTTTCTTTAAAAAAAAAAAATCTCCTGGAAGGGTCCTTGACAGAAAAAATAACTTAGCAAATTATCTACCTTTACCCAATGCAGGAACATAAAATACTTCTGGTCAAGAAGAGACTATATCAAAAATAAACTCTGAAGGAATATAAGAGCAAAATCCAAAATATAATGTAGGATTTGATGGGAACAAGGAATTTCCCTGCTCTTGCAGGAAAGAAAAAAAAAAAGATCACAGTATTTCAATGATCTTAGTTTTTTGTTTTTTTTTTAAAGATTTATTGATTTATTTATTCATGAGAGACCCACAGAGAGAGACAGAGACATAGGCAGAGGGGGAAGCAGGCTCCCTGAGGGGAGTCCAATGTGGGACTCGATCCTAGACCCTGGGATTACGTCCTGAGCTGAAGGCAGACACTCAACCACTGAGCCACTCAGGCGTCCGTAATGATCTTAGTTTTATCAAAAATGCAGTAGTGTTCTTCTGCATAAAGCATAAGTTTAGAAAGAATTTCCCTAACTTTTCTGGAGCTTTAGGTTTCAGATATATTTTATAAATATTTTCTACCAGATTCAGTGAAATAAAAATATTAAAATAATAAATTCAGTTTGAAAAATAAATCTTGCTCTGCCACCTTTAAAAAGAAAAAGAAAGACTCTAAAGAGAGAAGTAAAACAGTAGAGACTCCACCAAATACACGGACCTAAACCACTGCGGGGTAACAGTGCCCCAGATGGCCTTGGTTCAAACGAAATCCACCCCAGAACAGAAATGATGCCAAGCACAGGCTCCCATTTCTCATTTACCAATATGATTGGACAGCACCAACCATATCACTGTTTCCTAGCTTACTTAGAAATTTTAAATCAGACTGCTGATATGTTAGATGACACGGTGGCTTGCTTAATACCATTTATCATTTCTTGCCTGAAGACACCATCTGACAACATGTTGAACTCCATTAAGGTTTTCATGTCTGTTTTCCCAGAAAGTTTGGAGCTAGGTATCAAATGTAGCTCAGTTTGATAAAAACTGCAATATGATGAAGTCTCTTTCAAGGGGATTGTCAGCCCTTAAAAAATGCTACTCTTTCCTCGATTGCTCATTGCTTAGTATCTGGGGCATGTGTGTGTGTATGTGTGTGTGTGTGTGTAAGAAAACTTCTGAAAATGTGCTCTTTGGTTTCTGTGGAGACATGTGAAACTAGAAAACTGATCAGAAATAAATTCTATAATCACCACTGTGTGCACATCCTGAACATTATCTTCCAAAAGTTTCTCGAATCTCCCTCCATCTGATTACTGAGTGGTAGCCTGCTACATCTGATCTAATCACAATGTGATGCTGTCATCACACTGTATCTTTAACATTTCTTTTCCTTTCCATTGGCTTGGCAGCCTGAACTGTTTTGGAGTGGCTCAGCTATATGGTTTTGATGACTTCAGGGAAACTGCTTTTGGACACATCATTGGCTGGACCTCCCCGTCAGTGAATTAGACTATATAGCCTTTGGGTTTCTGATCTTCCCTCTGCAGGATATATCCATCTTTCTGTCTTTCTCCCTCCCTCCCTCCTTCCCTCCCTTCCTCCCTCTCTCTCCCTCCCCCCCCTCACACACAGACACACACACACACACACACACACACACACACACATCTAAGCTCAGCTTCATCCTAAAGCATAATAATTTATCTGGTCTTTTTTCTATAGTTACAAAAGTTTGGAAGGTTGACACCTCCAATTAAAAGAAGCTTTTAATGTCAAGTTCTGAGGCAGTAGAGTGATAAAAGGAGCCACAAAGGAGACAGGGATCAATAGCAGCCTTATTATAGATCATCTCTGGCTTGGTCCAGATGGGCCGACTCCATTAATTATGAAGTGTGATTTATCTCCTCACCGCACTAATCAGTGGCAAGACAAAATACATGAAATCACACCAAGAAAATAAAGCAGAGGGCTTCTGATGTTGCATGCCAATTGCTAACATGTCTGTGTATGAAAGAAACCCTTCATTTCACATATTTTATTTAAAGAAACTTGTTTTTTTTTTAAGAAATATTTAAAGTAATGAATTAGAAGGGACTACTCTGTAATTTATCTAAAAACATTCAGAGAGCAAATAACATCCTCCTAGACAAAGCATCAGGCTAATAACACTGAAAAAAATACTGTTCTCTACTGGATAAATGGATTCCCCAGAGTATGCTTTCTTAATTAAATGTGAAAGCAATTAAAATCAAGATTTTTGTGAAGCTGTAAAAGATCAAAACAAACTAATTTTAAATAGAAAGTAGATACAAAGGTACTGCAATGGTAAGAATGAAGTCCTGTATAATCTCTGAACAGATGGGGGCTGCCCGAGTGTCCATCACTGTGCACATGAACAGCCCTACTGCCTGGAACAGAATCGGGCAACATTTTCTTTACTGTTTCTTCTCTCGTTTCATTCCCTACCATTCCACTGTCAATTTAATTACTGTGACTGAAGCGTATTCCATATTACAGAAAATCACAGCAAAATCAAGGAAAAAACCTTTTTCTTAAAAAAAGTTGTTGGCTCTTTTAAACAAATTTTAGGTGTACAATACATTTCTGTTGACTACTGGCATGAAGCTGGGCAGCAGGGCTCTGGGGCTTAGTCATCAAACTTAATGGGAACTATGCCTGTTGATTAATAACTCCATTCTCCCTTCCTCTGGCCCCTGGGAACTACCATTCCAGTCTCAGATTTTATAAATTGGACTCTTTTAGATACTCCACATAAGTGTAATCATGTAGTACTTATCTTTCCATGTCTGGCTTATTTCACTTTGAAAATCGTCCTCAATGTCCAGTGAAAAAAAATTTTAAAGGGAACCTTCATTTTATGCAACATTTCCAATGTCTTCTCTCTAAAGAAGAATGTTGACTCCCTAGTCTCTATATTTTAGTACAGATCTCACCAAAAAATTAGAAATTTTAAGTCTGAAATCAGAAACTAATAAAGATAGGTAGAGAGCTGAATTATTACTTTCATTAATACTAAAAGGAAAAAAAATACTAAAAGGATGGTAAAAGTCACTTTCATTTAAAAAGATGAATTAGATCAGTGATATTGATGGGAGGGGAAGGTTTATTACATTGAAATGCCAGTGCAGATGTATCCTTAAGAGCACTGTGTGCTCTTAAGAGTATCCAGTTATTCACTAGAATGTCTTAAGCTCAGGTTACATAATCCTTATTTTCTCCCACCAGCTTGCTTTTAATTGCATTAGAGAACAAGCTCAAGTTTGATATTTTATTGTGAACAGTGACTACATTCAAGTTCATTTATATAAATTTTAAGTAAAATGTTTTGTTTTCTGAAGTAATAGTATAAAAGCTATGTTCAGATACTTACAACCAGATTTCTTTGAGTGGAATCTGATCTAACTATTGAAATACTCTTCCTTAGTTTAAGCTCATCAAATCTGTCTTTTAACCTACACCAAAGTATGAAAAATGAACTATGGGGATCCCTGGGTGGCACAGCGGTTTGGCGCCTGCCTTTGGCCCAGGGCGCGATCCTGGAGACCCGGGATCGAATCCCACATCGGGCTCCCGGTGCATGGAGCCTGCTTCTCCCTCTGCCTGTGTCTCTGCCTCTCTCTCTCTCTCTCTCTCTCTGTGACTATCATAAAATAAAAAAATAAAATAAAATAAAGAAAAATGAACTATGTTCCATCTTCATGAGGAACAAGAATCAAAAACATGTTACCTCTTACTTGGGAGAACCCCACATAAACAACTTTAGATTATTATTACTGAAGGTATCTGGGCTTTATCTGTCTGTTGATCACTCATCTACATACCACATATAGCTAATTTCCCTGACCTGGATTGCAGAAAAAACATGGGACAAAGAGATTCCTCAAGCTCTAAACCAAGTTACACCACTAATTTGATGAGCCACAGGGGTTCCATTTTATCAACAGCAAAATGAAGGCACTCATCACACGGTCTCCAGGCTCTCTTTCATTCTCGGCCTCTAAAGTGTAATGCCTGAGTCCAAGCCTGGCTCCGTACCGCTCAGAGATATGCGCGAACTACCATGACCCTAACGTGAATGTCCCAGAATATGTGCTTCCACATTTCTGAGTATGTTTCACTCCATGAACTCAGCTTTGAACAGCCTCCTTCTGATCACCTCTAGCTATTGAAATGTGACTCAGTCTTAAAGGTCTAGCTCAAAGGCCAGTATTTCCCTGGAGTCCTCCTTATCCTTAACCTGAAACTGACTATTCTTGCCCAATAAACATCCAAACAGTTTGTTTCCATATTTGAAGATACCTATTACATATCATCTTATATCTACAGATACACTTTATCTCATTTACTAAACTATAAACACCTCAAGGGGAAAGAAGGCTTATTTGTCTGAAAACACATGGCCATTCCCACTCTCTGTACCAGCACAGTCTGTGTTTTCAACAACCCTCACCACCAATCTGCCTAGTTTAAGAATGTGTCGGTATTTCTCTTCTTCCTCTACTCCTGAATGGCTTTGACACCTGCATGGGTTTTTTGTTTTGTTTTGTTTTGTTTTGTTTTGTTTACCTGCATGGCTTTGACCCAGGGTTAAACCTCACCACTTCCACGACCCCAAGGAGGGACCACACATAGGGTAAAACCACAGTTTGGGCAGTTTAGAAGTTCTATTTGCTGGAGGTAATCATAGGAGCCATTAGGACAATCTAGGGGCCACGGAGTGGGTGGCCATACAACTAATTACCTAAACAGGGACATTCTAGGAGTTAAAGGGAGAACTATTAATAATTATTCTGGGGCTACAGGTAGATCAGCAGGAAGACCAGAATGTGTGGCCACCCTAGACATGGGCATTCTCTTCTAGCCTCCAGAATGGTTGACAAGTTGTTCACATTTCCATGATCAATTCCTTCTTTTCATTCTCCATTTTCACAAAGAAATTGGCATACTGATGTACTGGCTTATTAATAAGAGTTTAGACACTGAACAGTAATCACAATCATGATAGCATAAATACATATCTGCACACTCTTAGGAGAGACCATGCCACAGCCCTGTCCTCCCCACAGGACAAGCTTCAGCAGTATAGACCGGCAATGACACAGGAGTTCTGGAGGGGATTTCTCACACTACTCTTACTTCTCATTTAGAGCCTTCATGCAATAAATGGGAAGTCAACAAAATGAAATAAGATCTTATTTCCAAGGTTAATTTTGGGTAAAGCTCAATATAACATTATAAAAATAAAGAGCTATATTTAAAGTTACAGACTGTCCAAGATCCTAGCATACTTCCCATCAATTCCTTTAGCTGGCTTTAATAAACTCATCATCACAAAGTAACAAACCATTAAGTCACTAAAAAAGGGGGACTATAAAATATAAGAGTTATTGCTGTACCATGATAACAGTTTTTAAAATTCAAATTATAATAATCTGAATTCAATTTTAAATATTTTATGGCTTAGTTTTTCCGATGGAGTTAAAACACAACAAATCAATACAGCGAGGGGTATTACGCAGCATAGCTATCTATCTCAATTAAACATTATGTAAGAGTAATTCCACATTAAGTAATTTCTTAAAGAGTAATTTAAAAAATGTGAACAAGCTAAAACATCCTGTCTTATCACTTCTGTAACAACACAACTATAAAGCTATGTGCAAACAAGAGTTGTGTAATAAGAGTTATCATTTAGCAGCCCAGAAAGAGGAAGGGGCAGGGAACCAGGGAGCACTGAGTGATTCCTATGAACACTGTGATGGGTGCTGGGAGATTGACGGCATCTAGAAGCCTCTTTACCACGAACCCTGAGAACTTCCTGCTCGAGGTCAGCACCCAGCCCTTGGACTAGGTCCTGGGGCCTGACCCCTGTCTAGTCCACCCTATTATCACCCACGTGGGGTGCTGCTCCCCCACTTTCAGGAAATTTCTGTTAAAAAGGTTACCATGAAGAAATGTCACTGTGGGACTGGCATGGAAACCAGAGAAACACCAAGGGTCTAAGTCATGTTAGATTCTGGTGAACAAAACAGGTCTACAAAATGTCTAATGATTTTATTTGTGGCTTAAGCTTAAGAAGCATTTATACACATCAGCTACCTCTTCTGTTTTATGAGAAGGTGGGAACTAACCAGGTGGCCTCAGCCTCAGGCGTGAAAGAGCTCTTCAAACTTTTCCATTTTACCTCTTTTCCCATCTTTCCACTTCTCACTGCAAAGGAGCAGAGCGTAAGCTTCCTGTGTTTTGTTCCCCAGCGGCTTCCACTACCTTCTAGTCGACTGGATGACTCCTTGAAGAAAGGGGTCATTCATGCTCATTCTTGCAGCCCCTGCAGCACCCAGCACAGTGCTGTCCCCAGTATTTAGATGCATTTGCCCCTAGCCTGTCTTCTTCCTTCAGGTTGACTGCCACCCTCTGAGGTTTGCCTGCAGTGCCCACCGTCTGGGCCTTTATATCGCTCACCATGCCATGAATTTTAAGCTAGAAATAGTAGGGACTGATATGTACCTGCTAAAATGTGTGGTACTGCACAGGAATCAAGGAAAAAGACAGGTAATGAACCGACAAGCCTGAAGACTTGAGTGAATAAGATCAAGAAGTGATGAAGATCAAGTCCATCGACAGAGGAATGGATAAAGAAGATGTGCTATATGTATACAACTGAATACTACTCAGCCACCAAAAAAAAAAAAAAAAAAAATGAAATTTTGCATTTGCAATGACGTGGATGGCACTAGAGGATATTAAGCTAAGTGAAGAAGTCAATCAGAGAAAGACAATTATCATATGATCTCACTCATATGTGGAATTTAAGAAACAAAACAGAGGATCACAGGTGAAGGTAAAAAAATAGAAAATAAGACAAAACCAGAGAGGGAAACAAACCATGAGAGACTCCTAATCATAGGAAACACAGAAGGTTGTTGAAGGGGACGGAGGTGGGGGAAGGGGGGGTAACCAGGTGACGGGCATTAAGAAGGGCATGTGATGTGATAAGCACTGGTGTTATAGAAGACTGATGAATCACTGAACTCTACCTCCGAAACTAATAATACATTATATATTAATTAATTGAATTTAAATAAAAAATTTTTAATGTTAAAAATCTAATCAATGGGGTTTGGAGAACGTTTGCACTGATGAACATGTACCAGGAAGGTGGCACACCCCAAGTCCACAGGGTCAGAAGATCCTGTGCTTGGAATCCTTCCAGACATCATCCTATGTACCTCTCATCTGGCTGTTCATTTGTATCCTTTACAACATCCTTTTATAATAAATTAGTAATAGTAAAAATTAAAAAAAAATTAAAAAAGAACAAAAGGCATTTATTTAGAACTTTCCTTTTTGGAAACAGTACCCTCTGGTCAAGTCAATTTGTGAAACAGGGCATACTCTGTCATCCTCTTAGGACCTCAGTGTGTCGGCAAAGAAAAGGCCTTAAGATGTCCTGCAGTAAAGACATATGATTAATTCCGTTCAAACAGTATTCCCCTAAATTATTTTACCAGAGAGCCCTTTCTCCCATGTGACATTTACTCATATCCTAAGAAACCAAGGTTCCTCTGAACGCTGTGGGAAATGCTGGCCTAATCTGTTTTTTCGTTCCTTTGAATTGTATAAAACCTCTGAATTAAAGCTTTCAGATCAACTTATAGAAGAGTAAAAAATATTTGTCAAGGCTTATGATGCCGATCCCATTCTGTCTGTAACCACAGACGCTACATCAGGCGCAGCCCAGTGTTTGGTGGTGGTACAGTCTGGCCCATCTGGGAGAGGAATGACCACCCCCCACCAAACCTCACAGGCTGGAGAGCAACTGCCAGCACTCATGGGTGCTGACAGCCTCAACTACATTGTGGGCTCTGAACAGTGCTGCTTACCCACTAATTCTCCCTTAAAGCTATGATAAGTCAAAAAGTTACAATAAGAGCAAGATATCATTAATGAAAATGCAAGATACATGTAAGCACAAAAATGTAATATTCTCGGTATCCCGAGGATAGCTCATTAAACGTTAAGTTGATTACAAATTATAGGTATCTCAGAGCAGCTGCTGCAAGGAAGGAAAGCATCACACATTATAATCATGTGATGGAAGCAATTGCCTTTAATGGTGTTTAAAATTTATTTTAGAAAAAATTAAATTTCTCACTTTTAGTAGTCTGAAAAATGCATACAAAATAAAAATGAGCAAATCTATGGTTGGTTGAAGAGAAAGATAAAAAAAAATTCTTTGCCATATACATGTAGAAGATAGCATATGCTTTAGAAATCAGTTCAGATAATATTCTTGGAAAGCTAACTGCTATTTAATCCAACCGAGGCAAGTGTCTCTGAATCCTGCTTTCTAAAACAACAACAATAAAATACCGAAGCTCTTTCGAATACAGCAAGGTCAGAGGAATAATTGTTCCAACATAGGTAAATGAAGCATGAAGTAGGAGAGCACACCCTAGCAAGAGCGCCTAAGTATGTCTGGTGTATTATCTTAAGATATCTTCCTCACCCAGGCTCCATAAAAGTACAAAGAACAACTCACCATGTCGTAAGTTGTTACAATCTTCTTTAGAACCTCAGGCACAATTCCCTGCAACTCCATCGTGGGATATTGCTCACTCAGATTCAGGACCACCAGGGGCGTGTTATCAGGTCCCAGAAAGCGGGGAGACACCGCCAACATGCACTGCATGAGATTGGCCACAGAGGAGAGGCCACACAGTTCCTTGAATGACACCACTGCATTCTGTTAGTGGAAAGAAAGGGGGCACTTTGTAATTAACCAGAGGTTTTAATTTCTTATGGATATTCTACTTGATATGCTTGATTATACTTGAACCGCCGGATACAACCGTTATTAGCACTGTCACAACAGAATTAAGTAATGGCTATTTTCCAAAGTAAATACAGTTACAGACGTTTTCAATACCAGTTTATCAAAAGTATAGAAAATGCAAGTAAGTAAAATTCATCTGAAGGGTAAAGCCTCTTTTCAGATCAAAGTTCACAGTGGTGCTAAGGCTGATGTACAATCAGGAGCAAACGAAAAGAATGGCTTCTGCATGCAAAAAAGTAAAGGAAAAAAATCGAATCGGGTTGCAAATAAATCTCTCACCTGTTTATACTGGTTCCAAATCTAAAGGATCTTTTTTTGGGGGGGGGGCTTAAACAACAAATGTATTGTCTCAGTTATGGAGACTAGAAGTCTGAGATCAAGGTTTTGACATGGTTTGTTCCTCTGAGGGCATGAAAGAGAGACTGCTCTCTTTCTTAGCTTTGGAAGTCTTGCGAAGGCAGACATCTACCAGCCAAGGAATGCCAAAGACTGCCGGTAAACCACCAGAAAAACTAAAGGAATTTTGAGGACACCCCAGTTTACCTGAGAGAACTGCCCAGCACAAGACCTTCCCCTATTGGCATGTCCACTGACTGCAACGTTCCTCCCCCCACCCTTTTCTAATCACCAGAGCTATGCCATTAAAATATCTGATAAAGAAAACCCCTTGACACTGTCAAATGCCCTGGGTTGCATTCTTGAAGCACCTCCCAAGTGCAAAAGGCATACCTAGTGCACATCACCTCACTAAAGCCCCTCAACCAGCTCCGCTGTGGGTGAGGAAATGGAGTCTCGGCTCTAATCTCTCTGTTATTTCTCTAAGGTCACGCAGCTGGTGAGTGAAGGAGTCGAGATTTTACCTCAAATCTGTGGATGCTGAGGGCTATGCTTTTAATCACTGTGCTGTAACAACTGGTAAATTCTAACCAAAATGTGAGTTATCCCAGGTGCACTTCCAAGTCTTGTGCTTTCTGCCTGCAGACACTCCAGTCTTAGAAATGAGCAGCACTTTGGTTTTATATTTAAACAGATTCTTTTTATTACTATCTCTTTAAACATGGACATCAAACTCAAGATCGCTTGGATGTCAACTGCTCGTGACAACAAACCATGACCGTGATATCCACAGAGGGGTCTCCCCATCACTCCATCACACCTCCCTGTTTTATTTTCTTCACAGCCCTTGCTTGTGTCTGCAACTGTCCTATCTGCTCATTCACCTGCTCACAGTCTGTTTCTCCTCCCACCACCCACTCCCAACTAAAGGCACGCTGTTCACGGCTGCACCCTCGCGGCCCCGACTGCCTGCGCGTGACAGGGGCTTGTTCAACCCAGCCCCCCGACTGCTCTGTCGGGCTCAGCGCTGGCACACAGCGCTGGAGACACGCTGCTCCGGAGCATCCTCACGGGAACGCTGTGACACACGCACAACAGCAGCCCGGGGGCACACGGCGGCCTGCCTTGCTCGGAGCTGAGGGTTTACCAAACCGTTCTCACCCTCAGAAACAGGGAAAAACCCCTCAGATTTCTGTTATGCTTTTACTTGAAGAGAAAGAGGAGAATAAAATTTCTCCACTGTGATAAGGTCTTTTAATGAATGGAGTATCTGTAAAAATCTGTACAGGGTTGAAATTTGTGGAATAGGAGTCAGATTTTACTCGCTGATGGCATTCTTCTCATAACAGTTATTTTTATATATATAATCAGCTAACATATTTAAAATTTTATTTAATACAACTAAATAAATTTAATAATATATATGTATTTTAGTAAACAAATATATATATTTTAATAGATTTTACAGTGCCTGCCAAGCAGCTACCACAGACATGGCAGGCACTCTCACACACTGGGATGAGTCAGGGCCAGTAGCTCTCTGTGAGGCAGGCCCTAGCATACTGCTAGACATGTGGACGATCCTTAATGACATACATTAATTCCTAATGGATTGTTTTTAGCCATCATAGAGTTTAGAGGTAATTATTATCTTAGACTTCTAATAAATACTGACACCACATGTCTTTTACTTGAACACTTGAATAGCTGTCCTCTAAAATCAAGAGGCGGTTCAAAACAAACACATCAGCTCCTTTAAGTGCTTGCTAGTTTCCTAGAGCTGCAGCTCCAGAAGACAGAATTGGAACGTGAGTCTTTTATTTTGGTAGGTTATCAAAGTGTGCTCCAGCCAAAGAGCATTGGGGAAAACTAGAGATTCCCATGCACACTCTTAGAAAAAAAAAAAAAAAAATGGGGATCTGTGAATCAGACAAGAACTAGGATGTGGTTATGGGAGACCGAACAAAACTGCTCTACTCTAATACGTTATCGGTATGTTCAATACCAACTGCAGTTCTGGAAAATCAAATGACAAAGAAAAAATGAGACTAGTGATAAATGCTCTAGTAACAAACTGGAACTTACACATTATTGAAAATCAGAAATGCTACTGTAAAAGCCAAAGCCCTCTGGAGTATTCATAGGCCGTGCACATGCATTGTGAAGAGAAGCCTTTGAGCAAACACGTAGACACAAGAATGTACCTGCATGTTCTCTCTCAGATCGGTGGCATCCCGGATAGGGGGCTGGGCATTCTTGAACACCTCATCCACGGTTTTAATCCACAGTGTTCTTAAAGATGCATATTCCCTGGATTTCTTCCCTTTCCTCACAGAAAGGCCCCTTTTATGAGGTTTCCCTCCTCCTCTTCGGTTAGTGATAGCCACGTGGACAAACAGAGAAGCGTGCGCGAGGACCTCTCCGGTCAGGGACTGCAGGGGGACGTGGCGGTAGCCCGTCTGTAAACATTCAAAGGGAATTGTGTACTGGCCGATAAACTCATCCCCAATGTAGTCATCATCTAGCACGACAAAGCGCACCATGGCCAGTTCAGGTAGGTTGATTTGAAATTCGAAGCTTTCATCAAAAATGGGAGCATCTCCGTTCTGGTGCACGGTTTTTGTCCTTTGTTCCGCACAGTCAGCAGGGATTCCGTGAATCTCAACGTAGACGTAAGGATCCACCACATCCCCTTTGGCACCGGATCCTTTGGGTTTGGGAAAGTTCTGCCCGCTGATGATTTTAATGTGAAGAAGCTGAGGTGAGACTCCCGGGACGGAGTCCTTCGTATTGGCGCTGAAGAAAGAAACCTCCTCCCTCATGATGGCTGGCCGAAGGACGTAGCCGCAGTTTCCGTTCTGCCGGAACCAGCCGATATTCAGGTCCATCATCAGGCCTGGCGTCTGAAAGTTCATGGCGACGATCTGACAACCACACTTCCAAAAATCTTGAGGGTTCATGTTACTGGAGTCGATTCTCATTGGGCTGGGGAAGACCCTCGCGAGAAAACGCTTGTTGTAATTGACAAAGTCCCCTGGATTTTCATTGGCGTATTTGCTGGCGAGCACTTCGTTAAACGAACAGACTTCCCAGTACTTCTGAACCTGAAAGGAGACCTGGAACTCTTTGAACTGAACTGACTTACAGATGCTCACCAGCTCAGACAGCTCTTTACACAGCTGAAATCGTTTCACAGGCACGTTGTTGGGCTGCTCCACGTTCTCTTTTCCCATCCTCTGAGACATTTCTGCCCCTTCGTCTTCGTCAGTAACATCCCCTTCTACGCCAGAGCAGTTTGAGGACAGCTTCTTTGCTTTAATTAGTATCCTCCCCTTCAGGACATCTGGGGATGGTAGATAAGATTCCTCCACATTGGGCAATGTGGTATAGAGCTTGTCTCCTAAAATTTTCTTCATGTGTTGAACCATTACCTTCTGCTGTTTAATAGAACAGTGGTTTTCTAAACACAAGATAAGAGGATACTCTGAAGCAAAGAATGCATACTTGTTAATAATATCAATGACACTGCGGAAGACTATCTGAGAGGTCATGGTGTGGCCTGTGTAAATTACAGGTTCATTATCGGGCCCATCCCATACATCTAATTCAACACTCCGGCAACCCATTTTAAGAGCTCGGATGTATCCTGTGATGTCCGAGGGGCCTCGGAACTGATCCTCTATTAAGTATGTATTATGAGATGAGTTTATAAAGTAATGAGACAAAGGTTGCTTCATATCTTGACAGACCTTCTTATGTTCCGGATCAAATATGTAACAGTCAGGGGACATAAGGTACTTAGTAAACCCATCTATGGAAAGCCAGCCCTTTTCCTGCCCTTCTTTGGATGGCTCGTATTTGTTAATAATTTCAAGGCTTATTTCCTCATTTATATGTGCCACACCCTGCTCTGCCTCAAGAAACATCATAAGGTCCTTGGTATCAAGAAATTCTTTATTGCTTGAAAACTGAACTAAAAGGAAATAAATTTCAGGTCTGGTACAAAGCTCATGGAAAACCTCAACAAATTCTTCCTTTGTGACTTCAGTACCAGCTTTGTCCTTGGATTTGTGCAATTCTTTGAACTTAAGCTCGATTTTGCTAGTTTTTAAACCAGGATTGAGGTCTCTGATACACTGCACAGCATTACACAGCGTTATATGTCCAAGGTTATCTACATCAATTTCACTAAACATTTGTGAAACCCAAGAAGTCCTCATGTTGTCTTGGCTACTTTCTAACATATCAAGTGTATGTTTTCCATAAGAAATTAGGTACCGCAGTCCTGTAACCCAGATGTTCGCAACATCTGCAGAGTTGGCAACCAAATCAAGTGACTCATAATTCTCTCCGTATATGACCGAAAACGCACAATCTTCAGATATCTGGTCAGAGATGCCATTGCTGCGGAATATGTCTGTATTTTTTCCTGTTCTCACTTCCTTAATGGATTTAATATCAATCTTGGCTTTCTCAGAATCCTTCTTAGATGGTTCCCACCTCAGGCTCTGCATGTCAGCATCCAATAAAAAATACCTATGGTAAATCCTAGAGTTGGAGCGAACCTTTTTGAGTTCTGAACCCTCAACCATTGAATTGATGCAATCGCTTGCACTGCTGATTTTCTTCTCCGTCGGCATGCTACTGAACGAGACTGTCTTCTTCCGTTCTCTCTTCTGTTTTGTACCATCCTGGGAGGAAAAAAAAAGAGTATAAGAATAACATAAACATGGGTTTCCATGTTCAAGACTAGGAATTAAAGTTTAAATTTCTTTTAAAAAACACCATACTGTTAGGATTTCCTGTTGAATATTCTATGACAAATGGTACTCAATCCCTTATAGAGCTTAGAAGTGGCCCTGGAGTTTGCAGCCTAATATAAACAGGTAAAAAAAAAAAAAAAAAAAAAAAATCATTGAATAAGTGTAATCCATGGGTATCAAGAAACAGAATTTCTTTTCTTTTTTTTTTTTTTTTTAAGAAACACAATTTCAATAACACACAATAAAATCCTTTACAGAGAACCAGCTACTTAAATTGCAGGGCTCAGGTAAAAATGAAAATGCAGGGCTCCTTGTTCAAAAATTGTTAAGAATTTTAGAGGCACCAGGGTGACTCAGTCAGTCAAGTGTCCAACTCTGGATTTAGCTCAGGTCATGCTCTAAAGGGCCATAAGAGTGAGCCCCGCATTGGGCTCTGCACTGAGTGTATGGAGGCTGCCTAAGATTCTCTCTCCTTCTCCCTCTGCTCCTCCCCACTCTTTCTCTCAAAAAAAAAAAAATTGTTAAGAATTTTAAGGTGACAGAAGAGCATTAAGTGAAGTGCAGGGCCCTTCTGAGTGTGGGGCCTACACAGTCGTACAGGTCATATCCCTATGAAGCAGGCTCGGTGTGAATACATCTCCCACACTAGTGTTCCTCAAAGGGCTGTTACCACACCACTTGCCTCAAAACCACCTGATTTACCTGATGAAAATGCAGATTCCTAGGCATGTGGGATCAGATCTGGAGGGGGCAGTGCTCGGGAATTCACATTACAGGCAACACTCTAAGTGATGGGGATGCCCCTGAAATCTGAAAACCGCTTCCTGACCACTTGGACTCACTAAGATGTCTGGGCTATTTCTGGAAACAACATATGCCCAAAGACCAGAAACAGCTGAGTACCGACCACTAAACTGTGCGTTAAATGAATAGACACTGAGATACCAGCAGAAATTCCTGGCTCTTTAGAGCCTCAGATTAGTCGTGGTTCTCAGGACTTTAGTCAGATATGGTTTGACGGCTGCCGTTGCACTGAGTCTGGGTGGGGGGATAGCTGAGAGTGCCTCAAAAGTCCTAGAGCTGGATTTTTTAAAGCCTACCACCATGCACCAAGCTAGTGTTCAGAACAGTGTCACCTAAGTACCTCCAGTATTATCAGTTTATTAACACTATCAAGGGAAAAACTTCAGATGGCATCTATTTCTAAAGAAGTCTACATCACCAATGACACATCCCTCAACTTCCCCCACACAGTGTAACAGAAGCCCAACTCGAGATGCTGATGCCACAGCTCTGTGTGTATTTAAGTTCCTTCTCTGTGCAGACACCTTTATTATTCTTTTTTTTAAGTGCTCAAATGACCTCAAAGCAATTTTCACTGAAAGTGTGATGTTGCCTTTCAGGAAGTATATGACATTTCTGATAAATCTTCAGTAAGTCATTATATATATAGGGAGTAGACATGGAGGTTGAGATTCTATAACTTTTGTGGCAATAAAGAAAAGAACATGAAGAATATTATAAAAGGCAATTCTAACTCTCCTGCTCTGGAGAGAGAATCTATTTTGAAAAAAATCTCTACATTTTAGAAAGTGATTATGCTATTCTCTGCATCTGAAATTTAAAACCACTCTTAGTTTTTGGCTACCTATACTTCCAAAAGCAATTTGCAGGAGGTAATTAAACTAAAACTTTAAATCATATGGGCATCATTTCCCTCAAAGTTTCAAAATGAACTATAGAGGTTTTTGTGATCTAAATGCCAAGATAAAACATAAAAGCCAAAAGGCAGAGTATTTCTTTGCAACTGAATCCTCAGAACAATAAAGTGCAAAAGACATAAAAACTGTGGCAATTGTATCCATAAGATGAATTGCATCATAGCTCTTCCAAATCCCTAAAGCATAGATTGTGTTCTATCTATTTAAGTGAGTTGGCATGAAATTAAATTTGTAATCAGCCATGCATAAGGGCCTGAAACAAATGTATAAATTTCCTATTTTTCAGAATGAAGGTTGTCTTTACCTTTAAAAACACATATGTGCCTGTAGTAAAGACAACATACTAATTAAGTAAGGGAATTTTATAATCTTTATAAATTGTATCTCTAAGGTGCCACTAGTAAAAAGATGTCACAAAGATAAATGGAGGTGCTTATCCATTAAAAATATATATAGCATTTCCTCAACACTGTAATCTTTTATTCTGTCAGTCTTAACATGTTGATTAATACCCATCTACTACCTTCTAATTTATTACAATTGATACATTTCAGATTCATAGGTCTCTTTGTTACTAAGAAGAAAAAGCCTGTTATTAATTGCAAATCATATTAATAACATACTTAAGTGCTCACACACCCTCATCTGTGGGAGAGGCAGGGGCTTAAACACCACACTTGAGGCTTTAAAAACATTGCCTTGCTTTTCACAAGCCAGTCAGGTTTTGTTTTTTTGTTTTTTTGTTTTTGCCAGTCAGGTTTTGATGGGTAAGTTGCATCCATTGCAGACACACATGATGGTCACCCAAACACAGGCTGGTATAATGCCAACAGGGACTTCCCATACTGGAGACTTTCCTGTCTCTTCTTCCCCCTCTGTCTGTGGCCCCCCATTCTGTCCTTTTTGGAGCACACCACGGTCTCCTTCCTCCCCAACAGATGAAGCCACTGGCAAACACCAACAGAGGCATGTGCTTGCTTAGAGACCACACAGGAGAACAGATGTGTGAGCTTGTCCTTAACCATTTGATGGACCAGAATCACTGGCTGGAAGCTACAGGAGGGTCCCCCATCGCCCAGAGGAAGGGAAGACAGGGACAGAAGCCCTTGTGTGGGAGGGAAGGACAACTGAGGTTCAATAGCATGAGTTTCAGGGTCCCAACTTGCCTGACTCCCAGAATCTTTATCCCACACCTACTCATTTCTACTTGGCTTTCACTTTTCAGGCCAGCAGCTGACTCTTGAATGATGCGAGGGTTAGGAATACCATCCCCCACACAGTTGAAAATCCACGTATAACTTCTGATTCTCAAAAAACGTAACCACTGATGGCCTACTTCTGATCACACAGAGTTGGTTAACACATATTTGGCATGTTATGTGTATTACATACTGTATTCTTACAATAAAGTAATCTAGAGAAAATGTTATTAAGAATATTGTCAGGAACAGAAAACACATTTACAGGACTTCACTGTGTTTATTGAAAAATAAACTCCACGTGTAAGTGGACCCACATAGTTCAAATCCACATTGTTCAAGGGTCAGCTGTACTTGCGTGAGCTAAGCAGCTGCTCAGCAGCAGAGTCAGAATCTATTTTCTGTGTTATCTAATGTGAGTTAGTTTAAATTTAAGTGAAAAGTGCTACACATATGGTCTTTTTATCTAAAGAAAACAAAATGTATATAACGTATAAGAACTAATCATCTAAAACCAGAGGAAAAGACGTAAGTTTCTGCTGACATGAAGGTGCCTCAAAATATTTTCTCAAACAGTATAAATGCTGTTTCGGAGCTGGTTCTTACATTTTAAGCACTCACCATCTAAAGCTTCTGAGTGGTAAAAACAAGATAATGTAAACTTGGTCCATTGGTGCATTTCTGCTACCCTATCAGCATTTATTAACACCAAGAGGAGGAATGTAACACAAATGTTCAGTCTGGAGGAAAATTAGCTTTCAAAACCCCACCTTCTCCGTATCAACCCTGAAATGCTGAATTTTAGGTAAATGTAGGGATTCCAGCATGGAGACTGGGACACGGCACAACAGAAGAAGCGGATATACTATGAAAACAAAGTAGCCCTTTGTCCTTCTGGTTTGTTTTGAGTCAAATCATTTGATTTATAAATAACACTAAAAAAAGACCTGAGATCTTTATGTTGATTGAAGGGGGCCTAGGAATAAACTGGGTTAAAGAAATTTCTATCCTTAACAAAAGAAAACAAAACACTCCAGAAGCAACTTGAGGCCTCTTCAAGGAGCACAGCAAGGCTAGGTCATTCTTAAGCTCAGTAACAATAACTCTGAATTGAAGGAATAAGTCCTGCTGGGCACATCAGAGTTACCTTGCAAAGTTTTTCATTCATTGTTAAAACTTTGATGTGCTCTCCAAGATGAGCAAAAAGGAAAAAAATAAAGGATCTGGAGCAAAGTGGGTCACTTTGAAGGTCATTTTGTACAATCAGATGAACTGAAAAGAATAAAATAACTTGAAGAAAAGCTAGGTATGGCCAAATGTTGCTTCCCACTCACGTGGAAGTCCCCTTACTACAAATAAGAGAGCTACTTGACCCACAGTCTCCTCTCCTCACGGGTTCCCTCTTCCGTGCTGCCCTCTATTGTATTCCAAGAGCTCACCCTGGTCCAACTTTGGCAAAGAGTCTACAAGGGCACAGATCAGTTGATGGCTTGGGAACCTATAGGTCACTTGAGTGTCACCCACTTGAGCAAGTACAGTTAAGAGGATAGCTTAGAACGTGGAAAGCCAAGAGATATCGTCATTCCTACCATAACAAGAAAGAGCAAAACTGTCTAAAAAATCATAACTTTTTTTCTATTCATCAGAGAACTGTGGTCACAAAGCAACCAAGGGAATGGAATTCCAAAGAGTGACAAGCCCTTCCAAGGACAGACAAGACACAGAAACTGTTTCATGTTTGACAGAACATGGGAGGGAGAGGCCACCAGGGAGGCACATGACAAGTCAGCTAAAATTTTAAGGAATTCATAAAGGCCAAGTGTGGGCTAGTTTATCAGTTTACAGTAACTGGGAGCCCCAGATACAGGCAGAGTTGGCACTCATTTGGAGGTCTTCTTCATGGGTGCTCCTGAGAAATACTGGGGGCAGAGCAGGAGAGTGAGCCCCTCTGTAGGGCACAGGCATATGGGACAGATCGAAACTCTGCCTATTTCCCCGACTACCCTCCTACATTGAAGCAAAAGCCTTGAGCCACTGAGGGAAGGGCAGCAAGCCCGCTTTTTCCTAGGACCACTGGGGAAAGGGTAGAAGCGAACTCCATCGATCTCTATAGCCAGGTAAAGATCTGCTGCTCCAAGGGGTAGAATAACCTCTTGGACTTAGGATCCTGCACCAATAAAAACAGAATTCTACTGCTACCAGGAGAGAGCAGAAAACTGTCTCCTGCCCAAACTCAGCACAGATACTGGCAGAGCGTGGCAGATCTCTGGAGAGCAGGGCAGGAATGCTGGCAAGGTCTCATCCCTGATGCACAGGAGCATATGGCTGCCTGATAGTGAAACTAGACCAGGAGGACCAAGAATGCCCCTTGACCCCCAAAGAAGCCTAGCACCAAGAATAAGCAGTGTACCATGGAGGAGGGGCAAGAACATGGAGAGAGACCCCTTTCTCACACAGGCATTCACAGACGAAAGCTGAGGGCAGAGCAGAAACAGTGAGTAAACCCTCTGGGATGCCAACCGCCACCTAACACAAGGTTATGGTGGCCCACTGGTGGAATAACTTAAAAGCCAGTGGAATGCTGAAGGTAACAATGGTAATTCAAAACACAAAACCAGCTCAATTATTGACTAGACTGGCTCAACTTCCCCTACACTGATGGCCCAGAAGATGAAGAGGCATGTTCATTTCTAAGCATAAGTATTATTTACTTCAGTCTTTATTAAACATGATACCTAGCATTCAATCCAATTTACAGGACACACACGCATGCACACGCACGCGTGCGCACACACACACACATACACACCCTAGACATGTCACAGTCAAATTGCTGAGAAAACAATACAAAAAGAAAAAATTTTAAGTATATACAGAGGAGCACAAGAATTAAACTCAGGGCACCTGAGTGGCTCAGTCAGTTAAATGCCTAACTCTTGGTTTCAGCTCAGGTCATGATTATGGGTTGTGGGATCCAAACCCCACATCTGGCTCCTGGAGTCTGCTTGAAAAATTCTCTCTCTCTCAAAAGAAATAAATAATTTTTTTTTTTTTTTATTGCAACTCAGGTGGATTACAGGTGATCCACTTACATCTAACCACAGGACATCTTGCAAATGTACTAAATTCTTTTTTAAAGTTATTCCCTTTTAAAGGCCTATAGTCCCTAAATTTTCCTATGCTTCCACAAAGGTGTCCCTAACCTAGATATAAGTCTCTAAAGGCTCACACGTGGGTTTCAGATGCCTTAAAAGACTGTGATTGGATTCTGAGAGTGGTATGAAAACCCATCCCTCTTCCTCTAAGAGGTTTAGAATTCTGGCCCTCATTAACATAAATCTCAGAAGGCAAAGAAAAAGATTATCATTTCCTAAAAGAGAATGTCAACCTTAAATGTTAAAGGCAAAGGATACGTGTTCTTCAGGGTTGTCAAGGAAATTTTAAGACTATCCAAAAGAGAAATGACAAATTGACAGAGAGGCAAGCAAAAGGTAACAACATAATTTCCTTTTGGGGATATAAGTAAGTAACAGAATTTCACTAATAACAACAGCTAAATCAATCAGTCACAGAAAGAGTTCTTATTTACAGCTGTGAAATGTTTTCTTAATTCTAAGGTAGAACAAAATAATCCAATAGTTTATAAACTTTCTAGTTTAGGAATGACCCACAGAAATACTGTAAGCCACAGGAGGCGAGCTACCATTGCATATTCTCTATACCTCAGTCTTCCCACTTGTAAAGCAGAGATTTAAAAAAATACCTGTGCCCCCCAATACGTGTTATTTACTTCATGGGGTTGTTATAATAATAATAATAAATGAGTTCACAGCTGGAAAGTGCTCTAAATGCTGCCTACAGTTTTGGACATCCTACTTTGAGATGCTGTTCAATAAATACATTTCAGATTGAAATTCTTTCTTCACAAAAGCAAAATAAAAGGGAACACTATCATAAATGTGCAATTGCAATATTCTAATCACTTAGCATTTGTTGAAAGTCCCATTCCAGAAGAGAGAGAATGAACACATTTCCTCTCTGAGGCTACTAGTTAATGCTGCTGTAGGACTTTTGAGCACAACCAAGTGGATGTGATACCCAAGATATATTGAGGAAACTGTCAAAAGTAGCCAGATGCCCTCTTCAGGGGGTTGCACCCCCACAGTTCATAGGGCACAAATAAACCATTTCTCAAAGTCTTTTGTTAATTTTATTTATTTATTTTTCTTTTGTTAATTTTAAATCCCATCATAGTTAGAATTATAATTAAACTCACATGAATATTCATATGTAAAAAGAAAAATTTGTAGCAATGATCCCCATGTTTTTGTCTAAAAAATAATCAAATAACTTCACTCAAAGCACTTTCTGCTCAGAATTATTTAGATGATTCCTTTTACTTCATATGCCTATGTTATTTCCTACAGTGTTCAAAATAGCTACTTGCAAAGAAAATACATTTCTAATTCCTGTAAAATGAAGTTTCCAAAGTCAGGTTAAAGTTTCCAACTCATCTGATGTAATGGGTTGCATCTGCCTTGAAAAAAAAAAAAAAATTGGGTCTTCAATTATGAAATCAGAGGACCATGGTGGAATACAATACACTCATGACAACACTCTTTGTGGAATATTTTCACTACCACTGAAATATTTATTCAAAGTAAATTTACAAAACCATAATGTACATCTGTGTCCAATGTAAACTGCAGTAAAATTCATCGCTTTTCTACAGTAATGAAAAACTTAATGGTGAACACTGAGCTCCTATAAACTATACAAGTGCTACTTTACATTCCAGTGAAAATATTGATGCTAATGAATTTTAATTTATGATCTATAATAATGGTACTTAAGTGGCCCACTTTGGTGTGAAAATTATCAGTATTTCTCAACTGTGTATATGGTAATTCCTTATTCAGCACATTATAAAGCCTGCTGACTTCCTATACTACAGAGCTATTTCAAGATGTGGTTACATAACTTTAATTGTTAATAACTGTTTGGTAAATCATATTGAATTTTAAAAGCCATGCAAGTTGAATCACATAATATGTAATCTTAGCTGCAAATATAATCAATTCTAATAGTTACTTCTCAATCACAATTTTTCTACCTAAATTGTGCTGGTTCTTCACTATTTCGGGATAGCATAAGAGGAAGAATTTATTTTCCTCACTTTTCACCCTTAAATCTGTCATTGCTTCACACTGAGGGGAAATGATGGCTACCTAAGGGTAGTCAGGAGTCAGAAGGAGAACTTCAGGGGCACCTGGCTGGTTCAGTTGGTAGAGCATGCAACTCTTGACCTCAAGGTTGTGAGTTCAAAGCCTCATGTTGGATGTAGAGATTTCTTAAAAACAAGATCTTAAAAAAATAAGAAGAAGAAAGACTCACAGAGACCTGTAAGCAGGCAGAGCTGCTGTGTTGGGCCACACCTACCACAGAGAAGGATGAGGCCCAAGTTCTTTCAATCAGAAATTTTAGTATTTCCACAAATATTTTAAAATTGAATTCTAAAAGGAAAATTGCTTCACAGACAATTTACTCTGCAATCATCTTGTTTATTATTTTCTATCTCATCTTATAGGAAAAACAAACTTCTTCCTGGGGCCTTTTTTAATCCAATGGTTTATTTGCATATGAAATTAGTGTGTGTGTGTGTGAACTATTAGATCAGAAAAAAAAGAGAAAATAATGAATCATATAAAAGGGAAAGTTCACTTCCTATAAAATATTATTTCAAGTTCCAAGTCATTCACAAGGCTGTGCTAGTCTGGCATTCAATGCTGTCTCTTCTCCAAACTCGTATGAAATTCAAAGTCTCTACCCTATAATTTAACACTTAATTATAGTCTTATTCAGTTCTCTAATTGTTTTATGTGGGTTAGCCTTATCTCTCAAGCAGAAAGTAAATTTTTTTGAGGGAATGGGCTATGTCTTACATTCTATAGCCTCTGGATAGACCAATGCTGGCACTCAGAGCAGTAGCCCCTTTTGATGAACTGGTAATCTATTTGATGATAAAGGGGTCAATTCAACAAAAGGATGTAACATTTGTAAGTATTTATGCACCTGACATAGGGGCACCTAAATATATAAAGCAAATATTAGCAGACCTGAATGGAGAAATAGACAGCAATACAATAATAGTAGGGGCCTTTATTTAATACCCCACTTTCATCAATAGATCATCCAGACAGAAAATCAATAAGGAGACACTGCCTTAAATGACATGTTAGACTAGAGAAATTTAGCAGATATATATACAGAACATTCCATCCAAAGCCAAAGGACACACATTCTTCCCAAACGCAGATGGAACATTCTCCAGGACAGATGATATGTTAGGTCACAAAATAAGTCTTAATAAATTTAAGACTGAAATCACATCAAGCATCTTTTCTGACTGCCATGGTATGAAACTAGAAATCAATCACATGAAGAAACTTGGAAATTCACAACTACATGAAGATAAAATAAAATGCGGCTGAACCAGCAGTGGAGTCAAAGAAGAAATGAAAAAAAAAAAATACCTTGAGACAAATGAAAATGGAAAACAACACAGCAAAACTTAGGGACGCAGTGAGAGAAGTTTAAGAGGGAAGTCACAAGCAATAAATGCCTACATTAAGAAACAAGAAAAATCTCAAATAACCTAAGTTTACACTTCATAGAACAGGAAAAAGAACAAATTAAGACAAAAGCTAGTCGAAGGAAGGAAATCACAAAGACCAGAGTGGAAATAAATGAAATAGAGACTAATAAGATGATGGGAAAGATCAATGAAACCAGGCGTTGTTTTTTTGGAAAGATAAACAAAACAGACAAAACTGTAGTTACATTTACCATGAAAAAGAGAGAGAGGACTTAAATACACAAAGTCAGAAATGGAAGAGGAGACATTACAACTGATAACCATAGAAATACAAAGGAGGAGTTATGTTAATTCTTCTTCAACCGTTTGGTAGCGTTCACCAGTGGAACCATCTGTTTTGGGGCTTTTCCGCGCTGGGAGGTTTTCACAACTTTAAAGCACTTACTTTCTTAACAAAGTGTTTTTTGTACACTGGTCACATACTCTTATTACTGAGCATGCCTCTAAGATGTGTTTGTTTGTTTATTAAATACATGTGCTAGCTATGAACAGATTGTGTCTGCTAGGAAATCTTCACAAAATTAAACTGAAGTTCTAATATTTTCTTCCAGGCTTAGTCAACTTGGCAACTGCTGTTCTATATCATGAGCCCCAAGCTTAGTGTTTTGGCGTGGCAGGCTATGGAGACCCCTCCTTCCCCTGCTTTGCAGCCTTCAGCCATTAAAACCCCACAGGCCTTCTCCATGGATCCTCAGTCTCTACTTCACAGGGCTGGTCCTAGCTGAGGTGGGTGCCTCATGACTTCTCTTTCTTCTTGCTCTTCATCCAGACAGCCTCTGGATGGGTCCCTCAAACAACCTAACTCCTGGTGACTCTGCCCTCTACCACTTGTTCCACTCTGCTTTCTAGGAAGAAGGAATGACAAGTGCAAGACCCAAGTCAACTTGAGTATTCTGGTGCACAAAGGAGACCAACATGGTTGACATATAGTTAGCTGGGTAAGACTGGAAGGAGATGAAACCACAGAGAGGCAGAGGCTAGATACTACAGAATCTTATGGGAAGGTGCTGAATTTAATTCTCCGGGTGACTCCTTGAAGGAGAGTACCATGGTCTGATGTGCCCTTCTAGAACGGGGCCAGGTGGAGAGCGGATGAGGATGGGGTAAGGGCCAAGGCAGGGAGACAGCAGAGAGATAGCTCCAGGTGGGACCACGGTAGCTGGAGCCACGGCAGTGACAACAGGTAGGGAGAGATGGGGATGGCTGCATGACAATGTCAGTGACAGGGCAGAGGACATGAGCTGACGGACTGGAGGCAACACAGGAGAGAGCTGCCAAGTTCCTGACTTGATGAGTTGGTACATGATGGTGATGTCTAATGAGATGGGAAGACTGAGGGCTGAAGGGAGCTGAGGAACACAGCCAGTGAGCGTGGTTAACTCTATGAAGAAGGGAGGGAGGGAGGAGGAGTGTTGAGTCAGACTGAAGAATGTTCAGCAATGTTCTCTCCTGAAGGGGTTCACCCCTGTAAAGAAGGGAAATTAATGATGCAGGAGAAAGGGAACATATCTCAGAAGGAACAGAGTCCTTTGGGAAAGCAAGAGATGAGGTCATCATAAGCTTCCACCACAGGGTGGCCTTTGAGCTGGGTCCTGGTGGAAGATGAAAAGGAAGGGAAGGCTAACCAGAGGGAACCGCAAATGCAAAACATGACTTAGGAAAGAGCCTACAAGGTTTGAAGCCACTCCTGGGGCCTGGGCGCCAGTGAAGGGGAAGCAGGCCAGAGGAGGCTGGATGTGAGCCAGCACCTCCTGGGGAAGGTCTCCGAGTCTTGGGAGTGAGTGCTCCTGTGTCACAGACAGAAAAAATACAAATATGTACAAAACTGATAATCATGCGCATTTTTCCTATGTGTGCAAATACAACTCACCACCTGTTCCAAAAGGTCAAGAAATGAAAAAAGCCTCATTTGTTTTACAACTTTAAGAATCACCAGCCATTTATGTAGGTATTTGTTTCCCTTTGGCCTTAACAGTCTAATAAAACTGAGCTAAAGGATACATAGTGTTTAAACGTTATATAGTTTATCAACCCCCTGAATGAATGAACTCATCGAGTACTGTTTGAAACAGACAGGAACCTGCAAACTTCTAAAATAACTTTTAAACAGCTACAATTATCTCAAAATGAACAGTGCAACTGTTACAGTCCTATTTTTTTTAATTATTGAAAATTCTTAAAACTAAAATCCATTCCAAACTCACTGCTTTTCTCCTTAGATATATCCTATGCGAATAAAAGATTTTCTCACACAAACCTCAGCTTAGGTGGCACAGATACATCTTCACAATCTTTGTATCTACTTGACTTACAACAACAACATACATAGTTTATATCATGCCCATATATTTTTTTTTATTAAAAGCCACATTTGGGTTAAGAAATCAATAAAAAAGCCAATGCCTACATGGCAGGGATCCATAAGACTTGCATGCTGAGCCTAGAGCATTTGCAAAACAGAGCAGTGCCAATTTGAATCACAGAAGGTCCGGTTCTGCCATTTTCCTTAATCATCCCTATACCCTTTTAAAGATTTTTTTTTTAATTTTTATTTATTTATGATAGTCACAGAGAGAGAGAGAGAGAGGCGCAGAGACACAGGCAGAGGGAGAAGCAGGCTCCATGCACCGGGAGCTCGATGTGGGATTCGATCCCAGGTCTCCAGGATCGCGCCCTGAGCCAAAGGCAGGCGCCAAACCGCTGCGCCACCCAGGGATCCCCCTATACCCTTTTAAAACCACAAGTCCCTTCCAGATTAATTAGCTCATCAAACTAAAATGAAAAGCAGTTTTAAAAACCAGTAAAATCTCATCATTAATGCATCTTAGATGGCCTATGCGGCCAGTGACCAAAGCAATTAAACCGCCTCAGTGAAATCCTGTGTCACCATTCCCAGCCCTCGTTGCTGTGAGATTTGGCAACTCAGAAAAAACAAGTCCCCAGTGCACAAGTGATTCCGTGAGGCTAGTAAAACATTCATTCTACAGCTTCCTGAACCTGGCTCATGTTTTAAATAATACAACCCAGAACACACTGTGCATAGGGGTCTCTACTCCATTTTGTACAGAACAAAAATCAAGAAGCTCAGGCAATCCTCCAAAAGTACATCCCATAAACTTTAAGTTTTGAGAGTTGGAACTAGAAAGGCTTTTCATTAATATGGTTCAGTATATGGGTGCGAAAATGAAATACAGGTATTTCTAAGGCATGCTCAGGTTTTCTACAAAGGTATAGCAGTTGACCCTTGAACAATACAGGTTTGAACTGCATAGATCCACTTACACGCAGATTTTTTTTTACAGCACAATCCTGTATTTCTCTTATGATTTTCTTAATAACAAATTTTCTCTAACTTACTTTATTATAAGAATGCAGTATATAATACACATAACAAACAAAATATGTGTTAATTGACTGTGTTACTGGTAAGGTCAAAAGTAGGCTATTAGTGAAGTTTTTGGGGAATCAAGAGTTATAGCTGGATTTTTTACTGTTTGAGGAGGTGAGGAAGAGAGGTAGTCAGTGGCCCTACCCCAATGTTGTTCAAGGGTCAAATGTATAATGAAAAAAGCAATAGATTTATGCTATCTGAAGAGAGACTGTATAAAGTAAACCTAAATACCACATTTAACTATGTTGTATTTTACTTCATTAAAGTTATCCGGGAGTAAAAAACAGGGACTAATTCTGAGTCTACTTGCAACCCAATCACTGAAAGCCCTTACTAAGCAGGAGGCCGCTCTTATTCCAGGAATCAGGCTGCTATACTCACTACCACTTCTGAGCAGTGCTGTAATTTCTGAGTGTGTCGAAGCTGACCCTTCAGTCCATTATGCAACTCCACACTGACTCGCTAAGTAAGCCCAACCTTCTCGCAGGGAAGACTTTCAGGGAGAGAGTACTGGGGAATGAAGCGGTGCCCAATGGAAGCCTCTCAACAAGAGGGTAAAGACTTGGGTCCCCAGCACCCACAGACCACCAGCAACTGGTGGATTCTATTTCTCTAAGGTGGAATGACATCTAAACTGGGACACTTCTGGAAAGAAAAGTGGGAATTGTTAATAAATATGCCACAAAACAGGGGCAGTCCAGGGTAAATCGAAATATATAGTCACCCTACTTGAAAATGACCTTATTAATAATGTGTTAAATCCTTCCTAAGTGCCAGGCGCTCCAGATTCAGGTTTAGCCAAAGTCGAATCTCAGCTACCGAGATGATCCCATGCTGACTGGCAGGCATGCAGGCTAGCAGTTTGGTCTGTCTGGACACTTCCAGCATGTAGGCCTCACCTTGTCCGGTGTGAGAGCCCATCCTACCCAGGCCAGGAACTCATTTCCAGGTGTTTGTGAGGTGTAGCTTAGTCTTACCACCTTGACCAGTGGACAGATAGCCATGTGTACCTTTGGGCACAGTGTCTAGTCCTTATAGCTGCTTCTCCCTTATTTCCTGAGCTTGCTATGGTTTTCCCTACCCTCTGTCCCTTTGTATACCCATCTCCAGCCGGCCTGGCTAGAAATGAGTCCCTGCCCAGTTCCCAGCTGGCACTCCCCTTTCATCTGCATGGACCTTGCTGGGAGCCCAATGAGACCACCTGCTCAGCTTAAACACCAAGTTCTGGGCTCCCAGGACTCCCATACAGCCCTGTAGGCACTGACAGGGGCTTACCACACAACCTCAGATGTTGCCATTCCGATTCCGCAGAAGTTCTCAACTCCTCACTCTCCCACAGTCTGGCCTTCTTGCAAATCACACGGCATTGCCTGTGCAGCCCACAAAAGGAGAAGTGATCCATAAGACTTGCATTCTTATGGATGGATGTTATGATATTCTAGCCTGGGCAAGCATTGTGAAGAGTAGGTAAAGGGAGGGAGCCCTTCAGAAAGGGGATATAGTTGCTAGAAGGGGACACTGGAGTTGGGGTGTGAGTTCTTGAGCTGGAGCAGAGAAGTGAGGTGTGAAGCAAGGTAAAGAAATGGCTGATCAGAACAGATCATTTGCTTCAACGTGGATGGAACTGGAGGGTATTATGCTGAGTGAAATAAGTCAATCGGAGAAGGACAATCATCATATGGTTTTCCTCGCGCATGGAATATAAGAAATAGTGAAAGGGATTGTAAGGGAACGGAGGGGAACTGAATGGGAAAAATTAGGGAGACAAACCATGAGAGACACCTAGTTCTGGGAAACAAACAAAGGGTTACAGAATGGGAGGTGGGTGTGGGATGGGGTAACTGGGTGACTGGCACTGAGGAGGGCACTTGATGGGCTGAGCACTGGGTGTTATACTATATGTTGGCAAACTGAATTTAAATTAAGAAAAGAAAAAGAATAAATCAGCTCTTCTGGAGATCTGATCACAGCTCCCTCCCCTCCAAACACACATGTGTTATGCAGCTCTCATTTTAAATCAAAACATGAGTGTTATTACACACATATAACATCCTCACCATCATATGTGTCACCATTGACAAAGTAGGACTCTATCCCAGCCACCTCATAATTCAACTCTCCAAGTTCAGAAATCCTTCATAAGGTTGCTCAGTTGAGTCTGTGGCTCATGGCGTTTAAGAAATGCATGTAAAAATTCGATCAGCAAAAAGTTTATCCTTTAATCTGATTTGATGCATCTCCCCTCTTCCCCCAAGCCAAATATGATGCAAAATTCACTTGGGTTTACTGGAAATTATAATGGCAATACAGAAATCACATCTTATCCTCTGAAAAGAGGAATTTTAGCTGAACCAAATTTATTCCAATTATAAATTTGTTTTTCAAGTAATTTAGTTGTGTGTCTAAAAGCATTACTGTAGAGCAGTTTTTAATTTAATAAGACTAAAACTTGAGACTGAGGGCTTTTCAGAATAAGATGGGTCTAGAAAAATGGTGAAATCAACTCTCTACATGGCCTGTATCAGCTCCCTCTGAGCAGACCTACGTCACAGTCATAGCCCATTAGCCCTAGACAAAATGGGAAGTGTCCTTCATGTAGTTAATACAATGAAGAGAATCAAGGGTAGAGAGTGACTGGAATAATCCGTGGCTGTCTGCAGTGCTCAGAGAGACCATCAGGATTTCATGCTCACATGTCACATACCTACACTTTTTAGGTCACATGGTAACTACTGTCCACCCTAATTGCACCTGTTCCCTCAGGCAGGGGAGGTGGGCCAACCTCTGTTGAGCTACTGTCATGCACAGGTACTTTATGAACATTATCTCTTTGAATCCTCAACTTTAAGGCAGGCCCTGTCACCCCCATTTCAGGGTTTAAGTGATTTGCCAGGCAGATGGCTTCCTTCTCCAACCCTGTTCTACTCTGCACAGCCAGAGAGCCAGCCCTCAGGGCAGATTTCTTTGGATCCCAAGTCAGCCGGATGACCGCTGGGTTACTTCCATGAGCTGTGGCAGAGAACCAGACCCTGGGCAGGAGGAAGAGCAAGGCTGGGTGGGTTTCCATCTTCCTTTCTCTGCAGGGGAGGAGCTAGCAAAGGCCACATTCCCTCTGAGGTCCCCATGGCTCCTGGACTCAGGGACCGATCTACACCGTCTCTCCAACCTGCCCAGAGGGATGGTTTTCTGCTGCTGCTAATCTCTGGCTGGCTTCACCAATCCCCTCATTTGGCTTTGTGGTTCTTCCAGCACCTGCAATAATTCTCTGGATTACATTCTCAAAAAAAATGCTGTTGTTTGTTTGTTGGGCCTAAGTGATTCAGTGTTCAAAGCTGTAGCTGCTAAATGCAAAGCCAGGTCCCTCCCACTGCCCTGGCCGGCCTACTTTGCCAGCCAGGGCAGAGCTCTCCCAGGTCCCCAGGGACTGGCTGCAGGCCTCAGAAGGTCAGTAAACCTCTTGAAGCCTCAGTCACTGATTTCATGAAATGAGGAAAGTAATTATTTGGCCTTAATTACTTTCAAGGGCTTGGTAAGGCATGGGTGAGATGCTAAATGTGAAAGCACTATGTAGGCGGACTTAACCAAGACTTTTCCATTACAAATCTTCAGGTCTCATTTACTGGGATTGCTGAACAGAGGAAAAGGAGCTTACTTGAAATCCATCCCCAAGTTAATCTCACACATCTAAATGGTTAAAAATTACACAGAGCTGCCTTCTAAAAGCTCACTGGATAAGCACTTTGTCCTCATAAAGAAAGGAAAGCGGGTTGGCCATGGTGTCTATTGCTTCCAAGGGTCTCGTCTGGCTGCCATGGCCTAGGGCTGGTGTGTGCACCACCACTTTCTGTGTAACTAACTCTGGTCTGCTGCTTTTGAAACATGGACTACGTAACAGTGCCTGCTTCCTAGGATTGCTGCTCAGTATTAAACAATGTAGAAATCACATAACATAGAAATGCTTACTGAAGTTGTTGATACCCTCGGTCAATGTCAAATGTAATCAATGTGGTTGATCTTATCACTACTATTCTAACTAACATTATCATCATTCTCTCCTAAGACAAGCATTTTACAAGGGTTTGGTCACAGCTTCCTCTGCTGCCAGTATCACTCCCAGGTAAGTGGTAGCCTCAGCTATGCTTTCTCAGACATCCTTACCCACATCAAGCAGTCATCATTATACATGAGAAGGATGGCTTTCCTTCCCATCCCTACCTCTTCCCTTTCTTATATTTCTATTCTAAGCACCCGGGAACTTTGGTTTCATGGTTTTGTTTTTGTTTTTTTGTATCATACCATGACAGAAACAAACTGTACCATCTAGCACCGTGTTTACATTGTTTACGTAATAATAGGTTAAAGGGCTAATAAAAAAACCATAGTACTCTGATTTCCTATCCTGTTAGTCTTTGATTGTTATTGTTTATTGTGGTTATAAAATGAGCATTTATGGAGAAAATACTGAATCGTTTTTGGGAGATGGATACTTTCCCTTGGTGATAGCACTAGAAGAAAGTGGAGACTGTCTAGATTAGCGGTGTCCAAAAACAGTATAAGTCACATATGCAATTTAAAATTTTCTAGGGATGCCTGGGTGGCTCAGCGGTTGAGCATCTGCCTTTGACTCAAGGCGTGATCCCGGAGTCCTGGAATCGAGTCCCACATCGGGCTTCCCGAATAGAGCCTGCTTCTCCCTCTGCCTGTGTCTCTGCCTCTCTCTCTGTGTCTCTCATGAAGAAATAAATAAAATCTTAAAAAAATAATAATAAAATAATAAAATTTTCTAATAACCGCCTTAATATAAAAAGAAACAGATGAAATAAACAATATTTTATTTAATCCAAAATACTACCATTTCAAACTGTAATCAATATAAAAATTATGAAGACACTTTGCTTTCCTTTTTCATACTAAGTCCCTGAAACCTAGCACAGTGCACATTCACAGCACATCCCAATTCTGACTGACCGCGATGCTGTACTCAAAAACCACAGGGATCTAGGGCTAATGCATCAGACAGTGCGGGTCTAGATGACAAGCTCCTTAAGCAGTAGGGACTTGTCATATTTTAATTCTAAACTCCCCCTGACATTTCTAGTGTGGTGCTTTGCCCAAAGCAAGCAGTCAGCAAATTTCAGTTGATCTTGAGAATGAATGGCTGGAAAGAAGGGCTGTCACTCATAAATATAAGCAAAGCCAATATAAATTTCTTGGAAGAAATAACATTATGTGGGTCTTAGACTTTAAAACATGACAAATGAACATCATTGCTAAATAATCCCACAATGTTCACTCGCTGTACTATCACCCCAAAAGCCACATTATATATAGAGAAAGCAAGGTTAGCTGTTCTCTAAAAAAGGGGGGGGGGTAAAATTTAAAAATGGTTCCAATCAGATCTCCATAACAAAAGACCTCAATGAATCATCATATACTATTAAAATGACTTCCTATGTCTCGTAAGACCCTGTAATGTATGCTTATTAGATACAGACATAACCTGAAAAGACCTTAAAACTAACATTGCAACCAGGTAATTTATGGAAATGACAAATACCTTTTTTTCCCAGTGTTACTAAAAGCATATTTGACTTGAAAGTTTTGAGGATTAATAAATGCAAATTACAGTTAGCTTTTACCTACTAGATACAAACAAATCAACTTACTCAGTCAAGGTAAGCACTTAAAAAATGACTTATAAAAAAATGACTTATATTTCCTGAAGGCCACAAAAATCACAGTGTTTATAGAACTACGATACAAATACAGCCACAGTTCAGAAGGTAGCTCCTTCTGACTTGTGGTACAGAAATCCCATATGTCAAGTCCCTTTTGACTACCAAAGCTGTGGCCTACAGAAACACTGCAGCCTGTGATAGCTTCTCCACAAAATTCAACGGGCATCCCATTCCCCTCAAGAAAAGGAAATGGTAAGCCTCAACAAAAGTTGTATGAAACTGCAAAATACTTGGTGTATCTTCACTAAGATTGTGAAATGTACCTCTAAGGAAAAGTCAACTAGCACTAAAGGCACTTGTTTCTGTGGGCTTTCTCTGGGGAGACAAAAAAGCCTCTCCTCTACCAGGACAGGATTGGGTGTTGCTACCTCTAAATACACTTCAACCAAAGGGATTTAAAAAAAAAAAAAAAAAAAGACATTTTGGTGTGCCTGGCTCTCTGTTAAAGCTCCCGTCTGCTGGGTATGGGGGACCTGAGGTGATTCAACCAACTGTGGTGCCATCGTGCCAATGAGAAGCTCCATGGCCATAGGGGTTGCTTTCTGCTTATAGAGAAAAAAGTCCTCATTTAACTGAAACTTGACTTGTTCAACCCCGTAGAATTTCCATCAGATCCCAGGCTTGACAGATTTACGGTTCTGTGGTTACTAATAAATACCAGTGTTCAGCTAGCCTTTAACATTTCTATCAACAAAATTCTCATAAAACACACAGCTAATAGCCATATATAGCATTTATTTGGACAAGAACTGGCAGAGTATATTTACTTCTTCAATTATTACATTTACTTTTAATTTTCAATCTGATTGAAGATTGTTTGTGCTGTCTTTACATGAAAATAAACAAAGCTTTAAAAAAATTTCCATGATGATAACTTTTGAACATTTACACTTTAGAGGAAAAGAAGTGGAGAATACATGAATCAAAATTTATGTCGGTATTTTTTAAGATATATTTTTAGGCTTATCAGTTTTTCTTGAGAAGCAGTCTTTGCCTTTTAGTCGCTTAAAAAATTGTTGACATCTTTTGAATTTTATCTTGTGTCAGTTTTTCACATATTGTCCAATTTTAAACACAGATCTTTATATTGCTGTATAGCCACTTGAGCGGAGCCTGTGTTAATAAATGTCACATATTTTTTAGTAACTCAATAATGTTGATGACAAATTTCATATTGCTGACAACTTGTCACTTGCTAAAATAATTAGTTGTCTACCTTAACTTGTGACTTTCATTTACTGAGTAAATATTTACTGAGAGCCTGCCATGTGCCAGATGTTGCTGGGCCCTGGGTTTACCAAGCAGAAGGCTGTACTGGCCTTCCAGGCGCTCGCGGTGCAGAGGAGCTGCTGTGCCTGTCTTCAAAGCCTCGCCTGCCAGGCGGCCTTCCTGCATTTCAGCAAATGTGAGAGGTTAAAGGGCGCTGGCATTAACACCTGAGAGATACAGGTCCAAACTCTGGTTCTGCCTGCCAGGAGTTGATGGTCACGGGCTACCAGATTTGGCCTCTGTCAGCCTCAGTTTCTTCACCTTACCCAAGGATAATGATTTATTCTACAGAGTTATTTTAAGAGTCAAATGAAATCAGGGAGCCTGATTCCTCCATCCTGAGTTTCTCTGACAACTGACAATTTTTAGGTTATCATTTGCTCTTCCTCCATTAGAGCTTTAAAACCAGTACTACCATGCCCACAACAGGAGCTGAAGAACCCCTAAGGGTGCGGCCCTTCCATCATGGGGTGATTTACCCCAGAAGAAAGACTGTAGGGCTAGGAGGGAACTAACATAGTAATAAGCAACTGCAGCATGCCAGGCCAATGCTAGGTCAATCGTATACGTTACCTCGTTTAAACTCCATAATCACTCCAAGATTCAGGCAATATTATCTTCTACCTACTACGAAGAAACCCAGCACTCAGGGAGGCTAGGAAGGTCCACAATGATGAAAATACAAGTAGCCCAACATCATTTCTCATGACTTCTCTTTTGACTTGCAGGGCCATAGAGCTCCTCGTTTGATAGATACCTGGCTGGTTGCTCCCTACAGCTCTTCTGTCTGTTCCTACTTTGTTAGACAAGATCATCCTCCCGCAGATTAGAATTCCCTATGTCTTGGTTCCACTAGCTGCTCCTACCAACATCTCTGAGGCCGCTCAGACCCATGGATAGCTCATGACATCATAGCTCCATGAACCATCTCATTTTTTTTTGTTCTCCTCCCCTTGGTCTCTCCAAGGGGCTGCCAGGAATGTTGAGAACTGTCCTTTAACACTATGACTCCTTTGTCCCTTTCACAAGTTCTCAGAAATTGCCAGTGGAAACAAGTGAACACTCTTTTATGCCAAACTCCCCATCTGTTCTCACTAGGGGTGAATGTAGCCCATCTATGTCTCCATACTCAGAGTGACTATAAAGAGAAAGGTGGCCTTCCAAAGCAAGGCAGAAGAGTTGTTATCACTCCTGACAGTGCCTAAGCACTGTAACAGAGAGCTAACAACCTTCGATCCTTTCATATATTCCCTTGTGGAGGCAAAAGCACATGGAGTACACAAATTAAGCATTGACAAAACCATATGATTCTCAGTCCCCTAAGGATATAAACTAAAAGTGACAGTGAATTAGAATAATAAAGCCGAAGTCTCCCTCACCTCCATTCTTCAATGTTTCAATGTGTGTAATTAATGGAATATTATACTCATCAGGTATATTACTAACTTTAGACATAACACATCCCAGTTTTATGCTTTCTATTTTGGATTTTAGTTGAGTTTCAATTTAAGAAACAATTAAAAGCATCTTGAGCCAGGTACCATAAAAGTACTAACCAGTCAAAAGGTTTAGCAAAGGCTTCCTAGGGGACTCCTAAGCCTTAAAACAGCTAAAACACAAAGAGGTCAAGTTACCACATTCTTTACTGAAGAAAAGAAACAACTGAAGGAATTCCATGGATTTATCTCTTTGTAAATGATATAATCCTACATCCCAAAATCAGAAATGAACCTACCTGTACTTCATGAAAGCAATCCATCTTAGCTTCTTTTAAGTAATCTATTTATGCCCAAAATTGCTGGCATGGGTCTGATTCTTAAGTCATAACCCTTAAATCGTAACTCTTCTTTGCCCCCAGTGGTGACACCCTCTTCCTTCTGACTTTCTATGTCAATTATGAATGATCATTACTCTCACTTCTAATCTATGGAGATCAGAAGCTAGTAGATTACCCAAAGAGGAGAACCCTGGAAAAACTCACTTAAAAACAACAAACTCTAACACTCTTGCCCACATGGAATGCCTTGTAATCAAAGAAACAAGGAGATGATTTATAATTTAATAAAACTTTATTTTTCCAGCATTCCAGACCTTCACAACTAATTATATATGCACTAAGAAAAATCAGTCAATGAAAGGAAGACCCAGTGAAAATAACTAGTGGTAGGTTAGTTTTATTCTTAGAACTATTAGACTTTCATTTCTTCTTTAAAAAAATCATGATCTTGGGGCTCCTGGGTGGCTCAGTCAGTTGAATGGCTGACTCTTGGTTTTGATCAGGTCATGATCTGAGTCAGATCATGAGATAAAGCCCCACTTTAGGCTCTGCACTCAGTGGGAAGCCTGCTTGAGGATTCTCTCTCTCCCTCTACTCTGACCCTTTCCCTCCACAAGCATTCTCAATCTCCCTCTCTCTCTTTCTAGAATAAATAAATCTTAAAAAAAATAAAATATAAAAAAATCATAATCTTAAAAAACAAATTAGCTCTGTTTATGTAATTTCTCATAAAAATAAGTTTTAACACCTGTCAATGGGGTCTTATCATTTAAGCTTTAAATATTAGAAAAGAAACACCCTCCACATATTTAAGTGTGAAGACCTAACATGGCTTTAGGCAGAAACTGTAGAATTATCCCACTTCCTATCCTGGTTGTAAACAACAATTTACCTAAATGGCTGAAAATAAATAGTTTTCATATTCTATCTTTACAATATATGGAAAAATGTAGTTTGCTACATTTTGTACCTCAGGGTACACAATCATACAGATGAAAATGTGACTCCAAAACACAATGAAAGCCTCAGACATATTCCACATCAATGAAGGAATAAGAATTTGCTTAAATGATATCTTACTTTTCTCAGTAAGGTAGAAAAAAATCTGTACAATGAGAATGCCTCTGTCCCTATTAAAATCATCTCAGTTTAAATTAGTCCTTGCTAGCTTTAAAAAGTACATTAGTCTGTGGTGGACAATTCCGGCCACTTTGTTTTGTTAGAGCATAGCTTTAAAGACGCTGAAGCCTTTCTCCCATGTGGGTCATTCTATTCCCAGAGAAGTCATTAGTTCTACTTTGAACCATGGCCACAGACCATAGACTTTTGAACTTGGATGGGCATTTTATAAATCCAAAGGAGAGTCAGATTAGAGACTGTGGTTGGATCATGAGTGGTCCAATCCTGAACAACAAGCATCCTTTAACAACAGCTGTGCTAGATGTGTGTACAACTGGAAGGCAAGATGTACTAGCAAAATCATCTGTGTGGGAGGGGTGAGACCTGGAGGGATTTTTTTCCCCAAAAATTGTTCTTTAATATATGCTTTAGATCATCTTTAAGTTAATACAAGAAATTTAAAGACATAAAAAGATGCTACTGCCATGGAAAAACAACTCGAAGTGAAGGCCCACTCAGGGTAGATTAACAGATTAGCATTTGCATCAAATACAGCAATGAAGACATGGGTGAGGATATAGTTATGTAAAAATAAAATATACTTACAGATAAAGTAATTTTGTGCCATTGAATAGGGAAGAATGGATTGCATTTTTGGACACCCTCACTCTGGCTTTCTTCTTTTACCAATACCATGTTTTTATGTTCTGATAAGAAAATGTGCAGCTGTTGAGCAGCTTTTCTCCTTTGAGGAAAGAAAGGAGAAGAAAGCTAGGAAATACAGCAAGAGTGGTCAATGCTGTTAACAGAGGAAGTCGCTTCCTCCTGCACTAGGGAGCTCCACGTCAAGAGGAAAATGAGGACACAACTGCTAGATACTAAGCACTAAATTAAACCGGGCAGGTCCAAACAACCTTTCACGCTTGCTTTCCAATTCAAAATGGCTGGAAAACCCTCTGTCCAGAAGTGCATGTTTCTGCCTTGGCTTTGGGTCACATTCCCGGGATTTGATAAATGGAGTAGGTGCCAACTGCTGCATTGATGATGATAAATACCAATTCCTTTACCCCAAAACACATATACCCCAGAACAGGAAAAGAAAACAGAAATGGCAAGCCATGCAAATGCTATGGCTGAGAAGCTCTCATGGAATTCTCTCAGGCAGGCAAACAATGGCTCATCAAAATTTGCAAAAGTCTAAGCAAATTGGTATGATGATCCTAAAGAGGAAAGAGACCGGCTGAAGAAAAAAGGCACAGTGGGGAACAGGCCTTAATTTTATAGTGTGGAAGAAAACTTATGTAGCATAGTCACATCAATTTATCCAAGTTTTACAGAGGGCTTCCCAGGTGCCATGGACTTTTCTCATGTACTCTGAGTTTTTGGATATGAAGCAAATGCACTGTCTGCCTCAGATGTTCCCTCCTTCCACCACTTCCATAGGGATGAAAGTATTAACCAGAAAACATATTTTTAGAAATGTGTATCCTGCCTACTTATAAAGAATCTGAAGTGGCATATGGTTATAGCATAATATAAAAGAGGATAATTTGGGGTGAAGAAAAGAGAACATCTAAAAAAAAAAAGCTTTAAGATAAAATGTCACCATACACCTGAGGTGAACAAACTGCTATAGTTAGATATGAGGCTGTTGTGACAGAAAAGTCACAAATGACAATACACAGGATTACGCATCTTTTACTGTCCAACAAAATTAAACAAGCAAAAGTCCTTGCTGAGATTCTTCCAGAAACTAAATTCAAGATGCAGCTCATCACATGGTTCTTATATAAAGAGCACTGTGGAAGAAAGTGGGTGGCAAGTGCTTTTCTATCTAGGAAAGACCCAAAGAAGTGAAAATTAACAATTAAATTAACCTTCAAGTACAGTCTCTGGACATGATACAAACAAAATATCAGTCTTTCGGAAGATGGACCTACATTTTTTTTCTGGAAGATGTACCTACATTTGAACCAAATAACCAAAATCATAGACACCTTCACTGCCATTTTAAACTCCACATGATGCCCCATTAATATTGAAACCTCTCTTTCTCGTAGACAGTGAAAAAGAGGACAGAGTCACAATTTTAGTCATAAGATTAACGTTGACTTTCTTTCTTTTTCCTTTTTTACTGCTTTTTCCAAACCTTCAAAATAAAGCTTTAACATGTTATTATTTTTGATAAATTGATGAAAAATTTATTTAGATTCAAATGGAAAGTAAACTGGGAAAAACGTGTTTTTTTTTTATTTCTGCTGCCTAATCAGTATATTGCCAATATATTATTAAAATAAACATATTTCCAGCAAGTACAAATTATGACAATTGTAGTTATGGGTAATTGGATAAATTGTACTTTTTGAAAGTGGTAGTTCAAATTAAACCAACATCACCAAAAGGATTTATATATGCCGAACACCCCGGGGTGGGGAGGAGAACACATCCGTAAGAACTAAAATATCTCAGAGTTCATGTCTCATGTTTAACTGAGGCTTTTAGTCGCAAAATAAATGTGGCTTCTGTCTCTATAATGTATAAGTCACATCATCAGATGATTGTGAAATGTTAGTCAAATTCAGAGACTCCAATTTGGGTTCACAATGGGCCAGAGGCATACTATCCAAAAAGTAAGACAAAAACAGAAACAAATTACTGATGCTGTTAAAGAATAAACATTCCAAAGACAAGACTTCATCATTCCCCACAATTGTCTTTTCTGGACAGTTCTTCTCTCTGGGCAAGTATCAGCTAACAATCCTAATAGAACAGCCAGGGCTATACATGAGTTTTCCTACACTTTGGCATAGGGTAAGAACTGGCTTCCTCTCTGCCAACTTCCTAATGTGAAAAGAGTCATTTTCAATAAGTTTCCGACATTTAAAATTGTTGCTAGGATTCTGGGCTTGTTGCACTGACATAATGTCGTCTGGCATCTGAGCTTGCCAATGCTTCCACAGCGAGAAAACTAATGAGTGTAAGAGTGTCCTGACATCATTACATCCCCAAGAACACCATGGCCGCCAGTACATCCCTAGTTGGAATATTCTTGTCCCTTGAAGTGGTGATATTCAGGCTAAAGTTCACTGAACTGCAAAAGAACTGCTGGCGGGCTCCTGCCTACTTTCTTTCTGTACCTTTTATATCTTTCCCCCTTCTCTCTCCTTCTCTCCTGTTATTGGACTAAAAGTTCCTCATTGGCAACTAACTGCAATAATAAGAAAAACGGAGTTCCACATTGCTGTCACTGGTCCCCATGGCAAAACATCAGGAACTAGTTTGTAAGCATTGATAAAAATGAGGCCCACTGATAAGAAGCCACAAATATTTTTAATCTTACAGCCATTCATTTTAAACCTTCAAATGACTGTGGGTTTCTTTTTGTTTTTGTTTTACTTTGGTTAACTACCCTCTTATCAACAACAAAGCAGGCAGGAAGGATCGCCAGCTCTTCCTCTGTCCTCTGACTATATCCCAAATACAAAAAGAAAAGTTTGAGATTGTCTGGAAACTGGATAATCAGCTCACAATAAGAATGTAGTGGCTGAATAGATTGCTAACATATATATCAAACATGCAAAGGCCTGCTGCTGGGGGCCCTTGGAATCCTACTTCATTAACACCTGTAAAGTGCAAGGTACTGAGCAGGTATGCAATATCCATTGAGGAGACACAGACTCTGTCCTCCAGAGTCGTTTACCATAGACTAAGAGAACACACATGATATCATAAGAGAAGTCATAAAAGGGCCGTGATGCTTTGCAGACAGTAAGCATGGGGTCCTGGGGAAGCACCTGAGCTCCTTGTCTCCTGAAGAGTAGATTTCAATTGGTAAAAATGGAAGGAATTAGCAAGAAAGGGTATCTCAGGGGAAGGAATATTCAATGAGTGGAAATGCTGTCAGGGTGACTGTAAAGGGAGGCTAGTTTGGTGTGGCCTCGGTGCAGGCTATGGGAGGGGAACAGTGAGAGTTGAGGCTGGAAAGGTAATTTGAGGCAATCACAGGAACCATGAGTGCCAGCCAAGAAGGAAGCACTTATAGGACTATGTTCTAGGATACACTAGATTGAAATTCCCCTCTAATCAGGGGGATGGGGAGCAAGAAGGAAATACAAATCATAATGTGAAATGATGTGAAATAATTCACTCAATAAATACATACTAAATGGCTATTCTAATACTTGGCACAGCGCCTTGAACTTGGAAGACTTCAATACTTTTCAAATGAATAATGTCCATTATGTACAAGGTTCAGTACTAAGATGTTAGACATTACAGAGCTACCAAAATGAACAAATATGGATTTTACCCTTCAGGTGCTTCCATCTATATATATGGGCCCCAAAGGAGTCTGGGACGCTGACTGGTACCAATAAGGGTAACCTTTTTAGGAGACAATGATCTATGATAAGCCAGCACCCTCAAATCCATGGTAGAGTGTGCCAACAGAAGACTCAAAGTTCAAGAAGAAGCTAAAAATTAAAATAAGTAAGTCCCACAGATAAGGACAACACACTCCTCTTTCCCCTCTTACCACCATCTTTTGAGGGTAAATGCTTACCTAATGACCTTCATTCCTTTATGAGATGACAGTATTCCATGAACATTGTGGTGATGCTTAATTTTATGTACCAACTTGGATGGACTGCTGTTTGGTCAAACACTGGTCTAGATGTGGCTATAGAGATATTTTTTAGATGTGATTAATAATTACAATCAGTTTATTTTAAGTAAAGCAGATTAACCTCCATAATGTGAGTAGGCCCCATTCCATCAGTTCAAAGCCTTAAGAGCAAAGATTGAGGTTTTCCCAGGAGGAAGGAATTTTGTCTCCAGAAGGTAATACAGAAAACATGCTTGAGTTTCCAGTCTTCAGACTCATGACTGCAACATGAGCTCCTACCTCAATCTCCAGGCTCCTGTTGGCTTATTCTATGGGTTTGAAAAATGCCAGCCCTGACAATCACTCAAGCCAATTCCTTAAAATCAATCTCTCATTCTCTCTCTCTCTCCCTTTATATATATACATATACATACATATGTGCATACACACACACACCCTATTGATTCTGTTTCTCTGGAGAATCCTAATATAATTGTGATCTAGATGTTGCCTCTTCTAACTATCCTTTTTCTTAAAAGCTATTTGAGGGGTCCATTTTGTTCCTTTGCCCATTTTTTTCCCAGAGAGAATCACCCAGATGAACAAGACTCAATGTTTCCTTCTCCAATCAGTTCATTCTAAAATGGGATTGAGGCCCTGTCAGGTACCATATGCTCAACCAGCAGCAGCTCAGCCACACCAGACCTAAGCCAAGGAGAACAGGCCTCCTGAAAGACTGGCAGTGGCTGTCCGGCTGGCAAGAGGGGTCTGAGAGAGGGTGGCTGCCCCAAGGTGAGGGCATGGCACCTGGATGAACTTTGCCCCCATCACTCAGTTCAAAAGCTTCCTTTTCCCAATTCAGTCACCCTGGACATCTGCCCAGCTGGTCTCCAGCCATTTAGCTTAGGACACATCTTTTCACCTCACCCCTACCCCCAGCCACCTGGAAGAACCTTCACGGTGTAACTCCAGAATGTGCCTGGGTCTGAGCATCCTATAGCCTAGAAGCCCTACAACAAGTCCCACCCTCCCTGGGCCTCTCAGACCTTTCTGCCAGCGTGAACAGTCAAGAGAGGTATATCCACTGGATTCTGTAATTTGGAAGTCTGATCCTTCACAGGAGTTCAAAACTATTATAACAAAAGCTCTTAACAAGCTATTGTGCTCCATACCAGATACTGAAAGCAGCCACGCCTACTACCTAAGAGAGCAAGGGCCTGAAATTGGAGTGATTCTAGGCTTCAGTGACCTGGTCCTTGAAGAAATGAATGAGAAATCAAATACCAGCCTCAATCTCTCCTCATTACTCAAGAAAGGCCCCCAGGACTTCCCTGGAATGGGCCAGAAACAGGCCCTGTGAGACATTTCCACTTTTATCAAGGGTCTGTCTTTCTACCTGTGCCCCAGTGTCATCTGAGGGAGATACTTGGGAGAACATGGTTTGTTTTTTGAGAGCTTTTAGAGGAAGGCAGTATTCTTGGAGCCCAGGATGGGATTCTCCATTCTCACTTCCCCTTCTAGAACAGCCAGACCTGAAGCAAGCAAGGTCTTCCACTTGAGGAGACCTCTTCATGTTAAAAATCCATAGCTGGGGGAAAGGAGCCAGCACCAGAAGGAACCAGAGGGAAACAGGGGCCTCTGGAGGAATTCCAAGTGCCTTGACCATAAATTTTAGCCTTTAGAGTCTTATCAGGATAACTTTCAAGACTATTCAATAAGCACATATTATACAAAGTTAAGACATAATGGTATTTTCAAAAGTTATTAAATCTTTGTGCTATTGGGCAAAGACTTTCAGACTTAAATTTCACTTAGCAAACAATATAAGGCACAGGAAGATAACCATGATCCGAAATGTGAACTCAATGTCAGCAGCACGGGAGGCACGAAGTACTGTGGAAACACAGGGACAGGAAGGATCATGGCCATCTGGGTAACAACAGTCTGGTGCTCTCAAGAGCACCCAATCTGTATGCCCAGCTGCCTCCCAGACATTTCTTCTTGGTGGTCTCAAAGGCTCTTCAAGTTCAGCATGTAGCAAATTGGACCTAGCTGGTCCTCTGCAGATGTTTCCACTTTAGCAAGGGTTTCACCATGAATAAGTCAGAAATCTAGGAGCATCTTTGACCAATCCACACTTCCTTCTCTTCTTCCTGTTGATATTACCTCCGAAATCCAGCTCAGACCCATTCACTTTTTTCTCTGGGTTCCTACACAGGGCCTCCTAACCCGCTACTGTCACTCGGTCCTGCCCTCTAACCCACTGTCCACTATAGCCAAGGATGTGGTCTTGATGTCCATCTCCTTAAAACTCTCCAATGCTTTCCCATCCCTATCTGGACAGAAATAATGCTCCTTCGGGGGGCCCATGGGGCTCGGCAAGACCAGCCCCTCCCTCACAAGTCCCAGCTCACATCCTGTCTCCTCTACCCCCTTCTGTAATCATGTCTAATTGTCCGATGATGTGTTCTCTCAGTTCCATATACCTCTCCTGTCCAATACCTGCCATCGTTGCCATTTTATATTTATTTCTCACATTGTGTAATGGGCATTTGTCTCTCCCATTAGACATTAGACTCTAAGCTCCTTGGGAGCGAAATCATGACTGTTTCTACTCCCTCGTGCCTAGCACAGGGTCAGAAGCTTGGCAGACCCTACATAAAAATTTGCTGAATCAATGAGTATATGCAATGTATAGGCCCAAGGTCAGAAGAGAACAGTGACAGGAGCAGTAGCTGAATTGAGACTCTTTCACACCCGTGTCACTCCTCCTGATAACACTGTAGGGTTCCCAGTGTTTTAAAAAATAGTACTTCTTAAAACTCATGTTTTTCCTTTCACTATCTTAAGCATGATTTTAAAATACCTAAGGGATATAGATAGATATTGCTAGTGTACAATTTGCTCTTTTCTGAAGATAAACTATTTTTCCATCCTCATGACTATGAAAGCTTGTTACTGTTTTCAGAGTTCAACAAGATATATTGTCTCGAAAAATTACATAAGTATGGATTTTTTGTATCTATGTGTGTATATAAACCTAGATGTATTCTTTACTACTAGGTCCTATTATCCTTAGGAATCAAGAAGAGGGAGTTTTTAATATTGGAGGCAGTCTTTTCAAATCTCTTACTCACCAAAAGTTTTCAGTCTGGAAAGGTCCTTATAATTCCTTTCCTGTCAGTTGCCCTTGGTTTTATTTTTAAAGCAGATTTAATTGCTTTTGCTCTCTTCACATTTGAATTACAGTGCACAAAATTTTTACAATATCAAGTTTTATCAGTAGTAGGCGATGCCAGAGGGCAGAGTAAGGATTATGAAAGTATCAATGAGTACCTCCATTACTTTCACTCTTTTCACTAATTATTTATAGTTAGGTTATTAAAAACAATTGACTCTGAATTATTAATACTGAAGAACTCTAATAGCATAAGAATCAAACATGAAAGGTCCAACGGGGAGAAAAAGATCCCAGGTGGGGCTCCTCCTGACAGTGTAAAAATCCAGAGAACTGAACATTTGGGTCATGAGGCAGGCTCGCAGCTAAGGTCTGCTGTGATTTAAGGACAGAGAGGCCTCATTCTGACCGGACCTTATCAGTATGTCTCTACTAGCTTAGTCTTCTATTTCAAAACAACTTGATAGACCATAAGCTTTCCAAAAATAATCTATTTAAAATAATCTCTTCTCTAATATCTCTTCCCCTTCATTCCTTCAACCAACTTTCTACTCCTTACACTTCACCTGCCACCTAAGGAAAATGTCTAGTGTCCCTGTATCAGTCTAGCCCCAGGCTTCCACATTCCCTGAGCTTACCCATAACCCACACAGATTTTCGATCATTCCCACATGCCTGTCATTCACTTTGGTCATCAGCTTCCTCCCGACAGGAGCTGAGACCCTGGACACCCTGAACCACCACAAAACATCAGACACTTGACTCCTGCCATGCAAATCCCTTATTCACCTAGTGGTGCCAGTGGTGATCGTACATTGCTCAGAAGGTCAAAACTCTTGCATTTCCTACAGGGGGGGTTCGAAAAATCTTGATATGCCTCCACCTCCCTCCCTAAACCAGTCACATTGGACAACCTTGTGTCTTACTTCATGCAGAAAACAGATGGCATTAGATGGGAATGCTTCCTCAGCTTCTACTCTTCTTCCTCCAGTTCTACTCTTTCACCTCCATTCTGGGGTCTGAAGCTAATGCCCCCATCTGTGCTCTGGACCCTATTCTGATCACACAGCCTCCAAAGGCTCATCACTGTATCAGTTAACCTTCAGCCTTTTCCCTACTATTGGCACTTTCCCTACACATTGAAATTCTTCAAACCCTTTCCATATTAAAGCAACATAAACCAAAAATTTCCCCCTACCTCACGATCCACTGTATTTCCACTTTGTGGACTTGTCTGCCTCCTCTAATAGATTATGCTGCTTGAGAGTGGGAAGTGTACTTTTTTTTTTTTTATTATATATAATTGCCGAGCATGGCCTGACACAGAGTAGGTGCTAAGTGTGTGCTGAATGAAAAAAATGCGTAAATAAAGTACACGCAAGCGTGTGGTAGAAAGGTCTGTGCATTTGATGTAAGAACACCAGTGCCCAGTCGCAGCCTCAACATCTGCCAGTGGTATAACCGGTCCCTAAATTTCTGTTGGCTTCAGCTGTGAAAAGAGAAGGTTCTGCCAAGACTATCTGGAAAGCCATTCTAGCACTGGCTTCTGTGACTCTAACATGCAGAGGGTTTATGTTTTGAATGTTAGAAGGCTACCCTAAGGAAAGTGGCAGACTCTCCATCTCCAGTAAAACAAGAAGGCACACTTTCATTTCAAGTATTTCAGTTAGAAAACTTTTTTTTTTTTTTTAATTCCAAGAATGTTAGGCCCTGGCATGTTGCTACCAGAAACTTTTGGTATTTCATGGAACAAAGATGACTGGATTGTTTAAAATCTTTAAGTTCCTTTAACCTGTTAAATGCTCACACTGTGATGCTCAGCACTTAATCAATAATAGGTAGTTACTGAGGGGCACCTGGGTGGCTCAGTGACTGAGCATCTGCTTTTGGCTCAGGTCGTGATCTTGGGGTCCTGGGATCGAGTCCCACATCGGGCTCCCCGCAGGGAGCCTGCTCCTTCCTGTGTCTATATCTCTGCCCCTCTCTCTCTGGGTCTCTCATGAATAAATAAGATCTTAAAAAAAAAAATGTAAATAGTTACTGAAATTATCCTCTGTGTAACAACAGTCACCAGTGGGGACACAGAAGGGGATGAGATATATTGTCATCCTTAAGAAGCTTCAAGTGCAGTCAGGAAAGTAAGAAAAAAAGATAAAAATTGAATGAAAGAAAATTGGAGGGATTCAAGGACTTCTAGGGGAAGGGGAGGTTTATGTCCAGGGACTTGCTTATCCACAAACAAGACAGAAAGGAATACCACTCAGCTGAAGGTACTGACTTGACATGTAGATTTGGAGAACTGTTGGTGGCCCTTGACAGCCAGAGGGACCCGGAACAGAGTAAAGCAGGCCATCCCCACACGGAGACACATGACTGAAGGCACAAACCAGAGAATGTATGATGACTCACTGGCCTGTAGGCGGGAGGAAGGAAGAGCGACACACACACGGAAAGGCAAACTCCCAGGGGTCCCAAGAGTCAGGCCCAAGAGCCGAAACCAATGTCCAACAAATAAGGGCCTGCCGGAAGACCGGTGACTTGCCACAGTGGTGTTCAGAAAGTGGTCTTAGGCAGCAATGGCCCGGAGGTCAGAGCCAAGGCGACGCGAGCAGGAACTGGGTGGCGGTGGTGAGCGGGGTGAACTAACCTACATCAGCATATGATGCCATGGAGGAAACACGGTGGGTTGACTTAAGAGAAACTTCCAAATTTCTCAGCTAAATCATGAGAAAAGGTGGTGCCACTTACAGGGATGAGAATAATGACGGTGCTTTGTTGAAACAAATAATTTCAATGCATTAGCTAGTTTTAAGGAGAAAATGACTTTCTTTCCTCCCAAAGAATCACAAGTTTTCAGGTTGGAAAGGACTGTACAGTAGGACAACTAATTGAAAAAGCTCTGAATGTGGGTGGCATACAGTCCGAATAGCCAGACAAGTCTCCCAGGATAGGAGTATGCTGAAGAAGCTGTTAGAGGTGCTATCTGGTGCTTATGAGAGCTCTCCGAGGGAGAAAGCAGTTATGGATGGAGGGCAGCATGGACCTGAGGGCACAGCCATGGTGGATGCAATCTTCAGGCAGCAGGAGGAAAGTAACCAGCGAACCAAGCTGGGAAGAACTGCTATAAAAGCAGGAGAATCACAAAAAAAAAAAAAAAAAAAAAAAGGGCAGGAGAATCATGATGGATAATATGAGAAAAACCAGAAGAAGAAAAAAATTCTCACCAAAAGGTATAGTCAGCAGCAACATTACAGTAGTGGAGAGGCAAAAGTGAGAAATAGTTAGCAAGAGTCCTTTGGGTTTTGCAACATCAAGGTCGAGGGCAGCACTGAAGACAGAAGTTGTTCTGTAGCCTGGTGGAAATGAAAGCCAGTTTGGAGAAGCCAGGAGATGATGGCCATGAACCACTTCTTCAATGTGTTCTGCAGTAAAAAGGAGCAAAAGAGAATAGAGGGGAAAGGTACACAATATTCTGATAGCAAGGCTTGGTGTGTGGTTGAAGTCAGAGGGAAAGGCTGAAGATCCTGGAGGGAGTGAGGATGAATGTGGATGCAAGTGCTGAGGTGGGAAAGAACTACGTCATCTGGCACAGGCGCAGGGGCTAGCACAGGGGCAGAGTTGGGACACCCTTTCTCTGCACTTGGATGGGAAGCTGGAAAGATTTATATAAAGTTGAAGACAGTCTAAGAGGCTGAGGAGGCTAACTGCAGAAGTTAAATTCTGGGAGTGGAAAACAGAGTGCAAAGATATCTAATCCCAATGAAGGGGCGAGGGCGTGAGAGGCAAAGTCTACTAAGTAGTCACAGTATCCAGCCAACGGGGAGCAAAGCTAAAGGGAAACCAGAAGCTTCCTCTGGCAGTTCCAAAGACCCAGCTTTCAGCGTTGTTCCGGACACAGGTGTGCAATTCAAACTGTTTTAAACAAACACTGAAAACAAATTGTCTGCTTGGTTAGAGCTTAGAGGTAAAGAACAGAGTAAGGTGAAAACTAATGCCAGAGGGATGCCTGGGTGGCTCAGCGGTTGAGCATCTGCCTTTGGCTCAGGGCGTGATCCCGGGAGTCCTGGGATGGAGGCTCCCCGCAGGGAGCCTGCTTCTCCTTCTGCCGGTGTCTCTGCCTTATTATTCATGAGACACTCATGAATAAATAAATACAATCTTTAAAAAAAAAAACAAAAAAAAAACAAAAACTAATGCCAGAGTTTAAAAGTGCTTAAAAGTAGAAGTGTTGCAGTTACCTGCAGCAGCTCTACTTTTTATACAAAAGATTTTGACATTGTGATTTTAGGCCAGTGCTTTCATTCTTTCCTCTTTGTGATCTTCTTATCAGAAATTTAGCTCAGTCATTCCAGGCACCACTCATTTCAATATCTGCCAATGATTCTAAAGAAAATAATGGCTTTACCTATCTACAAAGTTTCAAGGAATTAGCTGCACATTGAATTATTTTTGCTTCTGGTGCCTGTACTTTTAATTTGCTTTATTATACTTTTACTTTGACCACTGTATTTACATTTACTGTACAGAGTACATTTTCAGATGCCAGAAATAAAGCATGGAAGAATGAAAACACAGATTATGGGAACTGTAGTGATGTGACATTTCTATAAACATTGTTTAAAAATCTAGCTTCCTAATTACCTACAATTAATGGTTTATTGCTCATCGTTTTCTAAGCTTGGCTTTCAGTTAAAGGTTTATGGTAGCTAGGCATTTAAAGAAGGGATAACAGAACTGCTCCAGAAACATAAATGCCCGAGTGGAAATTATAGCCTAATATTGTATGAATTAACAGGTATGTTACAGTTCATCAGGTGCATTAAATGAAAATGAAAAATCAACTCAAAACTTAAATATTTGCATGCATCTTTTTAACTCTCTCTGATACTTATGGCCCATCATAAATAATAAGTTCTTCTCCTAAGACTTACTTCTTCTATATCTACCATTAAAGGCACAGTGGTGCAAACATTACAAGTTTTATTGCTTCATAGGAACTTTTTTAAAGCTTGTACTCATGTTACTAATCCTATCCATCTAATTCCTTTCTCAAACAAGTTAAATAACCATTTTGGGATTATCTGACCTACATGGGATAAATATCCATTAAATTAGCCCTGGTTCACTGAGGGAAGAAATTATTAAATTGTTATGTTGAAGAAACGTCAACTAGACCTGCTATAGAGAGATCATTTTGCAATGTCTACAGATAATCAAACCATCATGTTGTACACCTGAAACTAAGCAGGAGAATCAAATGTTATATGTTATATGTCAATTATATCCCAGTTTTTTTAATTTTAAAAAGGAATCACTAAATTGTAATTATTTGACTTGAACAAATTATGTTACTACCAATTAAAAATAATTATATGAATGTTGTATACCTGTGAAAAAAAGAACTTCAGAGAGCAAGCTTCTCAGGAGCAGGGATTCTATTTTAACATGCTTATTATACCACTAGGATACTACCACACACAGAAAGGACATACATAATAGTATCTGATTGCAGTGCTATTTTTTTTTACTTTAACCTAAAAATTTATTTTTTTAATCAAAATTTGTCTAAAGTATTCTTGTTTGTTGCAAAAATTCAAAATTATAGTAATACATGAAGTCACTCAGGTTCTGTCCTTTTCTCATAGGTAAATACTGTTAACTATTTCATACATATTTTTCGAAAATATTTTTAATGCATGTACATAGTGTGTGTGAATGTGTACACATACATCCTATTTTACAAAAATGGAATCCTACTGTACATGTATTTTGTGACTCATTTCACTCAACAATGCATCTCAGACATTTTTTCATGTAATTATCCATAAACCTCCCCTTTCTTTGTTAAGGCTTGTATAATAGTCTCTTTCTTGTTTAGTTAGAACATAGCTATATGACCAGTTCCATACTGATATATTAGAATTTTTTCTCTCAATTTTTTGAGACATAAATTTCACAAAGGTGAAATCCTTTGTACTTTTAAAGGTAATATTGGAGGTTAATTCATAACAGAGAGCTTTCTGGGTCAAAGAATATAAATATTCAAAATTTTATTTTTAATTTATTTATTCATGAGAGACAGAGAGAGAGAGGGAGAGAAAGAGAGGCAGAGACACAGGCAGAGGGAGAAACAGGCTCCATGCAGGGAGCCTGACGCGGGACCCAATCCTGGTCTCCAGGATCACGCCCTGAGCTGAAGGCGACATTAAACTGCTGAGCTACCCGGGCTGCCCAATATTCAAAATTTTAACAGCTATTGGTAACCTGTTCATCACACGCTGTCTGACACTACTACCAAAATAAGAACACCAATTTCCCCTTGCATTCTTCAACACAAACTGTATCATCTTTTTACTCTTTGTCCATATTATACTATTTTACTTTGAAGGTCATTGAGCATATTTTAGATTGAATCTATCATAATCATTTAAAGTGCTTCTAACCTTTAGAGTCAGATATTCCAATATTAAATGTTAGTGCTCCCTGATTTTAGATCACATACATCCTAGACGAAAGAAATTATTTGGTAAAAGATGTTTCCAAAGACATATATTTCATTAGTAAATAAATCATCACTAAAATTTTTGAAAACATAGCCAAATATAAAGAAAAGAATAAAATGAAATTATCTATACCATAATTCAAGAGATAACTTAAAAAAAACTTTTATTCTATACATATATTTAATGTACACATACTATTTTTCTTAAAATGCAATCATACCATATGCTATTTTATATCCTGCTTTGTTAATTAAAGACAGAAGCAGTGATTTCCCCATAATACTAAATATTTTTTAAAACATGATTTTTAAATATTTTTTTAAAAGTAGGCTCCACACCCAGCATGAAGCCCAACATGGGGCTTGAACTCATGACCCTGAGATCAAGACCTGAGCTGAGATCAAGAGTCACACACCTAACCAACGAAGCCACCCAGGTGCTCCTAAAAAACATGATTTTTAAAGATCACATAATATCTCTTCTGTTAACTGTTACTACTGGACATTTACCTCTGATTTTTCATTATTATAAATAATGCAGAAAAGCATCTTTGCATATGAGTATTCCACTATGTTAGATTCTTAAAAGTGATTAGAGCAGGTTCCATATTTTAAGTTTTATTTGAGTATAGCTGACACACAATGTTACATTAGTTTCAGGTACACAACATAGTGATTGGACAACTCTATCCTTTATGCTCACCACAAGTGTCCCTACCTTTTGTCACTAAACATTACAATATCAATGACTACATACTCTATGCTGTACCTTTTATTCCTGTGACTCACTCTGTATTTTAAAATAATAAGCAATATCTTTATAATACCAAGTCCTTGGGTTTTTACAGCCCCATCCATATAGGTGACTCCTTACTTCCTTAGGATATAACAGGTACCATGGTTGAGCTGAACTTTATAAATAAACCAGAAAAATGTCCTTTCTTATTTTTTTTTACAAAATTGTTTATGACTTTGAATATCAGCATATTTGACTGACAAAGCAGTAACTGTGGAGAGACTTTAATCATACTTTTCTCAGAAATCATCAAAGACAGAAAACTAGAGACGAGAGCCTCTGAACAAAAATTAAATAAGCATTAGTCTTTAGTATACTCACAAAAAGTGATCTTGTATTAGACCACAAAAGAGCACTCAAAAACATTCCCAAAACAGAAAATATACAGGTGAAATAACCTGACAGATTTGCATGTTCAAAAGAATCCTATACATGTAGAAATTTTAAGACACATTTCCAAAAAACTTGTAGGTTAAAGGAGAAACAAACCAAAATGGAAATCAATTGTAAAAAAAAATGAATCATATAGGAGCACTGTATGCTACAGCCTTTGTGCTGCTGGAAAAGTAGCACTGAGGAAAACTTATAGCCCTAAATGCCTACTTAGAAAATAAGAACAATAAAAACTAGGTAGCTTAAACTTTTGATTAAAAAGCTAAAAAAAAAGAGAGAAATAAGAAAAACATATGGAAAAGAGCAGTTTATAATGATATGAGACTGATTTATGAGAAAAATCAAGAAACAAAAGAAACCCTGAAAATTGTAGAGTTGATCAATAAAACCAAAACCTGTTCATTTTCAAAGACAAATAAAATAGATAAATGTCTGGCAAAATGAATTATAAAAAGAAAAAGACCATTACTTTTAAAAATTTAGATAATATATGATCAATTTAATATGGATAAATTAGAAAAAATAAACAAAATAGCCAAAGAAAAAATAAACAAAATAGCCAAATTTCAGGAAAACATAATTATCAAAATTACCTCAAGAAGAAGAAAACTATTGAGATCTATATCCTAGGAAAAAAAACTGAAAAGGTAGTCAAAGCACTAGGCCTTTAAAAGGTACCAGGCTCAGATCATATTAAGTAAATTACAGGAAACTTTCGGAGTAGGTAAATGTTCTATTCAGGAACTTAGGGAAAAAAATAGAAAGCTACTAAGCTTATTTTAGAGTCTAGCACAAAGTTTCTCAAATTCAGCACTCTTGACATTCTGGACGGAATCATTAATTTAGGGGTGGGTGAAAGCTGTTTCGTGTATTACATGGTTTGGCATAATTCTGACACTCAAACCAGACACTGACAAAAATCAAAAAAGAAAAAAGATAGATCATTCATGCTTATGAACAAAGATTCAAAGGCCCTTAATAAAAATACCAGCTAATCAATTTATCAAGAACAGGAAGAGTTTATTTCAGAAATGCAACAGTGGTTTTTTTATAAGAGAAAATTCTACGAAGGCAGTTACTATATTAAATTAAAAGAGAAAAATCATATGATTGTGTTAGTTATTGCCCAGAAAATTATTTGATAAAATGCAAAACACATTCATGATAAGATTCTTAATGAACCAGAAATAGAACCTCCCTTGACCTGAAAAAGGAAACCTATGAGCAATCAGTCGTAAGCTTTTTATTTAATGATGAAATTCTAAAAGCATCCCAATTGAAGAATAAGACTTATACTAGCCAAATTAGTATCTCAAGAAAAAAAAAAATAAGACATACATGTTAGTAAGAACGACACAAAAATGTCATTATTTACAGATTTTTTAAGTTGTCTGCATGAATTGCCAAGAACTGGCAAACTCTTAGATACATAAGGATGTCAGCAAGGTGGTCAAATACAAGACTGAAAACAGAAATTATTAGCTTTTATATATATTAGCAATGATCAATTAGAAAACCTTAGATATAAATCCTATTGAAATTAATGATGTGAAAATGCCTGATATGCAAGACTGTTAAGAAACAAAATATAAAGCTTTGCTGAAAAACATAAAGTAATTAAAGAGAGATATTCTTGTCCCTAGGTAGAAGTCTCAATATCAAAAAGATTTAATTTTTCCATAAATCAGTTTATAAATTTACTGTAATCTCTAACAGAATACCAAATGGAATCTCCAAGAAATCTAACATGCTGATACAAAAAATTAAAGTAAATGAATAAACATACAAGAGAGTTGAGGCAATCTTAAAAAGAACAAAGGTCTTGCCCTAACAGATATAAAAAAAAAAAAACACTGTGAAGATACAGTAATTAAAACATGATACTAGTGCATGAATAGATGACCAGTTTCACAGAACAGAACACATACACAAGAGACAGCCCAATGAACACAAGGAAATTCAAAATATAAAAGTGGCATTCCACATCATAGGAAGAGGATTAACTTGGGATCCCTGGGTGGCGCAGCGGTTTGGCGCCTGCCTTTGGCCCAGGGCGCGATCCTGGAGACCCGGGATCGAATCCCACATCAGGCTCCCGGTGCATGGAGCCTGCTTCTCCCTCTGCCTGTGTCTCTGCCTCTCTCTCTCTCTCTCTCTGTGACTATCATAAATAAATAAAAACTTAAAAAATTTAAAAAAAAAAAAAAAGGAAGAGGATTAACTTACTCAACAAGTGATCTTGAAATAATTAGCTGTTTGCAAAAAGCACAAAACCAAAAGCAATAAAATCTCTATTTCACACAAGTCACACATAAATATATCCCAGAGTAATTAAAGACCTAAAAAGCCTAAAATAACATATAAGCAGGACCAACTACATGATAAAAGGTGGCAACAGCAGTGAGCTAAACAAAATGGGGAGGAGATCTCGGAAGGGTTCCAGAACATAAGGAAGGTTACGTCTGACTACACCTAAATTTAAAACTTCTGCCTGACAAAAGCTATCAAACAAGGCTTAAAGACAAGCCACAAAAGAAAATGTTTACAACAAACATGAGATAGAAGATTAATATCTAAATAAATAAAGGATGCCTTTCCACCGATAAATGAGAAGCAATCCAGTATTTTTTAAAATGGATAAAAGATATACAAGAATAAATTGCAAAAGTGGAAATTAGAGTGACATTAAACATGAAAATCTGTTCAACCTCAAGAAGACTCATACAAATGCAAATTAAAACAAGAAGATACTTTTTAAACCACAGGTAAAGTCTAATGATGTCAAGTGTGGGCAGGTGTGCAGGGAAACTGCAGGTAGGAGAGTGCACTGGCACCTTCTAGGGGCAACCTCGCAGGTTCAAAATAGAAAATAGGCATAGCTTCTGCCTAGCAGTTCTGTCTCTTGCATACTACCCTAGAGAAAAGCTTCCCACGTGCATGTTCACAGGGAGTTGAATATGGGGATTTTACTGCTGAACTGGTCCTAAGTAAAAATTAGGGGAAAAAAAACCTTAAATGACCATCAATAGGGGAACGGTTAAATAAATTATGATATATTCATGTTATTTATCATACGTGCATATAATGAGTTCAAGAAAGGTATAGAATACTATACATACAGACATAACAGACTCTCCAAGACCAACTTTTTAATTTTTTTTTAAAGATTTTATTTATTTATTCATGAGAGACACACAGAGAGAGGCAGAGACACAGGCAGAGGGAGAAGCAGGTTCCCTGTGGGGAGCCTGATGCAGGCCTCAATCCCAGGACCCCGGGATCACAACCTGAACTAAAGGCAGACGCTCAACCACTGAGCCACCCAGATGCCACTCCAAGACCAATTTTTAAAGGAAAAAAATTGAGTTGCAGAAAAATAAACAGAGGATGTTACAATTATGCTGCTTGATTTTTAAAAAGAAACTACACATCCAAACTATATATTTCTATAGGAACCTATGTGTATATTTGAAATACAGAGAAAAAGACCTTAGGGGCCCTAAGAGCAATGCCTACCAGATCAAACAGTAGTTTCCTTTCTGGAAAGAAATGGGAATGGGTGGTGGTCAAAGGGAATTTTAGCAGAATCTGTGATGTGTGTCTTTTTAAAATGACACATACAAATTATTTAATCATTAAAAATAACTTTTAAAATGAGTCAGAATGACCACTGCCTGTTTGAAGATGGATTTTGTTCTTACATACTTCACCTGGGCAGCAATAAACAGTTTCAAATCTCCTATGCCAAAAAAAAAAGTGTCTTCTAACTCAGGAAGAAAAGACACCCAGATATCTTTTTTTTTTCCCCCAAATACTTTCTTGAGACCTCTCTGTAGCACAATGATGCCTCATTTACCCTTAATATAAGCAGAACTGATTATTAAGTGACTTTAATTTCCCAAATTCACAGAACAATTGCATTACCTGAACTGCCTCTTATGGTTTATGGCAAACTATGATATTACTATTGGCCTGGAGATACTGAATAGCAAGGTCATCTCTAAAGCAAACAGCAGAAATATTTTAAGTTCCTTCATGAAACATAGCAGATTATTTCAAAGTCTTCCAGACCTTAAATGAAAATTTAAGTATATGGAAACTCTGAGATCTGCTCCCCAGCACCTAAGTACAATGCCATTTCAAATTTAGGGAAGAGGAAATTTGTTCTTTATTCATCCTCACCTGAATTATCTTTCAAAGAGATGCTGAGAATTTTCCTCAGTAAATGCATTATACTTACTTAACTGAAGATGCTGTGTACCTCCAAAGTCTTTCCCAGACTATATTAAACCAGTGAATGAATAACAAAATCTTTATTTTTTTATTTTTTTTATTTTTTTTAGAATATATGTTTTTTTTTAATTTTTATTTATTCATGATAGACAGAGAGAGAGAGAGAGGCAGAGACACAGGCAGAGGGAGAAGCAGGCTCCAGGCCGGGAGCCCCACGCGGGACTCGATCCCGGGACCCCAGGATCGCGCCCTGTGCCAAAGGCAGGCGTTAAACCGCTGAGCCACCCAGGGATCCCCAAAATCTTTAATAATAGGTTTACTGAGATATAATTCATATATCATGCAATTCATCTAGTAAAATGTATCATTTCAGTAACTTTTAAGATATTCAGAGGTGTGCCACCATTACCACAATCAATTTTAGAACATTTTCATCACCCTAAAAAGAAATCCTGTACCCACTAACAGACACTCCCCTTGCCCTCCAACACCTCACCCCAGTCCTAGGCAGCCATCTCTTTGCCCCTCCGGACATTTCCTATAAACGGAGTTATAAATAGTAGCCTTTTGTGACTGGCTTCTCTCACTTTAGCGTAATGTTTTCAAGGTTCATCCATGTTGCAGCATGTATCAGAGTTTCATCTCTTTTTATTGACAAATAATACTCCATGATATGGATGTATCATATTTTGTTTATCTCTTCATTAGTTAATGGATATTTGGGCTGTATCCATATTTGGGTATTATGAATAATGCTGCTATGAATATTCACTTATAAGTGGATTTTTTTTTTTTATTTGAGAGAAAGAAAGCATGAGGTAGAGAGCAGAGAGAGATGGAGAAGCAGACTCCCAGCTCAGCTGGGAGCCCAACAGGGGCCTCAATCTCAGGACTCCAGGATCATGATCTGAGTCGAAGGCAAATGCTTAACCACCTCAGCCCCTAGGTGCCCCTCAAAAATTTTTTTTAAAAGCTGACCAATTCTATGTAAAGGCATGCTGGAGATTTAGAAAGTAGGACAATTAAAATACATGTTTTCCTTTATTCATCCTAACAACTAATCCTTAATGAATCAAATGAGCCATTTTATTAAAATAAGGAACAGGAAACAAGTATTGATATCATACTAACTATACTTACAAACTAACCTTATTTTAAATGCTAAATTTTAAGAAATGAGTTTTTGTAACTGGAGAAATACTCTTGACCAGCAATTATTTTATTGATTAGAATTTTATGAAGAGAAAGAAATAAAAGACCTTTCTGGAAAGCAGCGGGTATAGGGAGGATGGTTAAATCTTGCCAATCACTGAGCTAACTGAGCACTTTGGTGGCAAAGTTACTTTGCACTCTGATTTGGAGTGAAGTTTTATAATTATTTAGAATAACAAAAAAACTGGAGACAAAATTATTAAAAAGAAAGATACTTGGGATCCCTGGGTGGCGCAGCGGTTTGGCGCCTGCCTTTGGCCCAGGGCGCGATCCTGGAGACCCGGGATCGAATCCCACGTCGGGCTCCCGGTGCATGGAGCCTGCTTCTCCCTCCGCCTGTGTCTCTGCCTCTCTCTCTCATGAATAAATAAATGAAATCTTTAAAAAAAAAAAAAAGAAAGAAAGAAAGATACTCTGTTTTTTACCACTTCTTTTCCATGGGTGTAATGAATTGTCCTTCAAAAGTGCCCAAGTACCAGACAGGTAAGATGTATATACGCAAAGGCTCTGCAGATGGCTCTTGCTTTCTGACTGTCTCAAAATAAACTGTTATTAGTTCAGCCCCATTTATAGAGTGTGGTTGCAGGGACAGAGGCACCATCCCTCCTCCTGAGGAACTCATGTTGAGTCCCATAAAGGTGAGAGTTTAAGGGAATCTTTATTTACTGCTCTTTCAACAATTTTGTTTGAGCTCCCATACAAAATGATTCACAATATTATGTTCATTTAATCTTATATTTATTCACTTATTCTCCTTAAGTGGGAAAAAGCATTTAAAAGAAAGGCTCTGGGGATCCCTGGGTGGCGCAGCGGTTTAGCGCCTGCCTTTGGCCCAGGGAGCGGTCCTGGAGTCCTGGGATCGAGTCCCACGTCGGGCTTCCGGCATGGAGCCTGCTTCTCCCTCTCCCTGTGTCTCGGCCTCTCTCTCTCTCTCTATCACAAATAAATAAATAAATATTTTTTAAAAGAATAAATTTAAAAAAATAAAATAAATAAAAGAAAGGCTCTACCTAATTATTACCTAATTAAAAGGCAGAGGAAAAAGAACTACTAATCATTTTTAAACGTTAGAATAAGAAATTTGAAATAAAATTATTTATGTAATTGTGTAATTATTTATTAGCACTTTTCACTTTTTGATTAGCTGGATGGAATAACTAGAGAATCAAAGGGAAAAAAGGCCACAGTGGATTCCACTTAGTGACTAGAAACCCAAAAGGTGAAACCAAATCTAAAGCAAAACAAAAAATAAAATTGGATATAACAAATCAGACCACTATTAAGTTGTATTCCAAACAGTTCTATGTAAGTCACTTGTTTGCAACTCCCACAAAAACTATAATGTGAATAGCACTTATAATTTCAGAACCCCCCAGGAGGGCCTTTTTAATCCATAACATGACTAAAAAAATGGACAGATTTAAAAGTGGGAAATTACTGTTGGAATACTAGGAATTAAACCAAAGAGAAAATAACTGAAATTCAATAAAAATAATTTTTAAACCTTTATTTTGATCCTTAACTGAACAAAGGCTAGACGTGCTCCTCCGCTGGGTCTCTGAGGGTCCTCTGGGCACGCTGAGAAGCTGGGAACACTGGTAGACAGGAGATGGGCTCCCAGCTCCAACCACTTCTCCCCTTCTGCTTTACTGTCTACACTCTGCCAACTTCGATCTTCAGTGTCAATCTCTGCCCACAAAGGCCACCTCAGCCTGAAAGGATCTTAACCTAGACTAGAGGGCTGCTGCTCCCCAAGCTGTTGCTCTTTCCCCTGCAGGCAACGTCCCCATACCAGCCCTGCTCAGGTTCTTGTTCTCATTAGTCAGTGACAGTTATCTGTTGGCTAACTAGGGATCTGAAGTGAGGGTGGGAGAAAGAAAAGGAATGGAGCGCTTCTGAGACAAGACAAGAAGAAAGGAGGGAGAGGTGGAGAAGGTGTGTACCATCAGCCCGCAGGGGATTTAAAGGCAGTGCTGGTGAACAGCAGTGTCGGGCCAGCGATTGGTAAAGGCCCCTGCTCTATCCATAAGGCAGAGCATGAGTTCAGGTCTACCAGTTTGCTCTGGAACAAGTGAGGAAAGGATGGGGAGTGGTGGGGTGGGGAGCAGCTGGGTGGTTTAGTGATTGAGAGTCTGCCTTCTGCTCAGGTCGTGATCCTAGGCTCCTAGGGTCAAGTCCCACATCCCGCTACTCACAGGAAGCCTGCTTCTCCCTCTGCCTTTCTCTATCTCTCTCTCTCCCTCTCTCTCTGTCTCTCATTCTGTGTCTCTCATGAATAAATAAAATCTTTTAAAAATTGGGGAGTAGGTTGGATATAGGCATGCTGCTGCTCATAGTAGCCATGAATATTCATTCACTGTTTACCGAGCACCTCATCTATACAGAGTACCACCAGATACCCTAATCCAAGGAGTTTACAGTGTACAGGGGCGAGAGAGCATACAAAATATAGTAAATCTGGAATATATTAAGAACCACAAGAAACACAGTGCTATAGAACACAGAAAAAAAAGTAGGAGACTGGGAAAGAACTAAAAAAGCATTCATTCATTCAAAAAATATTTATGCAGTACCTAATATGTACCAGACAATGTTCTAAGTGCTATCGATATACAGTGAATAAAACGGACAAAAACTTCAGCCCTCCTGGTGTAATAAAAACAACAAAAAATACAAGTTAAAAATACAAGCAAAGTAATGACTTATAAGATGATAAATATCATGAAAAGAAATAAAGCCAAGAAAAGGGAAGACAAGGATTTTGTGTGTGTGAGAGAGACAGAGAGATCTCACTGAGAAGATATCTGAGTAAAGACTTGAAGGAGGTGGGCTTGAGCACCACAGATACCCACAGAAACAGTGTTCCAGGCGGAAGGAGGGACAAGCACAGCAATGTGCCTGGAATAGGAACAGTAAGGAGGCAGGGGTGGCTGAGCATATGGAGATGGGGAGATAGTTGGAGAAAAGGCTAAAGGTGACAAGTGGCCAGATCACATGACTCCTGGTCCACAGAATGGATTTGAGGCCTTGATTCTACATGAGCTGGGTTTTAGGAAAAAGAGTAATATGATAAGGCTTACACCAAACCATCTGGGTGCTGTAATTGTCCAGCCTAAAGATGATGTTGGCTTGGACCAAGGTGACAACAGTGCAAGGTGGTAAGAAATAATTAGATGATAGATATATTCCCAAAGGGGGAGCTGAGAGGATTTCTTAATAGATTCAGTGTAAGGTATAAAAGGAAAAGATGTGTTGTATTAGCCTGCAAATATAACAAATACCAAAGATTCTGCTAACTGGATGGCTTCAACAACAGAAATTCCTCTTCTCACAATCCTAGAAGCTGGAAGGCTGAGAATGAGGTATGGTGGACAGGGCTGTTTCTTCTGAGGCTTCTCTCCTTGTCTTGTGGACGGCCATCTCCTGCCTTTGTCTTTACAGGGTCTTCTCCTCTGTAAGCTGTGTACCTCTGTGTTCTCCTCTTATAAGGACATCAGTCTTACTGGATTAGGTAGGGCCCATCCCAATAGCCTCATTGAACCTTAATCACCTCTTTAAAAACACTATTCTAAGGCACGGAGGGGGTTAAGGCTCCTATGTATGAATTCTGGGGAGACATAACTCATCCCTTAACATGTGCCAAGGATGACTCCAAGGTTTTTGGTGCAATCAAGTAGAAAGGTAGAGAGCCATCTGAGCTCACTGTTGAACGATGAGTAGGCTTCTGATGCAAGGAGAGGATCAGGAGTAGCAATCATAATAGCCAAAAGATCAATGAACATATATCGAGGGCTTATTACATGTAAGGCATCACACTCAGCTTTTTAGGCGCATTACTTCATTTAATCATTACAACACTAGACTGTTGGAATTATCATCTCCATTTACAAATCAGGAAGCCATGGCTTAACAGGGTTATACAACTTGCCCAAAGTCATACAGGCAGTAAGTGGAATAAAAGGGATTTGGATCTAAGCACTCTGACTGCAGCAGTCATGTCCTTAAACACTATTGCGACACAGCCTCTGCCCCCAAAAGCTGTGAGCTGAAGGCATGAAACCGTACAGGTAACCAAAACTAACCAGAAGTATGACATGCAGGAGATCATCAAACTCAACTCTATGCTTTTACAGGAATAGGCATGGATTTAAAAGGTGATCAAATTATTTATTCAACTCAAGCTTCCTAGAACAGACTTTAATTAGAATAGCCTATATTTTATAATACTAAAAAATGGAAATGACATAAATGTAGTTGGTTTGAAAATTACAGAATAACTGTAATAAAACACCTTGCAACTATTAAAACAATGCTGTAGAACTACACTGATTACACAGATAGATATCTGTGTTATATATATACATATATTTTAAAGCAGATAATAACATTTCAGAATAACCTTTAAAAATATTACATACATTATATGTATATGCAAAAACCTACATGAACATACAGTAACAAGAAGACAGTAAGAAAGTGGGTCATTTTCACTTTCTTTTTAAAAAGAAAAAGATCAGATCTGCATCTGATTTCTTTTCTAGAGTAACTATGCATCATTTGTAAAATTAGAAAAACAATAATGCCAGTCTAGACAGATTTTTTTAAGGCTATTTCCTTTATACTTTGCTGCCCAAACACCTCCCAAGTTTGGGGGCTCTCAGGATAGGCTGACATTCAAGCCCTCCAGGAGTTATTTCTCTCAGGTGGCTCTGACTATACCCAAAGCAACCTTCAGGAGGCAATTTGTCAGTGGAAGCATTTCAGAGCTGGTACAGAGCATAACTATACTCCCAGTTCATCACTCAGACTCAGAGAGTGAACTTTTTTCTCAAATGAAGTGTCTGACCTAAGAAGTGCAAGTATATTAGTCAGCTGGTATTTTTAATAATATCAAATCTGTCAAGATTGTCATTTGTGTCAAAGTCATTTATGTCAGGATTATAAAATGAAGCACTGATAATAACGTTCGAAAGAAAGAGGCAGATAAGGGCACAGAAGAGAGAACAGGGAAATGCTAGGGGCAAGCCAGCCAAAAAGCCATCGAGGCACCATAGTTAATAATTAAATTACTTAGTAATTCAATCTAGCTGGACAGCAAACTGAGTTCACTACTCTATGCATGGCACCATGCTACACACACCCCCCAAAGAGAAAGGTAAGCAAGGCATGGTCCCCCGAGGACCATGATCATTTTTTAATATGTGGGCTATAACACCGTAACAGATTCCTTTCCCTTTATGTAAAGTGGAAGTGCCCGAAGAAACAAGCTTTGTTTATAGCTGTTTCTTTCATTCTTTGTTTCTGAGGCAATAGAGGGGAGAGAGAATAAGAGGAGGAGGAAGAAGGCAGAGTGAGAAGACAGCGGGACAAAGGAGAGAAGTGGTAAGATACTGATGACAAATGCTGAGCTGTAAAGACAAGGAGCCTGGAAAGAGGACAGAACAATCCAGAAGGGAAAAGTGGCGCATATTACAGAGTTGCGTCTGGTCCCTGCCAGGTCCAGGAGCAGAGCGAGGAAAGGCAAAGAAGGAAGTGTGGGGATGCTATGTGGAGCACCCCAAGGCTCCAGCCCTAAGGCTTCTCTGAGAATGGCATCAGGGGGCCCCTGAGGGAAGGATGCAGTCCTGCCAGTGGAAAATGCACAGGGAAGTCTACATGGAACCTTTCACCTGACCGGCCCTATCTTCCTCTGCTACCCTGGCTGCAGCAAAACCACTGCACAATCTGATGTGGCCTGGTAATAGAGAGCTGCTTTCCCCCGTAACAATCACAGAATCTCTCACACACATCAGGACAAAAGAACAGGTACTATCCTCAGCAGTCCTCACCTGAACTGTCTTATGTAGGATTCAAAGGGCCCACAGGACTCGGAGCTTCAGTGTGGGGGCCCACTTGGTCTCAGAGAAGCCTCCTGTCGCGCAATCACTACTTCATCCAGGGAATCCAGGTACTCCACTAGCTCCCCTCACCCTTGCTTGAGAATTAGCAGAGTCCATTGAACAAGCTTTTTACTTGACTACATACTTCACTAAGCATTCGGGCTAAGAGAATAAGAACAGTCCTTCCTCTTGGGGGTTTTGCAATCCATGAGGATCCCCAGCAGAGCAGGGCAAATTAGGGCTTTTCAAACTTTTTTGTGCCCTCCATAAAACCTGCAGTTTACATAGCAACCCTATGGACATCTGCACACCAACATGTGAAATAGCATTCCCTCTTCTAGTCCATTCTGTCCAATTTTATTTAATTATTTAAAGATGGGTCACAATGACAGCTCGAGCATCAGGCGCAGTGCTGTGGGGGACCAGGCAGGGCCATGGCCCAGGATTCAGAGGGCCTTGTGCAGACAAAGTCTGGGCTGAGGTTAAGTAAAGAAAGGAGGTGAATGAATGAATGAATGAATGAAAGAAAGAAAGAAAGAAAGAAAGAAAGAAAGAAAGAAAGAAGGAAAGGTACTCCGAACTGAGCAAACATTAAGAAGCTTGAGGTAAAGCACATGCAGTGCGCTAGTGGCCCTGCTGGTGTTGGCTATTATCAGAGCATTACTGTGATGGGGGAGTGACATGGACCGGGTGTCCAGCAGGCAGGCACCAGGAGAAGAGGGGCCTTGAGTGTCATGTGAGGTGTTATAGCTCATGCTGCTGGGCCAGCCGCTTGGCTGAAGGGTTTTTATTTTTTATTTATTTTTTTTAATTTATTTTTTATTGGTGTTCAATTTACTAACATACAGAATAACACCCAGTGCCCGTCACCCATTCACTCCCACCCCCCGCCCTCCTCCCCTTCTACTACCCCTAGTTCGTTTCCCAGAGTTAGCAGTCTTTACGTTCTGTCTCCCTTTCTGATATTTCCCACACATTTCTTCCCCCTTCCCTTATATTCCCTTTCACTATTATTTATATTCCCCAAATGAATGAGAACATATAATGTTTGTCCTTCTCCGACTGGCTTACTTCACTCAGCATAATACCCTCCAGTTCCATCCACGTTGAAGCAAATGGTGGGTATTTGTCATTTCTAATAGCTGAGTAATATTCCATTGTACACATAAACCACATCATCTTTATCCATTCATCTTTCGTTGGACACCGAGGCTCCTTCCACAGTTTGGCTATCGTGGCCATTGCTGCTAGAAACATCGGGGTGCAGGTGTCCCGGCGTTTCATTGCATCAGTATCTTTGGGGTAAATCCCCAGCAGTGCAATTGCTGGGTCGTAGGGCAGGTCTATTTTTAACTGTTTGAGGAACCACCACACAGTTTTCCAGAGTGGCTGCACCAGTTCACTGAAGGGTTTTTAATAGGGAATAATGGATTTGCTTTCCAGAAATCACTCTGCATATGTGACTACTACATTTAGGGAAAGCAAAAACAGAAGAAAAAACAGGTAGGAAGCTAATGCGACAGTGGAATTGAGAAGTGAGGGGGGTTTTCACACGCTCTCAGGGAAGGGACATGGGGCATCCCAGCGATAATGTCGCAGGCAACAGAGATGAGCCTGAGAACTGTGAGCACAGGCATGGAGCCATGTGGTGAGAAGACCAGGAGGCCAGGGGCTGATCCCTGGCAGCCTCCTCTGCGCGGCGGAGACTGTGGGCTGCGGGCAGGCCCTGAAGCAAACCTACAGAGCACCCTGTGGAAGCCTGGGGTGGGAGCAGCAGGACGCCAGCGGGCCTGTGAGGTGGGGAGCAGTGGTAACGGCGCTGGCTCTGAGCAGACACAGGAGCAGCACCACCCCTCATGAGGCATTTCCTGTGGGCTGGCACCATGCACTGCACACTTCATGAGATGCTTATTGTCCATATTTATACCTTGTCGCATTCAATCTTTACAACAAAAGAAGCTGCTAGCATCCCATTTTATAATGTTAAGGCTCAGGGAGGTTAAGTAACCTATCTAGTGTCACTTGATTAGTTCATAGCAGAGCCAAGATTCAAACCCCCATCTACCTCACACCAAGTCCTGTTTTAAAAGGACTAAATTTCACAACACCCAACTTAGTTGTGGTCCTTGTAAAAGCAAACTCAAGATTACATGTAGTTTTGGGGGGACACAGGGAGACAGAGAGAGATGAACTTCCTTGAGATAAAATTGACTAAGAGGAAAACTAAACAGAGAATGCTGCCCCTAAAGGAGGATGGCTTGGGAAGTCAGGGAGGAAATGGCCTAGAGAGAGCATCTGGAGGAGAGGTGAGGGGCCAGAGGGACATGTCACCTCACCCCAAGGCTGGGGGGGGGGGGGGGGGAGGAAGGGAGCTGTTGCTTACACTATTTGCACTAAACTACCATATAACAAGTCTTTTTCTTATTCTCCATGGTTTTCCTCAAAGCCCTCCCATTTTGAACAGGGTTTTGAGTGCCACTGTCTCAATTACAGAACTTTCTCTTTACACTCTGAATTATTTTTGTTTGTAGACCTGAAGGCCCCAGGTACCACCCACCACCCACACGCTTGGGTAGTCCCTTTGCTTCGCCACTGCCCTGCACATGGGGAACAGTCTCTCAATTTCTTCTCCTTCTACAGTGTCTGGAAGCAAACATTTTACTGAGGTTTTCTAAAATATGTTACTTCACAAAGAAACAGATGGGAGTGAAAATAACAAAAGTATCACCAGTGAAAGTTGTCCCCAATATCTGAACCATGTAAATACAACAAGACCCCCGACTTTTATATTCAGAGGCTCTACAACACCTATCAATCCTTTTTGTTCCACTGAGGACTAATCCATCTTTATCGATTTTATTCTAGAAATAATCACCTTTTAATTGCCCCATCTAACTTTAATAATCAGCAGGCACTTACCCGATAGCTTTATCATTTATTTATGTGTTTGTGGTCATCTTGTTTGCTGGTGTGTGCCCAGCACAACGATACAAATATCTGTGGAAGGAAAGGACGTTCTCCTTGGCCCTGGCCCCCTGAAAACCACATCTTCATAAGCAGTATAGTATAATAACGGACTCTGGCAAAGCTAAGTGCTAGAAGAAGAGATCAGTCCCGTGACTTCAGCCCTCATTATTACCACATCCCAATAAACATAACAGACTTTTCTAAAATAAGCATTTAAAAAGAAAAATCCACAGACTAAAGATTTACATTTGTTTCTAAATCAATGGACCTACAAGCTCTAGAAGACTAAACACTAGTAGTTTGGATCTATCCAAATTCCAACAGCTACTAGACTAAGGCCCTGAAAGAAAACATGATGAGAAAGCATGTGTGATTATCCATTCACCCTTGGTGCTATCTACAGTGAGGACTAGATCGCCAACATTTGCACAAGCACATAATGCACCTTACTTCATTTGCAGGAAGCCAAAACACAAAGTGTAGATCTGCAGCATTCCTAGAAATGTCTATGTTTATGGACAAAGATGAGGTCAAATGATTGATGCAAATTCTATAAGTAGCTATTAATAAGCTTTTTAAGTTGAATGAAAGAGACAGGACTAATATCCTCCCTCAAACACTTGCATGAATTTTCCTCATATTGCTGAATTCTTTTACTCTAATTTTTAGACAGTGTTAGCCCTCTCTCTCTCTCGTTTCACGAACAAATATGGAAGTGGTAAACAGAATGTGAATCCTTGATATAGAGAACTCACACGTGGGTGGGGCATTAACAAAAGGAGAAGAGGTACAGGGAAGAGAGCGCCTGATGACATCTGTTCCAGTTGTTGCCAGGAGGCCTCCAGTTAGCATAGATTCTGACATCAGTTTCATCAAACTACTTCTAAATGCTACCTTTGTCCTATATATGTATATATATATGAGATGATATGTGGTATACACACACACACACACACACAAAATAAAGAAACAGGTTCCTATTTCCTGGTTTCATATGGGAACATACTCAGACAAGGGCCAATCAAAATCTGCTCTGGGAAAAAAAAAATAATAATGCACCATCTTCCACAGAGACAGACAGCGGATGGCCAGGCTTCCTGTATCTCTTTCCAAATGCTTTGTTTTCTATACCTCTTCTTTCCCCAATAGCAATGATCACTGCAAGTTGACTATAATTCTAACTTCTAATTATTATTTTATAGCCCTTTAGAAATGCATTCAAGGGCATTCTATACAGTGTAGAAACAGTTCATCCTAATCTAATTATCTGAAAGCTTTTTAAAATCATCAAAATGTTTTTTAAAAACAGATCCAAACATGACTAATTGCTTGTCCAATGTAAGCAAAGCAGTGTTTTTGGCAGGAGATCTATAATTCACTCCAGTTAAGTAATTAATAAAAATATATTTAACAATGAATTAACACAATTGCATTAGATAGGCTGCTATGATTGAAAGTAGTACTAAAAATTAGGTAAGACAATGAAATTCTAATATGGAACATCAAATTACATATCAATTGCCACCTTTCAGGCCTATTTTTCATAAAGCAATTTCTATTACACTATTTAAAAAATCCAACATAAAACTGTAACCTGTTACCCCAAATTAATGCAACTACAACATTCTCTACTAGAGACTGAGTCTGTGGCTCTTTTGCCTTTTCTTTAACCTATATGGCCAGTATTAATAAAAAGGAAGCATCTTAAAAAATCAGCAACAGTGGAAAGTGAACCATGTGAGAGAAAATACATGCCACTAATTTCAAGTCAAGTGCATAACTTGTAGTCATTAAAATATGTAGTCAAGTAAGGGTTTTGTTACAGGCTTTGGTTGATTTTCCAGATTTTCCACAGCAGGTGGGTGTTTCATCTGAATAGGTCAACTGTCCACAGAAGGCCAGCAAATCTTGCATAGCCAGCACAGTCTAGAAGGGCAGGAGGATATTTTAGGAAAGAAGCATCCTGTTCTTTGATTTATGCCATTAGTGTAGCAAACAACTAAATTTAATGAGCATAACTGATTTACCATAGAAGTGCTATATGATTCCTGCCCTTTGCCTGGAATTAACTGAGACCTACATCACATCAGTCTTTCTAGAAAATAACCTCCCAGATTTTCAAGCCTATCCTTGAGTTTTCAGTTCACTGATCTCATTTTCAATCTAACAAATTTAGTTAGTGACTTTCAGTGCTATGAAATTTAATTGTATTTCCACTGAAGTTCAGGTAAAGGGTTTCTTCTAGTAGCCTATTTACTGCCCTGAAGACAACTATCTGACTTGAACGTAGACCACAAAAAAGTCAAACATAAATCCTGATCTGACCAATCTTATCCTCTCTTCACTGATGACACCAGTGGTTCTCAACCAGGGATTATATGCCCCCAAGGGGTTACTTTACAGTGTTTGCAAGGGCATTCTCTAATTGTCATGGTTGTGGGAGGAGTACTATTTTCATCTAGGGAGTAAAGCCAGGAATGTGGCTGAACATATTACTGCACAAAGCCCAGCCCCTGCAACAAAGACCTATCTAGCCCTAAATCCAGCTGAAGCTGAAAAGCCTGAACCATAAAGATTTAAGAGCTAACACCTGTGCTTGGAAAAATATCAGAAAACCTGTGCCAGGGCAGGCCTGGTGGCTCAGCAGTTTAGCACCGCCTACAGCCTAGGGTGTGATCCTGGAGACCCAGGATCGAGTCTCACGTCGGGCTCCCTGCATGGAGCCTGCTTCTCCCTCTGCCTGTGTCTCTGCCTCTCTGTGTGTGTGTGTCTCTCATGAATAAATAAATAAAATCTTTGAAAGAAAAAAAAAAGAAAGAAAACCTGTGCCATAATTATAAAAAGGATGACTTCCAATACTCCTTCTTTTATTGATCTCTGAAATAGAGTAGCCAGTTATAGCCTTGCTTTCTAAAACGCTATTGCTTAGCCTGCTGAAAAAAAAAAAAAAAAGTTTGTTTACAAAGTCCTATGTTCATTTTCATAGTTAATATTTATATACTTAAAAAAAGACCAAATTAGGGGTGCGTGGGTAGCTCAGTCACTTGAGCATACAACTCTTGGTTTTGTCTCAGGTCTTGATTTCATAGTTTTGAGTTTGAACCCTGCATTGGGCTCCATGCTTGGGTGTGGAACATACTTCAAAAAAGAAAAAAAAAAAAAAAAAGACTAAATCACCTCAAAAAAAAACTCCCCAGTGAAACAACCTTTTGTTCTTTCAGGAATGCAATTAATTATACTTAGATTCCCCATAAATTCATGTAAAATGATAAACATTTAACACATCATTGTTTATTTTGTTCTTTCCTTTTTTTTTTTTTAAACAATTTGGCAAAAATACAGAACAGACAAACCACAGAATTTATCAAACAGATACACATGGCATTCTGGGTGGCCTGAAAGCCACCAAACCATACCTCAGACTATTGCAAACAACACTGACTGGGAAGCGCAGCTTCACTGGAGAGCCAATGGTACACACTAATGTGGAGAGCACAGCCCCTCTGGGCCGTGCACATACAAACAGTCCCATTACCAGACGCCTCTCTGGTTTTCTCCTAAACAGGGCAGTACTTTTCCTCAGGAAAAACAAATCAAGCTCCAGAGTGTTAACATATATATATAGAGAGAGAGAGAGAGAGACTTCCATCAAGCACCTAAATTATTTCTAAAAGTTTAGAAATGTTTATCTTGCTGCCAAAATGATGAATGTCAGGGACTGTGGCACTTTATTTTCTAATATTTCTTGAGTCATTTTGAGGCTTTGCTTTAGTAATGTGGGTCAAAACCCTACAATCTTTGGTCTTGTTCTGATTTCCTCTACTGTAGTCAAGAGAATGGGTTATCTCGGATGTTCTGTGTAGAAAGGAACCTATGAATATACAAAGGAACCTACACCATCCACCTGAAAAGTCATTTAAATATGAATTAATGTCTCAAAATAAAAAGAACTGTGGGTTAACGAAATGCAAACTGCAACGACATAAAACATTATTTTATGACCTTAATTTTTCCATACATTGGATTCTTTTGATCATGTATAATAATATCAACATCCTCAGAACTTCCAGTATTCTAAATCAAATCTCTGAGACTGCCTCTCCACACAAACTACATAAAAATTATTTGCTAAATATGGGGGGTGGAGCAGGAGAGGGGATCCTGATTTTTGCTTTCAGGAAAAAAAAAAATTTAACTTTTTTTTTAACCATTGGGAACTAAAAAGGCCAATTTCCACGACACATCTTACATAAGAAAAATTCTGATTAAGTTCTTAAAGGCAGGAAAGGAAAGTAAATGTAAATACTTTTACAATTTCCAATATTTATATAACCCGGGGTTGAGGAAGGACTTTCTGGACACTAAAGGTAGAAAGCATGAACAAAACATTTTACTACATTTAAACACAATCTTTCTGCTCAACAAAACAACATGAACAAAATTAAGCAGAATATCAAATCAGTGGAACATTACAACAAATATGGCAACAACATATATAAAAGTTAAAGGGTTAAATATTTATAGAGCCCCTAGAAATCAAAAAGACAAAGATAAATAGTTTAGGAGAAAAATAAACAAAAAACATTGCAATTTATGGAAATATAATGCATATATAACCATGAAAAAATTTTAAGCTCACCAATACTCCCAGAAAAAAATTAAAACAGAGAAAAGATATGTATTGTCTGCTTATTAGATTGGTGTCCATTTGCAGCAATAGTGACACCCAGTGAAAGTGAAGCTGTGGGGAACCTCAGTGTCTTAATTGCCAGCAGCAGACCTGTAAATTGGTAAAGCCTCTAGGGAAGTGATTTGACTACATTATTAAAAGATTAAAAAAAATCTCATTTCCTTTGACTCAGCAATTCCATCTCCAGGGTTTATTTAAAGGAAACAATATGGGGGCACCTGGCCGGCTCAGTTAGAAGAGCACAGGACTCTTGATACCAGAGTCATGAGTTCGAGTCCCACATTGGGTGTAGAGATTACTTAAATAAATAAAACTAAACAAACAAACAATATGGAGGGTTCATAAAGATGTATGTATTGGGGTGCCTGGGTGGATCAGTCAGTTAAGCATCTGCCTTTGGCTCAGGTCATAATCCCAGGGTCCTGGTATCGAGTCCCGCATTGAGCCCCATATGGGGCTCACTGCTCCAGGGGGAGCCTGCTTCTCCCTTTCCCTCTGCCTGTCACTTCTCCTACTTGTATGTTCTCTCTGTCAAATAAAATCTTAAAAAAAAAAAAAAGATGTATGTATTAAACGCATTGTTTATAGTTCTTTTTTAACTGAACACCCAGAGAGCTGTGTCTCTGCCTCCACCCATACATCCAGCATTCAGCCCTCACTTGGATTACTGCAACAACTCCCTAAATAGCATCCCATCGCTTTTCAGTTCATTCTCCACCTGGCAGTCAGAATAAGACTTTAAAAACACAAATCAGGTTACTTCACACCCCTCATAAAAGCTTCCAGTGGCCTCGTATTGCTAAGTCCCAACTCCTTACAGCTTGCAGGGAGCTGTGGCTATGCCTTGCTGGCCTCCTCTCCCCACTCCCCCTTGGACACACTTTGAAGTTCCTTCAGTGGCTCAGATGTCCTCTGGATATGCTGCTCTTTCCTCTCCTAGAATAAGGTCCCACACTATTCTACCCCATAGCTAACTTAGAGTCCTAAAATACATTCTTCAGGGCTCAGCTTAGCAGGCCCTTCCTCGGGGCAAATGTCTCCTGCCTCTCCCACATTTGAGTCCAATGTAGCTCCTAAGCACACATGGCCACAGCACCTTGCACTTATCCAATCATAGCACTGACCACACTGTTTGGAACTGTGGATCCCTTAGTCTGCTGGCATCCCAGGTCACCTTTATCACTGCTTGGGCTTTTCAGAGGACACAAAAGTCTGCATGCACAGCAGCCTCCTTCCTTATTCACACACCACAACACCAACATCTCTTTTACACACGCTCAACTCTTTTACGATACATATACCTGAGCAGAGCTGTCTGAGACAGACATACTGAAGCTGCACGTTTTTAGACCATTTTTGTGAGTCTTGGGCCCTTATAAGTTCCCCTTTAAGCATTATCAGATGTGATGTTGGTTGTTTTGGAAACAGAGATCTTACATAGTTTCTTTTCTTCTTTTTTCTAGGACAAACTATTAACCATAGGAATAGAGCACATCGTATGAGGAGAGCTTCCTGAAGCCAAGAAGAGAATCTAAAAACAGTTCCTTCACTCCAGATCCTTTGGCAATAATCAAAGATGAAAAGCAACCTAAATGTCCCTCAAGAAGAAACTAGTTATATAAACTATACATCAGTATAGTGGAGTACTGTGTGGCCATAAGAATGAGAAACTCTTCCTATTCTGACTTAGAAAATATCAGGAAGTAGTGTGAGCTAAAAAAAGCAAAGTGATGAATGATACTATAATTTGCTGCTATGTGTCTAAAAAGGGCAGGCATATGCATCAGGTATCTCTGGGACAACAGACTTGGGGGAAGGGAAAGTGAGTGGCAGGGGCCAGGATGGAGAGAGACGTCTCTCTGGATAACCTAACTGTTCAGGGTTATGCTACGTATTTCAATGATGGCTTAGTATGGATTCCTATTTAACTAAGTATGAATGTTTGACAAAACTCTTCATATGAGAAGCACAAAGGCTCATTTTAACATACCCTTCCCCCTCCCACACACAAAACTCCTTACCAATTTCCCGTGCTCTGGACCAAAGCTGTCAAGTAGCAGCAATGGCATCATTGTCCCGGCCAGGTAATTAAAGTATGTCTCAAAGGAGGGCTATGATCTTCTCTCTTGGGTCTGTTCTGCTCCTTTCTCAATCCTTCATCCGAGAATGATCTGAACAGCAGCCACTATATAACAATACTTAAGTACATTCCCTTTTCTTGGAGGCAGTGTGAAACTAATATGGTTTTCCCCCCAGAAAGTGGCACTGAAATGAACCCTAAAGGAAAAGTAGAACTAATGAATTAGTACAGCCAAATAGCACTAACTATAAATTCTGCTTTTGTGGCCAGATCACCATTAAAAAAACGAACAAGTAAAACAAGAAGAGGAAGAAAAAAAAGAGGGAGGGAAAAAAAATCATTCTAATAGGCTTTTCCTTTTCCTTTGACATGGCACAACCAACAAGGCAAGCAAGGTGGGCAGATTTCCCCTCGGTGTGTACTGGGTTAGAGATTCTGTATACAACTATTAAGTTGTTAAGTCACACCTCAGATTTGTTTTCCCTACAACTTAAAGATATGTGCAAGGAAATACTATGCTCTAGATTTCCTATATATCCTGGTGCCAACTAAGTATCATGCTCACCCCATATAAACCAGCATATGACTATCGAGAGAAGGCCTGTTCCTAAAGGAAAACTGCAATGGACAGAAAGAAAATTCAGCAGAAACTCCAAACAAAATAAAGATAGCCATGAAACACCTTACTTCTTGTGTTCATGCCAAGATAAAAACAAATACCTGCAAAATAAAACTGCTAAATTTAATTACCAAATTTTTAAAAAAGATACCATTAATTCAATATTATCTTAAACATGGGAGAAAAATAATGAGAATTCCAAAAATTCTTAACTGAGAAGAAAAAAATTTAGTCCAGTTGTCTTATAAAACCACCAGTTGGAATAATATTCATAAGCTGTAAATACCACCAAAGGATGTTATTAACATGAAAATAAAGACAGATCTAGAAAGCTCAGTCCTCAAAGACATCACCTACACCTACAGGTGATCCTACATAGACCAACTAGTAGAATGAGTATCAAATCCAGATCTAACAGACATATATATATATACATTATTTATTTGAGAGAGAGAGCACATGTGAACAGGGGAGCAGCAGAGGGAAAAAGAGAGAAAGCCTCAAGCAGACTCCACGCTAAGCACAGAGCCAGACACAGAGCTCGATTTCATGACCCCAAGATCATGACCTGAGCTGAAATCAAGAGTTGGATGCTCAACTGACTGAGCCACCAGGAACCCCCATGAGAGATTATTTACATCAGAATTTACTCTAGGTCTTATACTATACAAGATGCTCTCATATCTAGTATCTCATCTAATCCTTAAAACAACTTTATCAGGTACGTATTATTAGTCTCCTGTTGCAAAGGAGAAAACAGAGCCTTAAAAACACAGGGGACTTGACTGGGGTGACTCAGGTAAAAAGTGGCAGCACCAGGACTGGAATCTGGATGCTCAACCTCTAAGACCATGCCTTGTCTCTATAATGTCAACAGATGTTAATTAAACTGCATTTTGACAAAACAGTGAGAATGAAACCAGGTTATTCTATCTGTTGACACAGAAAGACTGTATTTAAATTGTTTTTATAGAAATAGAACTTTTTATGTACTTCTCAGTGAGAGAAGCAAATGAATAAGGAAGACAAAGAAAGACTAAAAAGAGATCAACCAAAAAATAATAAGTATCACTGAATGGTTCCTCTTTATTATATATATATAGGTTTTTCTAAATTTAAGTCAATTAAATGTAGCCACTAGTTTTTGCGCTGACATATGTGCCAGACACGGATCTAAGTAAGAAGTGGATTCCTATCCTCAGAGATCACACAATCTGGCCAAAGAGCCAAACCTGTAAATAAAAAATTACCAAAAAATTTCATGCATATTAGAGTGAAAAATGAAATGGCAATCAGGGGAAGAAGGGAATGTATCTCCCCGGGCAAGGGGCTCAAGGAGGAAGGGCTGTGCTAAGGATGTGACATCTGGGTAAGGGGACTGAGAACTACCCAAGAGGAACAGAATTCCAAGCAGATGCATTAATGTAAAGATACAGGCCCTCCACCACCACCTGCAGTCACAGAAGAAAGAGTACAGCCTGATGTGACCAGAATACACATCTCAGGAAATGGGATAACTGAGTGCACACTGGAGGTGAGCAAAAAAAGAGATAATGCTGGCTCCTAGATTTCTTGCTGGTCATAAAACTGCCATTAATGATACAGGAGCTACTGGAGAAGGAGGAGCCTTAAGGAGAGAATCTTAACATTTGGGACACACTGAATTTCAGGAAACAAGTGAGTCAAGTTTAGGAGAGATGATGGGGTTCACAGATCTGAGAAGTAGTCCCTCACGGAGTTCCCAGAACTCTAGGTTTACAGCTCTAGGTTCAACTTCTTAGAAATGAACAGAGGCTGAAGCAGCCTGCATCAAAAGAAAAAAAGAAAAAAAAACACTGAACTGTGATAAAAGCCCTAGGAGTTTCAGCAAACAGCACATGATAGTGCTCTTATTTACAGCAGTTCTGATCAAAACAAGGAGATATGATCAGCAAAGGTCCTATTCATACATTTGTTGGACTGCAGATCTACAGACAGAATAAATAACAATTAGGACACTTTTCAACACAGCTGTTCCCTGCAGTAGTGGAGGGAGGGCGATGCTTTCTCTCAGCCCCAAGTATCTGTGCACTTGGAACACTCCCTCAAATTTAGGTGTTCTGGGACGCCTGGGTACCTCAGTGGTTGAGTGTCTGCCTTTGGCTCAGGGGGTCCCGGGATTGAGTCCCAAATCCCTGCAGGAGCCTGCCTCTCCCTCTGCCTCAGTCTCTGTCTCTCTCTCTCTCTCTCTCTGTATCTCTCATGAATAAATAAAATCTTTTTTTAAAAAAATGGGATGTTAGGGATGCTGAGTGGCTCAGCAGTTGAGCATCTGCCTTTGGCCCAGGGCGTGATCCCAGATTCCCGGGATCAATCCCACATCAAGCTCCTTGCATGGAGCCTGCTTCTCCCTCTGCCTGTGTCTCTGCCTCTCTCTGTCTCTCGTGAAAAAATAAACAAAATCTTTTTTAAAAATTGGGGTGTTTTTCCATCCACTCAGGAAGTCTTGTCTGTCTTCAAAATGCGGGAAATAAAAATAGGAACCCAGGAGGTTATTTCCTCAAGTTAAATGGAGAAATAATCAAAGGCATACTCTAACCTACCTTCAATGTTTTTTAGACAGGAAGAAAAGGACATAAAATAGGAGCACGTACAGCAGAAGACCCTGTTCCAAGTCCTGAGGGAGAAGACACACCAGGGCAATTCTGGCTGGAAGAACCCACCTCTAAATTCAGAGCCATGTGACCCTTCTGCGTCCTTGTGCTAGTCCCCTTCCCATGAAATCTCCCCATCTCTACCTTCCTGACAGTCTCGGAGAACCTCCAGGATGTAACATGGAGGCCTTCCCTGGAAAGTCCAAAAACAAGTGTGGAAACCAAGTCCAGGACCTCAGGGTTACACGCGAGGCCCTACGGGGCGGTCAAACGTGCACCAGCTATCCACTTGCTCCTCTGGATTCAAGCACGGAGGATGTTCCTTAATCAACTAGTTCCTGTGTCAGGAAACAGAGAGCACCCCCCTCTCTTCAGGTTTCGGGAAGCCTAGGCTTCCCCGATCCTCCAAGCCTGGAGGATAGCGGGAATTGCTCTCGCCTGGTACAGGAGGCCGGGAAGGGAGGCGAGTCTGCGATCCTTGTCAGAGAACAGCACATCGACGGCTACCAGAGAAGGACAGAATGTTGGCAGATGCATCTGCGCACACGGAAACCAGGACAAGCGCCGGTGGCTGCAGTTCAGAGTGAGATTTGGGAGGCTTTTATTTTATCTTTTTTAAGTTAATAACAACTGCAAAGTGAGTCTGCATTCCAAGGCGACTCCCGGGGTGTTTAACAATTCTACCAAGATGCTCTGACTCTTGCCTATCTTCCCAGAAGCCCTTTTGCGATGTGAAATCTGTTTCCTTTACGCAGAGAACGCCACAATGGTGCACTAACCCTTGATTTTCATGAACCTGCCAGTCTCAATTCCAGTGGTATGTGGATGCTCCGAGGCAAGTCCTGGTGGAGGGCAGTTTCACTTGGGGGTCCCTGTCCCCTGCACCTTCCTAAGCTCTTTGCTTTCCTAGTTGTGGCCAGCTCTTGCTGAGCTTCACCACTGCCAGCCCCCATCCCCTTACTCTCAGCATTTAGGTGTGACCAAGCCTCTCCTATCTACTTCTTCTAAATCTGTCCTCAAAAGCTAACTGCCTCCAGCAACAATCCTCCCCCAAACCATTCACAACCAACCTTGAGAAAATGTCTAAACTCACAGCCTCAACTCTTCCACCTCCTACTCACCCCTCAAACTGTCACTCCATCGAAGTGGATTTTTGCCAAGGTCACCCACCACCTCCGTCACACTGAATGCAGCAGTTGTTTCTGAGTCCTCATCTTTTTTGATAATAATGATGATGCTATCACCCCATGTTTACTGAGCATTTCCTGTGTGCCAAGTACGACCCTCTGAACCATGTATACATCATCCAGCCTTCACTACCAGTTGATGAAGTAGGTTTGACAATTACACCCCTTTTATAAATCAAACCTTAGAAAAGAAGAGTAACATGTACCCAGTGTCGCACAACCTGGGAGCAAGGCAGTTAGGACTCAAAACCCAAGCTCAGCTCCAGAGCTTGACTGACCCTCGGCTGCTACAGCTTGCTGCTCCTCTGCAGCCCCAGGAAGCAGCCCTTTGCGCCATCCCCATGCTTCTCCTACTTCCTCCTGAGTCTCCCTTTGGGGCTGCTCTTTGTGTCCCCTTAAACACTGATGTCCCAAGGGCTCTTGGCCTTGTCTCCTCATCCCTAGGGTGCTCTCATCCAGTCCCTAGCTTTAATTATTACTCACAGAATAGAAACCAACTAGACTACTGTTGCCTCCAAGGTGCTCAGGTTCAATGCACTGTGCTTGCACTACCCATTCTCTGTCTGCCCATCCTGTGTCCTGCCACTGTCTCCCCAGTCCTAACACTGAGGCTAGCGGGTGGGAGGTGCTCCCTCAGCCAATTATGAAATTCATTAATATGGAGCCTCTGGCAGCCTCCCTAGATCTCCATTTCCTCACTTGGAAAACAGACTTGGATTGGAGAATGGAAATATGTTACATCTTGTAAGCTGCCCTTTGAACAAAGGTCTGTAATCAAATAAGCAGAGGTGTGCTACATGTTCTCCTCGTGGCAAGTCACATTAGGTGGCATATTAAAAGCTCTGTCACTCTTTTGTTGTTGTTTAATAAGGGTCCCAAACTCTTTTGTTGTTGTTTAATAAGGGTCCCAAACTGATCTGACCACAGATTTTTCTCTTCCTGGAGTATCCCAGGGCTGCCAGCGTGAGTTGTATTCCAAGGGGTGCATGCTTTGGCAAACACTAGACCAGTGATTCTCATTGGGGGGCAATTTTGCCCCCAGGGGACATGTGGCAAAGTCTGGAGACACTTGGGTAATCACAAAGGGGTAAGGGAAAGGAAGGGAAGTGCTCCTGACATCTAGTGGGTAGAGATCAGACAGGCTGTTCAACATCCTACAAGACACAGGATAGCCCCCTCAACAAAGAATTATCAGTCCAAAATGTCAAGAATGCCCAGTTGAGAAACCCTAAGATAGACCGATATTTATGATCAAGGTCCCCTCCAACTCTAAAGTTGCTGATGTTACCAAGCCACAAGAACTAAGATGCTCCAGATGTAGATAATGGGACATCTCATTTAGAACAAAGGCTGAGCCAAGATGCATTCCTTTTAAATGAATGAAGAAGGATTGACGACTAGAATGTTCACTAACCATTCTTGGCCATTTTCATTTTTGTCTTCAGTTTATTCCGTATGTCTATTTTCAACTTTTGCATTTTATAGTATCTTATTTGCATGTATTTATAGCATTATATTATGGACCAACAGTTGGAAAAATTCATTTTGTTTTGTTATTTACTATAACAAATAAAGCAAAATTAAAGGGAAGTGTGACCAGTGATACCCATATTGTAAAACTGAATGTCTTGCAAACCTTCTGTGAAGAGTTTACATGTTCTTTCTTACAAAGTAACTTTCTTTTTTTTTTTTTTTTTTTAAATCATGAGACACACAGGCTGCAGGACTCGATCCCAGATCCCAGGATCATGACCTGGGACAAAGGCAGATGCTCAACCAATAAGCCACCCAGGTGTCCCATTACAAAGTAATTTTATGCAAAAGTAGGAAAATAAGATGGTGGCTTTAACATTTCATTTCAGCTAAAAAAAAAAAAAAGTTTCTCTGGGGGCACCTGGCTGGCACAGTCAGTTGAACATCTGACTCTTGGTTTCAGCTCAGGTCATGGTCTTGGGGTTGTAAGGTCGAGCCCCATGTAGGACTCTGCACTCAGTACTGAGTCTCTCTCCAGCTACCCTCTCACCTGCTGGTGTACACACACACACACTCTCTCTCTCTCTCAAATAAATCTTTTTAAAAAATTTTTTGTATCTAATTTTTCTTACTTTAGGATATAAGGAAGAGAAAACCAAATTGCTTTAATTTTTAATACACCAAGAATAAAATGAGTAAAAACTACCAAAATAGTTTCAAACTGATTTGTTTCAAGTCTTCTCCCATTCTTCCCTCACAAGTTTTTGATTATAATTTTTTTTTTTTTTTTGAAACAGAGGATCCTAAGGGAATGGAGGAAAAAATAAAACAAGACGAGGGGATCCCTAGGTGGCTCAGCGGTCTAGCACCTGCCTTTTGCCCAGGGCGCGATCCTGGAGTCCCAGGATGGAGTCCCACATCAGGCTCCTAGCATGGAGCCTGCTTCTCATTCCTCCTGTGTCTCTGCCTGCCCCCCCCCCATGAATAAATAAATAAATCTTAAAAAAAAAAAAGAGAGAAGACGTATAAATAAATAAATAAACAAACAAAACAAAACAAGACGAAATCAGAGAGGGAAACAAACCATAAGAGACTCTTAATCATAGGAAACAAACTGAGGGTTGCTGTAGGGGAGGGGGTAGGGGATCGGATAATGGGGTGACGGGCATTAAAGAGGGCATGTGATATGATGAACACTGGGTGTTATATAAGACTGATGAATCACTGACCTCTACCTCTGAAACCAATAGTACATTTATATGTTAATTAACTGAATTTAAATTTTAAAAGATATCTTTACTGCATATATCTTTTAAAAAATTATTTTGTCTGCTAGCATGAAAATCTGATCACTAAAGTAAAACAAGTTTCATCTCCAAGCAGTTTCAAAGAATATTTTTAAAATATTATTTATTCTTCCAAAGAAAACATCTGCAGCTAAATAACAATATAACACTAATAATACGGTTAACAATAGTTAACATTTGTTGAATGCTTGGGAAGTGCCAGGCAAGTGTTCCTCATACATGATCTCATTCTAATAGTTAGAAGTGTAAGTAAACTACACCTAGAAGAATATACTATTATTAATCCCATTTTACATGGGAGAAAACTGAGGTTCATAAAGGAAGTTATTCTCCCAAAGTGACACTCCTAGGAATCTAGCATCAGAGCCAGCAATCACATCTGTCTGATTCTAAAGTATTTGATGTTATAAATAATGGACTTTTTCAAAATGTGTTTGTGAGCAATTCAAAGCTAGTTTAAGCAGAAATGCCAACATTTCTATGAATGCCAACAAAAGAACTAATTCTGATAAGCATGCAGTAAGATTTAGAAGCCCTGGAGAGGGTAATCAAGAGAAAACAATTTTAACCGTTTTCATCCAGATACTTCCTACAAATTGTTACAATATTTAAAACATTTAGTTGATGGGAGTATGAGTCAATAGGACACTTCTTTGTTTTATGAACCTGAAAAAGTCACCTGGGCCATCTTAGAAAACATCTGACAGTTTATCAAAAAATTAAACAAGAGTTACCACGTATGAGCCATTAATTCCACTTCTAAGCATACAGCCAAAGACAAATGAAAATACATCCTCACAAATATACACAAATGTTCACAGTGACATTATTCATAATAGCCAAAAGGTGGAAGGAACCCACATATCCATCAGGTGATGACCAAACAAAATGTGGTAGATCCATATGATGAAATATTAAAGAATGAAGTACTGATACTACATGCTACAACATGGAAGGACCTTAAAAAACTTTATGTTAAGTGAAACATGCCAGTTGCAAAAGGCCACATAGCCTATGATTCCATTTATATGAGCTGTCCAGAATTGGCAATTTAAAGAGACAGAAAATAAATCTGTGGTCACCAGGGGCAGAGAGTGGCTGCTAATGGGCAAGGTATTCCTTCTGGGGGAGTTAAAAATGTTCTAGATAGTAATGACAGTTGCACAACTGTAAATATACTAAAAACCAATGAAATGTACACTTTAAAAGGGTACATTTTATGGTATGGGAATTACATCTCAATAAAAAAGAACAAAAAAGGCATAGTAGAAAACTGCAAGAAACAAAATGAACAATAAAGCCCATGTTTATAACTTGAACTGTTTAAGATAAATAGGTGTGCCAACAAGATGTGCAAATTAACCATGTGACTTAGGTCATTCACCCTAAAATAACAAAGACAAGAATAAAAAATCTATACTCTGTAGATTTAAATTCCATATACATGAAGTAAACCCAAACAAACTCTGAAATTCAGACCTAAATGTATCTTCTAATACCTAGTGAGAATTGTTGCATCAAGAGTAGCACTGTACACTGGCAATGCTGATAAATCACCTTCTATCCACCTGGAAACAATAATGGCCCTTACATAGCCAAGAGGTTATCTATTGTCCCTGATTTTCTGTGCCAATGCCCCTGAACTGGCACAATCAGAGGGTGATTGGAGGTTATGGAAAAGTTAACTTGTTCCAATGCCTGGAATGCTAAAATCCTAGACTCCTGATTTAGATTTCACTCTTCTTGTTAAATATATTATATAACCTAAGAGCATTTTGTATTTCTTTAAATAAAAAGAAAAAAATTGTCTGAAGAGTCTAAAAGAAAGTGATTAAAATAAATGGGTCCCCTAGAAAATGGGTTTTAGTCCTTTCTAAGTAAACCACAAAAACTAAGGATAAAACCTGAATAGAAAAAACAAAACAAAAAAAAAAAAAAAAAACCTGAATAGACATTCATTGACCCAGGAAGCTTTTCTGTACTCCATTAATTCAAGTCCTATAGGTCTTCACTCCATAATCTTTGTCTAAGAGCCCCTATGTTTGTTCATTCATTCTATTGTTTCTTGAGCACCTACTGTGTGCCAGGAACCATGCCTAGTGTGAGGGGTACAAAGGTGAATAAAACAGAAATTGTCTTTGCATTAGAGGATTCTTAGACTTGTGTCTAGACTTAGACTGTGATAAGACAGTCATCAATCAAATAATAACACATATAAAAGTGTATAATGAACACTATTTATTTAGAAGTAGATGAGTTCTAGGAAAGTTGAACCTTGCAGCAATTGTCAGGATTCGCTAAGCTTTATCTTATATATTGCCATGCAGAGAATCTTACTAAAAGAAGACATTAGATCTTAAATTTTTATTACATTAACTTGGAAAAATCAATAAAATTCCTCTAGATATGACTATAGACTCTAGAGGAACATGGAAAGCATATTATTAAGAAAAGCAAATGTCATAATATCAAATGTATAAGCAATAAAGGATATATTTATTTGTGTATTTCAGCGAAAAAGATTCATCAAGAAAGGTTTAGTGTTAGATCGAGTTTAAATTAAGCAATTTCTGTTTGAAGTTGATAGCAGTCTATAAAACCAAAGTCAGATGGTGAGCGACATTAGTGAAAATGGCAAAGTAGGGAACTCCAAAAGTTTACTGCTCCATAAAAGCATCAAATAAACTAGCAAAGCTGTCAAAATCAACTTTTCTGGAACCGTGCAACAGTTCTGGAAGCACTGCAACAACCAGAGGAACACTTAATAAAAAACAGCTAGATCTTGGTAAGAAGAGCCAGCCACCTCATGGTATTAGAACTTACCCTGGCCCCACCCCTTGCTCCCCAGTTCGGTGAAGGACCTTAAAGACAAAAGCCCATATTCTCAGTACAGATATCATTACCAGAAGAAGCAGAATGGAGCTTGTTCTGAAAGAACTGTGGTTGGTTTTTTTTGATCTGCCTAATGGCTTCAGCTCAAACGACTTTGCCAAATGTCTCCTAACGCAGAACTCTAGCAATGTGAGGTGGCTACCCGAGGGGATTGTCAAAAACACGTAAAAGCAAATATTTTAGTAGCTGCTGCTTACGGCAATAAATAACTGTTGCGGTGAACAATAAACTAACCAAAAAGCTTGGGAAGAAAATCTGGGGAATGAGATGCTTTGTCAACCAAATGCTTTAAAAAAAGAAGGGTTATAGCTGAGTGGTAGAGCATTTGACTAAAAAGATCAGACATACTCCCGGGTATCTAGACAGTCATGTGCATGCATGAGCCTAAGTATATGCTCAGGATAGCCCTGAGATAACTTTAAACTCTCACCTCTGGCTGACCCCCAGGCTCTAACCAAGCAGGAAGTGAAGGCTAAGGCAGAGCTGTCAATGTCTATCCAATCACCAGCTAAACACTAAGCTAAGAGAATAGAGAGAGTGATAGCTACACGACAAAGAATATAGACTTCACAAAATTAGTACAGAAAAGTCACAAAACAAGGGCAGCCTGGGTGGCTCAGCGGTTTAGTGCCACCTTTGGCCCAGGGCCTGATCCTGGAGACCTGGGATCGAGTCCCACATCGGGCTCCCTGCATGGAGCCTGCTTCTCCCTCTGCCTGTGTCTCTGCCTGCCTCTCTCTCTCTCTCTCTGTCTCTCATGAATAAATAAATAAAATCTTTTAGAAAAAAAGAAAAGTCACAAAACAAGCAACAGCAACCACAACAAGCAGGCACAAACCCTGGAGGCTGAGGGAAATCTGATTTCCAGAGTTGCTACATTATTATATTTAAAATGTCCAATTTTCCACAAAAATTACACAGCTTGTGAAGAAACAAAAATATATGGCTCGTATACAAGGGGGAAGAAAAGGCCACTAACAAAAGCCATCCCTGAAGAAGCACACACATTGGCTTTATTAGACAAAGATTTTAAATCAACTATTTTAAATATGCTCAAAGAGCTAACGGGAACCATGTACAGAGAATTAAAGGAAACCACGAAAATGATGGCTCACCCAATGGAGATTATCAGTAAGTAGACAGGAATGATTTTTTTTTTTCTAAAAGAACCAAGCAGAAATTCTGTATTTGTAAAGTACAATAACTAAATGAAAATTTCACTGAGCAAGCAGAAGAAAGAATCATGAAACAAACCCAAAGACAGATCAATTGAAACCACTCAGTCTGAGGAGCAGAAAGGGAAAAAGAATGAAGAAAGATGAGCACAGACTAAGAAACTTCTAGATACCAGCTGTCCCACCAACATACGCGTAATAGGAATCCTGAAGGACGGGAAATAAAGAGTAAGAATGTTTTAAGGAATAATGGCTGAAAACTCCTCAAATGCAATGAATAATAAGAGCCGACACTTACCTATAGACCAAAACTAACAGAAGTGGTTGTGTGAGGCAACTGAACTAAGCCACCGGGTGTTTCTGCCACAGGAAGAGTGAGTGCCGTGATGGTCTAACAGTGCTCTGTGCTAAAGGTCCTCCAGGCTCCTGCTCCCCTCATGGCCATGAGCTGGCTGACCCCCCTCTCTCCTCACAACCTGGTTTCCGGATGTCACACACACTCACACACACACACACACACACACACACACCCTCACAGACCAGTTGCCTGCCCTCACCCCTACTTGCCCAATCACCAGAGTGGTGGGCAGCCACCCTTGGGGGAGAAGGTTTCCCTTATCCCACCGAAAGGGGCCAAGGGCTGAGATGCCTGCCCTACAGGTTGCAGGGGGTCCAACTCACCCTGGCCAGGTGGGGACACAAATCACATTTCAATCAATCTTCAGCTGGAGGAGGCGGCAGGAGGCGAGCTGATTTTAAGTGCTTAAAACATTTTATTATACTTAGTAATCTTTTAAATTCGTTCTTAGAGGTTATGTTTCAAATATTTACTGTAGAAGGGTTAGTATTTCCTCCAATAACCTCTTTTCTACTTTTTCTTAAGATTTTATTTATTCATGAGACACATAGAGACACAGGCAGAGGGAGAAGCAGGCTCCATGCAGGGAGCCCGACGTGGGACTCAATCCCAGGTCTCCAGGATCTTACCCTGGGCTGAAGGCAGCACTAAACCGCTGAGCCACCTGGGCTGCCCCCCTTTTCTGCTTTTACAGCAGATAACAATAGGGAAATCAGGGCTCTGTATGCAAATTTGACCACCAGAAGCTTTTTGTTTGTCCAAAGTACTAATAGATGCTTTGAGAGAGGAGGGATGAAAGAGAGGGTCTTTAATTAAATCCCATAATTTGATTATTTCTTTTGAGGTAGCATATTTAGCTGCCCCTAAAAAGATTTTTTTCCTAAAATATGATATGTTCATTTTAATTATTGTGGGCTAAGAATCTGTGCCCATTTATTGATAGACTGCTTCATTTGCCTGTTGCAAATTATGATTTTTCTATTGACAGAGATATATTGGGAGAGTACATTTCAATATCATTTTATACCAAAGTTTCTAAGCCCTCTCTTACACATGTTATATACCATTAACAGATACATAGTAAGATTAACTGCTCAAATACAGCCTCCTCCACAGTCGTATTTGGTGGAATTATAAAATCTTAGGACTGATTTCTTTTGACCAAGGGAAGAATCTTTTATGACAGTTGAGACACAACGTATTACTTAAGAAAGTTCTATCCAGTTAGAAAAGCATGAAGAGATTTCGAATCTTTAAAGTTACCATTTTTAGACCATTTCAAAATCTCAGAATTTTTTTTTTAATTTTGAGGGGAGTTATACACTTAAAATAGGTTTCAATTTAGCATTTCTATTACAAATTCTAAAATTGTAGTGCTGAATGCTGAATACTAAAATTCTGCCTCAATAAGTTTTAACATAACAAAAACTGCAGAGCCAAATTCTATTCTAGCAGTAAAGATTCTGCTTTGCAGGAATTAATTTTATACATTCATAACCATTAAAAAGCATGAATTTTCCTCTTCTCCACCACAGATTAAAAATAGCTTTTGTTGTATCACATTCTTTTCAAATAGTTGCGTGCAACTCTTTCTCTTTTTTTGTCCTGCTAAAAATATGTACAACTTAACCAACCTACTAAAATCAAAGCAACTTCAATTTTTCCCCCCACGGCTACCAGTTTCCTGGATAAGATTCTTCTACACAGCTACCTTAGTATTTCCTGTGTCCTTACATAAATAGAAAATGATTCTATTTGGACCCTTCATAGTCTAATTCTCTCTTGATGATTACCTAATTAATAGAAAGAGGCAGTGGTAAAGATCATGCTGAAATGATTTGCACCTGTCTTTAGAAAACATTTTTGCACTTACATATGAAAATAAATAGTGTGGGATCCCTGGGTGGCGCAGCGGTTTGGCGCCTGCCTTTGGCCCAGGGCGCGATCCTGGAGACCCGGGATCGAATCCCACATCGGGCTCCCTGTGCATGGAGCCTGCTTCTCCCTCTGCCTGTGTCTCTGCCTCTCTCTCTCTCTCTCTGACTATCATGAATAAATAAATTTAAAAAAAATCTTTAGAAAATAGTGATATTCCAAGAATTTAGAACTTTGTTCATTCAAAGGCTGTCATGCTCCTATTTCATGGTTTGTTTGTTGTTGTTGTTTTTCCATAATACAGGCAGCAGTGCATCTCCTGTTTTCCTCATCCACATCCTCACCCAGGCTTTGAATAATTCTGAAAGCCTGGTGAAATAGGATCTCCTCTTAGGGAAATCCGGATGCTGTTTTCCTCAAAAGACTGTTCTCGGCTCATGTGTTCAGTGATTTTACCATTTACTAGACATTTCATCAGCTTGCCAAGAATAGCTATGACATTCACCAATTTACAGACTTCCATTAAGCAGGTAAATCACATTTCCATATACCAGTCCCTTGACCCTTTGGTCACTACATTTAAAGCTTTCTTATATGATAAAGGCAGATGATTACAAATAAAACAATCTACTTGACACTAATTATTTAAAAGAAAGATTCTCTACCAAAGCAAATTCATTGTGGAATTGTCCATTTTGAGTGATATGATATGGCTCAGTCAGTTAAGCATCTGACTCATGATTTCAGCTCAGTTCATGACCTCAGAGTCCTGGGATGGATCCGTCTAGCTCCATGCGCTTAATATGAAATCTGCTTCAGATTCTCTCTCTCCTCTCCCTCTGCCCTCCCCCCCCCATTTGTGCATGATCTCTCTCTCTAAAATAAATAAATATATATATATATAATTAAAATAGCTACCTACCAGGTAGCAGGTATGTGTTGCTATATGCACATATATAAGGAGCAGAGGACCTGGCCCCCTGCCCTTGGAAAAACTCATCATATGGGCTAGATTCACAAACAAAATAAAACATATAATGCTTAAAAATGCTTTTAGGTCAAAACGTTAAGCATTTTCTTTTTTAAATGGCTTTGATCCATTTTGTTCTTTTGGATGAAATTCCTAGTTCAAACTTTAATTAAAGGTGAGATATAATTTTAATGGCAGGTATCACATTAACTTTCTTCACATGGCAAGGATAAGGAGAGCTACAAACAGGATAACAAAACATATTTATAGATCATGACCTCATGCTGAGGAACTGATATTCAAAATGTTTTATTGTATTCTCATGTAGTGTTTATAACACGGTGGTTATCAATACAGTAAACTCTTACTTATTCATAGTAGTTGAAGAACTGGGTGGCCTCCGTTAAATAAGTAAATCTATTTTAATTATAAATAAAAACACCACACAAGCATCTGCACTCCTGCATTCTGTGAGCACATTCTCCCCCAGAAGGCTGGCCCTCTGTACCCCACCAATGGCCAAGCCAGTGGGCAAGAGCCATTTACAAGGCTCGTGTCACTTGTTTCTTGCGTGCACGTGCACTTGCTCTAATCTACATATCTGCTTTTTAAACTTCTGGTTGATCTTTCCAGTTGTCCATTTTCTCAATAAACAGAAGCTTATTGTATAATCATGTTAAATAATAAAATTAATTTATATTTATATAGAATATCCTAGGAGTTAATACAATGCTGTCTCTTATCCAGCTATAAAAGAAGAAAAACATACAAGGATTAACATTATATCTAATAAATGCAGTTTTAAAAAGTTAAATGATATTCTAAAACTATGAAGAAATATCCTCACTGGCCTTCTAAATAACAAGCCTTTCCAGAATCTGGAATCCATTACCAAGTTGCTCAAGAATCAGTTGTCACATTTACATGCTATTGTATGGAAGATGTTTTTTTCAGGTAACAAAGTAAACTACAAACAATGCCATTAGCAAAACATTATGGACAAATAGCTTTAGTTTGTTTAAAAACACACAGGCTCTTTGTCTCACTGGTTTTTCATCTTCAGAGACAGGGAAATAAGCTGGGTTCTGATGTGTTAAGTTTTAGACTGATCCCACGTAGGTGGCAGGTATGGGTATTATTTATTTCATAATTTGCCTGCATTTCCAATTGTTTTGCCTATTCTTATGCCACAGCTTCCAGAAAATACCATTTTGAAGTCCATATTGACAGAACCTTCACAATGAGGATTCATTCCCAGGAAAGAACACTTATTCCTGCACTGCTACCTGAGGAAATTCTTCCTCCCTCTGAAGGAAGCATCTCCAGGAAAACAGATGCCTGCTCAACCAGACTCCAAAAAAGGTCAATCAGAAAAAGCATATAGTTTTTGTAAGCCACAGAATGAATACCCTAAAGGAAGACTAAATATTAAAGTATATAAATTTAAAAGTCAGAAAAATAGCAAAAATAACAAATAAATAAACTCAAAGAAGAAAATTTAAAAATAAGGATAAAGGAAGTAAAAGGCTTTTATTAGTTTCTGCTAATAAAACAGAAAAGGGATAATAACACGGCAACAGAGAAGATCAGAAAATCTTTTTTAACAAGATTATGAAACTGATAAACCATGGTAAGTCTCATTGAGAATAAAGAAAGAACAAATAAAAAAGACTAGTAATTAAAAGAAGGACATAACTTACATATGCAGTGGATTACGAAAAGGTGGGAGAAGACGATGAACATTATTTCAATGAATTTGAAAACTCAGGAGGAAAAAAACCCCAGAAATCTCTATTGCACTATGTCTTATTAAAGTGTTATTTAGTAATTTAAATTCTGGCTCCAAATGAGTAAATTCAGGTTTGGGATTCAAAGGAATAAAAATAAAAATTTTATCTATAATATTTCATACTAAGTATTATGATTTGTCAATGCTCTAACTTTAACAAATGATCTATCTAATCCTGAGTTTTCCTCCAGTATCTCTAACTCTGGGATTAGGTAATAAAAGTTTCTAGATGCTGCCAAGTGTACATGATTATAATTTAATAACTTTCTAAAACAGTTGAATGACCCTTGTACTTCTATATTTAATATTAACTTTGAGCTGCCATATAACTGCCTTCTTCCAGGGCTACGTAAGTGCAAGCACAATAAAGTCAAAGCATTATAGAGCTGGAAGGCATGCCAACCCCTTACTTTTCAGATAAGAAAACTGAGACCCAATGAGGTGAGGTAACTTGCCCAGGTTGTCATGTTAACTTTGTCTTTTTCCTCCAATACAGAAAGTCGTGATAATTCTGTACTTGGTGGAACAACATTCTGCCCCCTGACCTTCACTAGCAAGGTGAATAGGAAGCTACTGCTAAACCCCAAGTGCATCTCTGTGTGGCGCACTATTTAGAATTTGGCCAGTCATTATTATTTAGCATTACAGGGAGTTTTCTTACGTTATCTAAACAACTATTTTCCGCACAAAAACATCTCCATTATTTTAACGCTTATCTCCTTTTACCTTCCTCATTTAAATGCCTTGTTGATTGTAAACTCCTGGTGATAATTTGCTCTTCCTTGCAATAACCTAGAACAATGTTATAATCTTTCTTTTGCTTCTCAGATTAAGGGTGCGAGACTGTGTTGAACAGTCCTCCTTTGATTCTGCAGTTCTACCAAAGCAATGCAAATAGGTTGAAAGGAGAACAATCAGGCAATCATCCTAAAGTGTTTTCCACGTAATATGAAATTTTCAAATTATAAAACAGTTGAATGATTCACATAAGAAAACAGAAATCTGGCACTGTAGAATCAAAATAACAAGATGCAGTTTCTTCTTTTGTATATATTCCCAAAATAACTGCTCTAACGCCCCTCATCGCTCGGTGGACTTTTCCTGTGTGACCTTGTGCTGCCGCATCAAAAAGCAGGGGTCTCGTTCCCCTCTCCTGAATCTGGGCTGACCTATGATTCACTTGTAACTGAAAGAATGCAGCAGAGGTGGCTCAGTGTGACCTCTGAGACTAAGTCAAAGAGGCCCCGAAGGTTCTACCTGGTTCTCTGAGAAGGCTTGCTCTGAGGGACATTCAACTACCTGAGACCATCACATTGGGAAGGCTACACACAGGTACTCAGCTGAGCCCAACCTTCCCATTGCCCACACCCAGATGCTCCATACGAGAGCAAGCCAACCTCGAAGTGCAGCCCCAGCTGTTCGAGTCACCCAGTCATTCAAGTTTTCCCAATTGAGGCCAAACACCAGAGAGCAAAGACAGACTTTCTGTATGTGTCTCGTCCAAACTGCTGACCCAAAGAATCCATAATCTTAATAAAATGGTTATTTGTGCCACTAAGTTTAAGGCGGTTTGTTAAACAGATATAGTTGTAGATAATCAGATGGTCACGTTTGGACCAAAAACATAACCAAAAATACAAAAACATCTACGTTACTGCTGAGTGTAATTTTAGGTCAAAATCTTCTGTTTATTAGCTAGGTGGCCAGATCAACCAGAAGGTTAAAAAAGGCCCTTTAGACTTGACCTGACTAGAAGGAAGATCAACCCACCAGCGCACAGAGGACGTATGTCCTTAACAAAATGGGACTATGGTCTGTGCACATCCGGACTGTGAAGGAGAGAAAAGGGCCAAGCACCAGGAAAAGGCTCAGCCAGGGAAGGAAGAGCCTTTTATAGCATAGCTATCTCATTCTCCAGGCACTGCCAGGCAACCTACTAAGGAAACCATCAGTCTCCAAGGGGCTCACGAGACAAAGAACACAGGCAAGGGGAGAGGGGAGATAAAGAACACACAAGCTCTTCCTTCACCCTGGAAGGAACAGGGTGACACACGGCTAATGCAGGACCACAAAAGAGAAGAGAGCCGAAGCTATAATCAACCATAGAGACCTGAACACCAATGAAGGAAAATCAAGTATTTTAACTATCTTTACCTTTCATCCTTCCAAACTTTGTTGATAATATATTTATATTCTAAGTCTCTTCAAGTAATGTGCATCAAAATACCTCCAACATTCATCATGAACAATATGGATTTTTCCTCCAAATAAAAAGATGACAGAGTTATAGGAAGTACATTCATTTGATGCCGTAATATCACTGACACTTTATATAGATAGTATTAATTTTCTTCTTTTAGGCTGGATGCTCTTAATGGTAAATTATTCCTGGAGTTTTGGTAGAAACAAATTTGATGCCAAGCTGCTGAATAGATTTTTCCATCAGAAACAGTGCCAGGAGAGGCTATGTCCTATGTCTCTCTTGACCATATCTCCACCCCACAAACCATTTTACTTCCCTTCTTCAATTCTTTAGGAAAGATACTTTCAGCGGATATATGAATTCATTTACTACAGAAATCCATTAGCTTCAAGCAAAACATATAATAGCAAGGGATATTACATTTTCTTAATCAAAACAAGGGAGAAATGACTAGCTCAAAAACAGAGCATTTGGCTGTTGTTTTAAAAAGCTGAACAATCTTCCATTCCATATTCCACATCCTTCCTCAAATTTGTCTATTCCCTAGTACAGTAAGCCTAGACAAATTTGAGGAAGGATGTGGAATAGGGAATGGGAGCAAAAAGCAGCAACAACAACAACAAAAAAAACTTTCAATCAGATCAAAACACACATGCTTTTCAAGATTACAGGCTCTTACTAAGCATGCTTTGATTTAATTAACTAAAAATAATGAAATACATACAGAAAATTTCAGAGATTCTAACAGCAAATACATGCTGACTTTCTGTGATACGTTTTGGCTAAATATTAGCATAAAGTGAATGTGTGTATATTAATACTGAGAACTCTCACCTTAAAACTCAAAAAGGCAAGGTGAGAATAAATAAGATTTCAATGAGATCTTAAGCAACTTCTAAGTCTTAAATAAAAAGCATTAACCTCATAGAAGAATGTTCACTAAGATTATGCATTGTTTGGTTTATGTTCATTTTTCTCTATCATATTATAAAAGATATGTTTTCATTGATTCATTTTAACATCTATTAATACAGCTTTGTATGCAGATGAAATCTTTGTTTCCTAAATTGTAAGTATTGTTTGAAATTTTAAGTGATATTTAAATCTTTAAACCACACATTCTCTTCAAATCCTGTAACAAGAAGATTCTCTAAAAAATTTTGTAAGAATTGTTCATCATTCATTCCTATAATGCAATTTCATGAAAACTAAGATTTATCAAATACTATTCAAAAAAAAAGATATTTTATTTTTATTTTTTTAAGATTTTATTTATTTGAAAGAGAGAGCAGGAGTGGGTGAGAAGGGCAGATGGAGAGAGAGAAGTAGACCCCATGCTGAACAGGGAGCCCAACATGGGGCTTGATCCCAGGACCCCAGGATCATGACCTGAGCCAAAGGCAGATGCTTAACTGACTGAGCCACCAAGGAGCCCAAGATATTTTATTTTTAATAACACAAATTTTAGATCGGTAAAATTGACCACCAAGAGAAAAAAATTGAAAATTCAAATTTAATTTATCTCAGAAGTATACTAATACACTAATCAAAAGCTCACAATTAAGTTCAACATACTAAAATTAATAATGGGTGAAGTTAAGGAATATATCCTTTGAAAATCCACCTTTTTTTTTTTTTTTAATTTTTATTTATTTATGATAGTCACACAGAGAGAGAGAGAGAGAGAGAGGCAGAGATAGGCAGAGGGAGAAGCAGGCTCCATGCACCGGGAGCCCGACGTGGGATTCGATCCTGGGTCTCCAGGATCGTGCCCTGGGCCAAAGGCAGGCGCCAAACCGCTGCGCCACCCAGGGATCCCTGAAAATCCACCTTTGTATGCAGATGAAATCTTATGTAATCTATGTAATATTAATGCTTAAGAAATTTTAATTGAACTAGTATGCTTCTCCCTAGTTTTTCCCCTCACTGTTGTATATATTTCTCCAGGTACATACACAAAATGCACTTTATTATTCTCAATGAAAACTTTATAGACTATATTAAGATCCATGTTAGTGTTATCTTTTTTAAAATATTTTATTTATTTGAGAGAGAAAGAACGAGCGAGAGAGCACAAGTCAGGGGAAGAGGCAGAGGAAAAGGGAGAAGTAGACTCCCCACTAAGCAGGGAGCCCAATGTGGGACTTGATTCCAGGACCCTGAGATCATGACCTGAGCTGAAGGCAGACGCTTAACCAACTGAGCTATCCAGGTGCCCCTAGAGTTATCTTAATTTTCTCTCCAATTATTTTCTCCCAAATTCACAACTAAAACAAAAAACCTCTCGTAAGTAATACACATACCAAAAGTTCCACATTAAGATGCACCTGGCTGGCTCAGTCAGTAGAGCATGTTGACTCTTGATCTCCGGGTCATGAATTCAATCCCATGTTAGGTTCTAGTAGAGCTTACTTTAAAAATAAACACAGAGAGAGAGAGAGAGAGAGAGAGAGAGACAGAGAGACAGAGATAGATAGATAGATAGATAGATAGATATAGATAGATAGATAGATAGATAGATGATAGATAGATTTAAAAGTTCCACATTAAAATTCAAGCATTCTATTCAAAATGATTATGAGTTTTGTTTTTTAGCAATGCAATCATGAAAATGACTTTATGAAAACTTAATTATAGTAATATATTTATAATATTACTATTCTATCAGTAATTGGATTTAATTTCATATTCTCAAAGCAAAGTTACTTTACATTTTCAAAAATTTTGACTGAATTTAAACATTTTCTTACAGCCAAATCTAAAATGATATTAAACATAGCAAAAAGCAGTAAACCATTAAAACATTAATTTATTTACCAAATCATAACAGAATCTCAGCAATAATTTGATATGGTTTTTTAAAGACTTTTTTAAATTTATTTATCTTAGAGAGAGAAAAACTAGGCACCTGGGGAGTGGCAGAGGGAAAGAGAGAATCTCAAGCACACTCCATGCTGAGCACAGAGCCTGACACAGGGTTACATCTCTGAGACTGTAACCTGAGCCGAAATCAAGAGTTGGAGGCTTAATTAAGCCACCCAGGCATCCCTATTTATTTATTTGGGAGAAAGAGAGCATGAGTGGGAGGGGGAGAGGGAGAGGGAGAAAGAATCTCAAGCAAACTCCACGCTGAGTGTGCATCTGAATATGGGGCTTGATCTCACGACACTGAGATCACAACGGAGCCAAAACCAAGAATCAGATGCGGCCGCTCAGGCACCCCAAATCTGATAATATGATTAAGAAAAATTTTATATCACATCCCACACTAGGCGGTGATCCTATTTTCTAGTGAAGACATTTAGTAAGCCCACAGAAGAGTCTTAGAAGCTAAAGAATGTAGCATACCTCTACAATCAAAATTTCAATTAACAAGTCAGAAGTGACCCCTGAGAAGGGCTGGGCATGCTAAGCAAAGGAGAGGAGGAACATTTCTGGAGTGAGGCACAGCACATAAAACCATGGGGATGGTAAGGACAGTAGAGTGACTGCAGTCTGAGAGATCCAAGCTGGCTAGAACAGGGGGTTGGTGAGAAGCAGGAAAGGAACCTGGACAGACACCAAGGATAGATGGAACATATTCTGAAGACCAAGATGAAGGTCAGGGCTTGAGCCTAAAAATAAAGCGCAACATGGAACTGTTGAGTGAAAACATTTTCAAAGTAATGCTACAGGGGTATTCATCTGAAAACTATCTGAAAAGGATTAGAGGGGAAGGATGAAAATGGGGGAAAGAGATTACTGTAGTATTCTAAGCATACAGTGACAAGAGCCTGGTACCAACATCAGACATAACAGGACAGATGCAGGGAACAATGAGAACTAAGCCAGCTGGCAGGAGAAGGCCATCTTCCAGCACCAATATCTCAAGAAGGGTTTTGTTTGTTTGGATGGCTGATGTGGTTTGGTGAGGAAGCACATGCTCTGGATTGAACTAGGATCTACTTCCCAGGCATTAGTTATTTTGTACTGTATGTTAATACTTTTTAAGCAAAGAAAGCAGAATAACTCAGCAGAGAGCACCTGCTTTCACAGTCAGGATCCCACAAATCTATTTTTGGCTTTTTGAGCAAGGTTGTTCCTCACCTTGTACAAGCAAAGAGGTCTCACTTTCCTTCAAAGAAAAATGGTAGAGCAAACTGTTACAACTCATTAAGTCTTACCAGAAGGGGAAAACAAACTCAAATCTGTGAAATAAAATGCTTGCAAATAAAACCGCTACATTAACAGGAAACCACTAGCAAGTAGTATTTTCTAAATGATGTCAAATGACCTTCAATTTTACCTAATTAGTTGTATTTTGTGTTTGGATGAGAGGACTAATATCTGAACACATTAATACCAAAATCCACCATTTTACCTACTTGTGATCATCCTTCCATAACTGTTTTTTGCTTCTATGGTTGAAGATTAATAGCAATTGTGATACAATTTTGAAGCACAATATGACTACTTTTAAAAATTGACAAGCAAAATATTTCCATAAATTTAAATCCAAACCAAATATTTAAAACAAAAATACGTTAATAGTTACACTAAACCACTTAGCAGGTTGTCTATGAGGCAAGGCATCCATATACTACTTACAAAAACAGAGACAGGGCAGCCTGGGTGGCTCAGCAGTTTAGCACCACCTTCATCCAGGGCCTGATCCTGGAGACCTGGGATCGAGTCCCACATCGATCTGCCTGTGTCTCTGCCGCTCTCTCTCTCTCTCTGTATCATCTCTCATGAATAAATAAATAAAATTAAAAGTAATTACTTTAAAAAAAAAAGAGAGAGAGAGAGAGACAAAGAAATGATAATTTTCATCTTGCATGAAAACTGATTGTAAGGAACACCTAACAGCCAATGGAGATAGTTAACTTCCTCTTGTTCCCTATAAGCTGCAACTGCATGAACTCTTGAGAATTCAGCACCTATAAGAAAAGTGAAGCTTTTTACATTATCAGCTAGTTGGGGAAAAGATTCTGAACTCCTGCTTCTTTAAGATCTGCGTTTGTTCAAAAGGGAACATAGTCTACTTTGTGAATTAGATTTAAATTTCTTAGAACTAGGGAGACAAATTAAGTGAATTCTAAAAATACTCTGGAATATTCTTTTTCTGCTCCTCAGCTTTGAATGGTCTCCCTGTTTTCCCATTAAGCTAAGACATTTTTAAACATGCAAATATAAAATTTAAAAAGTATTAATGCAAAATTATAGTGAAGACTTTGGAACCTCACAGAACCGTTCAAATCAGAGCTGTACCCATTACTGACTCTCGAATGGGGATAATACCTTCAATGCACTCTCAGATTCTAGATCTCTTTTAAAGACAGGACCAAAAGGACTTGTTGGTAGGAAGATGGTGTGTCAAAGAGAAAGAGTCAGAGAGACTCCTAGGCCTGAACAACTAGGAAGGCTGAATGAAATCACCCGTCATTAGGCATTGTCTGTTTAGTGCATTTTAACTCAATGATCCCAAAAGATATTGAATAAAACAGTAACAGTTTTAAAACAGGAAGAATGATATATAGAACTCTCGTGAGCTTTGGTGGACCAAACCCTGCGCTAAATGCTGTAATATATCCATTCTCAACAAATCAGCACAGGAGCCCTCTGAAGTAAGCACTGTTATCTTTATTCCCTTTTCATCGGGGAGGAAGCTACAGCATAGAGAAGTTATGTAACCTGCGCAACAGTAAGTGGCCAAGTTAGAATTTAAACCCAGGTCCTCTCTGACCTCTGTGTTAAAAGAGTGTACATTTTAAGTTATCACCTCAAGAATTCAGCTCATGAGCATCAATTTGGATAATAATTCTTTAAATTTATTAGACAAAAATATGAAAAGATCTCTTCAGCTGGTAAAATATTTCTACCTTTACCAAGTTCAGTAGGTGGATAACCCAAGCACTTCTAGATTACTCCTAGGACTCAGTGATAACCATAGTCTGCCCTCTGGGATGTAATTATTTGCACTAACATTACTTCTATAATTACTAACATTACTTTTATAATATAATAAGAAGAAAAATAGAAGGCTGATGCATCCTTTGTTCCAAACATCTAGTTAACTTAGATGCCACACATTACCATAATTTTCCAATTTACACATTATTGAAAAATAAATTGATAACACTATATATTTCCAATAGTCTCTGCTACCATATTTTTATTAATTTCATCTTCATCTAAATGAACAAGCTATTTTAAAGCCCTGCATCAAAAATGTATAATAAACCACAATGTGGAATGCAGCCTCAGTCCCCAATCTCACTGAGGCTGCCTGCCTCCAAGAGCAAGTTGATCTCTCCACCCACAAGCTGTGCTATGCCATTCTTGGGTCTTTGCTCATGTGGTTTCCTAGCCTGGAAGTTCTCCACCAAGTAGTGGATGCCACTGGTGCCCTCCCCAAATCCCCCAATTGCTCTGCATATTGGTTGCTAACAGCTCTCCGCTAGCTATGGGGTGTTATGTCCCCAGGCAATGAGTGACTGACATAGGGAAAATTAAAACTTAAAAGACACATCAAAAGAATTGCAATATGTGGGACCTGATCTGGACCGTAAATTAAACAAACTATATCTTTTTAGAGCTACAACTTTGAAAGGCAGTTAGGTATCTGAACACTGACTGGATATTTGATGATATTAAGAAATTATTGTTAATTTTTAAGTCTAATAAGGATATTATGATTTGGATATTTGGATAATATAGGATCTGGGATTTGCTCTAAAATAATACAGGATGGGGAGAAGTGGGTAGAACTACAGAGGAAACAAGACTGGCTATGAGCTGATACCTGTTGAAGCTGCATGATAAATACATTGGTTTCTTCAAATAGAATACCATTCTATTTGTATCTATTTTCCACACATTATAGAGCCAGAATTCATGAAATCAAGAGGGAAATTAACAATTTTTTAAAGAGAGAGTGCACACGCAAGCATGTGCAAGAGAATGGGGCGAGAGGAAGAGGAGAGCGAGAGAATCTTAAGCAGACTCCACACTGAGTACAGAGCCCAACGTGGAGCTCAATCTCATGACCCTCAATCTCACAATCCTAAAATCATGATGGAGCCAAAATCAAGAGTCAATAGCTTAACCCACTGAAGCATCCAGGACATGCCCCTAAATACACAATTAGAATGACAATCTGATAGTATCCACAAAATTAAGTTTCACTTCTATTTCCCTAAAGATTATTTGGAATAAAATACTGGAATTAACGGAAAGCACTGGAATAAAAAATGTAGTGAAGATTCATTAAATGCGTTTTAAAATAAACTGAATTGAGGGAAGTCTGGGTGGCTCAATGGTTGAACATCTGCCATCAGCTCAGGGCATGATCCTAGAGACCCAGGATCAAGTCCCACATCAGGCTCCTTGCAGGGAGACTACTTTTCCCTCTGCCTGTGCCTCTGCCTCTCTCTGTGTGTGTCTCATGAATAAATAAATAAAAATCTTAAAAATAAATAAATAAAATAAACTTAATTGAATAAAGTGAATTGATGTTTCCTCCATGCAGTTATTCTGAAAGTAGGTAAAGAAAAAACAGTCAAATACTACCTTACGGGCCTGTCTCAAAATATTAAATTCAGACTCCTGCCATTCTGTAAGTGGTTACAAAAGCAGTCACTAATTCTAATGAAGGTTGTATCGTACATATATGGCCTCAATTAATTCTCACAAAAACTCAGTGAAGTGTATCCCATTATTATACCTATTTTAGAGATGAGGAAACTAATGATAGTAGGTGACTCCAGCCTAGATTCACAGCAAACCAGATGACTCCAAAGCCTAAGCAACACACTATTCCTTACAGAGCAGTGCTCTGTGGAACTGGCATCATCAGTGTCCTAATGCTTTGCTGCAGTGTTAATAAAGTAACATCTTCTGGACAAAACATTCTGATAGTGGTACGTGCTTCAAACACCTGACTAATAAAATGTGTGGCTAATTCACCCACTCGGCTGCCTTTCTGATGGTCATGGCTTTGCATTAAGCTGTGCACTCTTCAGGATTCTCACACAAATGACAGGCTCTGGTTAATATTCAGTCCTATGAAGTTGTGACTTTCCTAGGTGATAAATCTACTCAAAACTAAACTCATACTCTAGGCCATTTTAAATACTATGACCAAATAAATAGCTATCTTTTTATTTATTTTTTTTAAGATTTTTATTTGTTCATGAGAGACACAGAGAGAGAGAGATTGGCAGAGACACAGGCAGAGGGAGAAGCAGGCTCCATGCAGGAAGCCTGACGTGGGACTCGATTCCGGGACTCCAGGATCACACCCTGAGCCGAAGGCAGGTGCCAAACCTCTGAGCCACCCAGGGATCCCCCAGTAGCTATCTTTTTAGACTATCATGAAAGACACAGGAAAACTTGGTTATAAACTTACAAGTTTCTAATGCATAATCATTACTAAAACCTACAATTTCAAAAATTCCTTTCATGAAACAGAACTTAAATATATAAATAAAAAGAAAGATGATAAGAAACCAAAAACTGAACTAACATAGCCAAACTCATTTTCAGATAACAGCATGTGAAAATAATTCATCTGAGCTGCCAAAGAAAGGAAACAGGATCAGAAGTTAAAAGGATGATCTCTTTCTTCAGCTCTGCAACAGGAGAAAAAAAAAATTTAAAAACACCCTCCAAGTCACCATCAACTGTCCTCAAGCCTGCAACCACATGGCTGTGTTTTTGCCTGGGTGGAGTAGAGAGTAAATAAACACAGTTTCTATTTTTAACATGCTTTCCCTGACTGTACTCTGAAATTTCCAAGTCACAAATCATTGCCTGTTATCTCTTAGATTTTTACTCAAAGAACTCATAAAAAACTTCTCATGTCAGGAAGTGACTATACAAGTTCTTATGTAAAACTAATTTATTTTACAAAATTTATTATGTAAAAACTATGATATATTCACGAAATAAACTAGAAAGAACGCTTAAAATATTTCCATTGCATATACTCGAAAGAGTCATCTTCTCAAGCTGTAATATACAAATTACTGGTGTTAAGAGAATAAATTTTTCATTTTAAAACTCAAATTTTGTTAGAATTTTGAAAATTAACTTCTTTGCAGAAATTGACAATACAATAAAATCTGAATTGAAGATACAATTTACATATTAACCAATGCAAAATTCCCTCCAAAATTTAAATTCACACAGTATGCTCAAAAACTCTACTCAAGAATAATAGATTGGAAATAAAAAGAACATAGCTATTTGTATATTCCACTTCTTCATACATCTTAGAAAATCAGGGGATCGTCTATACACATCAGGCAAGGCCAAGTTATCCACTGGACAGTAGACACAATCCTTAAGGCCCACATTTTTAGGAGCTCATAAAAATGTCTGAATTTCTTTTAAAATCAGGAGGGGGGGAAGAACCATCAAGTTGAATGTTTTACTATGTAATATTAATAAATTTGTCTTTATGCCAGCATAGTTGCAATAATTTTAATTTTTTTTTAAATGGAGTAAGGAGACCACAAAGAGAAAAGAGCCTAGGACCATGAAAGTCAATCTGCAGTCCTGCTACATATATACTTAACTCTTGAGCAACATGGGTTTGAACTGCACAGGCCACTTATATCCAGATTTTTTCCCAATAAATATAGTACAGTACTGTAAATGTATTTTCTCTTCCTTATAATTTTATCATTTTCTTTTCTCTAGCTTACTTAATTGTAAGAATACAGTATAGAATATATATAACATATAAAATATGTGTTAATCAACTGTTTATGTTATCAGTAAGGCTTCTAATAAACAGTAGGCTATGAGTAGTTAAGTTTTGGGGGGAGTCAAAAGTTAAACATGGATTTTTGACTGCACTGGACTTGGCACCCCTAACCCCTGCCTTGTTCAAGGGTCAACTGTAAGTCCTTCCTGTTCCAAAAGCTTCTCTACATAGATCTAGATTATGTTTATCAAAGCAGAGGATGGTTTGTGGTGCCTTTGCTAGACTAGAAAGTGATGGGTACCTGTTAGCAACTACTCCTCCATTTTGGGGGACCCATTCCCATCAGCTTCCTTCCTCTAGCTGCCCCCAAAGATGGGACACAGATCTAATAGGCACCCTGTATACTGTCAATATTTTCTGAAGAGGCTTAAACAGTAAACTGGGGCTGCTACAACAACACAGTTTTGCTCTGAATCAATTGTTTGGTTGCTTTTTAAATTTCATATGCCTTTGGAAATCTGACAAAAACAGAAACATGCATGTAGCCACATGCATGCAAAATTTTGCATGCAATTAATTTCATCTTTGGAAATACATTTTGTGCATATAGAGGATTTTTACAATTTTACAATACTAATACTCTCTCATTTTAAATGCAAAAATTAACTGGCTGCTTCTGAAGTACACTATATACTACAAGAAAGTTGCAATTAGAAGGCAGTTCCAGTTTGTTAGAGAGGGTGAAATTGGGTCCTGATCATCAAGAGTCAATCAGCTTCAACTGCTAGTTTTTGTTTCAATGATAAAAGGCATGTAGTGCCAAGTGGAATCACAGCCCACTTTGCCAGTGGACTAGAAGAGGCCTGAGTGATGAGTGCAAAAGTCCCCCAAACCTATTCTAGTTCCATTCACTTTACCTCACTCTCTGTGCCCACATACCTTGGGCCTTCTGTGGCAAGGACAGCACCACTAATGCTGTCTCTGTCACGAAGGAGAGACTCAGTACACATTTCAATAGAAGGCTGTCAACCAAAAAATAAAAACAAAAAACAAAAAAACAAAAACAACCTTTCAAAAGGGTTTTGTCATTTTTCCTGGAGTCTACTGGCTTCTGCATGCACAGAGGCTGCCACGGCCATGTCACAGTCTCTAGCGGGCAGCTGTACTTGATCATCTGCTTCCAGGACAGCAACTGGGCAAAGGCACTCCTAGCTTTTCAGCAGCGTTCGTCACAGTGATGGCAAAGCCTTGAATTGAAACGCAGACTCACTCATTCAAAGGGCCAGATAACTACCACCAAATATGCCAACCCACCGGTAAGCTACTCCCCGCTGAAATAGGACTGTCCCTTTCTGAAAACACACATGCATGTTCTCACACACACACACACTCTTCTCACATTTGTCCTCAGTGTTAACCAAATGCATTCGATAGTCTGCTCCCATTTTGTGTTTCCTGTTTTTTGTTAAGACGTCTTGAAAAGGTTAAGGAGTAAAAATCGTGGCTGTGGGCCTGGCCAAACTGACAACTTTACACACAGTGAACCACATGTTTTTTGGGGATTACTGGCTGGCCGGCTTGACAAAATGAGCAGGGACACAGAAAGCTGCAAGTGCTCATGACACATGGGACTTTCACCAAAGCAGCAAAGTCAAACCACCTGCCCCTTGTCCAGACATTTCTTCTTTGAGGGGATCAAGGTGTTTTTTGGTTTTGTTTTGTTTTTTTTTTTGTTTTGTTTGTTTGTTGTTTGTTTTTACCATCACAATGCTACATCTCAAAGATATCCAAGCCCAGTGTACTTTACAAAAAGAGATCAGGAAAAAAAAACGAATCCTTTGAAATTACATACACACACGATGAACTGAAAAGCATTACATGGTTGTAATGAAAATGTCAATTTGGCCTCACTCAGCTGCAGGCTGAAGGTACCTGTCCTACCAAAATCTGCTTTAAAATATTAGAAGAAATGTCGGCAACCTTGAGGGTAGGGTGCCATGTTTACAACACTGCTTTAGTTCTCTTCCTCTATACCCAGCCACAAAACCAACCTGACCACTTCCCAGAAATAAAACTTCACCACCACCCTCCCACCGGTCTGGTTTCTCCCGCCTGGCCATATGATACACAACTTTGCTGAGCCCTTGGAGCTCTGGCCTCTCACGCAGCTGCTCACCAGCTCCCGGGCTTGCCACAGCTTTTACTGATTCTACACGTTCGTTAATGAGAACCTGAGTGATGAGTGCAAAAGTCCCACAGCTGGTATAGGGGTTTTGTGTACCACCTAACTCAGTGATGAAAGTAAAATTAAAGTGCTGGAGCACCAATGTACCTTGCTGTCTTCAGCATTTTCCGTGTAAGGAGAGACAGATGTCCATGGTCATATGGCAGGACAGGCCTGCTTTAGTGCCTATCAAAGGGGAACAAAACTAGTGCTACAACATGAAGGTCACTGCAGTGGCGACTTCCAGACCATGCATAGTATCATTTTATCCCACTGATAGCAGCAGCAAAAACACTCGGTAATATCTTTGGTGCACACGTGCATACACACACACACACACACACACACACACACAAATTCTTCGCAGAAACAAATTTGAAAGCAACAGAAAAGAAATTAATGGGGAAAAATTACAAATCACATATCCAGAATAAGAACTGCTTCCTCAGTCTAAAAATGATTAGACTCCAAACTGAAACCTTAAACAAAAATAAATTTTTCATGTCATACCCCTCTCCGAAATTCTTAAAAATTGTTCCTCTCTGGCTCACAGATAACACGCATTCTTAACTTAAAACACCTTTCCTATCAGAAACAAATGGTTCTGAGCCAGATACCAATTAAATTTTCCTTTGTAACTTTAAGTAAACCAATTCATGGCAAATAGTAGAAGACTCTCAAAAATTAATGAAGGTTGAGGATAGAGGCAGATGAAAACCTTGATAACTGCATGATTTCCACCAAACCATTTTAGAATGAAAATTAGAAAATTATACTTACAAGTTATATCATTTTAATTCAATTCAGCCCATGTTCTTGCCATAGAAATCATGCACTTACTTAAATTTTAATATCAACAGGTACCAGAACTGATCATTTCTTAAAAACAAAAAGATAAATGCAAGCATTTTTCTTATGAAAGAAGAGCTTGCTATAATTTAAGCCTTCCAACTCCTTTAAAAATACACTGTTTCAGGGATCCCTGGGTGGCGCAGTGGTTTGGCGCCTGCCTTTGGCCCAGGGCACGATCCTGGAGACCTGGGATTGAATCCCACGTCGGGCTCCCAGTGCATGGAGCCTGCACCCTCTGCCTGTGTTGTGTCTCTGCCTCTCTCTCTCTGTGATGACTATCATAAATAAATAAAATTAAAAAAAAAAATACACTGTTTCATCCAGAATGATTCTCTGACCATAGAGAAAGGTAGATGGTACTATTTGCCAAACTACAAAGTTCCAGACAAGGCCCAGAGAGGAGGGTGGGAGCAGGACAAGAAAGGAAAGCCTAGGTTTGAACATGTTGCAGTGAGACGTGCTGAGTAGACAGTTATCTCTGGGGCTCTGCGGGCAAATCTGAGCTAGAGACATCAAGTCGAGACTCACCAGCAAATGCCTAGGTAACTAACTGCAGCCAAGGGTGTGGAAAAGCTGTCCAGGATGAGGCTTGGGATAAGGGGAAGGAGGCCTACTAACTGTATGGCACGGTGAGCCCTGACGACCTTCACTGGTGGCAGATGGTGGAGGAATAAATGCAAGGAAAGGAAACGGAGCAGAAGATCACAGACAGTCTTTCAAGATGTAGCTGAAGAGAGAACTGATGAGGGAGGAGGGAGGGTTATTGTGATCTTCCTCATTTAAGAACCTGAGCATGTCTTCATGCTGATGGAGGAAACACAAGCACAGAAGTACAAGTTAAAGATACAGGAGGGAGAGGTTGGGAGCTGGGGTACAGAGGCAGTGGGGCAGGGAGGCAGCTCTCTACCATAATGGAGGGCTGAATGGGTCTCCAGGCAAAGGCTGAGGGATTGCTCTAGGAAGCAAGAGATAAGACCACATGCTGAAGATGGTGGGGAGGAGGTGACAGGATGGACATCCACAGATTTCCTTGCCAATAGTGGTCTACTTGTGTAGGCTCCTCCCCTGCCCCCAGAGTCAAGGATGCAGACTTGGCCCAGGGAGTGTAGCCTTTCCCTCAGAGAAGCTCCTTGGCTCCAAAGAGGGCAATCTATGACCCTCATCAGCACCAGCTCCACCCCGGGTCACATGACCGTGGGAACAGGACTGCGCCAGCACATCTGGCATGACCCAGCCCTCACGTTCTGAAGGGTCTCTAGCCACCTGGGAGCCGCACCTTCCTTGTACCTCTTAAAAACAACAGGTGGCCTCCAGAACGGCCTGGCGTGATACTGTTGCTGTCCTGGAATGATAGATAGGTCTGACTTGCTAAATAAATATCGTGTAAAAAATGTAATTTTTTTTAACTTCAAGGACGCACAGATGCTTTGCCTTATCAGAAGGAACAGCGAAGCTGTTAATTTTTCTAAATAACAGTGCGCCGGAGACAATATTCAAGGCATTAAACCTCAGGGCCTTTCACAACAGAAAACCAGCTCTGGTTTCTGAATCAACCGGCGAGTGGAGCACCTCAAACAGGTGCTGCCCCAAGATCACTTGTTGATGATACTAGGTTTCTGTTTCTGTGTCTCGTTACTTAAGTGGGTGAGGAATTAAGTGCCCCCTTCCCAATTTACATTAATAAAATGTGTGAAGGTACTCATGTAGCTCGAGGAGTGACAGGGGGACACAGCCGGTCAGGGGAGCTGGGGCTGAAGCTCAGCCTTGTGCGACTGTGCATGACTCTGTACACCTGGGCCTCAACAGTTTTGCCTATAAAATGGGGGTCACCAATGATGTCTGTGATACAAGACAGCTGCAAGAGTAAACCGACTTGATGTTAGAAGTGCCTCCTAGAAAATTAACTGATATACTTACAAGTTATATCATTTTAATTCAATTCAGCCCATGTTCTTGCCATAGAAATCATGCACTTACTTAAATTTTAATAACGTGTAATTATTATTGACTTAAGAGCCTTCTTGAATTCTTCTCTCTGAATTTTTACCATTGTCCAAAAAAATAAATAAATGAGGACGATTTTCTTTAGTGTCACAGTCACCACGACCGATGAACAGACCCTTTCGAGACTCTGAGATTAAGACCTCAACATCGCTCTCCTGGTAGTGACTAAAGTAATCATGCCAACAACTCACCAGCTCACAGAGCTGAGAAATAATAAAAATGATGGACTGGGAAGAATACACAGGCCTGGGGTTAAGTGTTACCTTTTAAAACAGTAAGCAACCCAAAGTCAGAGTGAGCGAAGTTAAAAAATTTTAAAAATATGAAACCAAAACATGATATTCAAATAAGGTGGAATATTGAACACAACATTTTAAGTTATGGATGATAAGGGGAAAAATTAAATGTGACCTTTAAAATAGGATAGAGGTTTTGCTGGGGTTTTGGGGGAGAGGAGATCAAGCAGTTTAATGGATTTATGAGCAAACTTACAGGAACAGCATAGACCTTTCTCAGGTAGAGAATCAAATCAACAGCAAAATGGCAGAAACTGAATCACTCAGACAACAGATCCTCCCAAGCTCTATACAGGTTTTACTTACCACATCCATCAGTGGTTTTACTTACCACTTACCATAAGTACTTGTCACGCAACAAATACTTACCCAGGTGCCCAAACTATGTGTGAGAAATCTGGCAGATAAGAAATCCCGTATTTCTTACAGCAAAAAGAGGAGAAACCAGGGTTCTTTCAATCACACAGAGGCACAGACCCTAAATCAGAACCCCTAACCTAGGACCTGCAGCTCCTGGTCTCCACAGCCAACTCCCTGACCACAGGAGCTGGAGTCTGCTCTGAGGTTTGAGCCTCTCCAGAGAAACTAGGGGAATCCAGCCTCTCTGCCCACTGGAAGAGGCTCTTCTGTTGCTGATTTTAAATATAAGCCCCGTGGTCTACCCCGTTCAGGGACGGCAGAAAAGCCTCAGGCTAGATTAGCCGTCCTCTCTATTTTTTTTTTTTAATCTAGCCATCCTCTCTATATACAAAACTAGCCCTCCCACGGATGTAGCTGCTTGACTCTAACTCTCTCTTGAAATACTCCACTCCTGTTCAGTTCACATATCCACAGGCCAGGCTAACCTTAACCTGTCTGTTCCTGTTTCCACAGTGGCCACAGCTCCATGGCATGTCTTCAATCTACCATCAAGTGAATTAGTCCTTGGAGCTGTTTATGGAGGGCATCCCCTCGACAGCAACAGAGGCAGAGCACCCCAGAGCTGACTGTATCTTTTCTTACACCTCTGTTCTCCTCTCCATCACCTTTAAAGCACAGCCTCCTGATAAACGTGCCTGAGCGTGAATTACAGGCCTGTAGAGCTACAGATTCCAGCACCCAACCTACCCACCCCTATCCCTATCCTCACATCTCTGGGTGGCACCTCTAGCCACAAGCAATCTCTTCCAACTTGCTATGCAATTACATCCCTTCCTATCTGTAGCCTGGTGTGGAACTAGTTGAAAGCACTCTTGGAACATGATTGATGGATCCAATGGCCCCTGGTGTTCCTAGGAATGATGGGCCTGGGAACTGCTGAATTCTCTGCGGGGACAGGAGCTTTCTCACACCCTGTTATTTGGTGACATCTTCTAAACCATCTTCTTTGTTTTTCTACCTCACTGCCTGGTAAGGACAAGGACAGCAGGATAAATTCAGTGGGTCAGAGCTCTGCCCCAAAAAGGACACTTCTCATCTACTTTTAAGTAAGGAGCGCAGCAGAGGCCCAATTGCCCTGTTTCTTTCTAAATATTTCACTTTCTTGTTTCTAACCCCCTCAGGGTAGCATTCATCAATGGCAGCTCTTCTTCGCAACAAAGGAGCTATTTAACTACTTAAAAATATTCTTCGACAACACTTTCTTCCCTAACAAAGAAGATGGGTAAAAAGATCTGGCTAATTCTGCTATAGGAAAGAATCCTTCCCTTACAGATTCTTTGCTTGGTAAATACTACAGAGTACTGAATTTTCACAAACAAGATTGTAAGCTCTCTCCCCCAAAGAACGTTAAAGTTCATTTCTACTGTCTTTCCCACTTATAAGGAATTAAACAACTTCTTAAAGACATATGTATTAATAAACAGGCCCTAATCATGATCAGGAAGGCACTGGGACACTCTTCTGCTGTCACACTATGGGTATTCCTCCAACCCCTAGAGACAGCAGTCCCTAAAGATTTGGCCCTCCCACCAGATCACGTCTCTTCTTTGGTGCCTCCTCAGGGTAAACGGACACAAGCTTCTCTGTTAAAAGATCCACCCATGCTAGTGTGAAAGAGAAAAAAACTGACCTAAAAGAATAAACATGAATGATGATGATGTGCTAACAGAGCAACAAAGTGGAGAAGTATACACCACGTAATGAAGACCATGATGGTGCAACACTGGATATTTTTGTGTTACCACTTTGCAGCCAATAAAATATATTTTACAAATGCTCTGAGAGTTCAATGGCCATTCCTCCTGACCACAAGGGGCTATGTGGCAAGACGAAAATGCCACAGCATTGAGAAAGTAGACGTTCACCCAAAGGTCATGACAAACCACCCCAGACTGTGAGCCCATCACAATGGGGTGCACTGAAGCATCACTAGATTGGTTCTCTTCCTCCTCGCATAAATTACATGTGCGAATAGTACCTATCTGGCAAGTGTCAATTTAGAATCTTCTCTGAGTAAGAAGGGTTTTTACCACATATTGCCACCTAAACACGAGATGAAGTGGTTAAAAGAAATGTGAGCGTGACTGGGTGACGGGCACTGAGGTGGGCACTTGATGGGATGAGCACTGGGTGTTATTCTATATGTTGACAAATTGAACACCAATAAAAAATAAATTTATAAAAAAAAAAAAGGAAACATGAGGACTCCTTCCAGCAAAGTTTGAAATGTACAATCACTGATCTCCAGAAATAGTGCTCATGCCTCAGCCCAATTAATTCTTCCTAAAAATATTTCCCCTGGGGAAGTTCTTCCTCCAGATGCAGAATGCCATAGGCACACAGATGTCTTTTCTCTACAGACCAAGAGATGGACTAGGAAGTACGCACAGTAATGATTAATCCAGGTAGATTAAGGCTGCACAGTAATGATTAATCCAAGTAGATTAAGGCTCCAAATAACCCTACCCAGGCCTTTGAGGGAACTGGCACAACATATTCCTTTACTTAGATCAAAAATACATTCTTAAGGTACAATGATGAATATACAGTGGAGACCATCATTTTCATATTTAAAATCTGTTTCTCCAGATCTAAGGAATTGTTTCCCTTACTCAGTATTTTTTTATCCCCTCAGGAAAAGGGCAGCTCAGCTTCTTATGGGAAAGCTCCTATGAGGCAGCTGAAGGTTGAACCCTCTCCCCTGTTCTCCAACAGTCCCAGGATCACCACCTGTCACCTACAGAATCCTGGAGCTGCTTGTTCTCTCATATCTTACAGAGCTAAATGCAACAAAGACGTAACATAGGAGAAAAGCTTCACAGCTGTTCTTAACCTTTGCCACGGCTTAAAATTTCCCAGGGCACTTTAGGAAACCCCCAGAAATTCTGATGTAATTGGACTTGAATGGATCTATACATTAGCAGTTTTAGAATCCAGTTTTAAATCTAATGTCCTAAAATGACCTATCTGAAGATTTGGTGTTTTCCCCACCCAGAAGAATATTTAGATGGGATAAGTGTTCAGGGGGAAAAAAAAAAAAGGTAAGTGTTCAGTAGACCTAAAACAAAACAAAACAAAAAACTATGCTGACCACCTGGGATCCTAGCTATTCAGTGCTAATCAAACAACTCTCACTTTTTTCTAGAAGACTTGGATAACTGGTCTCTGGTAACTGCCTTTGAGACAAGAAAGCGCAATCTAGAAAACTGTCATGCAGAGAACAGGTGCTCCACAAATGAGTGGTTCTCAAAGTTTTGTATGAGTAGCAGCACACTTTCGAACATTAAAGCTTCTGAGCACACCTGAAAGGGATTAAAATGCTCAGCACTACACCAAATAAGTCATAAAAACTGCCAGCAATCACAACAGTGTAAAGTGACCCCAGTGACCAACTTCCCACCCCAGCTCAGCTCCCTGCTTGCCCTCAATACAGCCCAGGGAAGATACATCCTCACACTGCTCAGGCCAGCTGCCTCTCTCTCCTTCTGCCTTCCACACTGTCATTCAGCTCAGGTTGCTGCTAGGTCCCACCACAGCACAAGTGCTCCACTGCAGCTAAAAGATTGTCCATGCGTTGATCAACAGCAGCAACCTGTTTTGAAAGGCACTGTCCTTCACATACTGCAGAGTAAAGTAGCCAGTGAGTACCTGCATTTGATTAATTTTCCCAAAGGAATTGTTTAAACCAACTTATTTATTGAAGTATGACATGCCTCCAGAAAAATCATGTGTATACAACTTAGTGAATTTTTAGAAAGGGCTCACTCTCAAAACTACTCCCAGATCCAACAACCAAAAATTAATGGCACTCAGAAGCCCCCTTGGTTCCACCTCAAATGTTCATCAGCCTCAAATGTAACCACTATTCTGACTTTTGTCACCACAAATTAGTTTGCCTGTTTTGGCACTTTATATAAATGGAATCATACAACATGTATTGCTTTCCGTCTGGTGTCCTTCCCTCAACATTATGCTTGAGAGACTGGTGTGGTACATGCAGTTATCTGTTCATTTTGTTCTTTCTGTCTTTTTTCTTTACAGTATTCCATTGTATGATATGCTATTTTATAAGATGGGCATTTGAGTTGTTTCCAGTTTGGGGCTGCTACATTTAATACCACTATAAGCATTCATTCTTGCACGTATCGTTCAACGTAGTACATTTGGGTATACACTTCGGAATATACCTAGTAAGAAAGATAATGTAGTATGAACAGAAGGATAGATAAACCAATGTAACAAAACAGACTCCAGAGACAGACCTACATATACACAGTCATTTGATTTATGACAAAGGGTCAATGCAGTGCAATGGGAAAAAATCATTTTTTCTAATAAATGGTGCTTAATTAATTTGGTATTCATATGGAAAGAAAATCTTGACCCCCTATCTCATACCAGACACAAAAGCAAATTCCAGATAGATTGTAGATGTAATTGCGATAAATATAACTGTGAAAAATAAAGGTTCTAAAGGTTAAATAAATGAATATCTTCATTGTCTTAACCTAAGTAAAGATTTCTTAAACATGACACAAAAATAATAACCATAAAGGAAAATACTGATAAACTGGATTCACTGAAATTAAGAATTGCTATTCAATAAAACACACCCTTTAAGACAGGGAAAAGACAAGACACATACTGGAAGACACTTTCAATATGTGTATCACACAAAAGACAAACATAGAAAATGTAAAGACGTCCTACAGTGTTTTAAAAAATAAAAGCCGATTTTTTTTTTTTTTTTTAGGAGAGGGAGAAAGAGAAACAGCATGAGTGTGGGGGAGAGGGAGAGGGAGAAAGAGAATCTTAAGGAGACTCCATGCTGAGCACAGAGCCCGATGAGGGGCTCTATCTCACAACCCTGAGATCATCACCCTGAAGTCACGACCTGAGCCAAAATCAAGATTCAGATGCTTAAACAACTGAGCCACCCAGGTGCCCCAAAGCCCAATTTTTTTAAATGGTCATTTAACAAAGGAGAACATCCAAATGGCCAAGAAAACATATGAAAAGGTATTCAACATCATTAGTTTTCAGGGGAATGCAACCTAAAAGCCACAATAAGGTACCATTAAATAACCATACCAAGTGTTAGTAAGCATTCAGAACAGCTAGAACCTGGTGGGTGTGTAAATCGGTTTAACCAATTAGAAAAATCACATGATGATATCTACTACAGCTTATATATATCCTATGTCATACGATATGTATATATTCTACTCCTAATATTATTTTTAATATATAAAAAACATTTATGGGAATACATATAAGCTAAAGAAAGCCTTGAACAGATCTCTTTCAATAAACCATCAAAAACTCAGAAGATAAACACATCCTTAGAACTGGCATTACATCAGGAATTCTATTAGTTGTGAAATGAAATATCTTAAGAATTCTTTTGGTACTTAATATGGACTATTAGCATGGACTGGTAGAAATAAAAATCTAAGTTTTTCAATGTATTTCCTTCAATAATAAACATTAAACCATATTAACTATTTGAAAAATTACATCTACTATGCCCACAGGATATCAGAACTCAGAAGAAGATGAAAAATAAAAGGTAGCAGGAAACCATATGGACAGAGTCATATGGCTTGTGATTCTAATGGTAGCTGCAAATGAGGTCACTTATCCCTCTGTGGCCATACTAATTGGTCAAGAGCAACAGAGGCTTCATCAACAATGCTCATAAAAAACAGCCTACCCCTTCCTGGGCATTTTCAATTTAGAGAGCAGACACCTGCTACCCATCAGTCTCTCACACACAAGACAGGACTCGTGTCAACCTACCACTACATTATTTGATTTGCTCCTAATTGTTATTATTTATAAACAGAGTCTTTAGAGTATATGCATGTACAAGTATAGCATGTGTACACATGCAGCTATCTATAGCAAAAAACAAATTCTCAAAAATTGCTGTTTGAAAGTCCACATCTTGTTCTATTAATACACTCATACTGCAGTATTACATAACAATTTTTTTCCAATTCTGTTATGCTAATATGCAAATAAATGAACTCAACCATAGCCAGGAGCTAAATGTACTAATCAGTACGGCCTTGTGTATCTCTAACTACAAAAGAATTTTACATGATCTCTTTCTTTTCTAAAAATCCCATGAATCTACATTATTAATTACTTTTAAAACCAGCTGCTTGGTTTCTGGGATATTAATATCTGCAAATCAGTATATTTAGAATGCTCCATGAAAATACCTCACTACCAATTACCTCGTAATGTATTTTAAGTATTAAAAGCTTTCTATAATTTCATAATTGTCTGACAATCCCAAAACAAATACAGATAAAGATACTATCAGAAGAAACTTACCTAAAAACAAATTGTTACTAATTACTATCTACCTTCCAGTACTCTAAAAAGTAACTGTAAATCAACATTCTGTTAAAAAAAGAAACAAAAGCGGAAAATGACCTCCCTCCTAAGAAGTTTTCAAATCCATCAAAGGAAAGCAGAGAAGAAAAGGACAAAATCTTAGTTTTATGGATCCAACAGAAACCTATGGCATGGTGGAGAGGACCATTGCAAGGCTATTTGTTGATTAGGTACATGTTGGGCTTCATCCCAAGATTCAACCACAGAAGGCCAAAATTTCCTAAAAATCAGTCATCTATTTTAGGACTGGTAGAAATTGCTATGATCAACGAGTCAGAATGCCTGAGGAAAGTAAGAGAAAAAAGGAAAAAGTCAAAGACACATTTCAGAAGATGAAATAGAAAGTGGGTGATGAGCAGTTCAAAGTGTAGGCTTTCGAGTCAATCAAACCTGGTCTCATGTGGGCTTTGCCTCTTATAAGTTCTGTGACCTTGCCTGGAAATTCCCAAACTTTGAGGAATGAGTTTCCTTGTCTGTTGAAAGAGAATGATAATGTCTCCTTGGAGGCTGTAGGGAGACTTGCATACAAAGCATTTCTTAGTATCTCTTCTACACCAATCCTTGAGTGGCAACCAAAGGTATAATTTCTAACACTATGACAAAATATGCTGAGGGATTAAAGATCCTACTTCTACAATTCTGCCTATTAGTACTCTATATTCTTCATGTATTTTTTTATTATTAATTCTGTAGCATTCCCAATGAATATCTTTTGACAATCCAATATAATGACAATTAAAAGTAATTTAGTTTCTTAAAAATATACTATAAGCAGAGACTACAGACATCACTTAAAGAAATCAAATACCATAAAACATTAAATGTTTTAACAAACAGTAAGATCTCTTGCCATGCTTTTTCAACTTCGTAGCAGATCATGAATCAAAAGAAATTTTCAAAGGTCTACTCTTATTTCAGGGGCACAACAGAGACAGATCATTTATATTAACAACTTACAGAACAATTCTTGAACCAACCAAACTCCTGGATCTAAATTCAATGAAGGTATTTCCTTCCATTTGATTGCTTCCACAATTATGTATGTGAAATAAATTTCTGCTTTGAAGTACACAGCCCACTGAGTTTTATATTCCAATCAAAACCAACTGGGGTTGGAGGGCATCCCAAATGGCAGCATAGGAAGATTCTGAATTCACTCCTCCCACAGCCACACCAAATCTGCAGCTACATATGGAATAAGTCCTGCTGAAAAAGAACTGAAAACTAGTTGAACCCTCCACAACAAGGGATAAAAGGGCCACATCAAGATAGGTAGAAGACGCAGAGAGACAGGGTCTTGCCCAAAAACTCCACACCCAGCATAGCACCTAGAGTAGGAAGGGATCTCACAGATCCAGAGCCTCTCTCCGAGGAGTGAAAGTACCTTTCCCTACACAAGGCACACCAACCTCGGGACCTGCACTGGAGAGACGAGGACCCCAAAATGTTTGGCTGTGAAAATAAACAAGGTTTATATCCAGGGGACCTAGAGGTCTGTGGGAATCTGAGATACTCCTTTTGAGAGGTTTATGTGTGAACTTGCTCATCCTAGGACCAGCACAACAGCAGCAGGTTGAGAGGTGACTGGATAATACACGAAGGAAACTCACTCGCTAATCACAAAACATCTGCCAGAGGGACAGGGACCAGGTGGGGTTCCTTGGGGACAGGGGCACTAGTGACCATCATTTTTGCACACACTCTCCACCTTGCTAGCTCAGGTAAATGTGCATGGATACAGCCTTGTTACAGCTCCCAGTATGCCCCATCCCAATGTTTTTCCCCTGTGTCTCTAAAGTTGCAAGCATGCCCTGCCCCCAGTGCTCTTCATCAACATCACTAAAGCCACAAACAGTCTGCACTCTCAGTACTCTCTCACAGCCTGTTAAAGTTTTCAAAGTAATGGTCATAAAGATGCTCATCAAACTCAAGAGAAGAATGAATGAACACAGTGAGAACTTCCACAAAGAAATAGAAAATATATGAAAGTATCAAACAGAAGTCACAGAGCTAAAGAATGAAAGAACTGAACTCAAAAATATACTAGAGGGGTTTAACAGCAGACTAGATGAAGCAGATCAGTGACCTGGAAAACAAAGCCACGGAAATCAACAAAACAAAGCTTCAAAAAGAGAAAAAGAATTCTAAAAAGTTAAGATGGGGGCACCTGGGTCAGAAATCATCTGACTCTTGATTTCAGCTCAGATCATGATCTCAGAGTCATGGAGCTCAGATCATGATCTCAGAGTCATGGAGCTCTACACTCAGCAGGGAGTCTGCTTGAGATTCTCCCTCCCTCTACCCCTCCTACTACTTGCACATAATCAATCAATCAATCAATAAAATCTTTAAAATAAAAAGTGAAAAGAGCTTAAAGGATCCATGGAACACTATTAGGCAGAATAACACTCTGGGGTCCCACACTATAGGGCTCACAGAAGAAAGGTTGTAGAACACTTATTTGAAAACTAAAAGTTGAAAACTTCCAACCTGGGGAAGGAAAACAGACATCCAAGTTCAGGAAACACAGAGAATTCCAAATAAGATGAACCCAAAGACATCCACACCAAGAAACATAATTAAAATGTCGAAAGTGAAAGATAAAGAAGCTTAAAATCATCAAGAGAAAAACAACTTTTAAATACAATGTAATCGGGGATCTCTGGGTGGCTCAGCGGTTTAGCGCCTGCCTTCAGCCCAGGGCGCAATCCTGGAGTCCCGGGATCAAGTCCCACATCGGGCTCCCGGCATGGAACCTGCTTCTCCCTCCTCCTGTCTCTGCCCCCCTCTCTCTCTCTATGTCTATCATAAATAAATAAACAAATCTTTAAAAATAAGTAAATAAATAAATACATACATACATACAATGTAATCTCTATGAGACTAGCAGCTGATCTTTCAACAGAAACTTTTCAGGCCAGAAGAAAGTGACATGATGTATTCAAAATACTAAAAGGAAAAAAATTCCAACCAAAAATACCTGGCAAGATTATCATTCAGAATTGAAGGGACAACAGTTTCCCAGACAAGCAAAAACGAAAGGAGTTCATCACCACTAAACTGGCTTTACAAGAAATGTTTGAAGGGACTTCTTTAACATGAAAAGAAAAGCCAACTAGTAACAAGAAAACATAAAAGTAAAAATTTCACAGGTAAAGATAAATATACAGTAAAAGTAATAGATTAACCACTAAATAAAACTAGTATGAAGGCTAAAAGACAGAAGTAGCGAAACTAACTATAATTAGTTAAAGGACACACAAAATTAAAAGATGTAAAATAAGACATCAAAAACATAAAATGTGGGAAGCAGGAGTTAAAAATGTAGAGTTCAGAATGTATTAAAATTTAAGTTGCTATCAACTTAAAATAGATTGCTTATAACAATATATTGTTATATTATATTATATTGCTTATAGGCGGTTATAAGTGAATCCCATGGTAATCAGAAAGCAAAAACCTATAACAGATACATAAAAGATAATGAGAAAACAACTGAAACATAACACTAAGGAAAGTCATCAAATCACAAAGAAAGAGAAAGAAGAATAAAGAAACAGAAAGGATCTATAAAAACAGCCAGAAAACAATTAACAAAATGGCAATAATTAATGCCTATCAATAATTACTTCAAATGTAACTGGATTAAATTCTCCTATCAAAAGACAGAGTGGCTGAATGGATTTAAAAAAAAGAAGATTCAGCCATATGTTGTCTACAAGAGACTCATTACATATCTAAGAAAACACATTTGCTAAAAGTAAAGAGATGGAAAAAGATATTCCATGCAAACAGAAACAGAAAGCTGGTACAGCTATACTTACATCAGGCAAAATAGATTTTAAAACAAAGAGTATCATAAGAGACTAAATAAAGGGCATTACATAATGATAAAGATATCAATACAATAAAAAGATGTAACATTTTTTTAAATACTGATGCACCCAAAATAGGAACACCTAAATATGTAAAGCAAATATTAACAGACCTAAAGGGAAGAAATTGACAGCAATACAATAATAGTAGGGGACTTTAATACCCCACTTACATCAATGGATAGCTCATCCAGACAGAAAACCAATAAGGAGACACTGGTTTTAAACACTTTAGACCAGATGGATAATAATAGATATATCTGAAATGGAGAGATCAGATGGATATAGAAATATATTAATTGATACATACAAAACATTCCATTCAAAAGCAGCAGGATACACATACAGGATACACGATACATTCTTTCTCAAATTTATATGGAACATTCTCCAGAACAGATCACATTTTAGGTCACAAAACATCACAAGTTTAAGAAGACTGAAATCAGATCAAGCCTCTTCTCTGACCATAATGGTATGAAACTAGACATCAATTACAGGAAAAACCAAAAATATGTGGAGATTAAACAACATGATATTGAAAAACAAATGAGTCAATGAAGAAATCAAAAGGGAAGTCAAAGAAATACCTTAAGACAAATGAAAATGGAAATATAACAGTCCAAAATCTATGGGACGCAACGAAAAATAGTTCTAAGAGGGAAGTTCATAGTAATACAGGCCTATCTCAAGAAATACGAAAAATCTCAAATAAAATAATCCAACTTTATATCTAAAGAAACTAGAAAAAAAAATAAAGCCCAAAGTTAGTATAAAAAGGAAATAAAGATCAGAGAGGAAATAAATGAAATAAAAAAAAAAATCAATGAAATTAAGAGATGGTTCTTTAAGAACATAAAAATGACAAACCTTTAGCTAGACTCACAAAGAAAAAAGAGAAGACACAAATAAACCAAAAACAAAAGAGAAGTTACAATAAATACCACAGAAATACAAAGCTTTCTAAGAGACTACCATGAATAATTTATACAGCAAAAAATTGTTGAACTGTTGACATCCTAGAAGAAATGGATATATTCCTAGAAACATTCACTCTTTCAAGACTGAATCATGAAGAAATGGAAAATCTGAACAGACCAACGACTAGTAAGGAGATTGAATTAATACTCAAAAACCTCCCAACAAACAAAAGTGCAGGACCAGATGGCTTCACTGGTGAATTCTACCAAATATTCAATAAAGATTCAATACCTATATGTCTCAATTATTCCAAAAACTGAAGAGGAGGGAATGCTTCCAAACTCATTTTATGAGGCCAACGTTACCCTGATACCAAAACTTAACAAGAACACCATAAGAAAATTACAGGCCAATATCCCTGATGAACACAGATGCAAAACTGCTCAACAAAACATTAGCAAACCAAATTCAAGAATGTATTAAAAGGATCATATACTATGATCAAGTGAGATTTATTCCAGGGATACAAGGATGATTCAACACCCATAAATCAATCAATTTGATACTCCACATTTAAAAAATGAAAGATATATGATCTTCTTAATAAATTCAGAAAAAGCTTTTGACAAAACTCAATATCCACTTATGAAAAAAACTCTCAACAAAGTCAGTATAAATGGAATGTACCTCAATATGATAAAGGCCATATATGAGAAACCCACAGCTAACCTCATACTCAACAGTGAAAAGCTGAGTTTTTCTAAGATGAGAAACAAAACAAGGATGCCTACTCTTCCCACTTTTACTCAACATAGTATTAAAAATTCTAGCCAGAGAAACTAGACAAGAAAAAGAAATAAAGAGCAAATAAAAAAAGGAAGAAATATAACTGCACAATTTACCGATAACATGACCCTAAAGACTCCAGTGAAAAACTGTTAGAATAAATGAATTCAGTAAAGTTGCAGGATACAAAACCAATATACAGAAATCTGTTGCATTCCTATAGACTGATAATAATCCATCAGAAAGAGATTTTTTTAAATCCCACTTACAAATACATTAAAAAGAGTAAAATATCTAAAAATAAATTTAACCAAGGAGGTGAAAACTCTATACACTGAAAACTATAAGGCCCTGAAGAAAGAAATGAAAAAGACACAAATGATTGGAAGAATTAAGGTTATTAAATTGTCCATACTACCCAAAGCATTCTATAAATTCACTATTATCCCTATCAAAACTCCAGGGGCATTCTTCATAGAACTAGAACAAATAATTCTAAAATTTGTGTAGAACCACAAAAAAACAAACAAACAAACAAACAAATGGCCAAGGCAATCTTGAGAAAGAAAAACTAGAGGTATCATCCTTGATTTCAAAATATACTACAAAGCTATAATAATCAAAACAGTAGGGTACTAGCACAAAAACAGACACAGAGATCAATGGAACAAAACAGAGAGCCAAAAAGTAAAGCCATATATATTATATATATATATATATATATATATATATATATATTCAATTAACACATAAAATAAGAACCAAGAACATACAGTAGGAAAAGGCTAGTCTTTTCATTAATGGTGCTGGAAAAACCGGGCAGTCATATGCAAAAGAACGAAAGCAGGCCACCACCTTATACCCTACATAAAAATTAACCCAAAATGGACTAAAGACTTGAATATAAGACCTGAAATCATAAAACTTCCAGAAGAAAACATAAGCAATAAGCTCTTTGACACTGGTCTTGGCATTAATTTTTTATCTGACTCCAAAAGTAAAGGCCACAAAACAAAAATAAGTACGTGGGACTACATCAAACTCAAACACTTCTATATAGCAAAGAAAACTATCAACAAAATTAAAAGGCAACCTAGTAAAGAGTAGAAAATATTTCCAAATGATAGATCCGATAAGGAATTAATATCCAAAATACATTTTTTAAAAATCTTAATATAATCAATAGTAAAAAAAAAAAAAAAAATCCAAATAAAAAATGGGCCAGAAGACATACAGATGGCCAACACACACATAAAAAAGACGGTCAATATCATTATTATCAGAGAAATGCAAAACAAAACCAAAATGAGATATTCCCTCATACCTGTTAGAATGTTATCAAAAGACAAGTCATAACATGTGTGGTAGAGGATGTGAAGAAAAGAGAACCCTTGTATACTGTTGGTAGGAATATAAATTAGTGCAGCCACTATGGAAAACGATATGGAGGTTCCTCAAAAAGTTGAAAACACAACTACCATATGATCTAGTAATTCCACTTCTGGGTATTTGTTCAAAGAAAACAAAAATATTAACTTGAAATATATATGGACCCCTATGTTCATAGCAGCATTATTTACAATAGCTAAGATACAGAAACAACCTAAGTGTCCACTCACGGATGAATGGATAAAGAAGATATGGTTTATACAATGGAACACTATGCAGCCATAAAAATAATGAAATCTTGCCATCTGTGACAACACGGATGGACCTTGAGTTATGCTTAGCTATTATGCTAAGTGAAATAAGACAGAGAAAGGCAAATACCTACCATGTGATTTCACCTACATGTGAAATTCAAAGAGGAAAGGAACAAATATTACAAAACAAAGCTTGTAGTTATGGAGAACAGATTGGTGGTTATCAAGAGGGAATGGGCATGGGGGGTAGGCACAATGTGTAAAGGGGACCTACTAGAGAGTGACAGCAACTAGACTTTTGCGATAATCACTTTGTAGTACATTACAAACACCAAATTAGTATGATGTACACCCACTAATATAATGTTTATACCAATTTTACCTCAATTTAAAAAAATAGTCGAAGTCTAAATAATATCTTGTTTGAACCCCTGTCTATTTATTCATCCATTTACAGTTTTTTTCAACAAGTATATACCTAAAACCATGCTTTCCACAAGGCACTAAACTAGGTGTCTCCATAAGCTCAAGGTGAGTAAGACAAAGTTACAGAAGAGGTGGAAGGAACCAGGGCTATATAGAGAAACCGACAGAGTGGTGGTTGGAAGGCAGAGAAAGAACAATTCAATTCATCAGAGGAATTCTGCTTCTTACTACCTGAGGAAGACCTTGAAGAGGACACAGAGGAGGGAAGCACCCAGGCTGAGAAGAAACAAGTATAAATCTAAAGGCTAAGTTGGGCATAGAGAGTAGTCACCTGGGGCTCTGGCATAGCAGATCAGCAGGGTGACCATATTATTTATCATCCAAACCAGGAAGCCTCTGAGAGTGAAAGGAGGCACTATTAATAATTTTATCAGGACAAAAGGTGTAAATCTGGACTGTTCTGGGAAAATCAAGACATATGGGTGCTTGGCTCAATGAAACCAATGTTCAGTACCCTCTGATCACTTGGCTGGGGTGACTGAGGCATGCGCACAGTTGTACTGAGGCATCAGATTTAGAAAGGCACCAAAACATATCATTTTTGAAAGCATCTTTAGAATATGTCTGATAAATCTCTCTTGGTACATTCTGCATTATTTCCAAAGACAAAACTTCCAAAATGGGCATGGCAGATCTCCAACTCAAATGGAGCTAAGTGAGTTTGCTCATCTCAGGATAAACTCTAAGAAAGAGAAACCAAAAATCAGAAAAACAAACATACTAGGTGGTGCTTATTGAGTGCTTCTCAGGCACCACGCACCGCTCTGAATATTTCATATACACATTACCCCATTTAATCTTCCCACAACACTATGAGGGGGGGTCTTTCCATTTTAGAGACTATGTAACTAGACACACAGACTTAAATATTTATCTCACCCAAGGCCACACAGAACAGGAGAGGGAGCCAGAGTCGATCCAAGCACCTAACTCCACACTCTCTCTTTTTCTTACCACTGCTCTGCCTCAACAATTCAGGTATGCAACATGTGGCCTGAGTGCAGCCCAAGACCTCCCAGTACAGCCCAACTGAAAGTATTAGCTAGAACATGCTTTACCTAATTACCACTGCCAGGTGACCAAGCAGGCAGCCAGCAGTGCCTAGCCACCTGCCCTTTTCTACTACTTGGAACTAGGCAGGGGCCAAGTGTCTTGCCAGCAGCCTGGAACCACTCACACCATTGTCATGAAAGCTCAGCATGATTAATTATATACTTTGACCACTCAAAAGCTATGAAATTATTCTGACATAAGGAAAATAGGTACTACTGAAACTTCCCTGGTTCTGACCTGTTTGAGTTACTGTAATACTCTTATGCCAACCACAACTTTATCTTGATCTACCACTCTTATCAGTAGAAAAAAGCCATTTGGGCAGCCTGCAAGCACACAGTGTCTGGTGAAGTATTAAAAAATATTTGAATACCCCTGCAGTACAGAATCCCATTAATATAAAATTAGAAAGTAGCTAAACTAATCTAGGATCTAGTTGATGACTAATGACAGCCAAAACTTAATATTAATAAGAAATAAAGCATCTATACTTTTTTTTTTTTTTTTTTAAGTAGCTGGGCATAGAGCCCAATGAAGGACTTGAACTCATGTCACTGAGATCAGGACCTGAGCTGAGATCAAGAGTCTAACACTTAAACAACTGAGCCACCCAGGCACTCCTTGAGCATCTATTCTTGAACACATATGTATAAAATAAAGTCTGGAGAGAAACTATGAATGTTCATACCTCATTTATATCTGCATTTAGGATGTAAATAGCATTGCCCTATTTTGTTGAATAATGAGGGGTGGGTAACTTAAGTATTTAAGAAAAGAAGAACAGTCTAGTTTAGCACCCCTTGCAGAGCACACAGAACTATAAAAGGAACTGAACAGATTCTGGGAGAGAGCATTCTAAGAAAATAACTTAAGCGACCAAGATCAACAATTAAAAAAAAATAAAATAAACAATTTCCTATCAGTTGTCTATTTGGATTTGGTGAAAGAAAAGAAGAAAAAAAAAAACAGAGATCAAACAACTGCTTTGAGGCGAGGCTGGAAAACAAGAAAGGGGGGAAGTAATTTTTAGGGTATGAAAATTAATACCCTCTAATTACTCCTGAAAATGGAACTCTGAATTGTGACAAAAGTTCTTTGAGTAGGCTAAGACAAGCAACCACTCCCTAGCCTTTCAAAAGTTATCTTATGTGGCCTAAAATGCATTAGGACAAAGTGAAGTGGAGAGTTGCTGATTGGGCATTACAGTTCTCTGACCTAAATGATCCAGGCTGCCTATCTATTCAGACAAACTCACTCTGTGATCCAGTTACTGTTTGTTTACTATATATGATATGCCCACAAGTTTGTTGAGCATGCAGTTGTCGCCTCCTTCCCTCCATCTGACAACAAAAAATCTAAAGCCAAACGCAGATACTATTTTAAAGATCCAATTAAATAAATGGTTATTGAGTGCCTGTTATCCATGCAGAACTGATAAATAAAGCCCAACTTTTTGCCTTCAAGGAGTCTAGTTTATTTAAACCACCGGCAATATAATATGATATCCCATCCGTATTATTTTGTTTAAATATAATTTAATTTTGTTTAAATGTATATTATATGCAAACGTCTGCTTCATCCCCACCTTGGGGTGTTTGGCATTAAGACGTAGAGACATATGTTGGTATGAAGGTGGTAAAAGTGCTTCCCCTATACACCATGATAGCAACAATGATGGTATTAAGAAAAATAAGGGCTGCTGCCTTGGGCAAGATCAACCACTGTCCCAGTGAAGCTGGAGGTTCTGGTAAAGCAGCCACAACAGGTAACTATAGTTGCCTGGCTATATTAGCTCTTGACCTCTTCTGCCAGCAGGAATATTCTTTGGGTTCCCTCCAGTATCTCCTGCATTTAAAGGGAATAAATCCAGCATTCCAAGCCACCAATGCTACCTTAATTATAGAAAATTTAAAACTGGGCAGCTGGGTGGCTCAACGGCTTAGCGCCGCCTTCAGCCCAGGGCCTGATCCTGGAGACCTGGGGTCCAGTCCCACGTTGGGCTCCCTGCGTTGAGCCTGCTTCTCCCTCTGCCTGTGTCTCTGCCTCTCTCTGTGTGTCTCTCATGAATAAATAAATAAAAATCTTAAAAAAAAAAAAAAAAAACAGCTCTGGCACCTTAGGCAAGTGGTTCACCTGTCTGAACTCTAGTTTTCTTCAGCCTTCATAGCTGGGACAGGACCAAGTCACAGAATTATGTTAAGCACTTTTCATGTCTTTTGCACATAGTGTGTTTAATAAACAGTATCTATTGTAATTACTTTTAACTACCAAAATAATGCAATGGCTCTACGTTCCTACTCATTAAAAAAGTACCCAGGATCAGTAGTTGCCATAGTCTGGGCATGTGAAGAGGGGAAGACTACAAAGGGAGTCGAAGAATTTTTTGCAGGTGATGAATTTTTTTATTCTCTATTTGGATTGTGGTGGTTACACGAATGTGTCTGTCAAAACTCATAGAACTGGACACCACCAAGAGTAAATTTTGTTTATGCAATTTATATCACCTTTTTAAAAGTACCGACCAAAATATTCAATTAACTTTAAATTAAAATAAACCATCTAAACTAATAGGCATTTTAACTACATCTACTTGTAAAATTAAAAGGAAATCAAAGGCCTAAAATGCTACTTCACATTTTTAGCCCAAGTCTTTGAATTAAAGGATTGAGCTATTTGTAAAAAGTGGATGTCGCCTAAACAATTAAGCAAATTAACTGTTTCAAAAGAAAGCGTGGGGTGTACCGGTGTGATGAAATGAAATATGGAAAGAGAAAATGAAAGTGATGTTTTCATTTACTAGATTACTTAAGATGACAAATATAATGGCTCCTTCTCTCAAAATTTGGTAATGGGCCTTTATAAATAATCTAAAAAGTGTAACATGATTTCCAATAAGCTAAGGAAAAGTAGAGAAGTCTGATGATGTGTTCCATGATTTATTTATCTTCTCAATGTATTTGTAAAAGATTCTATAGGGTTGCTCACTCTGAATTTTCATCACATTGTTACCATAACCAAGGAGCTCTCTTAGTACAGATCTGTGCATCTATTTTGGCAGAAAATGTAGTTTTACAACAATTTCTTACTCAACACCATATTTACAAAACAGATGGAGTTCCAAAGAAATCATTTTAAATGAGAAATATAATTCTGGTCAGCCCACAGTGTATTTCTGCATATGTCCTGCATCTAAGCAATAATCCTCTTTCTGTGCTCACTGCTTATCACATATGGGCTGCTATTTCTCCCTCTGACTTGGGGATCCCCAACCTAAGAGAAATGTCAAGATGGTAATGAAAATGGAAGCTAGGAAACAGGCACAGCTCACAAGCCCAACATTTCAACTAAAGCAACCCCCTAAATATTGGCCTCTGTTCCTTAGCTAGCAACTCCCTGCCATGCTCTCAAGCCCCCAATTATCACCTTGCTTACCCATCTACTCCTGCCTCTATGTTGCCATCACCTGACTGAATTCATCCATTATATTCAAAAAGAACATAAGGAAGCCAGAGAAAGATAGCTCTATTGCTTTTTTACATGAGCTTCTGCTAAGTTTTTTGTTTTGTTTTGTTTTTTACTATTTTTTAACAAAGTGAAATCATTTCTGCCACTCATGTGACAAAAATGTGCACTATTCATTGCTTTACGAAATGTGACGTTAAAGATCCCCTTATTCTATCAAAATATTGCCTTGATACCATTATGTCTGTAGAAAACACCATACTAAGTTTCTAAAATCTTGATCCTTCAAGCACCAATTCAAAGGGAAACATATCAAGTCAGTTACATACTTAAATACGGTATACCCCTTTCCTATAACCGTATACCCCTTTCCTATAACCGAGGCTTGATCAACTTTCAACACTATTGTCATAGTTTCAAAGGATGTTTAAGAAAATGTACATTGACACACTGACACAGAGTTAAGAAAAAGGAGTAAATCAAGTCATCTTAGGAGGTATAAGAAAATGAACAAGATATGAGACTGGTAAATACCAAATTACCAATTTTAGAAATTAAGAGAACTTGGAGAAATGTATTTCCTTATCATGCCTCCATTCATTCAGGAAGCAATCTATTGAGCCCCTACTATGTTCCTGGGACTGTGTATCCAGGGATACAACTCTGAACAAGAAACCAGCTGCCTTCATTAGAAAAAAGAAAAATGACAAAGATATCTTTCAAAGTTTCAAAATTCAAAAGCAGTGATTGCTGAATAGTTAGTGATTTCCCCATGTGCTTCTAGAATCTTCAATGAAGAAATGATATCTACCAACATGGTCTCAACTCCACATATCAGAAATATCAGCAAATCATCTTTCTTCCCATTCTGAATATAAAATTAAAACAGCTGTTTTAATTAAATAAGTTACACTGTGGATCCCAGTATGGACACCAATAAAGCTTGATTTAAAAAAAAAAAAAAAAAAAAAACAGTGCAAAAACAGGTCCTCCATAAAATTGGGGAAGAAAATTCAAATTAGGTAGGCTGGTCCCTTCCCCGGAATTTTCACCTCAAATTTCATTAACACCACAATGCAATATCACTACAAGTACCTGGCAGCCAATAAAAACAGACATGACACAGAACTCTGTTAACAGGATTGATTATCTCGCATAGCTGAAAGCAACTGCCAAGGAAACATAAGCTTACAGGGTAAAAGAAAATAGAAGTCACTTTGTAAAAGCCAGGTATGCAGCAAAAAATAGGTTACTTTCCTTAAATTCTCCACGCCTACTGCAGACAGTTAATACACTTGATCTTTAAGCCCTTCACTCATGCCCTTGCCCAGACATAAACTGTACAAACAGATGACAAAGCGAAAAGCAGTTTCACAACTGCCTGTTACAGAGTAGGAAGGTGGTATATTTCACTCGATTACTGCAGAAGCTGATAACGCCATGAGACGCTACAGAGTCCTTAGAGGATTTCTGGAGGTCCGATTAAATTTCAAATACCACCAGCGCCAATTCTCTTTACTGTGGCCTGTTTCGCCTTCTCTCCCATGGGTCACAGGAAGGGTGGGTGCTTCCCTGTCAGTGTGCTTTGCTGCTCACTGTCCTGGTAACCCCCTGATTTTCAGAAAGAAATGTTTTCATATTTGCTCTGAACTTAAGCAGAATGAGCTACTCTTGCTTAAGGCTCTGCTCTTCTTAGCTGATGAACTATTTTTTTTCACTTCCACGTCACGAGAAATATTTTTACACTGCAGACCAAAATGTAGTATTAGAATGAAACCACCACAAACTCAAGAGGAGTTCCTAATGTCACTTCTTGAGTTTAAGATGCACAAAACAATTGCCGCCTTTCTTCTGCTAAGGAACGCTCTGCAAAAGATACCAAAACCAGGCAAACTGCTCAAAAGAACTTCCACAGAACTGGAGGCCTGCCTAACTGCAGCAAGGAAAAGATTAAATTGTGCAGAACTGTAATGTCTCAGTGCTTTGGAGCCTAAGAAAGCGGAAATCTTCATTTATGTTCAGAAACCTCCATCCCCGCCCCCCCCCCGCTGCCCCCCCCCCCCCGGACTGAGTGACCAGAGATTTTGCACCCTCCAAGTACAACCGTTTGCAAGAGGCAACTAGATACTGATCAGAAGAAACCTACTGAATAACCTCTGTTCACCACCTGGGATTTTTAAGAAAATGTTTTCCCATAACCACTGTCTTTAACGTACAATAGACACCTCGCAGGGAGTCCGTTACCGGCCAAGGCTACCACAGAGGAAGGAGCATGTCCTGCCCAGCCGGGTACAGGCCATCATTCCAGGCCAGTGCTGGGGGAGGTGACAGCCCCAAGTTCAACCCGGAGCGTCCGAGCACGGCTCCCCCTGCACATCAAGGATCACCTCTCCATTCTTTCCGAATGCCATCTGCATCCCATCCCTGCTCCAGCACCCCAAGCGCCCATGCACCAGCGGTTCCCGTCAGCAGGGGGGCTCCGCTTACGACCCCTCCCCTCTCGGGGGCTGACCCCGGGGGCGGCGGGGGTGCGCGGCCGAGCGCCCTTCTCCCACCTACCTTGATGATGCTGCTGCGGCGGGGCAGGCCGCCGGGTTTGCTCTCCCGGGGGAGGGGGCAGGCGGCCGCGCCGGGGGCCGGGGCGAGCGCGGCGCCGCGGGGTCCCCTGGCGGGGCTGGCTCGGGCTTCGTCCCCGGACACGCCGAGGCTGCAGTCTCCGTTGGAAACCCCGCCGCTGTCACAGCGCGCCCGCCCGTGGCCGAGGCGACCTCCCCCGCCGCCGCCGCCGCCGCCGCCTTCCCCGGCTGCAGGTTTCAGGGCGCCCTTGGAGCCGAGGGCCGGGCCCGGGGAGGTGGGCAGGGCCCCGCCGGCGGCGCCCCCCCGGCCGCACTCCGCCATGGGCGCCCCACGACCCGCCAGCACAAAGCCGCGTCCCCGCGTCCCCGCGTCCCCGCCGCCGCCTCGGGCCGCCGCGCGCGGCCCCTCCTCCTCGCCGCCTCCCGCCGCCGCCTCCGCCGCCGCTTCTTCCGCTTTTTTTTTTTTTTTTTTTTTTTTTTTTTTTTAATTTAGCTGTGATGTTTGTTTCGAGCTCGCCTCGCGCACGGTCCCAGTCGTGGCGGCACACTTCTCGGCAGATTCCTGCAGGGGCGAGAAGAGAGACCCAGTGAGCTCCGGCGGCGGCGGGGCCCCGCTCGCGTACCTGGGGAAGGAGAACACGCCCCGCACGCGAGCCGCCGCGGGCGCCAAAAATAGCCGCGCGGGCCGGGCGCGCACCGAGCCCCGGGGCGCCCTCCCCGAGGCGGCGCGCCTGCCGCCCGAGGGCCTGGGGGCGCCCTCCCCGGGGCCCCGGGCACCGCCTCCGGGGCGATCGCAGCGCCCGGCGCGCGGGAACCCGGCCCCCAGCCCCGGGCCGTGGTGCCCAGCTCCGGCCGGCGCGCGGGGAAGCGGCCGGGCGCCCGCCGCCCTCCGGCCTCGCGGAGGCGCCTCCGAGGGTGCCGCGGCCCCGGGCGGGCGGGCCGAGCCTCCCCGGACCCCGCTCCCCGGAGGCCGTCGCGCGCCGAGCCCCGCCGCGCACCCCAGGGTCCCCGCCGAGGCCTGCGGCGGCGCCGAGAGGAAGCGCACGGCGGGCAGGGGCGGCCCGGCAGCCCGAGCGGCGGCGGGGCCCGCGGCAGCGCCTCCGGGGACACCCGGGCCCCCGCCCCGCCCCCGCCCCCGCCCCCGCCCCCGCGCGCCGCGGTCTGCTTCGGGGCCGCCGCTGCGCGCCCTAGGCCGCGGGCACCCACCGCGAGCCGCCCGAGGTCGCCGCCGTCGTGCCTGCCCCGCGGGGACCTCGCCGCCGGCCTAGCGGACGACAAGCGGCGGCGGCCGCGGGTCCTGCACCTCCGGGCGCCCCTAAAGCTGCGGCAACTGCCAGTCCCCGCCTGGCGCCCGAGGGGCGACGCCGCGCAGGCCGCGGGCCCGGAGCGGGGGCCTGGAGCTGGGGGCCCGGCCTCCCCGCCTTCCTCCAGCCCCGGCCGGCGCGCGGGACTCGTTCGCCTCGCACCCAGCTCGGGAAAGGGCCCTCCGGACGTTCCCCTCTGGGCTTCCCCAGCGGGCCAGCCCTATTTCACACACGGAAACCAATTCCGTTCCCCGGGCTCCCGAACTGTGAATTGGTTCAACTGGATGCTAGGATGCTGGAGCGCGGGGGGGGGGGGGGGGGGGGGGTGAAGAGTAGAGGACCTCAGCGGAGCGGGTTCTGTGCCCTCGGAGTCGCCCTACGGGGATTTATCACCGTCCTGCCTCCCTCCCTCCCAGTGTCCTTCCTGAGCCCGCCGCCAGGGACGCGGGCTCATCTAGCCCACTGCGGGTCCCCGCCTTAGGTCAGGCTCATCTTTCGGAGCAGGATCCTACTCGGATCACAACAGCCAGTCCCTCTTCTCTCTGGTCCTTTTGCCTTCTGCCCCTCCCCTAATGCTTCAGGTAGAGTGGCCTGCCTGAGAATCAACCCTGACCTTGCCGCCCGCCCCTCAGCACAAACATCTCCCAGGATCTCCATCCCTCCAGCCAGACCTGCTCAAACTCCGCAGGGTGGTACCCGAGGCCCCACCCAGCCTGGCCCCACCCACCTCCCCATCCCTGGTTCCCTGGCTCCAGCCTCCCCCGCGCTTCTGCAAGACCTCAGCTCTTGTCCAGCTAGCGTTTCCTTTTCCGAGCGTGCACTTCCCGAAGGGCGCAAAGGATAGTCCACTGGGGGGGGGGGGGGGTACTTAAAGACTTTGCTTTCATTAGCGTGATGTAGTAAACAGCCAAGTAGCCTGAGGAAACGGGCTTTCCATACATATACATACCCGCCCTTGCCTCTGAAGAAACTTCAAATACCTTCATGTTATTCTTGGGGGCGTGTTAATTCTTCTGATCTTCTGGATTCATGTTTTTGTAACTCATCAGAAAAGCTTTTATTCATTTCTAGACGATCTGGGCCTACACGCTAACAAATATTTTAGCGTCGATGGACCACAATGTTTTAATATTTTATTCCCTCATTCTTTTCTTTCTTTTTGTTCTAGTTTTTATTCAAACACTTTTTTCTATCTTGATAGTCTTGCAAGAAAATATTCAAATAATTCAAATCAGGTTCTTAATCTGCTTTATATCAAATTCACAGTCATAGTAGCCAGCGAATGAAGAAACTGAGGGGAAGGAAAGGAAAAATGCTGGGCCTCTGTTCTGCACGTTTTCTAAATTTGATATTTTGAGTAACTGCCTGAAGGTATCTCTGCCCTTTCCCCGCATTTACTAATCACTAGTAACATGCTACAAGAGTCCTGTACTTTGCAACGTACCCCATGAGTTTCCCCCAGTGAGTAGGGGGACAAATACAGATTTAAACCTCCAGGATGTTTTTTTAATTAAACCACCATCTAATTCACCTAATGCTCTCCAAAATGAGCACCTATCCATCTCACTCTGGACTCCCAGCAGGTCAAACCAGGGAGACTTCGTTGAAATAGACTTGGCATTTAAATTAAAACGTTTCCCAAAGCATCTTGGCAGACCTGTAGCTAGTGATGCCAGAAGCCCAAGGCCTGTGCCAGGTTCCTTTTTATCCCCCTAAGAGCTTGTCTCCCACAAGCTGCTGGTCACACGCCTGCTGATGTTATAGCTGTAGTTCTCCATCACACCAACAGCCAGACTGCAGGTACCACTTCTTCTACATGGTGATGGGAAGCAGCATGTTCCTCTGACATGTGCGGTTCTCAGCTCTCAGCAGGCTTTTTAATAGCTAAACTCAGATTTTTTTTCATCACAAACAGCATAGTAAGCAATTGTTTCTCCTCCTTCCTGCTTGTCTCTCTGCAGTTACTAAGTGATTGCTTTCCATTTCTCCTATTCCATGAGCAGTGTTATTGAAGAGATTGTAAATATTTTGCCAAAATCTTTGCGTAAGTGTTTTCATGGCATTGTAAAATTCATAGAAGTTAGAGTTAGAAAAAGAGCCAAAATATCATAGTCATTCCTCAGCAAATCCTGTCTAATGGTTCCTTCAGAAAAATTTTCAGGGCAGGGCAATAAGAGATAGGCAAGACACGAATAAAATGCTCCTTCTGGATAACTCTATGGTGCTTGTGACAATTTATTATATCTCTATACACACGGTTAGATGTTCGTAATTTGTAATGTTTAAAACCAATAAATACCTTTAAACTCTCATTATCCTGTTATGTAATACATTGCTTTATTTAAGGTTTCTTCACTTTTCAGTCCATCTCAGCCTTTAATCTTTATTGTCACCCTCACCAAACTGTCTTCTATTTGTCTCTTTAATTTGATTTGTAGAACATAAGCTATTTGGGCTCCCTGGTCCATCATAACCTTCCTTCAGCCTCCCAAAATAACACTGACGCTGTTTACTGACTTCTTGCCGTCATTTATACCCTTGTAGGTTATGAATTCATATCTAGTTTCCAGTTCGCAGGGTCTAACATTACGACTCAAACTTTTTCTGACTCACTGAGCACTTGGCCTTCAGATTATTTTTCCCCTCAATGTATTATAACAATTTTCATTTCCCAAATCTCAATCTCATTTTATTTCTGTATCTCTCCAAAGATGCAGTTCAACCTCTGAGCCTTCATATTCGACTGCTCCCATATGCTTAATGTGAGAGCTAAGTAGAGCAGAAAGTAGAAGAGCATAATGCTTTAAGGAAATACCAGATTACATCAAAGTACTTGTCCTCGCTGGCTACCCATTCTGCCTCCTGAGTTAATTCAAGATGTTGATTTTAATCTAGTATGCTCCTAAGGGTTGGATTATGTTTATTTTATCATGATCCTTAATGAGAGATAGGTTGCAATCACCTCTCTTCCTGGGCTCCAGAGGCAAGTTAGACCTGCCAAAAGCTTTCATTTTCATACTCTTCCTCTCCTCTGACACTAAAGATCCTTCACCCGTTTTCCTTGGCTCCACCTTCTATGAGTATATATGGCTGCCAAGAGGCTAGACACTCAGGGAATTACATCGACACTTTCCAGCCACTGAGGAACAATTCATTAAATCATCCTCAGTGGCTACTGAGTTAGGTAGCACTTTGAAGGAATCTATCAATTACTCAAGATTTGATAAGACTACCCCAACAACAAAAGTAATGATATTATTTGCTCTAAAAATTACCATTGCTTTTCATGCTTTTGTAAACTTTTTTGTAAACTTTTGTAAACTTGCATGTATTCGGATGTATTTCTACTCTCATTTTATTACAAGAATCACTGCAAACGCAAATGCCCATAAGGAACCAGGTGGGTAATGTAATGACTAAAGCTAGAAGGATTTGTTTTATAATAGCATCATAATTTATAGTTTCAGCAGTGACATGTTTGCATATCGAGAACAGAGGAATACTCTTCTTGATTCATCTTTGTTTTTCTAGTTTTAAAAGAGCCTCAGATATAAGAAATACTTCACCTTCCTCCTAACTCTAAGAAAGATAATGTGAACATAATGATAAATAGCAACTGATGTTCAGCCAGGTGTGGGGTAGCAATATGGAGTGATAGGGACTCAGATAACCTGGTAAGCAATCTTACAGCTGTGACACAGGAGTCCTGGCCCAGTGCTGCCAGGATCATCTTATTTTTCCAGAGAAGCCAAAACTCTGGAATATAAAATTAGCTATTGTGTTAGTTCATTCCCTTAAGAGGACACCCACAAAGTGAGGTCTCCATGTATTGTTCTTTATAAGGTCTATTTTTTGCTGTCCTATCTCCTAACTGCATGATGAGCCAATGCCTTCCACATTTTGCCTATTTGGGGGTCTTATCAAAATGATTTTCAAGGATAGCTTTATTTTAGTGAGTTTAAGAAATCTGATGACCATAGCATTTTCAGCATACCAATGTATGATGTATGGCTCCCACATCCCAACCCCAGAATTATTTCTATTATCTCTGAAGTCTGAATCTCAGAAATCCATTGGCTAGCCAAAAACTCTGCTCTTTATTCTATCAGGCTCTTTCCTTTATTTCTCCACCTTCCAGCCTTAGCAAAACATGGGCTTCCTCTACCCCCTCCCACTCTCTTGGTCCATCAGCACTCTTGTCTATTTTTTTCTTTCCTTCCCTGGCCTCAGGACCAAGACTTTCAACCACATTCTCATCAGCATCCGAGGATCCTTCATATCACTGTCCTTCTATTGTGCCCATTTTGCCAATCTACAGCTTTGCATACATCCTACCATCTATGCCCCCAGGCTGCCACTCTGCTGGGGAGGAAAAAAAAATCACATAACTATGCTGACTGGATGAGTGTACAATTTATGTGTTCAGTGGGACCTTTGGGCTCTGAGGCAATATTTTACCCTTTCCTAAGTGGCTCCAATTTCCATGCTCCAAACTCTCCCAGTTGGCCCACTGTCCCCCACGCCATTTCAGCAATAGTCCTAGAATTCTACTTCACACACACGATAAAATACATTAGAAAATAAGTTGTTTTAACTTCCCCTACATGCTATTTATTCTTACCTCACCCATCACCCCTACATCTTAAACTAACGCCAAATCAGAAACGATGTATGACTATCTTTTTTGATCATTGGACGCTTCTATTCTGATGTGATTGTTTTTTCCTTCTGGGACCAAAGGGTCTCATAACCCTTCTTTGGGTGAAGGGCGAAGGGCGAATGGGGTCTTCAATCTCAATGTCAGTCACACAAGGACAAGAATCAAGGGTTCAAAAGCAGCCTTAGACCAAAGAAAGAGGAAATGTCCTCCTTGTGGGGTACATTCTCCTCTTGGGCCTGGTGTCTTAGGTCTTCATGGGTGCTTCAGGGAAGTAAGGAGGAGAATAAAGCCTCCAAGAGCCAAGAGGAGAAAGCTGCTTTCATCAGAAACCCCATAAGCTTGGGTCTCTGGACTCTAAGGATAGGAACATTGTGTGGCCAGTTTCAAGTTGTTCTTTGTGGTATAATTCCCCCATGCTGTAAGTAAAGAGAGGTTACATAGTAAGGCTCCTCTCCATTGTACTATCTTGCTACTTCCCTTCTATATAAATATACTCTAGATATATTTTCTAGTAATTTTTTAGCTACCAGTCGATTGTAACTGGTTTCCTTTCTCTTCTACTGAAACTGCCCTCACAAAGGTTATGGTTGACATCCTAATTAACAAACCGCATGGCTACTTTTCAATCTTTATCTTTTTTGACCTTTGTGGAACATTTGATACTGCTAACTCTCCTTATATCATTGAAACTCTCTTTTCCCCTGCTAAGATTTTTGGACTGGTTGTACCACAGGATTCTCAAACTCAACATGCCTTAAGTTTAATTCACTGAATCTTTACTCCGTGCCCTAGTCTCCTGTACTCCATATTTCCGTTTGTGGTACTCTACCTACACAGTAGCCTTATGAAGAACTCAGCATCAGCCTCAACTTCCAGCACCCCTTGTTCCAGTTAACTATCAAGGCATAGTTAACTATGTAAATCAACCTAGAAGTGTCTCTAGTTTGTCCCATTCCCACCAGAGTGACCTAGTTGACTTTCTCACTATACATGGCTTGGACTATTGCTGTAGCCTCCTAACCCTGGCTGACTCTAGTCCATCCCCACCCCTACTTCACTCTCCCAACCCCAGCTTCAATCTATTTCTCAAACCACCATCAAAATTGCCCTAAGGGGATCACTTCTCAACCTAAAAATTTCCAACAGTTCCACTTCAAGACAAACATCATTCTCCTTAGCTGACACACATGGCCCAACATAACCTGGTCCCCAGATTCCTCTCAAGCATCATCGTCTACATTCTCATCCTCTTTATGTTTGCTAGGTTTAGAATTCCTGTTTTCTCTCCATTAGGAGAACTTAAAGGCATCCTTTAAGAAAGCACAAGTGTTTCTTCCATTGATAAGATGTTCCTGACTCCAGAAGCCATAACGAGTTGCTCTTCTAGGCTCTTAAAGTACTTAGTACATACCTCTACTACAGTCCTCATTATACATACTGTAATTATTTGTAAGTCTTTTTCCTGTGAGTTTGAGCTCAACAAAGTACAACTTAGAAGACTTTCCTCTGCACTAACTGAGCTTATCAGAGTTTGACAGTGCTTCACCTTCCAACTCTGTACCAGCCCAGGACCTGACATATAACAGATCCTCAGTAAATTTGATTTCTTTTTTATATATATATTTATTTATTTATTTATTCATGAGAGGCACAGAGAGAGAGAGAGAGAGGCAGAGACACAGGCAGAGGGAGAAGCAGGCTCCATGCAGGGAGCCTGATGTGGGACTCGATCCTGGGTCTCCAGGATCACACCCTGGGCTGAAGGCAGTGCTAAACCGCTGAGCCACTGGGGCTGCCCAGTAAATTATATTTCAATAAGCCTTTTATAAGAATCCATCTTTGTCCCTCATATGCTTATAGAATACTTTTTTATTTCATAAGGCCTCTTCCTTTGCATGTGCTGAGTATGTTTTAGTTTCTGCCTTCCAATTTTTCTCCCCATCTTTCCTAATTACCAATAAGTCCATTCATGTAGCCAGCATCTGTTAAATATATATGTATACTGTGTGAAGAGCTATATTTGATGCTATGGGAGAAGGCCACTAGGAGTCTGGGGTATGAAGGAGTTTTATTTTCCGATGTGTATGCAGTCTCAGTTTTAAAAGTAGTTAAAAATAGCGCAGCCCCGGTGGCTTAGCGGTTTAGGGCTGCCTTCTTCCCCGGTCGTGATCCTAGAGACCCGGGATCAAGTCCCGCGGCAGGCTCCCCACATGGAGCCTGCTTCTCCCTCTGCCTGTTTCTCTCTCTCTCTCTCTCTCTCTCTCTCTATCTCTGTGTGTGTGTCTAATAAATAAATAAATAATCTTTTAAAAAGTAGTTAAAAATAATAAATTAAAGGAGCAGTCCCAGCACAGCCATGGGCCCATAAAAATTCTGACCTAGCCCTGAGAGATACGATGCAGCAAAACCTGACCAGATCAAAACATTACCTCTCCAGCTTGGTGTGCTACCCAAACCCTTTCTTAATTAGTTAGAAATTCCCACAGTTAACAGTACACAACACGAGAGGACGAAATCTACAGAAGGCCGCTGTTAAGATGTACCAATTACCTGGCAAAAAGAAGCTTCCCTAGACAGCTCCCCCTTATCTACATTAGCAAAAAATTAGCCAAATGTCACCTTGTGTTTTTAGCATACACATGCTAGGCCACATGAGAGACAAAAGACAGATTAATCTTGTTACCCAGCAGGTGGAGGACCAGGCTCAGAACCCTAGCCACAGCCACCGCCACCTCCCAACAACCCAAACAAACAAAACAAAACAAACAACCATAAAGAGGGGGCTTGGGGCAAGTGAAGAGAGATTGCTATCATCCTGTGGTCTTAGAATGGGCCTCCATGTCTGCCCTGTACAAAGTAACTCCTAAGAGAGGGCTTGGGGAGGCAACAAGACTTGAGTGAGCCTGGTCCTTGCAGGAAGTGATGGAGCTGGCTTAGGGTCAGAAGGTCATTCTGGGGAAGCCAGCCAGCACAAACCAAGACACATCCAAGTTCCTCCGCTTGTCAGCAGTTCCTGTACAAACACTTCTTGCATTATTAAACCGTAGTTAAGACACAATGTGGAGGGAGCCTCAAATGATCTTTTTAAATCATGTGATCATGTAAATAGAGGATCTTGAGCTCAACTGGGACTAGCTACAGGAACGCGAGGAAGTGATTAAGTTGTGGCCACAGGGATTTTAGGCTCCTTGGAGAGGAAACCTTCTAGCACAGGGACCATTGGTCCCTGGTATGCATTACCGGGGGCGGGGAGGGGTGGCGGCGGAGGAAGGGGGGCTTGGAATTTCCTTTCCACAAGAACCTTAAGCAATTATCCACCGGGATGGTCCGGGCGGCCTCAGCCCGAAGGCAAAAGGTCATAATGAAAGACTCCTTTGACCTACTGATTCTGGGTGTTACACCACAGAGCTTTTTGAAAGTCAAATTAGATGTTGGGGGTTTTGGTTGGTTGGTTGGTTGGTTGGTAGGTTTTTGTTTTTGTTTTTGTTTTCAATTCTCAGTAGTCTTCATTTTAGTGGAATTACTCTTTGGTGTGCTGTGATAAAATGTTTCAGCTCTCTTCCAATCCCATGTATTTCTCATCGGAGTGTCCAATTCCCTCTCATTTGCTGTCTTGAAATCAAATACCTCTGTAATCCTATATTCCCATACTCAGAGTGTAAATGTTTCACATAATTGGTCCATTTTTCCTACCTTTTAAGTTAGGTTCCCTGGTTTCTCTTGATCATTGAACCCAAGATCCCAGGACACTCTCTCTTCTGGGTAGATTCTCCACTTGGTGAATTATAAAGTGGCCCTTTTCCTAACATGGTAACTAACTTCTTTGATGCTGAGGACATGCTGTATTTGTAACAGCTAAGGGCAATTAAAGTAGAGTACAATGTTAAAGGGATTAATTTTTAATGCGAGTAATTTTAAATCACCCTCGATTTCCAGTTTTGATAATGGGTAACTTGGGTTTTTGAGTCTGTTTTGTATCCAAAATAAATTTTCTTATCACCATATTCTCCGGTGTCAAACTCAGCTTGCTGCCTCCATAAACACTTCACACTGTGAACCATTTATATGTTCTCCAATCCATCCTTCTCCCTGCAAAGATTGTATTTGTCTACACTGACATTTCAGCCATAAAAATGATCACAACCATCTCTGCTCTGCCTTCTCTTTTTCTTTTAAACACACAGCTTAAATCTTAAGTCTTTCATAAGCCCTTTTCTCTACATTGGTGTGTAAACACTTCATTCCAACAATCTACTGTTCTCGCTCTTACTTGCAGGGAAATTTAAACCTTCTGTTTAATTTGGGATGTGAGGAAGCAGCCTGGCTATGGGACTCAGCCCCCAGACCTGAGATGATCTGGCTATAAGCTCCTATTAGAACCCTGGCGATTTGGTCACTACTTGACATAAGATAATTCTTTAAGCCTCGGGGATTTCATTTTTCTCCAAGATCACCCAGGGATAAAAATGCTGACCTATCTTTTGACCTGCCTCCGGGGATGGATGAGGACCAATATGTGCAAGCACTAAAGAATGGTATAAATGCTGATTGAAAAGGTAGCAATTTGAGTTCACAAATAATTTCCCCAAAAAGTCAATTATACCTGCAAGATTTCTCTGACACACACAGGAAGTCTCAGCCTCATCTATATTTCATGTACTTCCCTTCTCACTGGTCCCTTTAAAAGTGGGTTTGGGGTGTAATAAGTGTTTCACAGTGAAAAAATCTCCATGCCCCCAAATTCCAGAGCCCCAGTCAGTGTCTCCCTTATTTTTATTTTGAATATAATGTCTGCTCAATCACGGAATATGGAAATTTGTTGGAACATACTCAATTACATTCCCTTCACAGCATTATTGACAACGATTTCTGTATATTATGTTGACTTGGGGATTATATGACCACCCACTAACTCACCCATCAACACAGTGTTATACACACTTTAGCTTCTCTAAGTGTATCTCACAAGTTAATAATTCTGAAGAGAAACACAAAACAGTAAGAGGACAGAAATTGTGTCCCTCTAAATTGTGATCTCATCGAGAAGAAAGAGGGAAGCCAGCCCAGCAACCAGAGACTGTAATGGGGAAAACTATTCATCAATCCAGAAGGGTGGATGAGTAATGGGGCTCACAGGTTGGAAAAAGAATTATTCCTATGTATCAAAATGAAAGAAGGCATTAGTAGAATTAGTGTTCCTTACGCAGCTGGCTCAAGAGCTCTACTTGTTTCTGAAATGAGTGGAGTAGGGGGTAGGAACCAAGTACTTATCAGTTCATTTCCCTAAGCAAGTCCATATCATTTCAGGCCTCAGGGCAGGACATACAGGCTTCTTGGGATGAGCCAGACATCTGAGAAGGAGCTTCATTTCCAATCAGCCCTGAACACAGTCCGGGGTGGGCCTCCTTAGAGATTCAGGCTTTACGGATTTATTTCGTCAAGACTCTGTCTCCAGGATCTGGAGGTGCGATTTCTTTTTTTTTCTTTTTTTAAGATTTTCTTTTATTTACTCATGAGAGATACAGAGCGAGCAAGAGAGAGAGAGGCAGAGACACAAGCAGAGGGAGAAGCAGGCTCCATGCAGGGAGCCCGACGCGGGATTCAATCCCGGGTCTCCAGGATCACGCCCTGGGCTGCAGGCAGCACTAAACCGCTGCGCCACCGGGGCTGCCCATGGAGGTGCGATTTCTATGAGTGTAGTTTCAGCCTACAGCAGCAGTTACTTTAAACAAAAAAACAAACAAACAAAAAAAAAGTGGAGCTCAATTTGAGGAATGAGAGGAGTGAGACAAAGGGAATCAGGGTCTACAGGCGATAGAAAGCCTGCTTATCTCCTTCTGAGTCAATCACCTCCTTCAGTGAACAAGAGGGAAGGAGGAATGTCATCATGAGAGCAGAAAGAGGGCCAGGTTGGACATATTTATTCCCACTTTACAGATGAAGCTATAGAGGCACATCCAACATTAGGTAGTGTGCCCAGGGCCAAGTATGGTTCCAAAGTCCATTAACTTAACCTTAATGCAATTTTGAGGGATGGAAAAGAGCCAGAATGCCCTCTTTGAAAGTCCAGCCCAAGAAGAATGAGTAGCTATGGGGACATATTTATATCTCTATCATTTTCAGCAGACTGAGGCCCAGTTAGTCATCCTGGTTGGCTATTCCTTTTCCAGGTACATATAGACCTGGAGGATTCCAACTACGTTCCTTCCTGATATCACCATACAAAGAAAACCTTAGAGTGTTCAACCAGCACTGTCATCTTGGTGTAGCCTTGAGGATTAACCATGCAGCTCAGTGGAGAATTGGTGAGCATTTATCATATGCACCCCGCACTATTTCAGGGCCTTCTCGTGCCTCATCTCACTTATCCCTCACAGAGATTCTGATAAGTAGCTACACTTATTGTCTCCACTTTACAGATGGTAGAATTGAGAAACTGAGAAAGCTCAGGAAAGTGAAGGGACTTGCCTAACCCCAAACCACAGACGAGACACAAGCCAACTTCAAGTTCAAAGCTTCAGGGATGCTTCAGTGGGTTTTAACCCCATTCTGCCATGTGACAGCTCTATTCACTAGGAGGCATTAAGCTGCCTCCTTCACTTCTCAAGAGAAGGTCTGTGTTTGAAGGAAAGTGAGTTTTGCACCTCCAGGATGATGAGAGTATATATGGTTAAGGCAGACAAGAGTATGGCAGAAAAAGATGGCAGGCCTAAAATCCCAAGTGCAAGGGAGCAAGCCCCATTCTTCTTATGTTAAGAGACTGGAGAAGATGAGGACTCCACTTGTGCGGGGCGGAGCTTGCTGCGCTCCCACTGCTGCTCCAGGCAAAAGCCCTGGTGGGGCCTGAGCTGAGTCTCATCTGTTGGACACCTGACCACAAGCTCCTCTGGAAGTAATAAAAGAACTCTTGATATTAAGTGGTGACTTGAGGAGAGACTCTTAGCAGTGATTTCACCCTGCGGGTGGGGAAGAGCTAACCAGAGGACTTTGCCAAAGCTGCCTGGCTGCAAGGGGATCTCATTTAGAGGATGGAATAAGCTTATCTAGAAAATCCAACAAATCATCCCCAATCAGCTTGTGATTAAAAAAAAAGTGAGTTCAGCAAAGTCTCAGAATATAAGGAACAAGCAGGACTAGCTACATAATTTGCAGCATCCCATTGCAAAAGGAAAACTCAGGGCCTTTTGTTCAGAAATTGTTAAGAATTTAAGCCTGTGACAGCAGAGCATTTGACCAAGTACAGGACCTCTTTGAAAGCAGGACCCTGTACTAGCATGGGCTGAAATGCCCCTGAAGTGAGTCCTTGATCAAGACATTTATAGGAGGAGCTGGCCAAGTGCAAGGAGAAATCAGCAGAATTGTAATTGTAGATCTCAGGACTAAAGGAGTATAGCAGAGTCTGTGGACAAATAGAAGAGAAACAATGTAGCTGAAAAATACAAGGAATAAAGTAGAGCTAGCAGACATACGGAAAATATTGGCTCATAGGACAAAGGATTATAAAGATTCTTTCTAGTTGTACAAATTAGTTATATACTGGGACAGAAAAATGCACTTAGTTAATACAAAAAATAATAGCGTGAAATTTATGAAACCATTTTCACACCACAACATAACAATACAATTATAATTAAATAGGAAAAATAGAATTCTAAAGAAACAAATCACATCGAAATTAAAATTTGAAATAGCATATTAACTTAATAGAGGAAAACTGTAATAACAAAAATATTTTTTAAAATACAAGTATAGAAGTATGAGAAATCATAATTAGTGAGATGCTGGCAGAAATGGACTAGGAAAATTTATCTATTTTTTTAAATGTGTTTTATTTATTTGTTTGTTTGTTTTAGAGAGAGAGAGCATGCAAGGTGGGGAGAGGGGCAGAGGGAGAGAGAGAATCCCAAGCAGACTTTGTGCTCAGCGTAGAGCCTCACTCAGGGCTCAACCTCACAACCCTGAGATCAGGACCCCAAGCCAAAATTAACAGACACTTAACTGAATGAGCCACCCAGGCATTCAAAAATTTATCTCTCTAAACATATATTAACAATAAATGAGAATAGAAACATTAGGAATTAATTCTGTGCATAGGGAACTTTAAAATGGAATAATGCAATAAACCGAAACAAAGTAGGAAAATAAAAATGCAACAGATATTTTAAAAAATAAAAGACTAAAGAAATAAACCTATAAAAGAGTAGTTTGCCTTTTGACAAAATGGACAAAATTGATAAATCTTTGGACCAATGAGAGGGAGAAATTACAAATTAATGTAATCAAGGGAAAAGATCATTAAAATAGCATAGATTCTATTAAATATTAAAGAGCATTGCTTGCTCTTTAATATCAACAGCTACTGATCTGATAATCATGTTTATATAATTTCTCACAAACAAGTAATAAAACATATGCAACAAGAAATAGAAAACATTATTAATTCATGACATATGAATAGAAAAGTTAGGTATTATGACCCTGACACCTTAACTGAAGAATTTTCTAAGTTTTAAAAAATAAATAAACCTTTATGCTACTTAAATTGTTCCAATAAACTATGGTATGTTTCCCTAGGAAACAATATTTCCTAAGTGAATTTGTTGAGCTTCATCAGGGCTAGGAAATCTCATTAATGAAACAAAGATGCACAACCTCAACCAAAATCTCAGAAAAAAAATATTTTATATATATAAAATCATATATAATCATATATAAAATCATATATATATATGTGTGTATGTGCGTGTGTGTGTGTGTTTAAAAATTGCCTAATATGGAAAAAAAACAAGATTTGTCCCAATAATGTAAAGCTGGTATATTAAAGCAAAATATCCAACAAAATTAATCATAAAAAATAATCCAAATAAGCATAGTGGATTACTATCTTAATGTAATAAATCATAGATACTTTAAAAGTAAAATTCAAATATAAACACCAGCAAAATGTATTCAAGAAGAAAAAAATGATATATAAATACAGAGAAAGAATGACATTTAAAATCCTGTTTTTGTAAGTTAATGCAGCTAGATTTAGGAACTAGAAATAAGCCACAAAAGTATTAAAGGTAATTAAGAAAAGATCAGAGGAATTAAGAAGAGAGTAACAAAACTCAATGGCATTCCTTTATTATAGAGATGACACACCAGTAGAAAATACAAAAAGAATTCCCATTAAACAATGAAAAAGGTAATGAAGTCAATTTAAAATAAGTTAATAAAAAAAATAAAAAATAAAATAAAATAAGTTAATAAAAAGCCACTGTAAAACCCAAATGGGAAAATATGGGACTATATAATAAATGAAGCAGAAATCAACATTTTGGAAGCCTAAAAGTAGAAAAGATGACAATATTTTAGGTTAATAAAAAAGGTTTAAAAAAAAGAGAAAGAAATGATCTAAAGCACCACAAAGTCAAAGTTCCCCTAATATAATATACATTAACTTTATAAATTGATAATACATATTAACTGATACATAAGCAACCAATAATATCAAATACTATTTTAAAGATGTGATCACACTCATATTATTTTCAACTATATTTTAAATTATTAAAATAATTGTCAAAACCATGGATATTTGTCACAAACAATTAGAAAAAATAATCAAATAGAAAATCCAGAAATAGATTCAAGGTATTAATAGTGCTGCCCAAAAGAAATATAGTTGACCCTTGAACAACACAAGTGTCAATTGTGCAGGTCCACTTACATGTAAATTTTTTTAATATAAATATAGTACAGTACTGTACATATATTTTCTCTTATGATTTTTTTAAAAGATTTTATTTATTTATTTGAGAGTGCATGCACAAATGGAGGGAGTGCACAGAGAAAGAGGGAAAAGCAGATTCCACCCTGAGCAGGGAACCCAGCATAGGGCTTGATCCCAGGACCCTGAGATTATGACTTGAGATCAGACACTTAACCAACTGAGCCATCCGGGCACCCCCTGCTTTATGATTTTCTTAAAATTTTCTTTTCTTTAGCTTACTTTATTGTAAGAATACAGTATTTAATACATAGAACATACAAAATATGTGTTAATGGACTGTTCATGATATCATAGGCTTCCAGTCAACAGTAGGCTATTAGTTAGATTTGGGGGGAAGTCAAAAGTTATTTGGAGATTTTCCACTATGCAGGGTGAAACACATATAATGTGAGCCATACGTGTAATCTAAAGTTTTCTAATAGGCATATTTTTAAAAGTACAAAGAAATAGGTAAAATTAACTTCAATAATGTTTTATTTAATCCAATACATCAAAAGTATCATTTCACCATGGAATCAAATCAATCTGTATTTTAAACCTATGCCACATATCAGTTCAGACTATTCACATTTCATGTTGTTAGTGGCTACCATATTAGACAACACAGATAATAATATTTGACAAATTGTGTGTGTGTGTGTGTGTGTGTGTGTGTGTGTCTCTGAAGAAAAATAGAAGAAATAGAATACAAGTTTCTAGTCCCTTTGGGCTACTGTCACAAAATACTACAGAGTGGGTGGCTTATAAACAACAGAAATTTATTTCTTTCAGTTCTAAAGGCTGAGAAGTCACTTTCTGGGGAGAACCTTCTTCCTGGGTCAGAGCTACTGCCTTCTCACTGTGTCCTCACATGGTGGAAGGGGCTAGGGAATTCTTGTGAGGTCTCTTTTATAAGAGGACTGATCCCATTCATGAGGGCTCTACCTGCATAACTTAATCCCCTCACAAAGGCCCTGCCTTCCTGACACTGTCACAATGGGTTTTGATTAGCACATGTGCATTTTGGAGGGACACAAACATTCAGTCCTCAGCAACAAATATTATCAGCATAGCATTATTTATTGTATCAGCACATTGGAAACATCCTCATGGCACTAAATAGGGGTCATGCTAAGAAAATATTATTTCAGGGCGCCTGGGTGACTCAGTGGTTGAGCATCTGCCTTTGGCTCAGGTCATAATCCTGGGGTCACAGGATCAAGTCCCACATCAGGGTCCCTGTGGGAAGCCTACTTCTCCCTCTGCCTATGTCTCTGCCTCTCTGTGTCTTAAATAATAAATAAATAAAATCTTTTTAAAAAGGAAAATATTATTTAATCAACAAAATAAAATGCTTTGCAACAAGGTCTATAGATACTGTCAATGCACAAGAAATGAAATTATAGGGCAGCCCAGGTGGCTCAGCGATTTAGCGCTGCCTTCAGCCCAGAGCATGATCCTGGAGACCCAGGATCGAGTTCCATGTAGGGCTCACTGCATGGAGCCTGCTTTCTCCCTCTGCCTCTCTCTCTCTGTCTCTCCAGAATAAATAAATAAAATCTTAAAAAAAAAAAACTGTAAAATTGCATGAAATGAACAGAAGCCAAATAAAACAATATATAATGTTCCTTACAACTATATTAAAAAAGCATTTTTGTGCAATGACAAAGAAAATATCTGAAATTCTGAGGAATGCAATATTAATATTGCCAAAACAGTCCAATGTGTGACTATATTCAAAACAATTTTACATTAATTATATTTCAGTAGATTTAAGGTCCCTTTTCTTATAAAGATACTTCTGTTTATGAAAAAAGGAAAGGAAATGTTATGTTATATTGCAACATGACCACAATAGTTGCCAAATTTTGGTTATACAGTGCAATTGCACCACAACTTTGACCTAGGGACGTTCAGCTATACTTACTTACATGTCTTTTTTATGTAATTTAAAATGCTGCCAAATTACGTTTTGCCTTTTCCACCTGGGGTTCCAAGAGAGAATTAAGCACCAATGTCTTAAGACATCCATTCAAAGCATGTAATAGATTCACTTCCTCCTGGAATTGTGTTAGCTCTGTACCATCCTTGGAAGATGGATGTTTTGTGCTTCAGAAGAGAAACTCTGGTAGATTTACTAAAAATCATGAGTTGTACAATTAAAATGGGTGAATTTTAAGATGTGTAAATTATACTTCAATAAAGAAGTGGTTTCCTTTTAAAACAAACCAGACACAATGACTATGGAACAGCACTGTCCAACAGAACTTTCTGCAGTGATGAAAATGTCTGACATCTGTACTGTCCAACAAGACATGTGTAGCTATTCACCACTTGAAATTTGCCTACTGTGATGGAGGAGCAGAACTTTTTATTTTGTTTTACTTTATTATTTTACTTTATGTTAATTAACTTAAACTTAAACAGCAACATGTGGCTTGTGGCTACCATATTGGACAGCATGGCCACAGTGAATGTAAAGAATGTACCTAGAGACTCACCAGGAATGAGCTGACTTCTAAAAACTTTTTCAGGAAAATGATGACTATAGCAGAGAATGAGAGACATTTCAAATGCAGGTTCTGTACTCCTGATCCATCCTCAGAAGGCATAATTCCAGCTCAATTCATTCCCACCTCCATCCACCTCTCACTGAGAGTCAGGACAGAGAATTTAAACCCTAACAAAGCTGCTTTATATTTCTGTTTGGGAAACACTTCTTTCATAGATGAGAAAACAAACCCCAAAACTATAATAACTGCACTGTTTCATTGCTCATACTCCATAGGCTTGATCGATGCCCTAACACTGGAGGGTTTTCAAAGAACTGTCCAGATCTAAAATGCATTCATGAATGTATGGCCCAATACATTTTACTCGCATTTTAATACTAACTTTAATCTCATGAGGCACCTGGGTGGCTCATTTGATTATGTGTCTGCCTTTGGCTCAGGTCATGATCCTGGGGTCCTGGGATTGAGCCTCCTGGACTTCCTGCTCAGTTGAGAGTCTGCTTCTCCCTCTCCCTCTGCTCCCCCCCCCCATGCTCTCTCTCTCTGTCAATCTCTCTCAAATAAATAAATAAATCTTAAATAAATAAAAATGAAAAAAATAATCTCAAAGCCATATATCCATTCACCTATTTTTTGTGTTAGTATTACTTAAACTTGAATGTATGATAAACAAAGACTGTAAACAAATATTTAATATGTCTAGAACATGTAAACACAAGAGCTGATTTTAACAGAAATTCAACTCCCTCCTACTTTTTGTTTATAAATACAGATATCAAAACAATCCTAGCACATTTTTAATTCCACCAGTGACCAACACTTACATCCCTTCAATGACTAACACAATTAGTGGCAGTATTCATCGTACCTGCTATTTTTACAATGTAAATTGCAGGTCTTTCACTAAGCAAGAGGGGAAATACAAAAGATCCATTCTTTCTGTGATTCATTTTTGGAAATGTATATTGTCTGACAATTCTTGCCTTATTTACATATTTTAAGCCTGAACGTTGTGAGTATTCTGGGTTTATGCTTAAATGCTGCTTTAATCTCCCTCTGCCTCTCCTCTCCACCACCATCCCGGCTTGTGCTTTCTCTCTCGCTCACTCTCTCTCGTTCACTCTCTCTTTCTCTTTCTCTCTCTTGCTCACTCTCTCAAAAAAATAAACAAAATCTTTTTCTAAAAATGTTGCCTTAATATGGGGGGAAATTGTGCTTCATATTCTTCCCTTGTCTGAAAAATAATGGAGCTATATATACAGACATTTGACTTAACAATGACTTAACAATGACTTTGACTTAACAATGGTTTGACTTATAATTTTTTGACTTTACAATGGTGCAAAAGCAATACACTCAGTAGAAACTGTACTTCCAGTTTTGAATTTTTATCTTCTCCCAGGCTAGTGATATGCAGGAAGAGCCTTTCAGGATCTGAGCAGTGGCAGTAGGCCATAGCTCCCAGTCAGCCACATGATCAAAAGGATAAACAACTGATACACTTACAACCATTCTATACCCCTACAACCAATCTCTTTTTCAGTTTCAGTACAGTATTCAATAAGTTATATGAGATATTCAACACATTATTATCAAATAGGCTTTGTGTTAGATAGTTTTGCCCAACTATAGGGTCATACAAGTGTTCTGAGCACATGATATTCAGTAAGTTAGGTGTATTTTTGACTGAAGATATTTCAACTTATGATGGGTTTATTGGGATATACCCCATCATAAGCTGAGGAAGATATGTATTACACATATTCTTACAATGGTCTAGGTCATATTTGCCAGCTGAAATTCATTTACTTCATAGGTAAGTGGTTTGCATCATTACAGTAATACCATAATGTGAGTGGAAAGTATATTGATAAAAGCCAGTCTGAGAAAAACTAAAATTAATCATTGTATATTTGCCTTTCTGATGGCTATGAAAATTTATATTTCTTTCAGCTATCACTATATTTCTTGGTTCTTAAAGTCAAACTTTAATACTACATAAATTTGGCCATTTTGCCAACATTAGTGTGCTCCATGCATCCACCATCCCACTAGAATTATTTATTTAATTCATATTTTGCTACCAAAAGAACCAAAACAAAACAAAACTAGAAGAGGAGCTTCTAATACTCTAAGAAGAGTATTTAGGTCCATGTTCTATTTTGTGGCTATATATTCTGTTGTCAGAACTTATTAGTAGAAACTTCTAGACCTGTTGGTAGAGCCAGTCCTATGCCCCCATCTCCATGCTGAATGTTCCTCTTGATGCATTATTTTGTGACTCCTACAGATTGTTATTCATTTTTTAAAGCATATATAGTACTTAATATGTTGTAGGTACTTTCCTAAGTACTAGACATATATTAACTTATACAATCCCCACAGAAATCTTGTGAATTGGGCACTATTATTATCATTCTCATTTTACAAATGAGAAATTGAGGCACACAAAGGTGAAGTAATTTGTCAAAGATCACACAGCTAGCAAGTGGCAGAGCTAGGATTTGAACCTGGATCTAGAGTGTGTCCACTTAATCATTATGCTATGCTGTTTGCCACCATTCAGTATATGGAAGTCCCACTAATCTCTTCCAGATTCCAAGTGTGACTCTATATCTGAGGTCCTGTCTAGGTGTAAAAGACTCCACAGGGGAGAAGCCTAGAGCTTGCAGAGGTACCTACAAGGTTCTAGTGTTCACCTATCAATAGATTGGTGGGCTCACGGGTTGTGAGGGATTTGCTCAATGTGGAGTTATTCCAATGCCTTCTGTTAAGTGTCTTTCTTCAGTCCTAAGTCATGAGCTGCTGATAAACCAGAGCTTGACACTCTGTCACACCAACCAGTCATGGCCCATTACTTCCCCTTAGTAAAGCTCAACAATTATGTCTTTAGCCTCTGATATGCTTTTTCTCCATCTAAATACTGCACATTTGGGGACTTTAACAGAAGGATAAATGTTGTCAGAAAAGGCGATGATACATGAACTTCTGAATAATTTCACTGATATCAGTGAACAGACCAGGGCACCATCAGTCCCTGGAGGTTTTTCCAGTAAGATTAATGATCATTTGAAATCAAATGGAAACAAACCAAGGCCAAAGAGCAGTAAATCAAGCCCCAAATGAACACACATTCTGAAAGTTCAGCCTTGGATTTCACATCAAACAGCAGTCAATGTTTTGAAAAACATAAGAAAACCGGAGGTAGGGGGTGGGGTGGGGCGTTGACAGCATCATTTCATGAAAGGGTTTCATTCACATTAATTTAAATAAAAGAGAAAGGCCCGTGGAGAAGAAGTTGAGTACAGAAATATTCATCAAAAGTATCGATAGCCAAGTACCCCTCATTCTGTGCTCTACAAAATTCTGTCCAAAATTGAATGGATTCTCCTTCATGTGGTTAATTCCCTGGGGTTGATTCCCTGCGAAGCTGACTCTGAGATGGAAATTAATGTGTACGAGGTCTATTAGGAGTTTTGTCAGGACCAACATCTACAAAAAGGAAGGGAAAGAAGCGAGACTGGCAGAGGGAGAAATTGAGCTGTCCTGTAGTCACAACACCCAGTCCCATGGGGAGTTCTGGAGCTGGGATGGCCCTTCACTAGTTGTCCCAGGCTGGGACAAGCATGAGACTGTCCTTCCACTAACCAGTTATTAGGTACAGGCTGCCCTGGAAAGAGGGCCTGACCTTGGGTGAGACAGCTCTTTGCAGTCAAGGCTAATTTTGAAGAAGTTTGAGGGCCATCTGCTGACAGCACTCCCAACAGCTGGGGGAAAGGTCCTCAAGTCTTGAAAATAGATGTGGATGATGTATAACAGTAGCCACTACATTTGTTTAGCAGGCATTTGTTGAGCACTAACTATATAGCAGGCTAAGTTAGGCTTGGATTGATAAGGACATAACTAGGAACAAGATATGTATGATTCCATTCCTTGAGGATTTTCCAATGTACAAAATAAGAAATTTTCATTCTATAATAAGGGTAAGTTGAAAACCTAAAAAGCACTAAAGCTAGCCTGCTTTTCTTTGATATCAAAACCAATTTGTTCTCCCTTCTTCACTTTGGAGTAGAACCTTAGGAGTTATTTTTTAAAGGATACTAGTCTGTGTCTCTTAAATAAGCTTATTTGGATGGTTTGACTTTTACTGGAACCAAAGAATCAAAGAAAGCCTAGAAGAGACATGAGAGATCATCTTGTTAATTTTTCTCCCAAAGTTGAAGCCTTCCTTTATAAGGCATCTCTGTAGCTGAATAACCACATTATTCAGGATAAAGAACTCATTATCCAGAGAGGAAGCCCATTCCATTGTTGGGTAACTGCCATTGTTACTGATGACCTCCACCTACTGATCCTAGTTCTGCTCGCTTGAGTAATACCAAATATCAATAGTGCTTCAGGTATTGGAAGATACCCTTTCATGTTAGTCTTCTCTACTCCAGGTTAAATATACCTGATTCCTCTCTCATAAAATCCTACCTCTTAGGTATCTTCCTACTTTTTCTGTGTCCCTTTCTCTATCACTGCTTGACTGCGTTCATGCCTTGGCTTTACATTGTTGATCCTAACAGTCTCTAAACTGCTCTCCCAGAGTCCATTATATTATAAGCCAAAGTCATTTTTTTGAAGACACAAATCTGCTCGTCACTCCCCACTCACTCCCACACACACTACGATCTATTTGAATCCTAGATGTCAAACTCTAAGACAGCAGAGAAGGACCTTCAAGATGGGCTCCTGCTTATGATTTGGGTCTCAACTCCCAACACGTGCAATGTGCACTCTATGATCAAAACACCCTCTTTTCCTTCCACATATTCTCCTCCCTTCATCCTCTTCTCTTTCCAGTAAACTTCTACTTAAGCCTCAAATTCCAGTTCAAAAGCCAACTCCTTTCTGAAGTTAACTCCAAAGAAGTTGTTCCCTTCTCTGTGCTTCTGCAAAACTGTTCAACCCTCTCTTTTACCATTTCTCACATTGTTCAGCAATGATAAGTTATGAGTTTATCTTTCCAAATCAAAATGTAAACTTTTGAGAGCAAGGAATTCTGGGCTATTTTCAGCATACTATCATTAAGTACATGAGTGAATGAGTGAATGAATGAATGAATATAAAATATTTTTCAAAACCTTCATCAGCATAATAATCCCCCGCTAAATTGTTAATGTTTCTCTTAACACTTAGGACATCTCCACACTTTGAGTTTGCAATTAAGTTTTTGAACCTGAGAATAGAAATATGCACTTACCCCTAGACATTCTATCTGTAGATTTCTTATCTGTCATAATAAAGTCCAATTCCAATTCTGTTACCTATTTGTTAGCTAGTCCTGTTTCAGTTTTATACTGTTTGTACCACTTTTATACCAGAAAAGGGATAATTTTATGTCTTCAAATAAATTGCTGACAAAATTGATGACCAGAATTGGGCTAAGACAGATGCCAACACAACGAGCTACATTCCTATGATGCTGCTATAGTAAGTACAATTGTCTTCTTCCCTGGCATTGTCAAAAACTAGCATTCTTCTTCATGACAAAACAGTAAGTCCATTCTTAAAAGTCTATATTTGTTTTAGAGAAGAGGTTCTAATGTGATCAGTGATGTAAGTTAGTGATGGTTTTCTTGGATTTTCAAAAAAATATATATTTCAAAATCTTATTTTTATTCTTTAGCCCATGCATGCTTAGTCCATAATGGTGACATGAGTCATATCTGGAACTAATGAAGAAAAGAGAAAAATATGATTCATTAATTTATTATGGATTCTTTCCTAAAGCCAGAACGTAGCCCCTGTTCCATTTTAGCTTTTGCAAGCTACGTATTTGGAGGGAAAACATTTTGCTGTGAACATTGTTTTAAAAAATAGGTCTTTGTGTAATTTAGGTTCTCACTGTAACAAAATGACATAGTTAAGTTTAGATTAAATCTTTCAAAATAAATAAATAAATAAATAAATAAATAAATAAATAAATAAATAAATAAATCTTTCCCCCTTATGCAATTTAGGGGATGTGTCTTATTGTACCTTGAAAAACCTTGTTCTCTTTTAGCAGGTTAAAAGTGTGGTCTCTCTGAAAAGATTCTTATCGTTCTCTCCATCAGTAAGTGTATGCCAGGATCACAATACTACAGTCTGAGTGTGCCAAATGCGAAAACAAGGCTTATCTGCAAAATCTGTGTGAAGGGGCGGGGGGGGGGGGGGAATGATTGGTGCTCACTTTTCCAACTCCAGTGTGGGAAACACAGTTTGTGCTCAGTAAAAAGTGTCTAATTGAGGAATTAAAATGGCATGACCCTACTGGTTTAAAATATGGCACCTCAATTCAGTCCTGGCCCTTTTAAAAAATTTCTTGATTCATTCATAATAAGAGCCAAAATGTTATACTCTGTGGGGGAAATCTGGCAATGAGGAGAAGAAATACACAGAGGAATAAAATTTAAAGACTTCCAAATTCCAGTACAAATTGAAAGACATAAAATTCATCCCCATCATGGGCCCCATGATAAATATTTTTCATTGACCTTTTCATCATGATAAAGTTTAAAAATTCACAAAGAAAATTGAAATGTCAACTCACCATTTAATATATTTCCATGCATATTCTGGCTTTGAATGAATCAATCCAACCTTATTTTTCTATTTACTAAAGAATCTTGTTGACCTATTCTAAGGTTATTGTAACCCTCAGCCCCCAGGAGTTATGTCTACCCAGGTACAAATGAGATTAAAGTATTAAAGAACATTTTAAGAAAACTGAGTGCTAAATTCAGAAAGTGCCAGTAACTTGGTTGTTCAAATTATATCCAAGTTTCTCCAAATAAACCAGTTAGGACTCTGAGGATGAAGTAGCACCTCATCGCCTTATTGAAAAAACTAGATAATGTCCCTTCAGCAGTAAAACATTCATAAAGTCCAAAGTATGGTATTACTCATTCCCCACTTCTGACTCATGAACATTTTCGGAAATAATCCCTTAAATGTTACTGCAAAGGGAAATATGAAGAGCAAAGTTGTTTTGGCACAACTTCACTCTTGTTTTGTTGAGTTATGAACTGTATTTAGTTTCACACTTTTGATCTTATGCATTCTTGATGATATATTTGCACACATAACATCTCTATATACGTTAGAAATAGACCTGCTATGACAGTTCTTATGATTTAAAAATTCTCCATACAGCTACTCACAGAAATTTCTTTTATAGTAATCTATTATTTACCATCATGAAAATACTTAATGCCACCAAGATAAAATAAATTTCATATAATACATATTATAAAAGCCTTTATTGGAAAAGTATGACATTGCAATCATACATAAGGAAAAGTTGAGAAGTAAATGTTTAAAAATAGTTAATTTCAGTTTAGAAAATAAAAAGGGAAAATGAATTATAAATCTCAGTGCTTTTAGGACATATCTTCCCAACAAAGTAAAAGAGAGAAAATGGATTCCATCCAGTGTAGTCCAAAGGTAACCATTTCTAGAAAACATTTCTAAACCACTCTGTTCTGCCATGATTGTTCCCTCTTCTAAAGTTCAGTGGAAACTTGTTGTTTCACTCATTTTAGCCCTTAACTAAATCCTGTCTTGTGGTTTTAAGCATGGATTTTGGAGTTAGGCAGATTAAGACTTGAATCCCAACTTGGTCTTCATTAATAAAATGGAGCAATCATATCTCTCACAAGCGTTGTTGTAAAGATTAACGAACTAATGTATGTAAAGCATTTAGAAAAGGGCAGGCAAAAGTATAAAACCAACAGTTATTATTATGATTTGATAGTTATATGCGTTATGTACCTGAAGAAATATTTAGAGGTGACATGTCATGATATTTGAAACTTTCAAATGATTCAAAGAAAGAAAAAAATACAGAGAGAGTAAGAACAAAATGTTAACTGGTGATATTAGATGAAGAATATACAAATGTTCATTGTACCTTTTTAAAGTTTTTTCCATAGATTTAAATTTTGTTAATAAAAAACACATGTAGAAAATCTAAATTAGGTTATACTGTTTCCCTGTGGAGACACAGAAAGGAAATTATTTATGTACTTTCATATTGTCAGTCTCATGATCGTTTAATCACATGAAGACACCACATTTCATGGTAAAAGCTTACTGTCACAGATGCATCCCCAATCTTTCCACTTGTCTATTTTATTCATCATTTCATGCTCTCACATCACCAGCTCTCCAATTTATGACTCCATCCTCCGGCTCTTAAAACTTTGCTTCTGATGTAATTTCTGTCTTGTTAACCCATTTAGTTTCTCTTTCTGGATTGTTGAGATACTGTTTCATGATTGTGTTATTTTGTCTTAACTTAAAAATGCAATGAATTAATGCATATTTGTTGTAAAATGTAAAGTTCAGGCTACACTAAAATGTAGAGAGAAAAACAAGTAAAAGTCCATTTCCCCTCCACTTCATAGTCCCATCTCTCAAAACAACCACTTTTAGGAGTTTAGCATGTACCCTCTCAGGTAGTTTTCTACCCACATTCAAAGATACAAGTACATTTCTATATTTGTTAATTTTTAAAAAAACTGTATTATTATATATTTTTTCTTATTTTATTACATTGGTTTAGACCTCTGGAACAATGTAAATTAGCAATGATAACAAATATCCTTAAATTATTCCTGATTCTTCCCTTTTATAATCATATTCTCAGATTTAAATTATACTTTTTTTGATGGGCTTTTTCAAAATAAACTCAATAAAGGGGCTAGCCTAACTTCTCTACAGGTAAGAGAAAACAACTAATTGGATTTTTAATTCCTTAAAGGTAGGAACAATTTTGGGGCACGTGGGTGGTACAGTCAGTTAAGTGTCCCACTCTTGGTTTAGGCTCAGGTCATGATCTCTGGGTCATGAGATTTAGTCCTGCATCATACTCTGCTTGGTGTGGAATCTGCTTGAGATTTTCCCTCCCTTTGACCTTCCTACTCATGCTTGCTCTCTCTCTCTCTCTCTCCCTCTCTCTAAAATAAAATAAATAAATCTTTTTAAAAAAAGAAGTGGGAACAATTTCTTATACTTTGCATTTCCTTTTGAATTCAGCCATGCATGTTTTCTGTTCCTACATTTTTAATGAAAAGATCAAATAAAAAGTATTTTTTTCTAGAAGTGGAGCCAGTTTTACTACAGATTAATTTTGATGCTCTGGAAATGCATCTTGATTATTGTACAGACATTACTGATGGGGGCTAACAATTGAAAGGGAACAACTTTTAGACAAACATATCTCAAGCAGGTTAGACCTGTTGTGACTAACCATTAGGCAACTCCATGTAATATCTTGCTTAAATAAAGGTGCCAAATGAAAGACTGACAAGATTGCTCTCTAAGTCTTTAATGTCTTTTGCAAAATCCAAAACCTACAGTGAACTACCCATTTCTGGAGCTGGAACTGAAGAGAGGTTAATAGTGGCAGAAATGGTAATTAATGAAAGTGGGATGTTTTTATAGAAAACCAGAATGCATCCGTAGCAAATCTACTTCCTGCAATTAGAAAGAGTCGACCACATGAGCATAATGTTCAATTTCTCAAACAATGGAAATATGATTTTCCTCAAGAGAAAAATGCATGCACAGTTATTAAATCACCCTACAGTTTGCTGTAAGGAGGATGACTAGATGAAGCCATTGAGCTTTCTTTCCTTTAGTCACTCCCAAATACCTCCACAAATGAGTTCTTACTACTTCAGAACAGGTCTCTAATTTTCCATTATACTTAATTTTAATCTGGTCTCTGAGTCAAGCATGCATTCAGTTATATACTTGAAGGTCAGACTTCATATCAACCTGTTACCTGATTAAAAACTACTTATTACTGCCAATGTTAGATCATAAGGATATTTTTTGGCCAATTATTCCAACTAATTAATTTATTGGTTATTTTCTTCATCAAACATTTTTGAATGCCTACTATGTACCAGTTCCTATACTACTGGTGGCAATAAAAAAGATAGGTAGACTAGAGTTGTTGCCATAAATAACTTCATAATATCTACCTTTTCTGTTAAAAATTTTTAAAAATTATATTTCAATATAATTTTGTGGCTTAGCCAGTATTAGTTATTTCCATAGAAGTTGTCACAATGAAAATATATCAAGCAGCAACAAGATTTAAGTCTGTTAAATCCATTTAATCTAACCATGCCAATAGAAGTCAGCCCTTCTAAAAAGCTTCTTCCATGGGTAGCCTCTGTTTTGCCTATTCTCCCAAAGAGTAACTACTGAAAATCATTAGGAAGAGTACATTTAGAATATAACGTAAGTAACCAGTTACAATAGTCTTCTCTGACAAATGTTATCATATTAACAATTGAGCATGACACTATAATATGTAAGATATAAAAAACATTGGAAGTCACTGGGCTCAAGAAAACATAAATTGGATGCTTGTATATTAACTTTATGGAGTTCTTCTGGAACAAAACTATGTGATGATACCCAACAGTTTCCCTAATTTATTAACTACATATTTTTAGTAGCCCAGTAAACCTGACACTCATCAAAAAAATGATTTTCTTGGGGGTCTCTGGGTGGCGCAGCGGTCTGGCGCCTGCCTTTGGCCCAGGGCGCGATCCTGGAGACCCGGGATCGAATCCCACGTCGGGCTCCCAGTGCATGGAGCCTGCTTCTCCCTCTGCCTGTGTCTCTGCCTCTCTCTCTCTCTCTCTCTCTCTCTCTCTCTCTCTGTGACTACCATAAAAAAAAGAAAAAAAATGATTTTCTTCAAAGCCAACATGGCCCTAGGATGCAATCAGCAGGAGCATAATAGGAGCTAGAAGATATATAGTCAAATGGTGTCAACATATGCCAAATTGTTTGTAAAATACTATGTCCAGTTCTGCACCAAAGTAAACCAAGTCATTTATTTTTTGCTAAAAGCATAAATTTCATAATCCTGTTGTTCCATGATTGATTCCATGATACCATGATTTCATGGCTACCAAGTTACAATTTTTAGTCTTTGTTTTTATAATTTTCCCCTCAGAAGACTCTTTTTCTCTATGTCTGCCAACATGACAAAAGAAGGAGTTTACAAGGAAAATGTTATGGAGCTGATTGATAATTACTTGGGTTTTGTTTTTGTTTTTGTTTGTTTGTTTCTGTTTGTTTGTTTTTGTAGGCTCCATGCCCAGCGTGGAGCCTAACACAGGGCCTGAATTCATGACACTGAAATCAAGACAGGAATGGACATCAAGAGTCAGATGCCCAACTTGCTGAGTCACCTAGGCATCCCAATAATTACTTGTTATTAAGCATGCAATTACGGTGGCTGGCATTCAGTGAAGGAAATAACTTTTTAATGGGACAACCTTAAAAATTATAGCATCAGATTATACACTTAAACTACATGGATGCAATACTACAAAAAGAAGAGAGATTAAAATGATAGATCTATTTATGATTAAAAAAACTTATTAAATATAAACAAAGAATGACATTATAGATTCAACTAGCTGAGAACACTTCTCTTGCTCAAATATTCATCTTTCTCAAAAATACTTTATTTTCTTTTTTTCAAAAATACTTTATTTTCTATCCTCTGTTCTCCCCATCTATTTTTTTTTTTTTTATTTACGATAGTCACAGAGAGAGAGAGAGAGAGGCAGAGACACAGGCAGAGGGAGAAGCAGGCCCCATGCACTGGGAGCCCGACGTGGGATTCGATCCCAGGTCCCCAGGATCGCGCCCCGGGCCAAAGGCAGGCACCAAACCTCTGCGCCACCCAGGGATCCCCTCTCCCCATCTATTTTATTTGCAAACTTCTCAAGAGAATTTCTGTACATCAGCCTCAGTTCTCCCTGGGTTCTCCTACCTTATCAGTCCAGGTTTCTAGCAGAGAAATAGAACCAGTAGTTGATATATATAGAAAGAATATATATAATGTAATATATGCTAATATGTATTAAAGTACACATAAATTAATATATGAATTGTCATTAGTAATATATGAATTATACATTCATAATACCATGTTATATAATGTTAATGTATAACTATATTATTAATGCATTAAATAACATGTATATTATTGTATAATAAGGTATATAATATACATAATATGCAACATATACATAGGCAGGTTTTATATAAATTGATATAAAATATTATATAATGTGTATATATGAAGATAGAGAGATTTTTTTTTCAAGATTTTATTTATTAATTCATGAGAGACACAGAGAGAGAGAGGCAGAGAGATAAGACAGACAGAGGGAGAAGTAGGCTCCCCACAGGGAGCCCGGTGCAAGACTCCATCCCAGGACCCTGGGATCACAACCTGAGCCAAAAGCAGGTGCTCAACCACTGAGCCACCCAGGCATCTGGGGAGAGATTTCAAGACATCGACCTCTGTAGCTATAGGGCTGGTGAGTCCAAATCCCATAGGGTAAACTGGCAGGCTGGATTTCCTCCTCCTCCGCCTCCTCCTCCTCCTCCTCCTCCTCCTCCTCCTTCTTCTCCTCCTTAAAGATTTTATTTATTTATTCATGAGAGACACAGAGAGAGAGATGCAGAGACATAGGCAGGAGAAGCAGGCTCCACGCAGGGAGCCCAATGTGGAACTCGATCTCAGGACTCTAGGATCACGCCCTGAGCCAAAGGCATACGCTTAACCGCTGAGCCACCCAGGCATCCTAGATCTCTTCTTTAAGTAAACTTTAATTTTGTTCTTCAAGTCTTTCAACTGATGTTTATGAGGACCACCCAGATTATCAAAGATATTCTCCTTTACCTAAAATCAATTGAGTATATATCTATAAAACATGTCCAGAGCAACACCTAGATAAGTGTTCAATTGAATAACTGGGTACTGTAGCCTACCCAAATTGACATAGAATTAATCATTACAATGAACAATTATTGAGATTTACCTCAAAGCTTGCCAATGATACCCTGACGGTAACTCTAGAGCCTCTTTATTGGAACTCCTTCTCTGTTGCACTTCACAGGGTTTGCTACCTCTCCTTTTAAAAACACTCCCTCACCGGAACACAGACTATCCTATTCCTACTTAAGGAATAGAATACATTATTGTATCTTGAATCAAAACCCATCATTCAGCAAATGGTGCTGTGATAACTGGATATCCACAAGCAAAAAATAAAGTCAGACCTTAATTTATACCATATACAAAAATTCCCTCAAGAATGGATCAAAGGAAAAAAAAAAAAAGGATGGATCAAAGACCAGGGTGCCTGGGTGGCTCAGTCAATTAAGTGTCTCCCTTCAGCTCAGGTCATGATTGTAGAGTCCTGCAATTAAGCCCCACATCAGGCTCCCTGCTCAGCAGGGATCCTGCTTCTCCCTCTCCCTCTCTCAAACAAATAATAAATAAAATCTTTTAAACAATAGATCAAAGACCTAATATAAGAGCAAAACTATCAAACTATTAGAATTAAATACAGGAGTAAATCTTTGTGACCTGGGTTTAGCATTGTTCTCTCAGATATGACATTAAAAGTACGAATGATAAAAGAAAAAATAGATAAATAGGATTTGGTCAAAATTTAAAATTTTGTATTTCAAAAGGCACTATCAAGAAAGTGAAAAGACAATCCAGGGAGTGGGAGACAATATTTGCCAATTGTATCTGATAAGGGACTTGTATCCATAATATATAAAGTACTCTCATAACTCAACAATTAAAGGACAAATAACCCAATTTAGAAAATGGAAAGGGATTTGAATAGACGCTTCTCCAAAGAAGATATATGAATGGCCAGTAAGCACATGAAAAGATGCTCAACGTCATTATTCATTAGTGAAATGCAAATCAAAACCACTATGAGATACCATTTCATTCCCACTAAGATGACTAAAAAAAAAAAAAAAAAAAAAAAAAAAAACAGACAATAACAAGTATTGACAAGGATGTAGAAAAATTACAACCTTCACACATTGCTAGTGGGATTATACATGTCACTTTTGAAAACAGTTTGATAGCTCCTCAAAATGTTAATCACAGAGTTACCATATAACCTAGCAATTCCACTTCTAATTATGCACCCAAAAGAATTGAAAACATACGTCTACATGAAAAGCCATACACAGATGTTCATGACAACATTATTCATAATAACCAAAACATGGAGGGACGCCTGGGTGGCTCAGCGGTTGAGCCTCTGCCTTTGGTTCAGGGTGTGATCCCGGGGTCCTGGGATAGAGTCCTGCATTGGGATCCCTGTGGGAAGCCTGCTTCTCCCTCTACCTATGTCTCTGCCTCTCTCTCTGTGTCTCTCACGAATAAATAACTAAAATCTTTAAAAAAAAAAACCAAGGGATCCCTCAGTGGCACAGCGGTTTGGCGCCTGCCTTTGGCCCAGGGCGCGATCTTGGAGACCCGAGATCGAGTCCCACGTCGGGCTCCCGGTGCATGGAGCCTACTTCTCTCTCTGCTTATGTCTCTGCCTCTCTCTCTCTCTCTCCCCCCCCCCCTCTGACTATCATAAATAAATTTAAAAAAAATTAAAAAAAAAAAAAAACCAAAACACGGAAATAATCCAAATTCCAACTGATGAATGGATAAACAAAAGTGGTACGTCCATGCAATGAAATATTATTCAGCTATAAAAAGGAATAAATACTGATACATGCTACAATGCAAATGAACTTTGAAAACATGCTAAATGAACAAAGTCACTCACAAGGGTAACATCTTGTATTATTCCATTTATAGGAAACAGGAGAGGAAAATCTCTGATTTTCATCCTACTACAAAGGCAGTAGAATAGTAGTTGTAGGGGCTGTGGGAAAAGAGGAGTTGGGGAGTGACAGCCAATGTGTATGGGGTTTCTTCTTGGGTTGTCAGTTTTGAAATTAGATAGTGGTGATGATTGTACAACTCTGTAAATGTACTAGAACCCACTGTATCTTCTAAAGGATAAACTCTCTAAAAGCATAAATTTTATGTGTGTGAATTATATTTCAACTAAGCTTTTTTTAAACCCAAGTCAATGCAATTTTCTGCATTTTTGTTCTTGTGTTGATGGTGTCTTTTTAATTTTTGGACTTGTGTATGAAATGAGAATTCACACTTCAGGAAAACCACTGAAGTGTGTCAAATTAAAATATAAAGAAAATCCCTGATATCTTGTTTTAAAAGGTAAATAATTCATTCTGAGTTTTAAGCTAGAAGTAAATCATTAATTCTGGGTTCCATGCATTAAAGGTATTAATTCTGTGTTTTCCTTTTGACAGAAGAATTTTATAATACAGTGATACTACTTAATATAATTGTAATATTTAGAAAACTTAATTCAACCTCAATTTATTTTGCATGATTCTTTCCTCTGCATCTTGTACTCAAATGAAATGGCAATCTAAAGTCAGGTAGAACTTATAGTATTACCTCAGAAGATTATACATGTTAGAGAGGAAACCTATGTGATAGGAGCTTCGGTTTAAATCAAGTAAATTGCCCTGCAGAATTACAGGGCAAAATTTTTCATGATCATCTCCCCTAAGAAACTTTTTTAGACTTTTTCCTAATTGTCCCTCTCCCTCATGAAATTTTAATTTTAAGAATAAATCCCCAGGCAGCCCTGGTGGCCCCGCGATTTGGCGCCGCCTTCAGCCCTGGGTGTGATCCTGGAGACCTGGGATCAAGTCCCCTGTCAGGCTCCCTGTATGGAGCCTGCTTCTCTTCCTTTCCCTCTGCCTGTGTCTGTGCCTCTCTCTCTCTCTCTGTCTGTCATGAATAAATAAATAAAATCTTAAAAAAAAAAAAAAAAGAATAAATCCCCTTTTTCCATCCCCCCAGACCAATATTTGCTCCTATTGGAGGGTTATTGTCCCCATTGGGAATGTGTGGCCTACTCTAAAAACTCATGCATGTTTCTGAGCATATGTATTCTATTTTCCTTACTCTAAACAGCATTTATAATCCCTTTAACAACTCAAATTTAACATTTACAAATTTAAGTAGATAAAAATTAATGTTTATAAATTTAACTTAGTATAAATATTTTGGGGAAAATAAATATGTAAATAATTTTTAGGCATCTAAGTTCAGATAAAGTATCAGCAGACTTCAAAATTATTTTTTCTGAGAATAATCTTTGACATTGGAATTTGTGTATGCTATTAAGTGGGGGAAAAGTAACATGCAAGACTATATCAATAATAATTTATAAATTTTCCAAAAACATATATTTGAGTATGAATGACTACAAACTATTCATTAATCTGTTCTATTTCCAGGTGGATAAATTGTAGGTGATTTTTAGTTTCAATTTTATATATATATATGTAGTTTCTAAGTTTTCCATTATGTGTTTGCATTACTATGATAGTTAGGGAAAAATGGTTAACAACAAAATATTTATTGAAATTAGCTTGTAATGGGGAGAAGATGTAATAATGTCTATTTTATAATATTTGAAGTAAGGTGTTTATGTAGCCTCTTGGGAAAGAGTTTTCCTTTTGTTTTTTTTTTTTTAAACTTTTTTTTTTTTTTAATTTTTATTTATTTATGATAGTCACAGAGAGAGAGAGAGAGAGAGAGAGAGAAGCAGAGACATAGGCAGAGGGAGAAGCAGGCTCCATGCACCGGGAGCCCGACGTGGGATTCAATCCCGGGTCTCCAGGATCGCGCCCTGGGTCAAAGGCAGGCGCCAAACCGCTGCGCCACTCAGGGATCCCTCCTTTTGTTTTTATGCCATAAACAAAGATACACTATTAACTAGCCTTGGTTTTGACAGTATTTTGAATGCTTCTGCAGCCTAAGTACTAATCCTTAACAAAACACAAGTTTACTATGACTTAGGCTCCTAGTAACCATCCTTTGTAGAAACTACTGTAATGTATTTCAAGGTTGCAGGGGAATCATTCAGCAGGCAAATGTTTGCTGATGAGCTTTTAGAGAGTGAATCCAGCAAACAACAGAAGTCATTATGCACTTGATTTCAACAGAGCCTATTTAAATAATGACTCAGATTTGAATGTCAGCAACTTTGGGAGCTACTGAAGGAAAGATACTTCAAATTTAAATACTGCAATTTGCAGGGTGCTCCTATTTGATACTCATAACAACACTGTGTGTCATTTGGTATCATTCCTATTATTCATGGGTATACAATGAGGCAAGCAAAAGAACTGCTTCTCCAGCCCAAGTCTTCTGACACCAACTTTTGAGTTCTTTCTTACTTTGGACCAATCTTCCTTGCTGAATTAAGTCAGTGGGTATTTTATTTTATTTTATTTATTTTTAAAATATTTTCTTTATTCATGAGAGATACAGAGAGGCAGAGACATAGGCAGAGGGAGAAGCAGGCTCCCTGTGGGAAGCCTGATCTGGGACTCCATCCCAGGACCCCAGGATCATGGCCTGAGCTGAAGGCAGACACTCAACCACTGAGCCACCCAGGCATCCCATATCAGTGGGTATTTTAAAAAAGAGTAAAGTAATTGCAGCATTTAATCATGACTTACAACCTTACCAACCATGTTTTGCTTTAGAGCAGAGATCAAATGCTCCCCTACACTCTCCTACTCTCTTCTCCCCACTTTCCCTTTGGCTCCACAGAAAGGGCCACTGGTGGCTTAAGGGGTGTTGTGCAGATCCATCAGGAAGGCTTCCTCCAGACCTTTATCATGAGCATGTTGGGTTCTATGTCAAAGCATGATGGGTTCGATCGTCAGTACTTTCAGGATTTGGAGGAATGGCAGAATTAGGTGAAGGGCACAGGAATAGATCCACATGGTTTCAGGATCCACTCTTAAGTTTGACTCAGGGAATATGTACCTGTCATGGAATCTCCATGTGGAAGTATTAAGGAGCATCACAGAATGAGGAGTTTAGTATGAAATGTGCTTCAATGAACTCTACTTGATTATTTTCTATGTCAGTTCCAGTAACCAACCAAAGCCTGAATACATTCAAGACTTAAGCCAAAACACCAAAACAATCCCAGTCTACAATTTTCCTAATAGCTTGGCTAAATTTAAATTTTAAGGAAAAATAATGGCTTAAATTTTAAAAATGCATACTCTGACTCAATTTAAAAAGGTATTATTCAGTACAATATTCCTCAAATTCATATGTAAGTACATAAACTAATAAGATAATTCAATAAAACAATAAAAATGTCATGGGTTCTACCTATTGTCTTCCTAACAGAAGGACAAAGCTCATAAATATTCATGATTAGCCTGTCAAATTGGAGATAAGTCACCTCCAAAGTTTTCACTTCAATTTCCTGTGGCTAGTAGCATCTTGATTTAGTTTTTGATGTTGCTATACATTTAGGTTAAAAAATACAAAAATATATTAATGCTTAAATATACAAGTGCTTAATTATACCTACATTTATACAATTGAAATATATAGTCAGATGATTTTTGACAAAAGTACCAAGACAATTTAATAGAGCGAGGATAACCTTTCAGACAAATGATGTTGGAGCAACTGGATGTTGAATACGGAAGAAACTATCTCAACCCTTATCTCATAGCCTATACAAAAATTAATTCAAAATGGATCATAGACATACACATAACAGCTAAAACAATAAAACATCTAGAAGAAAGACTCCAGGAGAATATCTTCATGATTCAGAGTCATCAAAGATTCTTAAGAAATAGGAAGCTTTAACCATAAAAGGAAAGAGTGAGAAACCATACTCCACCAAAATCAAGAACTTCTACTCCTCAAAAGAAAATGCAAAGATAGGACACCCCTGGTGGCGCAGCGGTTTAGCACCACCTGCAACTCGGGGTGTGATCCTGGAGACCCAGGATTGAGTCCCACGTTGGGCTCCCTGCATGGAGCCTGTTTCTGTCTCTGCCTCTCTCTCTCTCTCTCTCTGAATAAATAAATACTCTTTAAAATAAAAAAGAAAATGCAAAGATAAACCACAGGCTGAGAGAAAACATTAGCAATATATATATTTGACAAAATATCTTGTATCAAAATTATATAAAGAGCTTGTACAACTTAATGAAAGAAGCAATCCAGCGGTGGGGAGGTGGGAGGCAGGAAATAAGCAAAAGAGTAGAACAGCCATTTAAAAATAAGTTGTACAAATTAAACGGAGCTCAGAAATAGAAGATAATCAATACCACTGGTCATCAAAGAAATGCAAATTACAATGAGATACCACTACACTCTCACTAGAATCCATAAAAGTAAAAAGGTTAACAATTACCAAATGTTGATGAGGATGCAGAGAAACTGGAATTCTCACTCATTGTCAGTGGGTGTGTAAAATGGTACAACTACTTTGGAAAATAATTTTGTAGTATTTTAGCAAGTTAAATGTTTATATACCTTATAACTCTGCAATTGCACTTCTAGTTATTTATCCAAGAGAAATTAAAACATATATCCACAAAAAGAAATGTATGTGAATGTGTATAACAGCTTTACCCATAATTAGCCCCAAATTGGAAGCAATCCAAATGTTTCTTACATGAGTGAATAAACAAACTGGTAACTTCATACAATGGAATACTACTCAATAATACAAAGGAGCAAAATACTGACACCACAATGTGATGACTCTCAAAACCATTATGTGAATGACACAAAAGAGTATAAATTGCATAATTCCATTTATAAAAAATTCTAAAACCTGAAAAACTTCTCCACTGTGATAGAATCACCTTTCCTAGGGCAAGAATGAGGGGATGAAGTGGGAGGTGTGTTTGGCCTTAGGGCAGCAGGATCAAACTCTACTGGCTGATGGAGATATTCAGCATCATGATTGAGTGGTGACACACTGGTATCTACATTTGTCTAAACTCATCAATGGATATATTTTATTTATACTATATTTATGCATGTTATTGTAAGAAAATTACACCTCAATAAGTTGATTAATAGCCATTTTCTAAATAGATGCTTTCTAAAAATAAAACCTATATAACTAAAAAATGAGAATATTCCTTTCATGGAAGCAATTGATTTAAGTGAGTCCTTTTGCCCAGGCACATATCAAGATGTAGGATTTCATCTAGTTAAGATTGTGTGGGTTTAAATTAAATTCATCCCGCTGAGAGTATGGGATCTTATTCTGTGTGTATGTGTGTATGTATGTGTGTATGAGTGTGGGTTTTCTTCAGCAACAGATAGCTCATTATTGGCCAAAGATGATAAATTTATGCACAGTTCTACCAATATGATGATAGGCTCCAAATTTTGAACTTACAATTTACGATTTGAAAATAACTTGATTTCAAGCCTGTGTTTTGTCTAGATCATAGCAGGTACTCAATAATTCTTGTTGAATGAATGAATGATTGAACAAGTAAATGAGTGAATCTTTACCCTTTACTCACTATAAAATAAAAACTTTATCAGATGTGCACCAAAAAATTATGGTCTTATTTTTTTTCTTTTTTTTAAATTTTTATTTATTTATGATAGTCACAGAGAAAGAGAGAGAGAGAGAGAGAGAGGCAGAGACATAGGCAGAGGGAGAAGCAGGCTCCATGCACCGGGAGCCCGACGTGGGATTCGATCCTGGGTCTCCAGGATCGCGCCCTGGGCCAAAGGCAGGCGCTAAACCGCTGCGCCACCCAGGGATCCCAAAATTATGGTCTTAATATGCTTTGATACATACTATATGTAACCATATAATAAAAATACAACAAAAACACTTGACAGTCATCAAAAAATAGTATATATGATTTAAGCAGGAAAAATCAGAGGTAGCCTATAAGAGAATACTCTCTCTCTCCTTTGTCCTGACAGTTATTTACACTCAAATCCCATCTGATCTAAAATTTTACAAGTAGTTTATTATTTTTTATAATATAGTACATGCTATTCTGGCTTTGATCCTGGATGGGCAGGGGCCATGACAGCTATAAAAATGAGAGTATGTATCATGGATTAGATTATAGTTCTGTATCAATGTTAAGTTTCCTGATTTCAATAATTTTACTGTGGCTATATAAGACAATATCCTTGGTCTTAGAAAATACATGCTGAAATACTTAAAGAGAAAAAAAAAAGCACAAACATGTTCATTGTAAACAATGTGGAAAATATAGGAAAGTATGAAGAATATAAAAATCACCCACAATCCCATCTCTCAGAAAAAAGACACAATTTTTTGAGATAGTTTTTCATTTCTCATTTAAGTATGCTCCCACATCAGTAAATATTCCTAGAAAATCCGATTTTCAGTGGTTACATAGTGCCATGACCTGTTTATCAAATACCTGTTACTGCACATTGTTTCAATTTCTTCATTATTGTAATTATACTGTGATGACCTGCAGCATATCAGTTTGTTGTAAGAGATTATTTCCTTAGGATGTTAAGCATGAAGTAGTTAGCCCAAGAAAGAACTTCTGCTTTTTCCCAAATCACAGGTCTAATTAACAGATTGACTAGA